>NC_053391.1:272115835-272820835 GCF_905171765.1 Bufo bufo | reverse complement strand
TATGTCCAATGTCAGTTCATAAGTGATCAGCAACACTGTAAGGCCTCATGCACATGAACATATTTTGTTTCTGTGTCTGTTCTGTATTTTTTTGCGGATAGGTGTGCCGTCCGCATCCTTATGTCTGTTCCGTAGCCCCGCAAAAAAGATAGAACATGTCCTATTCTTTTCTGTTTTGCGGACAAGGATAGGCATTGTTACAATGGATCCGCAAAAACGGATACAATACGGATGCCAAAAGAACGCCATCCGTATTTTTTGTGAATCAGTGTTTTGCGGACTGCAAAACACATACGGTCATGTGAATGTACATAGCCTTAAGCTGAATGTTCTTTATCTTAATTTTCAGGCCCCATGCACATGACCATATCCATCTTGCGATCCGGAAATCGCAAATCTGCAAAATATGATAACAGTCCATGTGCTGTCTGCATTTTATTTGCGGACCCCTTGTTTTCAAGGGGTCCATGAATCTCATTTTGTACATGTAGGCTATCTTTTTTCACATAGATAATCTGTGTGCTTTTCACATCCATATATCGACTGCAAAATTTTTTAAAACTTCCTATACTTGTCTGCTAAATGTGGACCGTGGACCCACTGAAGTCAATACGACCACAAAAATGTGTATACAACACAGACAGCATCCATATTTGGCAGATCTGCAATCTGCGGACCGAAAAACAGATACGGTCGCGTGCAGTGAGCCTTTCTGTGATGCTTAATATTTAAAAGTATATCATTGAAGTAAACAGGTTAAAAGATGAGAACATTTTGGTCTCAGTCAATATGTGCAGCACACACCTATGCCTCATGCTGTTAAGTATAAAGTGTTACATGCATACTATCTATATACAATATATCAAACATACATCCAACTCCTGACTACCCACACATTTATCTGAACATACAGGATGTGAAGTATGTGCCATAGTGCTCAGCATGCATAAATATAGCTGTTATCCTCTGTCTTCTTTCCTGTCTACCCTGTGATACTCAACCCATTTTTACTTCATGTTTCTTTCATCTACCATGTTCATATAATGAAATGTAATTTAAAATTTAATATATTACTTAATTACATTAGTTTCTTTATACAAAACAATAATTTGTACAGAAATATTTTTAAATATGATAAAAATAAATTCTTACATATTATAGAAGGTTTTTTGTGTTTTGTATCGGTTTTGTTAATGCTGTCCTCAAAGCTGATAAATACAGGCATACTTATCCATCATGCAATACTATTAGAGAGGTGTCTTACTGGCTCTAAATGTATTCAGTGGTTGGACAACAATACCAAACATACAATCAATGCTATTAAGAACTTTCTTCACTGTAAAGAAGAACAAGGAGTCCTGGAAATTATGATATGGCCCCGCAATCCCTGATCTTCCAACATTATCGAGTCTGTCTGGGATTATATAATGAAACAGTAGGAGGATTTTTTTGCTTAGAGCTAACAAGATGTCTGGCACAACCTCCTTGCCAAGTACCTTCAAAAACTGTGTGCATGTTTAGCTAGAAGAACTGATTGAAGGTAAAGGGAGTCACACCAAATATTGATTTTGATTTAGATTTCTCTTGTTCATTCACTTTTTCTTAATTGATAAAAATAAAATATTAACATTTCAACTTTTAAAAGCATTTTTGCAGCATTTTTTCCACACATGCCTAAAACTTTTGCAAAACACTATATATAAATTACATCCAGTCTACAGGACAAGAAGTGGTAGTTACTGACTGACCATAAATACAGAATAAGAGCAGATACCAAGAATTATAACTAGCATATAGGACCAGAGAACTTATACTGTCTAGCATACAGGAATAATGAAGTGGTACTGTGCAGTGCCAATATATATTGATCATCAGCAACTGTTTTTGAAGTCTGATGCTTCTGGAGCGTTCAGCAGTGTGTTAACACAATGCCAATGAGGCAAGACACCAGCATTTAACTCAGAGTAGCAAATGTTGCTGCTTATCAATCTGGGAAAGGTTATAAGTACATAACTTTCTTACTGAAAAGTATAGAACTTATAGAAAAACAAAAGAAAGAGACCAGTATTGCCTTCAATTTTTGCGACAACAAAGGCTGGAATGCATTTTGAATGCCAATAAACAAAATGCAAAGTAAACTACACTTCTTGTTACAAAAAAGCTGAAGAACAGAACTTTCTAAGGTTTTTTTCACATGTGCATTAAAACTACTGTCAGGCTGTTACAGCAGAGGTATAGCCAGACAGGGCTGGAGCACCACCGGAACCCATTGACTAATGGGTCCTGGTGGAGATTCGGCTTGTTTCCACATTAGTGCTGGGATTTCACCAGAAAAAAACAGTGCTTGCTAGTTTTTGTCCAGTCAATCCTAGCACTCATGCCAGAAATAGACTAGATCAGGCAGCGAATGACAGTATCACGCTATGCTGCATGCGGTGAACTCCGGCAGACTGTTCCTCCTCTTTAACACATATGTGAAACTAGCCTTACTGAAAAACCAGAGAAAGAGCCCAGCATCATCCTTTACTTGTTGCAACAAGGAAGGCCAGAATGACATTTTGAATTGCACTTAATTGTCTTGCTCGCATAAGAGCACTTCATAGTTTATCACTTGATTTTGCACAGCAGAAATGCAAATATCTGGGGGTCATTTTATGGCGCTGGGTGGTTTTATGGGGATGATTTTATAGCGTTGAACAATTTTATAGCACTGTCACTGTGCGACATCTGGAAGGGGGTATTTTATAGTCTATAGCACTGTCACTGTGCAACAACCACTGGAAGAGAGTATTTTATAATACTTTTTTGTATATATGGACACTGCACTGTACTACTCCTTCTGCCCTGTATAGTGGACATAATTCTCTCTCTCTCTCTATATATAAATATACCGTATATATATATTATGTGCTCTTGTTTTGCTTGTTCTGTACTTATGGACATTGCACAGTAGCACTTCTCTCAGTATCTGCTCTTATTCTGTATATATGGCCAACGTACATATTTATATATTCTGTAGACGGCTGATTATGTGCAATGAAGGTTCATACAAAGTTTATTCCTGACAATAGTTCCATGTAATGGGTTTTATTATGCTCATCTAAGAGCATCCTAATGCCACTTTTACATGAGATTATTTTGGTTAGTATTTTGCATCAGTATTTTTATCCCAAAACTTTGAGTATTGGTTTTTACTTACAAATTCTAAAACATAATACTGGACTATTGTCCAGTATTATGTTTTAGAATTTGTAAGTAAAAACCAATACTCAAAGTTTTGGCATAAAAATACTGATGCAAAATACTAACCAAAATAATCTCATGTAAAAGTGGCATTAGGATGCTCTTAGATGAGCATAATAAAACCACATTTTAGCATCCTTATTACAGCTGCAATCGCTGAAACTTCTGCGGCTCTGCAAAACTGACTTTAGATTACCATAGGTAATTATAATCTAAGTATGGTGATCACAAGAAACTACCACATCCTTTAAATCATTTATGTTGAAAAAGTGTGTATGATCTTAATACCCGAAAACCTATTAAAACATATTTGCAACTGGAAGTATGCTTTAAAGACAGTAAAACATTTTTTTTTAAGCACTTTCAAACTGTGAGGTAAGCCCCAAAGCATATACATATTGGCGTGATAATAATCAATAAGATATTGGCTGCTAAACAAAGATTCTGAATGTGTAGTGTGCAGTATACATAGTATGAGTATAATAAAATACAATGCTGCAGTCTAGGCTGCACCTTACCAATTATATGTTTCTTTTTACTACACTCAGTATATAAGAAGACAGAAAGAATACATGGCACTGTACTTGTTACCTTGACTTATTTGAGTTCTATATGTGGGAACATTTTGACAATTCAATGAAGATTTTAAAAAAGCAAGCCATTTGATAAGATTTTCTTAATATAGGAATGTTTGCTCTTTTATTACCTTCATGACCAGCAGCTGCCAACAAAAATCTCAAAGCTTCTAAGCAGAATACCTCAGCAAGGCCAGGGCGTCAAATGTTGGTGGACTGCTTTACTCTTTCCTGTGTCTGGAACATACTGATTATACTTAGCAGTTCAGTGCATGCTGAAACATGTGGTCCACATTCCAAACACTAAATGATAGTGCTTGTGTCATGAAAGACACACTGTCTACTAAGTGATCAGTTTAATTTTTTTCTGTTTGTGAAAACAGGAAAAACAGCAGCAATGCTGAAGAAAAAAATATGTATAGCTCTTTTTTCCTGAGCAGTCGTACAGAAGAGCTACTATGAATTTGTTACTTATTACTTCAGTCGTTGTACATTTTGATATATCCAATAAATTCTTCTACTACTATCTATCTCACTTACAGAAACATAACTGTTATTCCTGCCCAGTTAAGATATTCTGTTTGCCTGCACCTTAAAGCATTTATTTATAAAATGTTTAGCATAGAAAAAGTTGTGAATAATCTATAAACTCATTTTTATACATTAACAATGTTTCTAAAATTAATATTTTTTATGGATGATAAAATTAATAAATGTTTTTCAAGTAATTGCCTGGGCATATGAACCCAAGAGTTGTATGAAAATAAGATTAATCATACGCTTACACAGCTGTATTACTGCTAATCTTAACCAAATTATGAAACTAAATTATACTTCTGATCTCACCACAATCATTGTCATTAGACTGTCTTATTACCGATGACATAGAAAAAATATATTTGTAAAAATACATCAAAGTAACACAACAATCAAAATTTGCACATTATTTCTACCTTTTCTTCATATCTGTCTTTCTAGAAACATTTTCAAGGGTTTAATTTTTCCTGCCTAATGCTAGTTGTCCCTCTTAGGCAGTAAATACAGTCCTATGTTCCCTAGGTTAAGTATCTAAGTCAGAATATATATTTGTAAATTCAAAAAATGCAACTGTCTTGACTTAGAAGCTGCTCTTCTTATGTCATCTCTACTTTTGTTGCATTTATTTACAACAACCAGATGCTCTTTGCAGCATTTTAAATAAAGTAGAAGTATTTTTCTTATTAAGTAGTGTATTACCACCATTATTATAATAATAGCTACTTCACTATTTCCTAAGGTCTTGTGATATAATAGAGATATTCATCCCAATATGCAATATTATGCATGTGAATGCTTTAGAAATATGGAAGACGTTCCAATGAAGCCAGTATGTCCAAACATGCTCTTTTATGGAAATACAGCAAAATACAGAATAACAAATTTGAGGTTAATCTTGTTGTAGTGACCTCTTCCAATGCAAACACGTAAAACTGGAACTTTTAAAAGAAATTTGAATCTCACTTATGACATATAGCATAAGAAAATGTCTATCATTTATCAGGATATAAGCATATGAACTGCTTCTCAATCCTTACCAAATTCTTACAAAAAGGTATGAAATACACTAATTAAATATTCATTTAATACAGATGGATATTTCATTTAGACTATGTAGTGTGTCAAAGTTATTGTAGATATTATTATAACTTCAAACACTTATATTTGGAAGACTAATATGTCACAGTTTTTTTTCTTGTAGCTTAAGAGATCAATATAAAATTGCCTAGAGAACACAAAAGAGTGAGGCATAGCCCAATTACGCTTTTGAAGTTCATCCATGGACACTTCAAAAACATGTACATCGAAACTGCCTTGGTTATTGATGACACTTCTTTATTGGTTCATTAAGTCTTGGTTGTTGTGTTGTAGGGAAAGCCTGTGGGTTAGCAGAAGGTGCTTGTAATCTGCATAGCAGAGTGTGAGGGTCAAAAGGAAGGGATGAGGGGAAAAATATGTATAAAGAGCGCATTACTTCTTGGAGCCCAGCGCAAGGTCCACCTCCTCTTCTGGCTTAAGTGGGTGCCACTGGGCAATTGGACGTCGTGGATTGGCCAGCATGTCAGACCAATGGCGGAGCTCAGTTCCTGTGGCGCTACATCCAACAAATATCTTGCCGATTGCCTCATTCTTACCCAGCTTGTCATAGTCCAAGACAGTAATAACAACTTGAACTTTCTGTGGGGTATGTGAAAAAGAAAAAAATACAAAAAAAGGATAAAATATTTTAAAGTCATATAACATGAAATAATGAAATAACTGCCACGTTTTATGCAATATTAAAATCACAATAAAAAATAGTAACATTAAAAACAGAAGTGTATGAAATTCAACCAAATTCTACAGCGGTTTTTTTCCATGTTACTATCAGTATTTAAATACAAATCCACAAATCCTGCAGTTTTCACACTGGCCACTAGCCCAAAAATATGTAAATAATTCCTGTTATTTGACAGCAGTTACATAGGCCATAGACATAATGGACAGCAGTGAAGCCTATTGACTTCTATAGGAGAAATTTCTAGGCATGCTCTGTGACCTGTGCAGAGGTTAAGGAGGGAGTAGATAAGCTACATATCACCTACTGTAATAACAAGATAGCAACTGAAAAGTTACCTGTAATAAACAGGAAAAAAATACCTATTACTAGGCATAGTGGCCAGTGCAAAAATTGCATGATTATATACATTTTTTAAAATTTTTAATATACAGAGACATGGAACATTTAAAAAAGGCTCACCAAAAAATTCTAAAAATAAAACTGTGAATCAAACATTATAGTATAAGGATGTATAATTTGCTATAGTTTTAGTTTGCACTAGTGGTGGGAGTCTATTTTCTCCAAAATTTTCATTATTGATAAATGTCCCAATTTGCTTTTATTTCTTTGTTTTTATTTATTGTACATATTATTTTTATTTATTTTTTCCATTTGTTTATTTAATTTAAAAAAATCTGGACATTAGAAGGTCTTAAAATTAGGCAAATACAACTGCAGATGAACAACATAATCTACCTTCTGAATATGTATTAAAAAACAATGAAGCCAAAAAGCTATGTGTTAAAAACTAAGTATATCTCATGAATCAATAGCTTGCAGAACCACCTTTAACAGCAAAAGGTTGAAATAATCATTTTCTTTTTATCAAGTCTCTCATATAGTTCTGGGGAGTTTTGGCCCACTCTTCAGTTTATTGAGGTTTGTGGGATTTAGTTTTTATGCAGGGCTCTCTTAAAGTCCTGCCACAGCATTTTAACCCCTTAAGGACTCAGCCCTATTTCACCTTAAGGACTTGCCATTTTGGCAAATCTGACCAGTGTCACTTTAAGTGCTGATAACTTTAAAACGCTTTGACTTATCCAGGCCATTCTGAGATTGTTTTTTCGTCACATATTGTACTTCATGACACTAGTAAAATGAAGTAAAAAAATAATAATTTTTATTTATAAAAAAATACCAAATTTACCCCAAATTTGTAAAAAATTGCAAATTTTCAAGTTTCAATTTCTCTACTTCTATAATACATAGTAATACCTCCAAAAATAGTTGTAACGGACCGTTTCAGCAGACAAGGGGTTAAAATCCGTTCAGGCGATGTGCCCCTTTCGGAGAGACAGGCACAGCTACTGCAGAACACCAATGTCCCGACTGGATACAAAGTAGCACTCCGAACTGGAAACTCAACGAATAGCTGCTAGCAGACGAACAGGAATCAGCTTACACTCCTGGCAATCAATCTCTAACAGCATACAGCGGATCCCCCCAATAACGAGACAAGGCTCCATGTTGAGGGGTCAAGCAGTGGTCTGACTGTACTTTCACGTACAGCCTCTTTTATTCATAAACCACAAACATAGTACTGCCCACAGGGGTTTGAAATACAACCAATCAGTAATTTACAACACATACAATGTAACTACAGCAACCAATCCTTCACACCCCCAGAGGACCAGAATGAAGACTGTGACATAGGACAGATACAACATATCCGCACAATGCATCATGGTTTCCTCCTCTCTGTCCCGGAGACAACCTGAGGAGCAATCCAATTATCTCTGAGGACAAAGGGAGATCGCCAATACACATGTGAGGACAACAGAACAGACATCACCATTTAAACACACAATGGAACAATGGCACAATAGAAACACACCCAGCATTTTCCTCCCAAGCTGACAAGTTACACTTATTATAAATTGTTACAACTTTGTGAGTTTACATTGGCCATACATATAACTTACATCAATTTAAACAGTATAACTTGGGGACAAACCTATCCAAAATTCACTTGAATAGTTTTCAGGGGTTTAAAAGTTAGTATATGGCCATAATCCAGGGGCAAGAGGCCAGCAGCCAGTCCTCTCCAAAACCCAGTGCAAGGTTTGTTTCGCCACACATCTCCCCCCCCCCAGGGAAGACAAACCAGATACCTGACCTCACGCCGCTCGGTACCTGAGTTAGTCTGGCAGCCCACCCACAACCCAATACTGGACCTGTTGAATTTAGTAGCCTTCTCTGTCCAGTGAGTCCACCAAGGTTATGTTGGAAGCTGGTACTCCCGGTCTCTGTGTTGCTCCCTGGCTTGGAGTGGAGGTTGCTTTGTGGGCAGGGATCAGCGGTTACTCTGCCCTGGTGCCAGCGCTACCACGAAGAAGCCTGGTTGGAGCCTGGTTGTTGGAGGGGGGAGACCGACTGTCTCTACCCCCTGTGCTGTAAGTGCAGAGACCACGGTCTCATCTGCACTGTTGTGGGGCTTTACTGTCTCCCCCTGGTGCGTTAAGCTGCCCGCTGGGGAGAGGGGGTAACAAGCTCCTCTCCCATACATACTTCCAGCCGCTGGGAGGGCGACCGACCGTCTCCGCTCCCCAATACAGTGTCTGTTGCTGGGGGAAAGGAGACTGGGCTCTCTATTCCCTGCTGCACACTCTGGCCGCTGGGGACAGGACCGACTGTCCTCTAGCCCCCAGTAACTCCGCCTGCCGCTGGGGAATGGAGACTGGGCTCCCAATTCCCAAAAAATCATGCTGCTGCTGGGGGGCAGGAACAACTACCTCTGCCCCCTGTAACTCAGCCTGCCACTGAGGAGGGAGGACCCTGCTCTCCTCTCCCTGCATTTCACACTGCTTTCCCGGCATATCACTCTGCTGCTGGGGGGCAGGAACAACTACCTCTGCCCCCTGTAACTCAGCCTGCCGCTGGGGAGGGAGGACGCTGCTCTCCTCTCCCTGCACTTCACACTGCCTTCCTGGCATATCACTCTGCTGCTGGGGGGCAGGAACAACTACCTATGCCCCCTGTAACTCAGCCTGCCGCTGGGGAGGGAGGACGCTGCTCTCCTCTCCCTGCACTCACACTGCCGCTGGGGAATGGAGACTGGGTTTGGTCACCTTACTGTCCTGCTGAGCCTTCCCACTGGCGTGGAACAGCTGCTGGTAGCCCTGTTCCAGCTCCATCTCCCGGGTCACCAGGTGGACCAGGTCCTGCTCAATCTCATGAGTGTCGTCCCAGTCATACCTGCTCTCCCTCCATTCCAAGAGATCATGGAACCGGGCTTGTGTAGGGCTCCCAAACTCCAGCTCTGAAAAAGTCTCCCATAACAAGCCAGGACCATTAAACTCCTCTCCCTCAGGCTTGTCATGCTCAGCTGTCCTGGGTAGGTACTGTGCCCCATACCACCAGAGTGCCTGGTAGGCATCTTCCAGCCACAGCTCCCGCCATGCTAGGAGTTCCAATTCCTTTACCCATTCCTCCCGGGGCTGCTCTCCCAGGAAGGGCATCCGCAGGGCTACTCGCTTCTGCAACCGCTGGTCTTCCGTGGGGAGTCTCTCGTCCTGCATATACTCCACAATACCCAGTACCTGGTACCAGATGCCTTTGCGGACTGCATCTCGGTTATCCATGACACCCTCATCGTACTCCACTGCTGTTTCCATTCTGGTGCTGTCAGGGTCGCTGTACTGGGACATGCGTTGCCCTCAAATTGTAATCCCAGGGAATGATGTTTCTTTGTAGCTGTCCTTCTGGGCTGTGGGAACGATCCCGCTGCTTGCCACCAATGTAACGGACCGTTTCAGCAGACAAGGGGTTAAAATCCGTTTAGGCGATAAGCCCCTTTCTGAGAGACAGGCACAGCTACTGCAGGATACACCAACCTCCCAAACTGGATACAAAATAGCACTCCAAACTGGAACCTCACGAATAGCTGCTAGCAGACGAACAGGAATCAGCTTACACTCCTGGCAATCAATCTCTAACAGCATACAGCGGATCCCCCCAATAACGAGACAAGGCTCCGTGTTGAGGGTCAAGCAGTGGTCTGACTGTACTTCACGTACAGCCTCTTTTATTCATAAACCACAAACATAGTACTGCCCACAGGGGTTTGAAATACAACCAATCAGTAATTTACAACACATACAATGTAACTACAGCAACCAATCGTTCACACCCCCAGAGGACCAGAATGAAGACTGTGACATAGGACAGATACAACATATCCCCACAATGCATCATGCAATCCAATTATCTCTGAGGACAAAGGGAGATCGCCAATACACATGTGAGGACAACAGAACAGACATCACCATTTAAACACACAATGGGACAATGGCACAATAGAAACACACCCAGCATTTTCCTCCCAAGCTGACAAGTTACACTTATTATAAATTGTTACAACTTTGTGAGTTTACATTGGCCATACATATAATTTACATCAATTTAAACAGTATAACTTGGGGACAAACCTATCCAAAATTCACTTGAATAGGTTCAGGGGTTTAAAAGTTAGTATATGGCCCATAATCCAGGGGCAAGAGGCCAGCAGACAGAACTCTCCAAAACCCAGTGGCGAGGTTGGTTTCGCCACAATAGTTATTACTTTAAATTCCCCATATGTCTACTTCATGTTTGGATAATTTTGGGAATGAGATTTTATTTTTTGAGGATGTTAAAAGGCTTAGAAGTTTAGAAGCAAATCTTGAAATCTTTCAGAAATTTTCAAAAACCCAATTTATAGGGACCAGTTCAGGTCTGAAGTCACTTTGCGAGGCTTACATAATAGAAACCACCCAAAAATGACCCCATTCTATAAACTACACCCCTCAAGGTATTCAAAACTGATTTTACAAACTTCGTTTACCCTTTAGGTGTTACACAAGAATTAATGGAAAATAGAGATACAATTTCAAAATTTCACTTTTTTGGCAGATTTTCCATTTTTATAATTTTTTTCCAGTTACAAAGCATGGGTTAACAGCCAAACCAAACTCAATATTTATAGCCCTGATTCTGTAGTTTACAGAAACACCCCATATGTGGTCGTAAACCGCTGTACGGGCACACGGCAGGGCGCAGAAAGAAAGGAATCCCATACGTTTTTTTGGAAGGCAGGTTTTGCTGGACAGTTTTTTTTTAAAACATGTCCCATTTGAAGCCCCCCTGATGCACCCCTAGAGTAGACACTCCATAAAAGTGACCCCATCTAAGAAACTACACCCCTCAAGGTATTCAAAACAGATTTTACAAACGTCGTTAAGTTTTCTAGGGTTGTCCCGATACCGATACTAGTATCGGTATCGGGACCGATTCCGAGTTTTCTCGGCGGTACTCAGCCGCCGATACCCCGCCCCGATACATAAATAGAATACTATGGGCGTAACTATGGGCGGGGCCCGGTGCAGTCACTGTACTCTTACACCGGGCCCCGCCGCTCACCAAAGTATTTATAAACGTGAATCCTTATCCTGTTATTAAGTTGAACTAACGCTGCCTCTCCCATGTTCCCCTGTATCCCCCTGTATCCCCACAGCACTTACTTAAGCTTCCATAGCAGGCAGAGCAGACGGCAGCAGTAACGTCACTCACTGACGTAGAGCGCCTGCTCCGCCCACTTTATGAGTGAAGCAGGCGGAGCAGACGCGCGACGTCAGTGAGTGACGTTACTGGTGCCGTCTGCTCTGCCTGCTATGGAAGCTTAAGTAAGTGCTGTGGGGATACAGGGGGATACAGGGGAACATGGGAGAGGGCAGCGTTAGTTCAACTTAATAACAGGATAAGGATTCACGTTTATAAATACTTCGGTGAGCGGCGGGGCCCGGTGTATTGGGGGACACTGTTATGAGGGGGATCTGTGGATGACATATAGCAGTGTCATCCACAGATCCTCCCCATAACAGTTCCATCCACAGATCCCCTATAACAGCACCATCCACAGATCCCCCACCAAATAACAATGCCATCCTCAGATCCCCCCACCCCATAACAATGCCATCCACAGATATCCCACCCCATAGCAGTACCATCCACAGATCCCCCATAACAGTGCCATCCACAGATCCCCCATAACAGTGCCATCCACAGATCCCCCCATAACAGTGCCATCCACAGATCCCCCATAACAATGCCATCCACAGATCCCCCATAACAGTGCCATCCACAGATCCCCATAACAGTGCCATCCACAGATCCCCATAACAGTGCCATCCACAGATCCCCCATAACAGCACCATCCACAGATCCCCATAACAGCGCCATCCACAGATCCCCCATAACAGTGCCATCCACAGATCCCCCATAACAAGTGCCATCCACAGATCCCCCCATAACAGTGCCATCCACAGATCCCCCATAACAGTGCCATCCACAGATCCCCCATAACAGTGCCATCCACAGATCCCATAACAGTGCCATCCACAGATCCCCCATAACAGTGCCATCCACAGATCCCCCATAACAGTGCCATCCACAGATCCCCCATAACAGTGGCCATCCACAGGTCCCCCATAACAGTGCCATCCACAGATCCCCCACATGACAGTGCGTCATCCACAGATCCACAGATCCCCCAAAACGGTCACATGACATTTAAAAAAAGTATCGGTATTCGGTATCGGTGACTACTTGAAAAAAAGTATCGGTACTTGTACTCGGTCCTAAAAAAGTGGTATCGGGACAACCCTATCGTTAACCCTTTAGGTGTTCCACAAGAGTTATTGGCAAATGGAAATTTTTGGGCAAATTTTAAATTTTAATCCATTTTTCCCAGTAAAAAAGCAAGGGTTAACAGCTAAACAAAACTCAATATTTATGGCCCTGATTCTGTAGTTTACAGAAACACCCCATAGGTGGTCATAAACTGCTGTACGGGCACACGGCATAGCACAGAAGGAAAGGAATGCCTTACGGTTTTTGTAAGGCAGATTTTGCTGGACTGTTTTTTTTTACACCATGTCCCCATTTGAAGGCTCCCCTGATGCACCTCTAGAGTAGAAACTCCAAAAAAGTGACCCCATTTTAGAAACTACAGGATAGGGTGGCAGTTTTGTTGTTACTAGTTTAGGTACATATGATTTTTGGTTGCTCTATATTACACTTTTTGTGAGGCAAGGTAACAATAAATAGCTGTTTTGGCAGCGTTTTTATCTTTTGCTATTTTACAACATTCATCTGACAGGTTAGATCATGTGATATTTTTTATAGACCAGGTTGTCACGGATGCGGCGATACCTAATATGTATACTTTTTTTAAAATTTTTATACACAATGATTTCTTTTTTGAAACAAAAAAAACATTTTTTTGTGTTTCCATAGTCTGAGAGCCATAATTTTTTCAGTTTTTTTGGCGATTACCTTGGGTAGGGTATGATTTTGCGGGATGAGATGACTGTTTTATTGGCACTATTTTGGGGTGCGTGTGACTTTTTGATCGCTTGCTATTACACGTTTTGTGATGTAAGGTGACAAAAAATGGTTTATTTAGCACAGTTTTTATTTTTTACAGTGTTCATCTGAGGGGTTAGGTCATGTGATATTTTTATAGAGTCGGTCGATACGGACGCGGCGATATCTAATATGTATACTTTTTTTTTATTTATGTAAGTTTTACACAATAATATCATTTTTGAAACAAAAAAAAATCATGTTTTAGTGTCTCTATATTCTGAGAGCCATAGTTTTTTCAGTTTTTGGGCGATTATCTTAGGTAGGGTCTAATTTTTTGCGGGATGAGATGATGGTTTGATTGGCACTATTTTGGGGTGCATATGACTTTTTGATCGCTTGCTATTACACTTTTTGTGATGTAAGGTGACAAAAAATGGTTTATTTAGCACATTTTTTTTTTTTTTTACGGTGTTCATCTAAGGGGTTATGTCATGTGATATTTTTATAGAGCCGGCCTATGCGAACGCGGCGATACCAAATATGTATACTTTTTTTTTATTTATGTAAGTTTTACACAATAACAGCTTTTTTAAAACAAAAAAAATGATGTTTTAGTGTCTCCATATTCTGAGCCATAGTTTTTTTTATTTTTTGGGAGATTGTCTCAGGTAGGGGCTAATTTTTTGCGGGATGAGGTGACGGTTAGATTGGTACTATTTTGGTGGGCAAATGCCTTTTTGATCGCTTGCTGTTGTACTTTTTGTGATGTAAGGTGACAAAAAAATGGTTTATTTAGCACAGTTTTTATTTTTTTATGGTGTTCATCTGAGGGGTTAGGTCATGTGATATGTTTATAGAGCCGGTCAATACGGACGCGGCGATACCTAATATGTATACTTTTTTTTTTCCCCCTATTTTTTACCAATTTTTTTTAACTTTATTTGGGGAAAATGACGTTTTTGTTTATTGTTACTTGAAACTTTAAATTTTTTGGGGGGAAAACTTTATTTTTTTTAACTTTTTTTCACTTTATTTTTTGTCCCACTTTGGGACTTGAACTTTTGGGGGTCTAATCCTTTACAATGCATTCCAATACTTCTGTATTGGAATGCATTGGCTGTATGAGTAATTCAGTGTGTATTACTCATACAGCTTCCGGCCTGTGAGATCCAGGGGGCTGGATCTCACAGGCTCTCCACCGGAAGGCAGCGCAGATGCCTCAGGAAGGCATTGCGCTGCCTTCCATGCCATCGGGTCCCCCCCACAGCCCCATGGGGACCCGATTGCACCGCCGCCGCCACACCAGGTAAAAGCCGCAAACCACAGGTCTGAATTGGGGACCCCCCGCGCATTTAGCCGAGGTGCCTGCTCAATGATTTGAGCAGGCACCGTGTTCCGATCACCGCCCGCCGGGCGGCGGTGATCGGAACAACACATGACGTACCGGTACGTCATGGGTCTTTAAGGACTCGGGAACCATGCCGTACCGATACGTCATGGGTCCCTAAGGGGTTAATTGAAGTCTCGACAACAGCTTGATTGTTTTCTATTTTTCAGCCATTCTTTTGTAGATTTGCTGGTGTACTTGGAATCATTGTCCTGTTGCATGACCCAGTTTCGGCCACGCTTGAGATGGGCCTCATATTTGACTCTACAATAGTTTGGTATACAGAGGAGTTCATGGTATACTCAATGACTGCAAAGTGGCCAGTTCCTGTTGATGCAAAACGAGCCCAAAACCACCACTATGCTTTACACCTAGTATTAGGTGTATGTTTAGTTTTCACAAAACATGGTGCATTATGGACAAACATCTCCACTCAAACATTGTTCCAGAAGTGTTGTGGTTTTTTCAAATGCAAGTCATGCTGCTATGTTCTTTTCAGAAAAACAAACAAGGCATATTTGTTCATTTTCTAATTTTACTGTAATGAACATATAACTGTGTCACTTTATGTGGTAATAACTTTGGAACGCTTTTACTTATCCAAGCCATTAAGAGATTGCTCGTGACACATTGTACTTCATATAAAAAGTAGTTGTGGCACTCATACAGTCGGAAGCACATGTAAGAACATAGGTATCCCATAATAGTTATTTTATTATCTAAAAAAAAGATAAATACTAACAAGTAATCTAAACTGCAGACAATGACATCTAAAACTTATATAAAAAACATGCATAGATAAAAATCAAAGATGATAAGGAGGTTGAGTGTCGTCTCCTAATTCACAGCTTTAAAGTACCATGTGACAATTTGTAAGCAAGTAGTTACTAACATATAGACGCTCTGGCATAAATTACCATTAATTAATATATATCCAATCCAGTGACATCGGTTATCTTCACTACTCAATACAACATATAAATTTGTGGCGTACCACGTGTATGATGGAGGTAAGTTTTATTACTGTTTTTGTTAATAAGAAATAAATGATAACAGATATGTACTTATCTGAAGATATCCGATCTGGTGGTCTATTACTCAGTGGTAGGATCTGTTTGCGCCGTATAGTAGTCAAGTGTTCGGCGTCTTTTGCACCACGAGTCTTCGCCGAAGAGCGAGCACTCGGCGAGCATCCGACTTGTGTATATGTTATATTGAGTAGTGAAGATAACTGATGGCACTGGATTGGATATACACTGTATTGGGAATTCTAATAAGCAGGAATCCTTACAAACTGTATTGGGAACTTCTATTTGCTGGAGCTATTATATGCTGGAGCATTTATATGCTACTAACAACTGGCTTATAGCGGCGGGGCACAGGAGCTGATAGTCTGGATCACTGTCTATGCATGTTTTTTATATAAGTTTTAGATGTTATTGTCTGCAGTTTAGATTACTTGTTAGTATTTTTTTTTTTTTAGATTAATAAAATAAGTATTATGGGATACCTATGTTTTTCCATGTGCTTCCGACTGTATGAGTGCCCAACTACTTTTTATACAATTTTCCTTAATTCATTATTGATGGTGCATCAATATTAGTTTGCAGCACTTTTTCCCTGTTGGTAAGGGGAGAGCCGTCCCATATTTTTAACTTAAATTTTTTTCTAGAAAAAAGTTCAGGTCTGAAGTCACTTTATGAGGCTTACATAGTGGAAACCCCCCATAAATGACCCCATTGTAGAAACTACACCCCACTTAAGTTACTCAAAACTGATTTTACAAACTTTGTTAACCCTTTAGGTGTTCCACAAGAATTAAAGAAAAATGGAGATGACATTTCTAAATTTCACTTTTTTGGCAGATTCCCATTTAAATTAATTTTTTTTTAACAACATTTTTTTTCTTAACAGCCAAACAAAACTCAATATTTATTACCCTGAGTCTGCGGTTTACAGAAACACCCCACATGTGGTCGTAAACTATGTAAGGGTACACGGCAGGGCGCAGAAGAAAAGGAGCACCGTATGGTTTTAGGAAGGCTGAACTGGTTATTAGATGCCATGTCCCATTTGAAGCCCCCCGATGCAACCTTATAGTAGAAACTCCCAAAAAGTGACCCATATTGGAAACTAGGAGATAAGGTTGACCTGCTTTATGGTACTATTTTGGGTACATATGATTTTTTGATCACTCATTATTACAATTTATGGGGCAACGTGACCCAAAAATTGGTTGTTTTAGCACAGTTTATATTTATTTTTACAGTGTTTCATCTGAGGGGTTAGGTCATGTGACATTTTATAAAGTAGATTGTTACGGACGTGGCAATACCTAACATGTATACTTTTTCTTATTTATTTAAGTTTTAGACAATAATAGCACTTTTTAAAGAAAAAAAAAAAGATTTCTTAGTGTCTCCATAGTCTCAGAGCCATAGCTTTTTTCTTTTTGACCAATTGTCTTAGTTAGATCTCATTTTTTGCAGGATAAGGTGACTGTTTGATTGGTACTATTTGGTGGGCATACGCTTTTTTGATAGCTTGGTGTTGCAATTTTTGTGATGTAAGGTGACAAAAAAATTGCTTATTTTGGCACTGTTTTTATTTTTTACGGTGTTCACTGAGGGGTCTAGGGGTTAGGCCATGTGATAATTTTATACAGCTGGTTGTTACGGACATGGCAATACCTAATATGTATACTTTTTTTTTTCACTTTAACACAATAAACGAATCACTGAACGAACACAAAACCCCTAAAATCTAACCTTTAATATAGACCTTAAAATTATATCAGATAAACCCCAAAATATAGATACATTAAGATAGTATACAAATGATAGCTCGTGCCTACACCCAGGATAATCAGTCAATATAGTGCACATACCAAGAAGTAAGACAACAAGGTCAAGAATAACATTACAACTGCATATTTGATATATCGTAATGATGCAGAAAAGAACCAGGGGTTGTTGTTACCAAACTCACGGTTACTTGATACCAGACTGTATCCAGGGGTAGCAGCCGACAAGATGGAGTGGGGAAGGTGTTTGTAACGGACCGTTTCCGCAGACAAGGGGTTAAAATCCGTTTAGGCGATAAGCCCCTTTCTGAGAGACAGGCACAGCTACTGCAGGATACACCAAACTCCCGAACTGGATACAAAATAGCACTCCAAACTGGAACCTCACGAATAGCTGCTAGCAGACGAACAGGGATCAGCTTACACTTCTGGCAATCGGTCTTCTAACAGCATACAGTGAATCCCCCCAATAACGAGACAAGGCTCCGTGTTGAGGGTCAAGCAGTGGTCTGAGGTGCTGGCACACCCAGCCTGGTTTTTATTACAGTTGTTGCAAATACAGGTCCGCCCACAGGGGTTTGAAATACAGCCAATCAATATGTTACAACACATACAATGTAAGTACACGCCCCTAGGGGACCAGAAGGAAGACTTGTGACATAGGACTGATACAACATATCCCTACAATGCATCATGGTCTCCTCCTCTCTGTCCCGGAGACAACCTGAGGAGCAATCCAATTATCTCTGAGGACAAAGGGAGATCGCCAATACACATGTGAGGACAACAGAACAGACATCACCCTTTAAACACACAATGGGACAATGGCACAATAGAAACACACCCAGCATTTCCTCCCAAGCTGACAAGTTACACTTATTATAAATTGTTACAACTTTGTGGGTTTACATTGTCCATACATCTAACTTACATCAATTTAAACAGTATAACTTTGGGACAAACCTATCCAAAATTCACTTGAATAGGTTCAGGGGTTTAAAAGTTAGTATATGGCCCATAATCCAGGGGCAAGAGGCCAGCAGCCAGTCCTCTCCAAAACCCAGTGGCGAGGTTGGTTTTGCCACACATCTCCCCCCCCCAGGGAAGACTAACCAGATACCTGACCTCATGCCGGTCGGTACCTGAGTTAGTCTGGCAGCCCACCCACAACCCAATACTGGACCTGTTGAATTTAGTAGCCTGTCTCTGGGGTCCAGTGAGTCACCAAGGTTATGTTGGAAGCTGGTACTCTCGGTCTCTGTGTTGCTCCCTGGCTTGGAGTGGAGGTTGCTTTGTGGGCAGGTATCAGCGGTACTCTGCCCTGGTGCCAGCGCTACCACGGAAGAAGCCTGGTTGGAGCCTGGTTGTTGGAGGGGGAGGGACCGACTGTCTCTACCCCCTGTGCTGTAAGTGCAGAGACCACGGTCCCATCTGCACTGTTGTGGGGGCTTGCTGTCCCTCCCCCTGGTGCGTTAGCTGCCGCTGGGGAGAGGGGGGTAACAAGCTCCTCTCCCATACATACTTCCAGCCGCTGGGAAGGGCGACCGACCGTCTCCGCTCCCAATACAGTGTCCTGTTGCTGGGGAAAGGAGACTGGGCTCTCTATTCCCTGCTGGACACCTCCTGCCGCTGGGGGGGCCAGGACCGACTGTCTCTGCACCCTGTAACTCCGCTGCCGCTGGGGGAAAGGAGACTGGGCTCCCAATCCCCAATAATTCATACGGCCGCTGGGGAATGGAGACTGGGCTCCCAATTCCCAAAAAATCATGCTGCTGCTGGCGGGCAGGAACAACTACCTCTGCCCCCTGTAACTCAGCCTGCCGCTGAGGAGGGAGGACGCTGCTCTCCTCTCCCTGCATTTCACACTGCCTTCCCGGCATATCACTCTGCTGCTGGGGGGCAGGAACAACTACCTCTGCCCCCTGTAACTCAGCCTGCCGCTGGGGAGGGAGGACGCTGCTCTCCTCTCCCTGCACTTCACACTGCCGCTGGGGAATGGAGACTGGGTTTGTCACCTTACTGTCCTGCTGAGCCTTCTCACTGGCGTGGAACAGCTGCTGGTAGCCCTGTTCCAGCTCCATCTCCCGGGTCACCAGGTGGACCAGGTCCTGCTCAATCTCATGAGTGTCGTCCCAGTCATACCTGCTCTCCCTCCATTCTAAGAGATCATGGAACCGGACTTGTGTAGGGCTCCCAAACTCCAGCTCTGAAAAAGTCTTCCATAACAAGCCAGGACCATCAAACTCCTCTCCCTCCGGCTTGTCATGCTCAGCTGTCCTGGGTAGGTACTGTGCCCCATACCACCAGAGCGCCTGGTAGGCATCTTCCAGCCACAGCTCCCGCCATGCTAGGAGTTCCAATTCCTTTACCCATTCCTCCCGGGGCTGCTCTCCCAGGAAGGGCATCCGCAGGGCTACTCGCTTCTGCAACCGCTGGTCTTCCGTAGGGAGTCTCTCGTCCTGCATATACTCCACAATACCCAGTACCTGGTACCAGATGCCTTTGCGGACTGCATCTCGGTCATCCATGACACCCTCATCGTACTCCACTGCTGTTTCCATTCTGGTGCTGTCAGGGTCGCTGTACTGGGACATGCGTTGCCCTCAAATTGTAATTCCAGGGAATGATGTTTCTTTGTAGCTGTCCTTCTGGGCTGTGGGAACGATCCTGCTGCTTGCCACCAATGTAACGGACCGTTTCCGCAGACAAGGGGTTAAAATACGTTTAGGCGATAAGCCCCTTTCTGAGAGACAGGCACAGCTACTGCAGGATACACCAAACTCCCGAACTGGATACAAAATAGCACTCCAAACTGGAACCTCACGAATAGCTGCTAGCAGACGAACAGGGATCAGCTTACACTTCTGGCAATCGGTCTTCTAACAGCATACAGTGAATCCCCCCAATAACGAAACAAGGCTCCGTGTTGAGGGTCAAGCAGTGGTCTGAGGTGCTGGCACACCCAGCCTGGTTTTTATTACAGTTGTTGCAAATACAGGTCCGCCCACAGGGGTTTGAAATACAGCCAATCAATATGTTACAACACATACAATGTAAGTACACGCCCCTAGGGGACCAGAAGGAAGACTTGTGACATAGGACCGATACAACATATCCCCACAATGCATCATGGTCTCCTCCTCTCTGTCCCGGAGACAACCTGAGGAGCAATCCAATTATCTCTGAGGACAAAGGGAGATCGCCAATACACATGTGAGGACAACAGAACAGACATCACCCTTTAAACACACAATGGGACAATGGCACAATAGAAACACACCCAGCATTTCCTCCCAAGCTGACAAGTTACACTTATTATAAATTGTTACAACTTTGTGGGTTTACATTGTCCATACATATAACTTACATCAATTTAAACAGTATAACTTTGGGACAAACCTATCCAAAATTCACTTGAATAGGTTCAGGGGTTTAAAAGTTAGTATATGGCCCATAATCCAGGGGCAAGAGGCCAGCAGCCAGTCCTCTCCAAAACCCAGTGGCGAGGTTGGTTTTGCCACAGTGTTAAATCCCTAGGTTTTCCCTATGGCTAGCCCTGCCTAAAAGCAGAGCACCCACCCAGAAAGGGGAGACCCCACTTATCGGTGGCTAAACCCTGGGAGACCCTGGATATCCCTGTTGGCTTCTTCACACTTCCTGACGCGTTTCCCCAGGTGGAGATATCCACATGGTTCATCAGGTAAATTATGGTCCAGCGCCTAGGCGATGAATAGGTGCTGTAACTGATTCAGAAAAATACACATGTGGGCACCAAGATGATAAGGATGGTGTTTTTTTTTTGTTTTGCTCATGACAGTACAATGTGTCCACCATAAATTGCATATCATCCTAAGTTATAGGGGAAATACAGCCTCTTGACTGTACAAGGTCTGATCTGGGTCTGCTAATACCCAGGAGGTGCAGCTACCCACTTCCAGAGATCATATTATAACCGGGTTTACAGCAAAATGCAATCATGGTCTGCAAGATTGGCTCCCTTTCCTGAAGTTGCACTATTTCAAGCTGCAGACTCTGCAAAAATGTTTAGGAAAGTCTCTGCATGGGTATATGTAGACCAGTCAGACATTAAAGTTCAGTGGTGAGCAAGTACCGTAGTTGATTAACAAACTGGTCAAACCACATGTGGCAATCAACAAATTTACAGTGGAACAAACAAGTAGAGAATCCAAAAATATGTCCTGAATATCCAAATTACACAGTTCACCTCACAGCAAAATGCCATCCAGATAACCTGAAATATTTTTTTTTTAAGAAAAACCTTTATCTATCTTCATAAGGTATCTTTAACACCATTGAACTTCTTGTTCAGAATATGAGTGGTTGTTCCACCTGCCTAAATCTCTAAAACGGATTTTCAGCCTTTACTTTAAAATCTACCAGTGTGGAACAATGCAATCGGATGCCTCCTGAAGGAATGGTGGATGGGTTTGCTGTCTCCTTATAGGTCCCTTTAAACGGGACGAAGATCTAGCAGTTGGGAAGGAACCTGTTACATGCATTGATCTCCTCCAGTGTATGGGGAGGAGCGATCGCTAATGCCACGCCTCTTCCTCATACTCTCGTTGTCTCCTTGCAGCTGATCGTTGTTTAACAGCCCCGATCTGACACTGGAAAATTATGATCTTTTGTGCTGCAAAAAAGATCTAATTACCCGATGAACGAGCGTTTCAATCATTCATCGGGTAATCGGCAGTGCATTTACACTGCAAGATCATTGCTAACAAGTGTTACTAGTAACGCTTGTTAGCTATAATATATTAAATTGTCAGCCTGTGTAAAGGGCCCTTAAGAAAGATTTTAGTCTTAAAGGTTCCACTACATCTAACAATGGTTGTTTCTATTTATGAATCTCATAGATAAATTGTACACCAATACAGTTATTGTTGAGCTCAAATGCAAATTCTATGACATGTTTTTGTCCTCTGTCTTTGTAACGGGGTGCCGAAGGCGCACTTGGTCTCCCATCAGCCGCAGACCTGCTGCTTAACTTCGGGAGCGAGGATCTGTGTTTGACCTTGTTCCCAGGACGGCTTTGCTAGCTGGGAGGCTCCCTGCTCCTAGGTCTGCCTTGAGCGCCGAGCTGATCACTCGGTGCTCGACTGGTTGGTCTGTCGGTCATGTGACGCTGGCCACATCACATGACCCTCACTCCCCACTATAAATACAGGCAGCCTGCTGGCCACAGGTTGCCTGTTAATTTAGGTTCCTTGCAGTTGTTGGATACCTGTGTACTTACCTGATCCTGTTCCCTGACGATCCTTTGCCTGATCCTCCTGTACTGCGCATCCTTTCCTGGTATATTGTTTATCTCGGCTTCCACCTGACTATCTTTCCGACTCCTTTGGTACTTCTCGACCTCTACCCTGGTATTTATGACCCTGGCTTCTCCTGACCTTTTTTTGCTTTATCCCTCTGTACTGCGTTGTTCCTCTTGTGTTTTGACCCGTCCGTTCACTATCCGTTATTTGTTTGTCTGTCCTTCCCGCACGTATCCTAAGTTAGGGACTGCATCCAGTTGTCCCCTGTCATCAGACTCGTGAGGCAAGTAGGCAGGGCCAGGGTGAGGGTGGAGCGCAGTGGTCACTATCCTCCCCATGTGTGTGTGTGTATGTGACTGTTACAGTCTTCACCTTCTCTGCCCTTTCCTGTTATGTTATTTTATTGCATCAGCAACATATATTTTGGTCCCAGAGGTCGACAAATTGCACCTTTTTTGCAAAAACATGCTGTAAAGTTTCCTCATTTAAAAATTAGTGTACCAAACCTGTGACTTCTAAGTGTTCAAATGGGTTTCATGATAAGATGTCTGAAAATTACGACGGGTGAGGTAATTGAAAACGAACGAGCTGTGACACATAACCTGCATGTGAAAAGGTGACTGACTGTCGTAACACAAACAGCAGCAGCAGAGCAGTCAGCACCGCCAATCTGGCCAGTAGTAATAGCAACGCAGTTCCCCCTTGTTTTTGGTAAGTGATAGATTATTATTGAGTACAAACAGGATGACATTGTGGAATGGATGGCTCACTCATCATTTCCGTCACAGCAGGATGATGTTGATGTCACCTCTGAGTCTGACATCACATCTTTGAGTCAGGGTCCAGTACATTTCTCCTGTTCCTTTTCCTAATGGGGCACCTACTTTTTTTTTCCTAAGAGCCAACAACATCTCATGTGACATGGGAGATAATTAAGACAGCCTCCTGTTGATGAGTTGTGTGAGAACAGTCAGCATTTGTAATGCCATGAGGAGAAGTTTCAGGCAACGGACCTTAATGACTGAAATGCATAGCTGTGTTGGTGGTGGCAGTAGTGATGGTTAGGGGCACTCAGGGCAAATAAAGAGGTGAAAATTGTGAGGTGGGCAAGGAGTCCACAACATTTCACAGTTTGATAAAAGTTTTTGATAACTATGATGATGATTGTGTGTTGGGCAAGACCTCAGAACGGGATCAGGATGATGATGAGAAGGTGACAGAGGGGGAGTGAGGTGGTGATGACAATAAAGAGAGGAGCCAATGTACATCAAAAACATCTAAACCAAACTGCCAGGGTCAGATCTGCTTCTTTTGTGGTCAGCTAGGGAACTGATGATGTCGCTAATACTGTTTGTGCAGTCTCAAAATGTGTCAGACGTAGGCCAAGCTCGGCTGCTGGTATCTCCCATATGGCAATTTTTCTCCACAGTGCCTGCAGACAAAACAATTGCTGTGTGCACCATGGCTCTATTGCAGAACATGAAGCGGCATCACCAGATCTGGTGGGAAAATTGAACTGGCCAGCAATCAGAGCAGAAACTGTCTCCTTCTCCTAGTCTTTATTCTAGCAACAAGGCTGCATCCACAAGCAGTACAGTGTAATCATTAGCTATTGCTGCTCCCGCAAAGACTCCTCTTCGTCCTCGGCTCCGTCATCAGTCATTCATAACAGAACATGTAGCATGGATATATATACGTGCCTAATAATCCACTTTCAACAAACAGAACTCCCTCCTGCCAAGTTGTTGGTGATGCAGTCACTGCCATTCCATTTTGCACTGCCTTTAGGTAACTGATAGCATGCGTGGAAGATACCTAGCATCATTACTTCTCAAATATCCATCCCTGCATTGTATCCCTCAGGTGCGGCGTCCCGCACTGTCTTTTGCTACAGAGGTCACTTACCCTTCACCCGGCACTGCTGTGTTCAGTCTTCTCGCGGTGATCAGCTCTCCCTGGGCGGCTCTCTTGAATCCAGGTCCGGAGTAGGCGGCGTGTCTCAAGTTGCCAAGGACGCCGGGGGGCGTGTTCGCGCGTCTGGGGAGTGACGTATGTTGTCACGTGATCGCGATTTCTCTCCCGGCCTGTTCTGAATGATTCTCTTGCTCTGCAATTGGTATTCTTACAATCCTCTGCTCCTTATTACAGAGCAAGAGAATCATTCAGAACAGGCCGGGAACATTCAGACAAGCCGGGAGAAAATCGCGATCATGTGACAACATACGTCACTCCCCAGACGCAACGTGAGACACGCCGCCGACTCCGGACCTGGATTCAAGAAAGCCGCCCAGGGAGAGCTGATCACCGCGAGAAGACTGAACACAGCAGTGCCGGGTGAAGGGTAAGTGACCTCTGTAGCCAGAGACAGTGCGGACGCCGCACCTAGGCACAGAGCATCCCTTCTTCCCACAGTCCAGTATAAAACTACATTGCTTATATATAATCACAAATGCATGTGGCTCTAAGGAAATCAACTGAGAGCGGTATATAGCAACAAGGCACTTCATTTTCTTCCAACTTATAGCGGTAATTACACAATAAGGCACAGTCTTCATTTTATTTATTCATTTACCTCTTTCCAGAGGATATTACCTCATACAAAGACTATCTATACATAAGGGGATAAGGATAAAAGACGCACTATTTTACCTCATTTTATCCACCAGATACCCTCCACCTTGAGGCTACTATTTTTATGATAATTCTATGAGAAGACTGTTCTATACGAAACTACATGAATAGAACAATCACCTTCTCCTCCTATCTTTTTCCTTTTTTTCCCTTTACTAGCGCATCATCTATTATTTTATTATTTTTTAATCAGCGCATCACTTTTATTGGTATCTATATATCCCAATTACCAGCTGGTAACCCATTCAGTGACGATCTACTTACCTTTACATTCTAATACTACTATCTATTAAAGAACATTTAGCAGAATTTAATCCATCAATACTACATGCTACATTTTTTTCCTCATTTTACTGTAACATCATTTTTAATATATTTTACACTCCATATTTACCGTAGAAATAAATTATTAGACTGACCCAAATCAGAGTGTGCCTGCTGTACTAATATACTTTCAATTATTCCATTTCTGACTGGGTGAGTCAGATCTAGCAGCTCCGCACCTCGATCATCTGCTTTAGTGGTAGAGCCGTCTATCCTATTTATTTCCCATTCTGTATTAGAACTGATGAGTCTGGGCAAGAGAAGCCACACAGCAGATCAGTTGCTAATCTGCATCAAGCAGCCAATTTCCTGCTGGATGTCGTCCCCCACGCCAACTACAAATAGGCAATGTGGGTCAGAGACAAGGAAAGGAATACTGTGGTTGTGTTGCAACTGGAGAGAAATAACACATGCTTCCTGTATGACGCACTTGACTTGATAAATTTAGTTGTGCAAGATTTAAATAAAAATTATTATGGCTTGTAGAATGTGCTGGCCATGTCCAGGAGAATATGTGCATATTTCAGGGAAAATAATCTGATGGAAAGAAATGGAGGAGGATGGATGAGGAGCTAGAACAGTTGGTGGGGCGGGGGTTTCCAAGGAAAAGATAGGGTATGAGGTCACAGCCAGGGAGAAGGTGAGCTTTTTTTTCTCCCTGGCTGTGACTGGATGGCAGCACGGCCAGGAAGAAGTAGACGCCCATTGAGAAACCCTGGCGTCTCC
Source organism: Bufo bufo (assembly GCF_905171765.1). Lineage (NCBI taxonomy): Eukaryota > Metazoa > Chordata > Amphibia > Anura > Bufonidae > Bufo > Bufo bufo. Next base: position 272,794,167 of record NC_053391.1, on the reverse strand, counting down.
TCCTCCCTGTACCGATGCTCAGTATTAGCATACTGAGCGTGAAAACTACGAGGGGGGGCACAGCGGCGCGCAAGAGCGATATTTTTAAAAATCAGGCAGGGTGGCTGCATCAGGGGGGGTACCCCCCAAGAAAAGGTATTTATCGCAATGAATACAAAACCATGAAAGGTCCTCTTTAAGATAATCACTATCAAAACAAAATGGGGAGATATTTTCCTGCTACTGAAAAGCAGGTAAAAGTGTTGCCGCAGCTTTCATCACCAGACATCTGCCACCCGTGTATCTGGCTAGAGGCTCCGCTCTTTCCCCCACTGAGCCTCCGCTCTCACTACCATCTCTGACAGTGCTACCACTACAAATTAGTAGAAGCTGCCTCAGCACCAACAGCCAATACATATTGTTGAACATGATGGGAAAGTATTTTAATTCCCACGCCAACCTGACACCCATCAGCAAACAGATAGCACCTCGTGAACAGCCAGGTTCAGTTGTATCTGAACTGTTGCTTTTTCTGGCACTAACCCGGTTCCCTTAGTACTGTCTTGTCCAGCCTCTAGTATACTGTCAAAAGGGGTATTCAGCATGGCATGTGACGTTGTCACATTGAAGAAGGACAAATTTTTCTCCACAAGTGTAGGAAACATTAGATTTGTTTAAATGAATTAGGAGTGGATTGGTGAGGATTTTCACACACCCTCTAGCTGTTGTCAATGAAGCTGTCTGTCTGTCCTTTCTGGCTCCATACTGCATTTCTGCTTCTACCGCTACAGCTTACTACTACCCTATACAGCCACGCATCTACTGCCTTGTCCATTAGGTCCAATACTATACTGCGGCTAACACAGCTTCGACTGCTACCCTTACAGTGTCACACATCTCTTACCATCTCTGTCAGATACCATGCTGCTACTGCTGCCGCTACTAATATCCCTACACAGCCGCACATTACCTTTTCATCAGGTTCTATACTGTACTGCTGCTAGCCAAAACAGGGAGAATTTTTTAATGCTTTTTTCAGAAAAAGCCACTGCTTTTCTGATTACTACCATGTGTGAAGTCCCGAATAAGAACAATTTTGGAACATTTTTAACATTAACCCCTTCCTGACTGCCCATTGACTATATACGTCCTATCTACACAAACCCTGTGCAGATAGCATATATATAAACAGTCAGATAGCCCTTTAAGCCCAGTGCTGTACAGGGCTGGGATTAAAGCTCCTGCAATCTAGCAGGAGCAGGTCAGGTTCTGGCTGATACAGTGGGGACCCTGAGGAGAAGACAGGAGCGGTTTATTACCGCTCTTTACTTCTCTAGTGCCGGGAGGAGAGCGCTGCACATGTGCAGGGAGGGAGAGCAGGAAGCAGCCGAGCTGCTTCCTCTATCAGTCCTGGCCGTCACGTGACCGCCAGTTGTCTCGTCGCAGGGGCAGAGCAGCGGGGTCTAAGGAGACCCTGATCAGCTCTGCCTGTGTGTAATGCCCCCACATGGGCCTATTTTTCACTATAACTGGAGCTCCTGTGGATGCCCCAGTTACAGTGAAAATAGTGCAAAAAAAAAAAGGCTGTGTCCTCCAGAGGTCTTTACATGTTATATATCAAAATGATCGTCCATTATCGTCCATTACAATAATTAATTTTTGTGTCAGTTTTAATATTTAAGAAAATTAGGGTCACTAAACCACCACGTGCACAAAATTACAAAAATTGCCTGGACATTCAGGCCTTCTTTTATGCCCGGTCAAAAAAGGGTTAAAAAACATAACTCCAACATTGTAGTGTGTTTTAAACAATTACTTGTGTTGAATAAATACAGTCATCTGCCCCCAATAACGGACAATTTATGTAACATTTTTTGTAACATTAAGAATCATAACTCCAACTGTGTTTTTAAAGCTGTTTGTTAACACCATCATCCATGCATTTACCCAGATAGATATAGATGTCATTGTCACTTTGACATTAAAGGGGTAGGTCACTTTTTGGCTATTGTTAACCTATGTGTATGTGAGATGACTATTCAGCACTAATATAGCCGTTTATATTCTGTGCACATCACTCGGCGTCCTCCATGCCTGCAATAAACTCTCAAGAGTGCAAGGGCAGATGGCAGGTGCAGTGTATTGAATGCAGGAAACTGAGTGATTTGCCTGGTTGCATGACCCTCCATCAGCAGCCATTTTATTGTTTTATTGTCAAGACCTCCGTGTGGACAGCCAAAAGACTTGGCCAACAAGGGGCATACCTTAGGAAATGTAGAAAATGGCACAGAATATCAAAAAGGCTATACCACTAAACGCCAAAAATTCATCTACGAACGCATTGATCAGCAGTAGCCAGAAAGTCGCCAACCCCTTAAGCCTTTCACTACCGGAGGTTTTTTGGTTTTTGCGTTTTCATTTTTCTTACCTATCTTTCTTGAGCCATAACTTTTTTATATTTCCGTTCACATAGCTGTATGAGGGCTTATTTTTTGCGGGACAAGTTGTACTTTCTAAAGCCACCATTATTAATGGTATACAATGTAGTTGGAAGCTGTACAGGCTACAGGGATGTCGGTAGTAAGCCCGAGGCATCTAAAGTCTTTAATTAGCATGATCAGCATTATTGCCGGGCACGGTAATTAGCAGCAGGCCGTGACACCCGCTGCACATGCGAGCGGGTGCCATGTTTGCCTATCGCTCCAGCGCGGTACATGTATGGCGCTGGTAGCCAATGGGTTAAATTACTAGTGTTGATTTTGCATTAAAAAGCCTGAAAGGGAAAAGAAAGAGAAATCTATAAAATTAGATTTTAATTTGAGTCAAATGTATTTGTACCTGAATCAAATGTTCAACTGAAAAATTTAAAGGTAAGTCCATCCTCAAAACATATGTATTGCCTGAAAGTAGAGAACCTGGTGACTGCAGTTGTCTTGCCTGACTTTTGACAACCACGTCCACCTTCATGTAACTTTGAGGCAAACAGGATAAAAAGTTAATATTAACATCCGAGCATCTACGTTTACACACAAAAACCAAAGTAAAAATAATATGTGGGAAAATATCATATATACCACAAGTGTATACATCAACAACAGCTTGTGCTTTTAAAAACACTGAAAAAGAGGCCATGCAAAATTTGAAAGTCATCCACAAATGTGTGAAACATGTATGCTATACATAAAAAAAGTTCCCAAGTTACTAAAATCTACATTTTCCACATTTAGAACCACCTTCATGCAACTTTGCAACAAACAGTGGTTATCTTAAAAAAAAAATAGATGAACATAAAAATGAAGATTTGCAACTAAAGTGTGTACTCTGGCAGAGTCATTAAGATAAAATATAGTCTCCAAAAAACACTGTATAATTCTCAACTTCTCATATATTATAGTATATCATTTTCCATCCTGTAATCCTAAAATGATAAATTCATTAACTAATATAATGCATTAACTAAGGCTGATTTCAGATGGGTAGAACATGGGTGCTTTATTGCTTCAGTGTTATGGACACAACACCTGAACCTCCTGAAGTTCATCAGAAAATATGCTATAGTAGCCAAAATTCTGTTTCTGATGAACCCTAGGAGGTCTGGGGTTGCCTACGTAATATGGACACAAAAAAAACTTCTGAATTACACCCCTCTAAAAAGCCTCTCAATACTTTTATTGTATTTTTTTTTTTTAACTAAGGTAAATGAAAATGATTATTTAAGATGACAGTCAGTGAATAAAAATGTATTTTCTGATTAAAATAGTTTCCATCTGTCAGAAATATATTAGGTCCATCTTTGGTGATAATCATTATTGCTATTACTGGAGCGTGTAATGGGTATCACTAGAGAATCGATTGTCATATTTTAATCTAAAGATCAGGTATGGACTGGATAGAGACAGTGCAAAATATAATCTATATTGATGTGTGTGTGGTTGTGGTGTGCTTGGTGCAACCTTTTTGGTGCTGTGATCTGGATTCTGGTAAATGTCTAGGTCATGGTATTAATAAACGGCCTAATTAGAAGCAGAAAGGTCATTAGATGAGCAAGCACTTATCTGCTCAATTCTTTTCTGAAAAAAATAAATAAAATTAAGAGTAGTCTTGAGGATTGATAACATGCACAGATGTCCATGTTACCCTCCCCCTGGGACCATGTACAGTCAGACAGGCTGATAGAAAGATCTATGTCTCTCTTTTGCCCTTGCAGCCTGTTGGCATGTCCCTCACTGGCCCCCCTGTCCTCCTTTAGGCTGGCATCACAGCTGACTGAAGGTGTGGAGGGTTTCTTTATCCTGGCATATCTTAGTCTGTGGAGCAGCTACAGATGTAAGCCTGGTCTTTTAAAGCAGACAATGTATGTGGCCTACTTTTGGAGATACAGCTCTTAGAAGTGTTCTTAGTTAGTCAGTTCCAATATAAGTCCTGACTGATATCTATAGCAGCTACATATCCTGAGATCCAGCCATCAATAGGAAGGGCATACTGTATGAGATATGTCATATTCTTAAAATGGAAAGGGTTAATAGGTATTCTGTCCTCAGCATCGGTTGTACCTGCGACAAGCTTCTAGTAAATTTCTAGAAGAATCCATCATATAGCTATCTCTGCAGCTTCAGAAACGTGAGTAACCACGCACCTGTGTGAAGAACTAACACCCTAAGACAGGAAGCCATCTTCAGGCTGTGCACTGAAAGTTCAATGCCTGTGTGTCACTGCTGCAGTCACCAGAAGCATTACTCTGCATATGAAGCCAGCCACCTACTGAATGATCCATAACTGTTACAGCCTTTACTGTCAGGGATTGCTGGTCTGTGCTGTGAACCCATTTCTCTAGTAATTACCAGCTTATACAAGTTTTGCCTTTATTGGGGAGCCATAAACTTTTTATTTGTCCATACTTACAAGGACAACTTTTCTTAAAACAGCTTTTTAAAACACAGCAGACGCTGGGAATTTTATGTGTTTAAAAAGCTGTTTTAAGAAAGTTGTCTTGTAAGTATGGACAAATAAAAAGTTTTTAACAAGTAATACGGAGCTTCACTATTGCAGAAGCCATTCTTGTCCACAGAAAACTTTCAGGAATCTGAAGAAAAGAAATATAGATTTTGTCTGAGGTATACATCATTTGAGTCCGTGTGGGGATCTAACCAGATTGTATGGAAACGTGGCTGTTCCGACAGAACAAGAGCAACTTACCACGGAGGGATTACATTTACGCCTTGTGTGATACGCATTGTGTGAGTATAATCAGTGCAATGCAGGTTACTGTTACATACGGACTCACACTATTATAATTCCATTGGTTGCAGGATATCTATTTGAGGGATATTTGCAGCCCTCAGGCTCTCTTTGTAAACGAGGAAGTAAGAAGGACTAAGAACTTGCACACTGACCTGGACCAGAAGCGCGGTCCGAACCCCATATATTGTACTCTACAACTACTGCATGTCACAAAATCAAGTGAATCAACCTACGCAGCTCATGTGCCACCACAACCCTATGTGAATAGAGATTACAAAGGCACAGCAGAAAACTACAGAATGAACTCTATACCCCCTGTGATACAGCTCTCTTCAGCTTCAAATGCTCAGAGACCTTCAGACGACAGACCCTTACCTAGTTTGAACCCATCTGCAACACCTTTCTCTCCACCTACCAGCCAACATCTGATACCAACCATGGTCCAAGTCAGTGCACCATCAGTATCCCCTGTGGCTATAAAAACCGAAAGCACCGATGCTGCAGAGTTCAGCAAGTATATGATTCGACGAGAGTTGATTACTATTGGACTGTCTAGATTTTATGACCGCCCAGAGAACTACAGAAGTTGGAGATCTACATAAACCTGGACATTGAACCTCAAGCAGAACTCGACTTACTAATAAAGTGGTTGGGGCGTCAATCTTCAGAACAAGTAAAGAGACCTAAATCTGTTTACATTTATAACTTTAAAGCAGGCCTTGATGCTGCCTGGGAACGTCTAGAACAAGACTATGGGAGCCCCGAAGTCATTGAATCTGCCTTATTCCAGAGATTAAACGACTTTCCTAAGATCTCTGTTAAGGACAATCATAAGCTTAGAGAGTTAGGTGACCTCCTTCATGAACTTGAAATTGCTAAGTTAGATCCTAGTTTACCAGGTCTTAGCTATTTAGACACTGCTCAGGGCGTAAATCCTATTGTAGCAAAGTTGCCTAGTTATCTTCAGGGAAAGTGGACTAGTGTAGGATCAAAGTATAAGTATGAACATCATGTTTCCTTCCCTCCTTTTTTTTATTTTGCAGAGTTCGTGCAGAAGGTTGCAAGATCCAAGAATGACCCAAGCTTCTTCTATCCAGATACAACCACCATTCCTTTAACTACTTCAAGGGATATTGCCACCAACAGTAAATTTAAGAATTTAAGGCATCCTATTGCCATGAGAAAGACCGCGATAGCATCCAACGTCTTGGCTACAGACATTAAGGCAAGCAATCTTAATCAACAGTGTCCTATTCATAATGCGCCACATTCTCTCTCCAAATGTCGTGCATTCAAGGACAAGCCTATTGAAGAACGCAAGTCATTTCTCAAAGAGCATAATATCTGTTTCAAGTGTTGTGCATCCTCCGATCATTTAGCTAGAGACTGTAAGATCGCCATCAGATGTTCCCTGTGTAACAGTGCCAAACATGTGGACGCTCTTCATTCAGACCTGTTCAAAAGGAAACCTTCACCCGGCAGCAACCCCAAGACTACATCAGATGATGGCGGGGAGAGAACTGAGCAACGTGCCAACCCCGTAACCACAAGGTGTACAGAGGTATGTGGAGAAGGGCTTCATAGCAAATCTTGTAGCAAGATATGTCTTGTAAGGGTTTTTCCTGAAGGATGTCCACAAAATTCCATAAAAATGTATGCCATACTCGATGATCAGAGCAATCGCTCATTGGCCAGTACAGAATTCTTTGACCTATTCAACATTCATGGAGAGACCTGGTCCTATACCTTGCAGACATGTGCAGGAAAGATCAATACTTCTGGAAGAAGAGCCCATGGCTTCATAGTGGCATCAGAATATGAGGACATAGAGTTTTCACTTCCAACTCTAATCGAATGTGATCAGCTACCGAACAATAGAGAAGAAATCCCCACACCAGAGGTTGCACATCATCACCCTCATTTGAGCCACATTGCTGACTACATTCCACCTCTTTACAAGGATGTTAAGATTTTGATTCTACTAGGGAGAGACATTCCTAGAGTTCATAAAATAAGAGAGTTATGTAACGGTCCAGATGATGCTCCTCAGGCCCAGAAACTTGATCTTGGATGGGTGATAATAGGAGAAGTCTGTTTAGATCAATCTCACAAGCTCTTGGACGTAGCTTCCTACAAAACTAATGTTGCCTATCGGTCGATGAAATGTCCATTGCACTATTATGTGAAGGAAAGACTTGATTTTAAAAACGAAGTTCCATATCAAGCACTCCAAGGTATAAACTGCAAGCTCACTTCTCAGAAGGACCTTGGTGATTCAGTGTACCAGACTACTTGTGATGACAACAAGATTGCCCCTTCAGTCGAAGACAAGGAGTTCATCAAGATTATGGATGAAGAGTTCTTCAAGGACAATTCCAACAGTTGGGTAGCTCCATTACCCTTCCGAGTACCAAGGCTTACTCTCCCTAACAATCGACAACAAGCTTAAACCAGATTTGCTGCACTTAAGAAAACTCTCTGTAACAAACCTGAGATGCAAGAACACTTTATAGCATTTATGCAGAAGATTTTAGATAACCTTCACGCTGAGCCAGCACCAGACCTTATGGAAGGTGAAGAATGCTGGTACCTTCCATCCTTTGGAGTCTACCATCCTCGTAAACCGGGGCAAATCAGAATAGTCTTTGACTCAAGCGCTCAGTTCCAGGGAACCTCTTTAAATAACGTTCTTCTAACTGGTCCAAATCTAACAAACAACCTTGTAGGAGTGTTGATGCGGTTCAGGAAGGAACCAATTGCCGTGACAGCTGACGTCCAACAGATGTTCCACTGTTTTATAGTCAAAGAGGACCACAGAAATTATCTCCGGTTCTTGTGGCACCGCAACAATGACGTTAATGATCAGGTGATAGATTATCGCATTAGAGTCCATGTCTTTGGAAATATTCCATCTCCTGCCGTGGCAACTTATGGACTGAGAAGAACAGCGCAGGAAGGTGAAAAGGAATTCAGATCTGACAGCAGGCAATTTATTGAGAGAGATTTTTATGTTGACGATGGCCTGAAATCCTTTTCAACACCTGAAGAAGCCGTCAATCTGATAAAAAGAACTCAACAGCTCCTGTTGACTGCTGAACTTAAGGCTTCATAAGATTGCATCTAATAGCAGTGAAGTAATGAAGTCTTTCAATCCAGAAGATCATGCTAAGGATTTGAAGGATTTGGACTTGGGAGTAGATGCCCTACCCACTCAAAGGAGTCTCAGTCTTCTCTGGAATATAACTTCAGATACATTCACCTTTCAGGTCTCTGACGCCAAGAAGCCATTTACCAGACGAGGAGTTCTGTCAACTGTTAATAGCCTTTACGATCCCCTAGGCTTTGTGACTCCAGTTACCGTCCAAGGGAGATCCATACTTCGCCAGCTTACTGAGAGAGTAACAGATTGGGATGCCCCTCTGCCAGTAGACCTACTGCCTAAATGGGAGAAATGGAGAAACTCCATGAAAGTACTGGAAGAACTTAATATCCCGCGCTGCTATTCACCCACTTCAATTTCAAGAAGTCTGAGGAAAGAGATTCATATCTTTTGTGATGCATTTACCGAGGCTATAGCGGCTCTGGCTTATCTCAAGATCATAGATCCCTCTGGGAGATCCTATGTCGGTTTTCTACTAGGAAGAGCCAAGTTAGCTCCAAAACCTGCTCACACTATTCCAAGATTAGAATTGTGTGGCGCAACCCTAGCTGTCGAAGTCGCAGAATTCCTGCAAAATGAAATGGACGCTGAAATTGATCAGGTTAAGTACTACACTGACAGCAAAGTCGTACTTGGCTACATATGCAACAGTGTAAGGAGGTTCTATGTGTATGTGGCTAACAGGGTAGAACGAATAAGGAAAATCAGTAGACCTGAACAATGGAACTATGTCCCGACTGGTTTGAATCCCGCAGATATTGCTACGAGGTCAGTGCCAGCAGTTGTCCTCACGCAAACCATTTGGTTTTCAGGACCCAAGTTTTTAACGGACCAGTCTTCTACAAACTCAAAAGAAGATATTGATTTCCACCTGGTGGATCCAGATACTGATCCAGAAATCCACCCTGAAGTAATAATATTAAGTTCCAACATCTGTTCAAGAAGAAACTTGGAAGTGAGACGTTTTGAACGTTTCTCTTCTTGGAAAAGATTGGTGAAGACTATAACAAGATTGAGTCATATTGCGCAGACTTTCTGCAAGTCTAATCAGACATCGTCTTGTCATGGATGGCACACCTGCAAGGAGTCACCCAATGCGTTAGAGTATGAGAAGGCAGAGTTATTCGTCATACGTCTTGTGCAAGAAGAAGTCTTTGCAGAAGAGATTAAGTGCTTGAGAGGCAATAGACCAGTCTCAAAGAGTAGCCCACTATTCAAACTGAACCCAATAATCGACAATGAGGGCATGCTACGAGTCGGTGGACGACTAAATAAGTCAAACTTGCCAAGAAAAGAACAGAACCCCTTGATAGTACCAAGAAGCCACAATTTGGCAACCTTGATTATCCGGCATTACCACGAGAGAGTCAGACATCGAGGAAGACACTACACAGAAGGTGCAATCAGAGTTGCAGGGTTCTGGATAGTTGGAGTGAAAAGACAAATAGCCACGATCATTCACAACTGTGTCAAATGTCAGAAGTTAAGAGGTAGACAGCAGTATCAACAGATGGCTGACCTACCTGCAGACAGACTGAGTGAAGATACACCTTTTGCATATGTCGGAATCGATATATTTGGACCATGGACAGTAACGGCTAGAAGAACTCGTGGTGGTCAAGTCAACAGCAAAAGATGGGCTGTAATGTTCACCTGCTTAAGTGTAAGAGCCGTACATATCGAAGTAATTGAGTCAATGGACACTTCGAGTTTTATCAATGCTCTAAGGAGATTTCTTGCTCTAAGAGGTCCCGTGAAGATGTTGAGATCGGATTGTGGAACTAACTTCATTGGCGCTTGTAGAGAGTTACAGATAGACCAACAACAAGTTGGAAGTTATTTGAGTGATCAAGGCTGCGTGTGGAAATTCAACCCACCACACTCTTCACACATGGGCGGAGTATGGGAACGCATGATTGGGATGGCAAGGCGCATACTGGATTCAATGTTGCTTGATGTGAGTTCTTCACGCCTTACCCATGAAGTGCTCACCACATTTCTTGCTGAGGTTGCAGCAATAATCAACTCAAGACCGTTGACCGCCGTATCTACAGACCCAGAATTTCTGACTATCTTAACTCCAGCTACATTATTGAGCCGGAAGATTGGACAGATTCCAGCGCCAAAGGGTATCTTCGATGAAAAGGACATATATAAACGTCAGTGGAGATACGCTCAATACCTTGCAGATTGTTTCTGGGACAGATGGAGGAAGGAATACCTCACACTTCTTCAAGGACGTAAAAAGTGGCAAACCCAGAAGCCTAACTTAAAGGAACGGGACCTGGTCCTGTTAAAAGACCAGCAAGCTCACCGGATTCAGTGGCCAGTTGGACTTATTACAAAGGCCATTACTAGTGATGATGGAAGAGTCCGAAGTGTGGAAGTCAGGATCGTTAAGGATGGGGCATCAAAAACCTTCCTGAGACCAGTCACCGAGACAGTCCTAATTATGCCTGCGTCCAAAAATTCTGATTCAACATATGTGAAGGAGTCACTTAAGACCTTTACTATAGCTAGCTTATAGACTTGAGAAGGTGAAATAGCATGTTACTGTATGCAATGTTAATAGTATGTTAAAAGAAAATAATGTAGTGTATAGTGGTATCTCACGATACCAGACGGGGAGTGTGCTGCCATGCAGCTTTTACTGTCTAGCAGTTGTTATTACATGTTATGTTACTATATTATTTGGTATGATCCTTACACCCCTGCTGTTTCTGGCTAGTTGGTTGTTCCCACCCTCCATTTCCTGCTGTAACTCCATTTTGTATAGTTGTTATGAAGAGACTGCAGAGTGTGGGAGCTGTGTAACTTCATTAGAAATTTACCTATTAAAAAGCCTCTATGTTTATACCCTTGCTACCTTGAAGCATAAAGAAGCATTGAAAATCACCTCTGGAGTCTTTATTAATTGAGTAAGCTATCTGTTAAAGTGATCATTCAACCTGCCGCACACATCCTTACAGACTGGGTCTACAAGAAGCTTGTCGCACAACCGATGCTGAGACAGAATAATAGGGTTGATAATGGTGACAGATGTTCATTAATGGAGGTCCTTTCAGACAAAAATGGAACAAGTCTACCCCAAGCTAACAAAGGTCGTTGGATAACTTCCTTTCAAAGTTGTCACTTTTAGAGTTTGTCCTAAATAGCCCAGAGATGATTGCATTATGGTCTATGTTGCATATAACCGGCAACCAAAAATCCAACAGTAATGCTCAAAAGAAAGGATTTGGTGTTTCACTTAAGACAATTCTGTCCTAACCTCCTGATACTCAAGCTGAAGGACTGGAGGTTGACAGGACTCTTTCTTATCTGAAGGTCTGTGGACTTTATTTAGAGGAAGTCTGGTTTTGGATCTTTATTCAGGGAGAGTATAGTATTGGATCTTTATTTTGAGGAAGTCTGGTGTGTGTATTAGTTCAGAGGCACTAGTGTGCCAAAACGTTTTGCACTTCTTTATGTAGTCCCTTTCAGAATCTTACTTATGAAGTAGGTGTTATTATACCTGTATTTGTTCAAATGGAATCTCAAAACTGAAGGACTCATTGAAGTATGGGTTCAGGGTCTTTTTTTTTCACTGTAGTTTTCTTCTTTTTTAGTCTTTTCCCATTTTGCATGAGGTGAATCTTTACATATGGATCTAGAATTGAAAAAAGAAAAAATGTTAAAGAACTTATCTCGTGTCTGCTCCTGCTACAACAGTGTTACTTACATTTAACAGTCCTCCAGCTGTGCTTATAGGTATGCAGTACAATGGACAAAATGGACCTGACAAAATTGTTAAAATTGAGTGGAATAAAAAAAAAAAAGACCTTGTTTTAAAGGGAGTCTGTCACCTACATACATGTAACATGTTTTAAACTGATTATATAGCTCTGTGAGAGGCAGATATATAACACTGATGGTACCTGACTTTAGTTTTTCACAGTCTCTAAAGTGCCAAAAATGAAGTTTTAAAGATATGCAAATTACCTACCTACAGAGCGGAGGAGTCAGGTGCCAGTAAGACGGGGAGCACAGCACTGGGCACTTTCGCCGCCCCTGGGCACTTTCGATAAGTAATTTGCATATCTTTAAAACTTAAGGTACTTTCACACTTCCGGCAGGACGGATCCGACAGGCTGCTCACCATGTCGGATCCGTTCTGCGGCTATTTCGCCGTACCGCCACTCTGTCCCCATTGACTATAATGGGGACGGGGCGGAGCTCCGGCGCAGCACGACGGTGCACGGCGAAAGCCGTTGGACTAAAAAGCCTGACATGCAGTAATTTTAGTCCGGCGGCCTTTCGCCGTGCACCGCCGTGCTGTGCCGGAGCTCCGCCCCCGTCCCAATTATAATCAATGGGGACGGAGCGGCGGTCCGGCGGCACTGCGAAATAGCTGCAGGACGAATCCGACATGGTGAACAGCCTGTCGGATCCGTCCTGCCGCAAGTGTGAAAGTACCCTCAGTTTTTGGCACTTTGGAGACTCTGAAAACCTAAAGCCAGGTACCATCAGTGTTATATATCTGCCTACCACAGAGCTATATAATCAGTTTTGAAACATGTTATGTAGGTGACAGAATTCCTTTAACATGAAATAATAAAACAAAATAATACATTAAAACAGAAAAGTTGTGAGGTTATATGTATTAACCCCTTTGCTATAAAACCCTAAATAAAGTTTGGTCCAAGCAATTCATTTCAGAAGTCTTACAATGATATAAATGTCTGATGTACATGTGCACAATTATCCATTGGAGCAGGTCATAGAGTCAATTTTTCTGTAACAAGTAAAAGAAAAAAACTCCACCTTTTAAAACAAAGATAAAATAGGAAAGAAACCTCCTCCAATTCACATTTCCATCATGCCATAGGATGGACACATTCGCTTTTCTTATTTATCTCTGACATAGCAACACTGGCTTGTCGATGACCTCTCTAGTACCACGGGAAGCAGGAAACTTGGTGCAATCAAAGAATCATCCTTACACTACTTCAGACATAAGGTTGTCTAAAGGGCCTATTAGGCAACACAATTATCAGCATATTATCACAAACAAGTGTTCATAGGTAATACTGCAGTCAGGGGTTGGGGTGCGCAGGATCAGGGAGATGACAGAAAGCTACTATATAAGATATATATTTAAAAATATATCCACTATCCATGAGAGTGCAGATAATGTCATCAAGTATAAAGTGCATGTGCAAGCTGCAGTATAAGCAGAAAAACTATGGCAACTCTCAGGTGTGAATATTTAATTGGATATATATCTATTCAATCAAATGCAGCACCATAGTAAACTTCATGTGCAAACCACATACAATTGGCAAAGAAATATACTAAACGTTTGTTCAGGAGGCTCAAACCGCAGTAAAATACATCAAATGAGCGGAAAGAAGGAGGGTCACATACCGTATCTTAAGAGTAACAAATCCACAGGAGGACCGCACACCCCGACGCGCGTTTCGATTGAAACCTTCCTCTGGGGGTACAGTCTTCCTACTGGAGAAGCTATATTTAAATGGGTGCTCCACCAATCAGGGCACACCAATCAAATGTGAAATGCAAACATATGATGTCAATTAGGTTAACTGACCTATCGCTGTCCTTCTAAGGGGTAAAGGCGCGGGTGGGCCGTGCGATGGCCAATCGCACAGGTACAGCCGCACATACCGTTCAAGGACCTTCGGTAACGTCATAATCCCACGAGATGTTCGGCGGTCACGTGATGGCCTGTCACGCGGCCGGCGAAGTCAGGGGGATGAATCACATGATCGCAACTCGGGATCACATGATCCACAACAACACAATAGCCGGGAGATGGAGTGTAAGGAAAGGGGGTCACATGATCGCGAATCGTGATCAAATGAATAGTGTAATTCAAATAATGGAGGTGTTTCCCATAGGGAGTCGCGATCACATGATCTTAACCAGCACAACAGCCGGAAGATGGAACATAACAAGAGAAGGTCACATGATCGCGAGTCACGACCAAATGAGTGAGATAACATGTGATGAAATTGTACGTCTTAGTAGGGTACACTACGCCCATACATAATAATAATTGTGAATTAATAGTCCTGGAAGGACGTTGTGTTCAAACCGGCAGACAAGGGGGGGGGGAAATTGTTATTTGGCCTCGTAAAATGTATGAGACGGAGGCCTATCGCCAATTGAGGGATATGGCGTGTTATAAAAAATTTACTTTCAACCCCCTCTCCTCTTACAGTCAACTACTGCTGGACTTATTGGAAGCGGCAGTAACTGATGGAGTCATATCTCGACAACTATGTGAAGCACTACCTGTACGACACCCCTCAATACCAACCTTATATCTCTTGCCCAAGATCCACAAGAGCCCTACAAAACCAACAGGTAGGCCGATTATATCAGGGTGTGTGGGTCTTCTGGAGAATGTATGCAAATTTTTAGATCATAATCTAAAGCCTTTGGTAGAAGGCTTACCATCATACACTCGGGATACCGCCGATTTGCTCCAGAAAATTGATGGCATTCACCTCGATCCTGATATGTTGCTGGTGACATGTGATGTCGAATCACTTTACACCAGCATCAATCACAAGGATGGGATACGCGCTGCTGCCTATTTTTTGTCTATGACGGATGGTGATAAAAAAATTTCTGCCTGCCTGATTGACTTGTTACAATTTGCCCTCATGCATAATTCTTTTACTTTTAACGGCTCCTTCTACCTGCAGCTCCGGGGGACGGCAATGGGGGCGGCTTGTGCGCCCTCATATGCCAACCTCTTCCTGGGGTTGTGGAAGAGGGAGCTTTTCATGTCTGATGGGCATACGTCGATGGACCGGATCATTTTTTGGGCCTGGTACATCGACGACATTTTTTTAATTTGGCAAGGCACCCCTGATGCCCTTGGATCCTTCATGGATATCCTTAATGACAATAAGTATAACATCCACTTGACCTACAAACATAACATGGAACAAATTGAATTTTGGATGTTTTAATCAAATGTGATTCGTTGGGCCACTTACAAACTGATATATATATAGAAAAGAGACTGCTGTCAATGCACTCTTACATGCATCATCCTCTCACTCTCCTCAGACAATTGAGGCAATACCCACTGGTCAGTTTTTCAGGATCAGAAAAGTGTGCTCCACCAATGAGGACTTTGAGGCCCAGTCAAGCATCCTGCGACAACATTTCTTGGAAAGAGGGTACAGTAAGAGATCAGTAAAGAGAGCGTATAACCGGGCCAAACATTCAGCACGACAAGATCTCATCCATCCAAAACCAAAGAAAGAAACACCTGACACGGTAAGATATATCACCCCTTACCATTCGCAGTGGCAACACATACGAGGAATATTGGAGAGATTTTGGCCGATACTCAGGGCGGATCCTATTCTCGATAGAATATTACCCTTACATCCATCTGCTGTACCTAGGAGGGCGAAGACTTTGGGAGACTATTTGGTCAGATCTTACTATGCCCCTGGAAAGCAGGGTACAATTTTTGGCTCGAAGGGGCCTAAATGGAGTTGTTCCCCTTGTGGGAAATGCGTGGCCTGTGACAACATTTTGAGGACCACAGAGTTCATGAACTCCACGCAGACCAAAACGTACAAAATTACACACTGTATCTCATGTACAACCAAAGGGGTAATCTACCATGCTACCTGTCCGTGCCCAAAAATCTATGTCGGACTGACAAGAAGGGAATTAAAAGTACGAGTCCGTGAACATGTCCGAGACATCCTGAAATCAAAAGATTCCACTGATGTGGACGATTTAAAACCGATTGCGAGACATTTTAGGAACTTTCACGACAGTGACCCCTCATTTCTGAAGGTCTGTGGAATAGACCACATAGACCTAGGTATGCGTGGTGGCAATTTGATGAAATGCCTGGCCCAATTAGAAACAAAGTGAATTTGGACCTTGGACACCACGCAACCTAAAGGCCTCAATAATGCCCTGCAGGGGGTTCCTGCAGTGAACATGTAGACATATGTTTTACTCTTAGAGAAAATATTTTTTTAAATAGTTGTTTGTCTTTTTAACAGGTTTCATGTTCATGCATTGTTCTGTGTATCTTCCTACTGGAGAGTTTTTTTTTTTTTACTAACGCTGTTTTTCTATACATAGGCTAATTCATCCACTTTCATCATTCCACAAGGACCTCGGGCATACTCTTTTGGATAATCAGCGTCATCAGAGACATAACCTGAGGATGGAAATGTCACACTATGTTCTCTTTTTGTATCGATTTATGGTCTTGTTCTTGCCATAACAATCCCATAATCGTCATATGATTATTTTCATCAATTTCATTATTTAGCACTATCACAGTCACGGATATTTAACTTATATATATATATATATTTTTTTTTCTCTTTTTCTCTTTTTCGTTTCCCCAATTTTATATATAATATATTATATGATATAATATATATTATATTTTTATGTATATCTTTAATGATTGATTTGTTCACGCCCCACTGAGTTCACCTATTCATTAAGTGATCTTTGACTCACTTCATATATTAATTCACAATTCACTATTAATTTACCATTATTATTATGTATGGGCATAGTGTACCCTACGAAGACGTACAATTTCATCACATGTTATCTCACTCATTTGGTAGTGACTCGCGATCATGTGACCTTCTCTTGTTATGTTCCATCTTCCGGCTGTTGTGCTGGTGAAGATCATGTGATCGCGACTCCCTATGGGAAACACCTCCATTATTTGAATTACACTATTCATTTGATCGCGATTCGCGATCATGTGACCCCCTTTCCTTACACTCCATCTCCCGGCTATTGTGTTGTTGTGGATCATGTGATCCCGAGTTGCGATCATGTGATTCATCCCCCTGACTTCGCCGGCCGCGTGACAGGCCATCACGTGACCGCCGAACATCTCGTGGGATTATGACGTTACCGAAGGTCCTTGAACGGTATGTGCGGCTGTACCTGTGCGATTGGCCATCGCACGGCCCACCCGCGCCTTTACCCCTTAGAAGGACAGCGATAGGTCAGTTAACCTAATTGACATCATATGTTTGCATTTCACATTTGATTGGTGTGCCCTGATTGGTGGAGCACCCATTTAAATATAGCCTCTCCAGTAGGAAGACTGTACCCCCAGAGGAAGGTTTCAATCGAAACGCTCGTCGGGGTGTGCGGTCCTTCTGTGGATTTGTTACTCTTAAAATACGGTATGTGACCCTCCTTCTTTCCGCTCATTTGATGTATTTTACTGCGGTTTGAGCCTCCTGAACAAACGTTTAGTATATTTCTTTGCCAATTTTATGTGGTTTGCACATACACTTTACTATGGTGCTGCATTTGATTGAATAGATATATATCCAATTAAATATTCACACCTGAGAGTTGCCATGTTTTTTCTGCTTATACTGCAGCTTGCACATGCACTTTATACTTGATGACATTATCTGCACTGTTATGGATAGTGGATATCTTTTTAAATATATATCTTATATAGCAGCTTTCTCGGTTACAGGCTCTTGTGCTTAGGTCACTTGCTTCATTATATTGTTCTGTACTCTATAAACTCTCCCAGGATTGTACCGCACTTTTTGCATTTGTCTGTCATCTCCCTTGTATTTTTAATTATGTATTCAATAAAATAATATTTTCATAGCTTAGTAGCTCTCAGTGTCCGTTTATAGGTTCTCTAGTTGTTTCTGAGTTAGGCCTCTTTCACACTTGCGTTGTCCGGATCCGGCGTGTACTCCACTTGCCGGAGGTGCCCGCCGGATCCGGAAAAACGCAAGTGTACTGAAAGCATTTGAAGACGGAACCGTCTTCCAAATGCTTTCAGTGTTACTATGGCACCCAGGACGCTATTAAAGTCCTGGTTGCCATAGTAGGAGTGGGGAGCAGGGGAGCAGTATACTTACAGTCCGTGCGGCTCCCGGGGCGCTCCAGAATGACGTCAGAGCGCCCCATGCGCATGGATGACGTGATCCATGCGACACGTCATCCATGAGCGTGGGGCGCCCTGACGTCACTCTGGAGCGCCCGGGGAGCCGCACGGACGGTAAGTATGCTGCTCCCCCGCTCCCCGCTACACTTTACCATGGCTGTCAGGACTTTAGCGTCCCGGCAGCCATGGTAACCACTCTGAAAAAGCTAAATGTCGGCTCCGGCAATGCGCCGAAACGACGTTTAGCTTAAGGCCGGATCCGGATCAATGCCTTTCAATGGGCATTAATTCCGGATCCGGCCTTGCGGCAAGTGTTCCGGATTTTTGGCCGGAGCAAAAAGCGCAGCATGCTGCGGTATTTTCTCCGGCCAACAAACAATCCGTTCCGGAACTGAAGACATCCTGATGCATCCTGAACGGATTTCTCTCCATTCAGAATGCATTAGGATAATCCTGATCAGGATTCTTCCGGCATAGAGCCCCGACGACGGAACTCTATGCCGGAAGACAATAACGCAGGTGTGAAAGAGCCCTTAAGCTCGTGTGAGAGGCTTTTTCTGCTATACCATTGCTTCACACAATTCTTTTGTAACCTATTTTTGTATCTAATCAGTTTATCCACTGTGGTTTCCACAGATTTTGTTTGGTTACAGGCCCCATGGATTTTAGAACGAGAGAACGTACCTGGCAGTCTCGTCTCGTGGGTTTTTAGAGATGACAGTTCATCTGTTGATTTTAATACACGCATGGATGTGGGTGCATTACAGGGCACATTGAGGTCTCAACTCCACCGTAAAATAAAAACTTGGTGGAATAAGGCTTCTTTAGAAAATTACATACAGAGGGGTCTAGTCCCTAGGGGTCTACGCATTTAAGTGTTCCCATCCTTTCCGATAGAAGATTAAACATTTATAGATAAATGGGAGGAGATTTGCACAAACAGCTTCATGAAGTTCATGGAGCTGTTGATTGGCTTAAATGCCAACACCCTCTCAATATTGGATAAAGAGATCAAGACAACACAAAATCACCTACAGGCAGCGATCTCAAATGAGGAATGGACTTCCTTTAATCTCCAATTGGAGGCACAATTTGAGACGTGGGAGAGGGATATCCAACAACTAAAGTCCAAGAAATTTAATAGGGATCTTATTGATGCACAAAATAAGAAGATGTATCGATGGCGACGTGTCCAACGATCTGACACAATGGTCCAGTCCTCGTCCATCTCGTCTTTATCTGCAACTAGCAACACAGGCAGTCAGGCGAGTGGACACACTAGCCCTGGGATGATGACCAGATGGAGGGGTCAAAATTAAAGGAAATGGGAACATAGGACCCAACCTTATAAGAGGAGACAGAGAAATGACCCACATCAAGATAAGAACCTGAAGGTAATCAATCTTTCTGATCACCACCTTTCCAACGTGGACATCTCTGTCCTACAGAAAGGACTTACGTTCTCACCCTCTGCTTCTCTTGATACGTTTACAGCGATAAAAGATCTCCATTTGTTTGGTCGATCACTGATCTTTAAGAGGTGGTTCTTTAAACCTGAAGAAGAAAACCCCTCAGGCGTACCTACAGAAGAAGAAACTTTGAATATTTTGGAGAGTTTATTAGAGGAACAGAGAGAAACCTCGGGTAAGGTCCCCACGGTTATCAGAAAGCGCTCTGACAAATTCCCCCCCTTGTCATTATGTCCAGCGGTGGATCTCTTTGTGAGATCAGTATCTAAGGAACTCTCCCAACTATCCGTCAAGAGAACTCATGACAATTTGACGTTTGACCAACGCAGGAGTTTGAAGAATCTACGGTTCTGGAAGGACGTAGTGTTCAAACCGGCAGACAAGGGGGGGAATATTGTTATTTGGCCTCGTAAAATGTATGAGATGGAGGCCTATCGCCAAATGAGGGATATGGCGTGTTATAAAAAATTTACTTTCAACCCCCTCTCCTCTTACAGTCAACTACTGCTGGACTTATTGGAAGCGGCAGTAACTGATGGAGTCATATCTCGACAACTATGTGAAGCCCTAACTGTACGACACCCCTCAATACCAACCTTATATCTCTTGCCCAAGATCCACAAGAGCCCTACAAAACCAACAGGTATGCCGATTATATCAGGGTGTGGGGGTTTTCTGGAGAATGTATGCAAATTTTTATTTCATAATCTAAAGCCTTTGGTAGAAGGCTTACCATCATACACACGGGATACCGCCGATTTGCTCCAGAAAATTGATGGCATTCACCTCGATCCTGATATGTTGCTGGTGACATGTGATGTCGAATCACTTTACACCAGCATCAATCACAAGGATGGGATACGCGCTGCTGCCTATTTTTTTGTCTATGATGGATGGTGAAAAAAAAAAAATTCTGCCTGCCTGATTGACTTGTTACAATTTGCCCTCATGCATAATTTTTTTACTTTTAACGGCTCCTTCTACCTGCAGCTCCGGGGGACGGCAATGGGGGCGGCTTGTGCGCCCTCATATGCCAAACTCTTCCTGGGGTTGTGGGAGAGGGAGCTCTTCATGTCTGATGGGCATACGTCGATGGACCGGGTCATTTTTTGGGCCCGGTACATCGACAACATTTTTTTAATTTGGCAAGGCACCCCTGATGCCCTTGGATCCTTCATGGATATCCTTAATGACAATAAGTATAACATCCACTTGACCTACACACGTAACATGGAACAAATCAAATTTTTGGATGTTTTAATCAAACGTGATTCGTTGGGCCACTTACAAACTGATATATATAGAAAAGAGACTGCTGTCAATGCACTCTTACATGCATCATCCTCTCACTCTCCTCAGACAATTGAGGCAATACCCACTGGTCAGTTTATCAGGATCAGAAGAGTGTGCTCCACCAATGAGGACTTTGAGGCCCAGTCAGACATCCTGCGACAACGTTTCTTGGAAAGAGGGTACAGTAAGAGATCAGTAAAGAGAGCGTATAACCGGGCCAAACATTCAGCACGACAAGATCTCATCCATCCAAAACCAAAGAAGGAAACATCTTAGACGGTAAGATATATCACCCCTTACCATTCGCAGTGGCAACACATGCAAGAAATATTGGAGAGATTTTGGCCGATACTCAGGGCGGATCCAATTCTCGATTGAATATTACCCTTACATTCATCTGTTGTACCTAGGAGGTCGAAGACTTTGGGAGACCATTTGGTCAGATCTTACTATGCCCCTGGAAAGCAGGGTACAATTTTTGGCTCCAAGGGGCCTAAATGGGGTTGTTCCCCGTGTGGGAAATGCGTGGCCTGTGACAACACTTTGAGGACCACGGAGTTCATGAACTCCACGCAGACCAAAACGTACAAAATTACAAAACTGTATCTGATGTACAACCAAAGGGGTAATCTACTATGCTACCTGTCCGTGCCCAAAAATCTACAGTCAGGTCCATAAATATTGGGACATTGACACAATTCTAACATTTTTGGCTCGATACACAACCACAATGGATTTAAAATAAAACAAACAAGATGTGCTTTAACTGCAGACTGTCAGCTTAAATTTGAGGGTATTTACATCCAAATCAGGCGAACGGTGTAGGAATTACAACAGTTTGCATATGTGCCTCCCACTTGTTAAGGAACCAAAAGTAATGGGAAAGAATAATAATCATAAATCAAATTTTCACTTTTTAATACTTGGTTGCAAATCCTTTGCAGTCAATTACAGCCTGAAGTCTGGAACGCAAAGACATCACCAGACGCTGGGTTTCATCCCTGGTGATGCTCTGCCCGGCCTCTACTAGAACTGTCTTCAGTTTCTGCTTGTTCTTGGGGCATATTCCCTTCAGTTTTGTCTTTAGCAAGTGAAATGCATGCTCAATCGGATTCATGTCAGGAGATTGAGTTGGCCATTGCATAACATTCCACTTCTTTCTCTTAAAAAACTCTTCAGTTGCTTTTGCAGTATGCTTTGGATCATTGTCCATCTGCACTGTGAAGCGCTGTCTAATGAGTTCTGAAGCATTTGGCTGAATATGAGCAGATAATATTGCCCGAAACACTTCAGAATTCATCATGCTGCTTTTGTCAGCACTAACATCATCAATAAATACAAGAGAACCAGTTCCATTGGCAGCCATACATGCCCATGCCATGACACTACCACCACCATGCTTCACTGATGAGGTGGCATGCTTAGGATCATGAGCAGTTCCTTTCCTTCTCTATACTCTTCTCTTCCCATCACTCTGCTACAAGTTGATCTTGGTCTCATCTGTCCATAGGATTTTGTTCCAAAACTGTGAAGGCTTTTTTAGATGTTGTTTGACAAACTCTAATCTGGCCTTCCTGTTTTTGAGGCTCACCAATGGTTTACATCTTGTGGTGAACCCTCTGTATTCGCTCTGGTGAAGTCTTCTCTTGATTGTTGACTTTGACACACATACACCTCCTGGAGAGTGTTCTTGACCTAGCCAACTGTTGTGAAGGGTGTTTTCTTCACCAGGGAAAGAATTCTTTGGTCATCCACCACAGTTGTTTTCTGTGGTCTTCCGGGTCTTTTGGTGTTGCTGAGCTCACCGGTGCGTTCATTCTTTTTAAGAATGTTCCAAACAGTTGTTTTGGCCACACCTAATGTTTTTGCTATCTCTCTGATGGGTTTGTTTTGTTTTTTCAGCCTAATGATGACTTGCTTCACTGATAGTGACAGCTCTTTGGATCGCCACTCGAGAGTTGACAGCAACAGATTCCAAATGCAAATAGCACACTTGAAATGAAGATTTTTATCTGCTCATTGTAATTGGGATAATCAGGGAATAACACACACCTGGCCATGGAACAGCTGAGAAGCCAATTGTCCCATTACTTTTGGTTCCTTAACCACCTCCGGACCGCCTAACGCAGGATCGCGTTCCGGAGGTGGCAGCCCTGCGCACAGTCACGCATATATGCGTCATCTCGCGAGACGCGAGATTTCCTGTGAACGCGCGCACACAGGCGAACGCGCTCACAGGAACGGAAGGTAAGAGAGTGGATCTCCAGCCTGCCAGCGGCGATCGTTCGCTGGCAGGCTGGAGATGTGTTTTTTTTAACCCCTAACAGGTATATTAGACGCTGTTTTGATAACAGCGTCTAATATACCTGCTACCTGGTCCTCTGGTGGTCCCCTTTGTTTGGATCGACCACCAGAGGACACAGGTAGCTCAGTAAAGTCCCACCAAGCACCACTACACTACACTACACCCCCCCGTCACTTATTAACCCCTTATTAGCCCCTGATCACCCCATATAGACTCCCTGATCACCCCCCTGTCATTGATTACCCCCCTGTCATTGATCAACCCCCTGTAAAGCTCCATTCAGACGTCCGCATGATTTTTACGGATCCACTGATAGATGGATCGGATCCGCAAAACGCATCCGGACGTCTGAATGAAGCCTTACAGGGGCATGATCAATGACTGTGGTGATCACCCCATATAGACTCCCTGATCACCCCCCTGTCATTGATTACCCCCCTGTAAAGCTCCTTTCAGATGTCCGCATGATTTTTACGGATGCACTGATAGATGGATCGGATCCGCAAAACGCATCCGGACGTCTGAATGAAGCCTTACAGGGGCATGATCAATGACTGTGGTTATCACCCCATATAGACTCCCTGATCACCCCCCTGTCATTGATTACCCCCCTGTAAAGCTCCATTCAGATGTCCGCATGATTTTTACGGATGCACTGATAGATAGATCGGATCCGCAAAACGCATCCGGACGTCTGAATGAAGCCTTACAGGGGCATGATCAATGACTGTGGTTATCACCCCATATAGACTCCCTGATCACCCCCCTGTCATTGATTACCCCCCTGTAAAGCTCCATTCAGATGTCCGCATGATTTTTACGGATGCACTGATAGATGGATCGGATCCGCAAAACGCATACGGACGTCTGAATGAAGCCTTACAGGGGCGTGATCAATGACTGTGGTTATCACCCCATATAGACTCCCTGATCACCCCCCTGTCATTGATTACACCCCTGTCATTGATCAACCCCCTGTAAAGCTCCATTCAGATGTCCGCATGATTTTTACGGATGCACTGATAGATGGATCGGATCCGCAAAACGCATCCGGACGTCTGAATGAAGCCTTACAGGGGCATGATCAATGACTGTGGTTATCACCCCATATAGACTCCCTGATCACCCCCCTGTCATTGATTACCCCCCCTGTAAAGCTCCATTCAGATGTCCGCATGATTTTTATGGATGCACTGATAGATGGATCGGATCCGCAAAATGCATACGGACGTCTGAATGAAGCCTTACAGGGGCGTGATCAATGACTGTGGTTATCACCCCATATAGACTCCTTGATCACCCCCCTGTCATTGATTACACCCCTGTCATTGATCAACCCCCTGTAAAGCTCCATTCAGATGTCCGCATGATTTTTACGGATCCACTGATAGATGGATCGGATCTGCAAAACACATACAGGCGTCTCCCTGGAGCCTTCCAGGGGGGGGTGATCAATGACTGTGGTGATCACCCCATATAGACTCCCTGATCACCCCCCTGTCATTGATCACCACCCCTGTCATTGATCACCCCCCCTGTCATTGATCACCCCCCTGTCATTGATCACCCCCCTGTCATTGATCACCCCCCCTGTCATTGATCACCCCCCCTGTCATTGATCACCCCCCCTGTCATTGATCACCCCCCTGTAAGGCTCCATTCAGACATTTTTTTGGCCCAAGTTAGCGGAATTATTTTTTTTTTTCTTACAGTCTTATATTCCACTAACTTGTGTCAAAAAATAAAATCTCACATGAACTCACCATACCCCTCACGGAATCCAAATGCGTAAATTTTTTTAGACATTTATATTCCAGACTTCTTCTCACGCTTTAGGGCCCCTAGAATGCCAGGGCAGTATAAATACCCCACATGTGACCCCATTTCGGAAAGAAGACACCCCCAGGTATTCCGTGAGGGGCATATTGAGTCCATGAAAGATTGAAATTTTTGTCCCAAGTTAGCGGAACGGGAGACTTTGTGAGAAAAAAATTAAAAATATCAATTTCCGCTAACTTGTGCCAAAAAAAAAAAATTTCTATGAACTCGCCATGCCCCTCATTGAATACCTTGGGGTGTCTTCTTTCCAAAATGGGGTCACATGTGGGGTATTTATACTGCCCTGGCATTCTAGGGGCCCCAAAGCGTGAGAAGAAGTCTGGTATCCAAATGTCTAAAAATGCCCTCCTAAAAGGACTTTGGGCACCTTTGCGCATCTAGGCTGCAAAAAAGTGTCACACATCTGGTATCGCCGTACTCAGGAGAAGTTGGGGAATGTGTTTTGGGGTGTCATTTTACATATACCCATGCTGGGTGAGAGAAATATCTTGGTCAAATGCCAACTTTGTATAAAAAAATGGGAAAAGTTGTCTTTTGCCAAGATATTTCTCTCACCCAGCAAGGGTATATGTAAAATGACACCCCAAAACACATTCTCCAACTTCTCCTGAATACGGCGATACCACATGTGTGACACTTTTTTGCAGCCTAGGTGGGCAAAGGGGCCCATATTCCAAAGAGCACCTTTAGGATTTCACAGGTCATTTACCTACTTACCACACATTAGGGCCCCTGGAAAATGCCAGGGCAGTATAACTACCCCACAAGTGACCCCATTTTGGAAAGAAGACACCCCAAGGTATTCCGTGAGGGGCATGGCGAGTTCCTAGAAATTTTTATTTTTTGTCACAAGTTAGTGGAAAATGCTGATTTTTTTTTTTTTTTTTTTCATACAAAGTCTCATATTCCACTAACTTGTGACAAAAAATAAAAACTTCCATGAACTCACTATGCCCATCAGCGAATACCTTGGGGTCTCTTCTTTCCAAAATGGGGTCACTTGTGGGGTAGTTATACTGCCCTGGCATTCTAGGGGCCCAAATGTGTGGTAAGGAGTTTGAAATCAAATTCTGTAAAAAATGACCAGTGAAATCCGAAAGGTGCTCTTTGGAATATGGGCCCCTTTGCCCACCTAGGCTGCAAAAAAGTGTCACACATCTGGTATCTCCGTACTCAGGAGAAGTTGGGGAATGTGTTTTGGGGTGTCATTTTACATATACCCATGCTGGGTGAGAGAAATATCTTGGCAAAAGACAACTTTTCCCATTTTTTTATACAAAGTTGGCATTTGACCAAGATATTTATCTCACCCAGCATCGGTATATGTAAAATGACACCCCAAAACACATTCCTCAACTTCTCTTGAATACAGAGATACCAGATGTGTGACACTTTTTTGCAGCCTAGGTGGGCAAAGGGGCCCATATTCCAAAGAGCACCTTTCGGATTTCACTCGTCATTTTTTACAGAATTTGATTTCAAACTCCTTACCACACATTTGGGCCCCTAGAATGCCAGGGCAGTATAACTACCCCACAAGTGACCCCATTTTGGAAAGAAGAGACCCCAAGGTATTTCGTGATGGGCATAGTGAGTTCATAGAAGTTTTTATTTTTTGTCACAAGTTAGTGGAATATGAGACTTTGTAAGAAAAAAAAAAAAAAAATCATCATTTTCCGCTAACTTGTGACAAAAAATAAAAAGTTCTATGAACTCACTATGCCCATCAGCGAATACCTTAGGGTGTGTACTTTCCGAAATGGGGTCATTTGTGGGGTGTTTGTACTGTCTGGCCATTGTAGAACCTCAGGAAACATGACAGGTGCTCAGAAAGTCAGAGCTGCTTCAAAAAGCGGAAATTCACATTTTTGTACCATAGTTTGTAAACGCTATAACTTTTACCCAAAGCATTTTTTTTTTACCCAAACATTTTTTTTTAATCAAAGACATGAAGAACAATAAGGAGGTAAAATTCATTTGGGTGGTAAGTTGCATGACCGAGCAATAAACGGTGAAAGTAGTGTAGGTCAGAAGTGTAAAAAGTGGCCTGGTCTTTCAGGGTGTTTAAGCACTGGGGGCTGAGGTGGTTAACAAGTAGGAGGCATATATGCAAACTGTTGTAATTCCTACACTGTTCACCTTATTTAGATGTAAATACCCTCAAATTAACCACCTCCGGACCGCCTAACGCAGGATCGCGTTCCGGAGGTGGCAGCGCTGCGCACAGTCACGCATATACGCGTCATCTCGCGAGACGCGAGACTTCCTGTGAACGCGCGCACACAGGCGCGCGCGCTCACAGGAACGGAAGGTAAGAGAGTTGATCTCCAGCCTGCCAGCGGCGATCGTTTGCTGGCAGGCTGGAGATGTGTTTTTTTTAACCCCTAACAGGTATATTAGACGCTGTTTTGATAACAGCGTCTAATATACCTGCTACCTGGTCCTCTGGTGGTCCCCTTTGTTTGGATCGACCACCAGAGGACACAGGTAGCTCAGTAAAGTAGCACCAAGCACCACTACACTACACTACACCCCCCCCCGTCACTTATTAACCCCTTATTAGCCCCTGATCACCCCTAATCACCCCTGATCACCCCATATAGACTCCCTGATCCCCCCCCTGTCATTGATTACCCCCCTGTCATTGATCAACCCCCTGTAAAGCTCCATTCAGACGTCCGCATGATTTTTACGGATCCACTGATAGATGGATCGGATCCGCAAAACGCATCCGGACGTCTGAATGAAGCCTTACAGGGGCATGATCAATGACTGTGGTGATCACCCCATATAGACTCCCTGATCACCCCCCTGTCATTGATTACCCCCCTGTCATTGATTACCCCCCTGTAAAGCTCCATTCAGATGTCCGCATGATTTTTACGGATGCACTGATAGATGGATCGGATCCGCAAAACGCATCCGGACGTCTGAATGAAGCCTTACAGGGGCATGATCAATGACTGTGGTGATCACCCCATATAGACTCCCTGATCACCCCCCTGTAAAGCTCCATTCAGATGTCCGCATGATTTTTACGGATGCACTGATACATGGATCGGATCCGCAAAACGCATCCGGTCGTCTGAATGAAGCCTTACAGGGGCATGATCAATGACTGTGGTGATCACCCCCCTGTCATTGATTACCCCCCTGTAAAGCTCCATTCAGATGTCCGCATGATTTTTACGGATGCACTGATAGATGGATCGGATCCGCAAAACGCATCCGGACGTCTGAATAAAGCCTTACAGGGGCATGATCAATGACTGTGGTGATCACCCCATATAGACTCCCTGATCACCCCCCTGTCATTGATTACCCCCCTGTCATTGATTACCCCCCTGTAAAGCTCCATTCAGATGTCCACATGATTTTTACGGATGCACTGATAGATGGATCGGATCCGCAAAACGCATCCGGTCGTCTGAATGAAGCCTTACAGGGGCATGATCAATGACTGTGGTGATCACCCCCCTGTCATTGATTACCCCCCTGTAAAGCTCCATTCAGATGTCCGCATGATTTTTACGGATGCACTGATAGATGGATCGGATCCGCAAAACGCATCCGGACGTCTGAATGAAGCCTTACAGGGGCATGATCAATGACTGTGGTGATCACCCCATATAGACTCCCTGATCACCCCCCTGTCATTGATTACCCCCCTGTCATTGATTACCCCCCTGTAAAGCTCCATTCAGATGTCCGCATGATTTTTACGGATGCACTGATAGATGGATCGGATCCGCAAAACGCATCCGGACGTCTGAATGAAGCCTTACAGGGGCATGATTAATGACTGTGGTGATCACCCCATATAGACTCCCTGATCACCCCCCTGTAAAGCTCCATTCAGATGTCCGCATGATTTTTACGGATGCACTGATACATGGATCGGATCCGCAAAACGCATCCGGTCGTCTGAATGAAGCCTTACAGGGGCATGATCAATGACTGTGGTGATCACCCCCCTGTCATTGATTACCCCCCTGTAAAGCTCCATTCAGATGTCCGCATGATTTTTACGGATGCACTGATAGATGGATCGGATCCGCAAAACGCATCCGGACGTCTGAATGAAGCCTTACAGGGGCATGATCAATGACTGTGGTGATCACCCCATATAGACTCCCTGATCACCCCCCTGTCATTGATTACCCCCCTGTCATTGATTACCCCCCTGTCATTGATTACCCCCCTGTAAAGCTCCATTCAGATGTCTGCATGATTTTTACGGATGCACTGATAGATGGATCGGATCCGCAAAACGCATCCGGACGTCTGAATGAAGCCTTACACGGGCGTGATCAATGACTGTGGTTATCACCCCATATAGACTCCCTGATCACCCCCCTGTCATTGATCACCCCCCTGTCATTGATCATCCCCCTGTCATTGATCACCCCTCTGTAAGGCTCCATTCAGATATTTTTTTGGCCCAAGTTAGCGGAATTTTTTTTTTTTTTTCTTACAAAGTCTCATATTCCACTAACTTGTGTCAAAAAATAAAATCTCACATGAACTCACCATACCCCTCACGGAATCCAAATGCGTAAAATTTTTTAGACATTTATATTCCAGACTTCTTCTCACGCTTTAGGGCCCCTAGAATGCCAGGGCAGTATAAATACCCCACATGTGACCCCATTTCGGAAAGAAGACACCCCCAGGTATTCCGTGAGGGGCATATTGAGTCCATGAAAGATTGAAATTTTTGTCCCAAGTTAGCGGAACGGGAGACTTTGTGAGAAAAAAATTAAAAATATCAATTTCCGCTAACTTGTGCCAAAAAAAAAAAATTTCTATGAACTCGCCATGCCCCTCATTGAATACCTTGGGGTGTCTTCTTTCCAAAATGGGGTCACATGTGGGGTATTTATACTGCCCTGGCATTCTAGGGGCCCCAAAGCGTGAGAAGAAGTCTGGTATCCAAATGTCTAAAAATGCCCTCCTAAAAGGAATTTGGGCACCTTTGCGCATCTAGGCTGCAAAAAAGTGTTACACATCTGGTATCGCCGTACTCAGGAGAAGTTGGGGAATGTGTTTTGGGGTGTCATTTTACATATACCCATGCTGGGTGAGAGAAATATCTTGGTCAAATGCCAACTTTGTATAAAAAAATGGGAAAAGTTGTCTTTTGCCAAGATATTTCTCTCACCCAGCAAGGGTATATGTAAAATGACACCCCAAAACACATTCCCCAACTTCTCCTGAATACGGCGATACCACATGTGTGACACTTTTTTGCAGCCTAGGTGGGCAAAGGGGCCCATATTCCAAAGAGCACCTTTAGGATTTCACAGGTCATTTACCTACTTACCACACATTAGGGCCCCTGGAAAATGCCAGGGCAGTATAACTACCCCACAAGTGACCCCATTTTGGAAAGAAGACACCCCAAGGTATTCCGTGAGGGGCATGGCGAGTTCCTAGAATTTTTTATTTTTTGTCACAAGTTAGTGGAAAATGCTTATTTTTTTTTTTATTTTTTTTTTCATACAAAGTCTCATATTCCACTAACTTGTGACAAAAAATAAAAACTTCCATGAACTCACTATGCTTATCAGCGAATACCTTGGGGTCTCTTCTTTCCAAAATGGGGTCACTTGTGGGGTAGTTATACTGCCCTGGCATTCTAGGGGCCCAAATGTGTGGTAAGGAGTTTGAAATCAAATTCTGTAAAAAATGACCTGTGAAATCCGAAAGGTGCTCTTTTGAATATGGGCCCCTTTGCCCACCTCGGCTGCAAAAAAGTGTCACACATCTGGTATCTCCGTAATCGGGAGAAGTTGGGGAATGTGTTTTGGGGTGTCATTTTACATATACCCATGCTGGGTGAGAGAAATATCTTGGCAAAAGACAACTTTTCCCATTTTTTTATACAAAGTTGGCATTTGACCAAGATATTTATCTCACCCAGCATGGGTATATGTAAAAAGACACCCCAAAACACATTCCTCAACTTCTCCTGAATACAGAGATACCAGATGTGTGACACTTTTTTGCAGCCTAGGTGGGCAAAGGGGCCCGCATTCCAAAGAGCACCTTTCGGATTTCACAGGTCATTTACCTACTTACCACACATTTGGGCCCCTAGAATGCCAGGGCAGTATAACTACCCCACAAGTGACCCCATTTTGGAAAGAAGAGACCCCAAGGTATTTGCTGATGGGCATAGTGAGTTCATGGAAGTTTTTATTTTTTGTCACAAGTTTGTGGAATATGAGACTTTGTATGAAAAAAAAAATAAAAAATCATCATTTTCCACTAACTTGTGACAAAAAATAAAAAATTCTAGGAACTCGCCATGCCCCTCACGGAATACCTTGGGGTGTCTTCTTTCCAAAATGGGGTCACTTGTGGGGTAGTTATACTGCCCTGGCATTCTAGGGGCCCAAATGTGTGGTAAGGAGTTTGAAATCAAATTCTGTAAAAAATGAGGAGTGAAATCCGAAAGGTGCTCTTTGGAATATGGGCCCCTTTGCCCACCTAGGCTGCAAAAAAGTGTCACACATCTGGTATCCCCGTACTCAGGAGAAGTTGAGGAATGTGTTTTGGTGTGTCTTTTTACATATACCCATGCTGGGTGAGATAAATATCTTGGTCAAATGACAACTTTGTATAAAAAAATGGGAAAAGTTGTCTTTTGCCAAGATATTTCTCTCACCCAGCATTGGTATATATAAAATGACACCCCAAAACACATTCCCCACCTTCTCCTGAGTACGGAGATACCAGATGTGTGACACTTTTTTGCAGCCTAGGTGGGCAAAGGGGCCCATATTCCAAAGAGCACCTTTCGGATTTCACAGGTCATTTTTTACAGAATTTGATTTCAAACTCCTTACCACACATTTGGGCCCCTAGAATGCCAGGGCAGTATAACTACCCCACAAGTGACCCCATTTTGGAAAGAAGAGACCCCAAGGTATTCGCTGATGGGCATAGTGAGTTCATAGAACTTTTTTTTTTTTGTCACAAGTTAGTGGAATATGAGACTTTGTAAGAAAAAAAAAAAAAAAATCATCATTTTCCGCTAACTTGTGACAAAAAATAAAAAGTTCTATGAACTCACTATGCCCATCAGCGAATACCTTAGGGTGTGTACTTTCAGAAATGGGGTCATTTGTGGGGTGTTTGTACTGTCTGGGCATTGTAGAACCTCAGGAAACATGACAGGTGCTCAGAAAGTCAGAGCTGCTTCAAAAAGCGGAAATTCACATTTTTGTACCATAGTTTGTAAACGCTATAACTTTTACCCAAACCATTTTTTTTTTACCCAAACATTTTTTTTTTATCAAAGACATGTATAACTATAAATTTAGAGCAAAATTTCTATATGGATGTCGTTTTTTTTGCAAAATTTTACAACTGAAAGTGAAAAATGTCATTTTTTTGCAAAAAAAATCGTTAAATTTCGATTAATAACAAAAAAAGTAAAAATGTCAGCAGCAATGAAATACCACCAAATGAAAGCTCTATTAGTGAGAAGAAAAGGAGGTAAAATTCATTTGGGTGGTAAGTTGCATGACCGAGCAATAAACGGTGAAAGTAGTGTAGGTCAGAAGTGTAAAAAGTGGCCTGGTCTTTCAGGGTGTTTAAGCACTGGGGGCTGAGGTGGTTAAAGCTGACAGTCTGCAGTTAAAGCACATCATCTTCGTTTTATTTCAAATCCATTGTGGTGGTGTATAGAGCCAAAAATGTTAAAATTGTGTGATGTCCCAATATTTATGGACCTGACTGTATGTCGGACTGACAAGTAGGGGATTAAAAGTCCGGCAACATGTCCGAGACATCCTGAAATCAAAAGATTCCACTGATGTGGACGATTTAAAACCGATTGCGAGACATTTTAGGAACTTTCACGACAGTGACCCCTCATTTATGAAGGTCTGTGGAATAGACCACATAGACCTAGGTATGCGTGGTGGCAATTTGATGAAATGACTTAGAAACAAAGTGGATTTGGACCTTGGACACCATGCAACCTAAATGCCTCAATGATGCCCTGTCTTATGCCCCCTTCCTGCAGTGACACTGTAGACATATGTTTTACTCTTAGAGAAAATATTTTTTGAAATTGTTGTTTGTCTTTTTAACAGGTTTCATGTTCATGGATTGTTCTGTGTATCTTCCTACTGGAGAGTTTTTTTTTTTTTTTACTAACGCTGTCTTTCTATACATAGGCTAATTTATCCACTTTCATCTTTCCACAAGGACCTCGGGCATACTCTTTTGGATCATCAGCGTCATCAGAGACATAACCTGAGGATGGAAATGTCACACTATGTTCTCTTTTTGTATCGATTTATAGTCTTGTTCTTGCCATAACAATCCCATAATCGTCATATGATTATTTTCATCAATTTCATTATTTAGCACTGTCACAGTCACGGATATTTAACTTATATACAAACCGGATTCCAAAAAAGTTGGGACACTATACAAATCGTGAATAAAAACTGAATGCAATGATGTGGAGGTGCCAACTTCTAATATTTTATTCAGAATAGAACATAAATCACGGAACAAAAGTTTAAACTGAGAAAATGTACCATTTTAAGGGGAAAATATGTTGAATCAGAATTTCCGGATCCTTCTCCTACGCAGCCATGATGTTGTGATTGATGCAGAATGTGGTCTGGCATTATCTTGTTGAAAAATGCAGGGTCTTCCCTGAAAGAGATAACGTCTGGATGGGAGCATATGTTGTTCTAGAACCTGAATATATTTTTCTGCATTGATGGTGCCTTTCCAGACATGCAAGCTGCCCATGCCACACGCACTCATGCAACCCCATACCATCAGAGATGCAGGCTTCTGAACTGAGCGTTGATAGCAACTTGGGTTGTCCTTGTCCTCTTTGGTCCGGATGACATGGCGTCCCAGATTTCCAAAAAGAACTTCGAATCGTGACTCGTCTGACCACAGAACAGTCTTCCATTTTGCCACACTCCATTTTAAATGATCCCTGGCCCAGTGAAAACGCCTGAGCTTGTGGATCTTGCATAGAAATGGCTTCTTCTTTGCACTGTAGAGTTTCAGCTGGCAACGGCGGATGGCACGGTGGATTGTGTTCACTGACAATGGTTTCTGGAAGTATTCCTGAGCCCATTCTGTGATTTCCTTTACAGTAGCATTCCTGTTTGTGGTGCAGTGTCGTTTAAGGGCCCGGAGATCACGGGCATCCAGTATGGTTTTACGGCCTTGACCCTTACGCACAGAGATTGTTCCAGATTCTCTGAATCTTCGGATGATGTTATGCAC
This sequence comes from Bufo bufo, assembly GCF_905171765.1. Taxonomy (NCBI): domain Eukaryota; kingdom Metazoa; phylum Chordata; class Amphibia; order Anura; family Bufonidae; genus Bufo; species Bufo bufo. Next base: position 272,759,677 of record NC_053391.1, on the reverse strand, counting down.
AGTTGATGATGATAGATGCAAAGTCTTTGCAATTTTTCGCTGGGTAACACCTTTCTGATATTGCTCCACTATCTTTCTGCGCAACATTGTGGGAATTGGTGATCCTCTACCCATCTTGGCTTCTGAGAGACACTGCCACTCTGAGAAGCTCTTTTTATACCCAATCATGTTGCCAATTGACCTAATTAGTGTTAATTGGTCTTCCAGCTCTTCGTTATGCTGAAATTTACTTTTTCCAGCCTCTTATTGCTACTTGTCCTAACTTTTTTGGGATTTGTTGACACCGTGAAAATTAGAATCAACTTATTTTTCCTTTAAAATGATACATTTACTCGGATTAAACATTTGATCTGTCATCTACATTCTATTACAAATAAAATATTGACATTTGCCATCTCCACATCATTGCATTCAGTTTTTATTCACAATTTGTTTAGTGTCCCAACTTTTTTGGAATCCGGTTTGTATATATTTTTTCTTTTTTGTTTCCCTAATTTTATATATAATATATTATATGATATAATATATATTATATTTTTATGTATATCTTTTATGATTGATTTGTTCACGTCCCACTCAGTTCACCTATTAATTTAAGTGATCTTTAACTCACTTCATATATTAATTCACAATTCACAATTAATTCACCATTATTATTATGTATGGGCGTAGTGTACCCTACGAAGATGTACAATTTTATCACATGTTATCTCACTCATTTGGTAGTGACTCGCGATCATGTGACCTTCTCTTGTTATGTTCCATCTTCCGGCTGTTGTGCTGGTGAAGATCATGTGATCGCGACTCCCTATGGGAAACACCTCCATTATTTGAATTACACTATTCATTTGATCGCGATTCGTGATCATGTGACCCCCTTTCCTTACACTCAATCTCCCGGCTATTGTATTGTTGTGGATCATGTGATCCCAAGTTGCGATCATGTGATTCATCCCCCTGACTTCGACGGCCGCGTGACAGGCCATCACGTGACCACCGAACATCTCGTGGGATTATGACGTTACCGAAGGTCCTTGAACGGTATGTGTGGCTGTACCTGTGCGATTGGCCATCGCACGGCCCACCCGCGCCTTTACCCCTTAGAAGGACAGCGATAGGTCAGTTAACCTAATTGACATCATATGTTTGCATTTCACATTTGATTGGTGTGCCCCGATTGGTGGAGCACCCATTTAAATATAGCCTCTACAGTAGGAAGACTGTACCCCCAGAGGAAGGTTTCAATCGAAACGCGCGTCGGGGTGTGCGGTCCTCCTGTGGATTTGTTACTCTTAAGATACGGTATGTGACCCTCCTTCTTTCTGCTCATTTGATGTATTTTACTGCGGTTGGAGCCTCCTGAACAAACGTTTAGTATATTTCATTGCCAATTTTATGTGGTTTGCACATGCACTTTACTATGGTGCTGAATTTGATTGAATAGATATATATCCAATTAAAGATTCACACCTGAGAGTTGCCATGTTTTTTCTGCTTATACTGCAGCTTGCACATGCACTTTATACTTGATGACATTATCTGCACTGTTATGGATAGTGGATATCTTTTTAAATATATATCTTATATAGCAGCTTTCTCGGTTACAGGCTCTTGTGCTTAGGTCACTTGCTTCATTGTATTGTTCTGTACTTTATAAACTCTCCCAGGATTGTACCACACTTTTTGCATTTGTCTGTCATCTCCCTTGTATTTTTAATTATGTATTCAATAAAATAATATTTTTATAGCTTAGTAGCTCTCAGTGTCCATTCTAGTTGTAGACTACTGGTGGAGGCAAGAACACTTTACACAATTTCCCCAGAAATTGCAGCTATTCTAGTTTACACTGTTTTCAGTAATATGTTCAATATATTGTACAGGTTCTTATGATTGCGGGGATATCAAGTAATATTCTGTGATCTTTAATGTTAAATACCTTACAAAAACACATTTATTGTAATAATTTTTACTCTGTTCTTTTTAAATCTCAGCTTTGCAGTAAACTGTAACTTTTACCATAAAAGAAAAACGCTAGAAAATAAGTCCCATTTTTAAGCCATAACTATTATTAAAGAAATTATTTCATAGGTATTTGCTGGAAATTGAGCCCCAGACCTTCTGTACAGTAGACAGCAGGCTTTATCATTGCACTATATGATCACAGAAGTATGAAGGTAGGATTTACTGTGGCTAAAAAGAAGTACGAGTAAAACTATTTAGTAGCTTTTTAAGCATAACAATGCTGACTTTACAAAGCCCTGGGATTCAATTCCCAGCAGATACCTGTGAAATAAATTGAATAAAAGGATAACCCATACAATAAAATGGTGCATTTTTCCCCTTTATTTAACTCATAATAAAAGGTGATAGAATTAAAATCTTACTTATGTGTATGGCAAAATGGCCTGACCAATAAAAAATAAAAAAAAGTTTTGTCTGTTATGGCTATAAATATGAGAAGGGCTGGTGGGCCCAGATGATTTGCCTGTATAGGGCCCTGAAAGTGAGTAACCCTTTTAGGACCTTGTGATTTTTTTTCGTTTTTGTTGTTTACTCCCTGCCTTTCTGGATCAGTAACATATTTATTTTTCTGTTCACATAGCCATATAAGGGCTTGTGTTTTGTGGGACAATTTTTACTTTTTATGGCGCCATTTACTATTGTATACAATGTAGTGGGAAGCTGGAAAAAAAAATTCCAAATGGGGTAGAATTATGTGGTATACCTGACCTTTGTCCTTCCTCCTCTGGGTCAGTACGATTACAAATATACCACTTTTATATAGTATTTGGAAACAACTATTTTTTTCTTTTCACTGCTATATTCTAAACAACATAACTTTTTATAGTTATGTCTAAGGAGATAACATAGTGACATAGGGGCACATTTATTAATAAAGCCCCATAGCTAGTGGGGGATTCGCTGAAGTTACGAAAAGACGCAGGCTTCTCTATAACTTAATCACTGAAGGTGTATTGGCAAATGATCCTTGCTAATGTATATAATGTATCACTGAGGGCAAGGACCTAAAACTTAACTTTTATTTATAAATCACAATAAAATAAAATTACAACTTGGATAAAGCATCCTAATTGGTGCGTAGAAAGCTATCAACGGTACACAAAGGACGGTAAAAGGCTGAGAAACTGGGATACAGGGAATAACTATCCCTAAACTTTCCCTCCACAGCTGCTCAGCCCAGAGATACACCTTAATGGTAGGTGTACTCTGCCCGCGTACCTAGGACTGAACTGTCCTTGAAAAGACCCTATTACAAGATTTATCTCAATTTCACAGGTCCCAACGCGTTTCCCCCTCTTAATGCAACAGAGGGTTCATCAGGGGACAATACCTAAATGGGTCAATACAGAAAAAGTGTGCGGCCTCTTAATGGACTAACAGTGCATTGATATAGGGGCAAAAACGCACAAAAATGGAACCAGTGGTACACACATGTACTCCTAAGATACAGAGTTTATGGCAAAACAATTCGGCAGAGTTGTAACCAACAGATAGAAACAACATAAGTCACAGTCCCTTAGCATTCATACTATGCAACAGTGCAAGGACTAATATTATATGCACCATATATTCATGAAATGCTGAGTTTGAAACAGAGGGGTTATAAACAAACCAATCAATGAGACCATATTCACAATTGCTTGACAGTCATACTGTGACACAATGCATGGGCTGATATTACCTGCATCTATGCGTCCTGTGTTGTTTCCATTAGATACTAAGTGGGATCATACATACCAAGCCGCTTGAGGTACAAGTAGAATTAATACAAACTCTCAATCTGCCAACTTTGTGACCAGAGATGTGTTACTGGGGCCAGATGATAGCTCCATTATACCTGGGAAGTGTCTGATTTTAAAAGGGGGGCAAGGAGAGGGTGTTGGCTTCACATGCAATATCCTGATTTGCTGGCTAGCTGATCACTCAAGCCAGGCAGGGTGAGTAATGAGAAACACACCCACAGTCTGCAAGAAGAAACTCCACGGATGAAAAAAGCTTCATGACTGAGGCTGAAAATATTGCCCACAGATTATATAAAAGAGCTTATGCCACAAAACAGGTTGAGGATGCAATACGGCAGGTGTCAAACATTGAAAGAGGGTCCCTGGTTTATCCAAGACCGGAAAATATGTTGAAGGGGGATGAACGCCGCAGTACAGTTACAAACAAAAATAACAATTATAATAAAAACTCTAAAAGTAATAGTAACAGAAACAGTAATCTGTTTGTTACACAATATAGTACAGAGTTTAAACAAATATGTTACATCATAAAAAAACATTTTCCTGTTTTGGTATATGACAAGGAATGGACTGACATAGTTGCAGATGGGGTCAAATGTGCAGCTAGAAGAGCGCCCTCCGGGTGACTAGGACCGAAGCCTATAGATCCACTCTGTTTCTTTCTGAAGGATCCTTCGGTCCCAGTCACCCTATCTAGGAGAGGGTCTCACCAATTCCAGTGCCAAAAATAATACGGCCTTGGGATCGCCATTATGGTGTTCCCAAACATGGTCGGCCACCGGAGTATTATTTTTTTTTTAATGTCATTAACATGTTCCAGAATCCTACATCGGAACTCTCTAACTGTTTTCCCGACGTAGTCAAGGGGGCAGGAACACTGACACAAATAAACCACTCCTTTACTCCGACAATTAATAAAGTCTCTTATCACATAGCTAATCTTCGTAGCCGAACATACGTTGGATTTAGACTTGTTGATATAACCACATGTCAAACACGTACCACAACGAAATGTACCTAGTGGTTTACGATCAAGCCAAGTGCCTGCTGGTTTTGGGCATGCAAAATGGCTGTGGACCAAACGATCTCCTAGACTTCTACCCCGTCTGAAGGTGATGCCTGGGCTAGATGGAAGGGCTTCTGCTAAGTCTGGATCCATGAGAAGGATGGGCCAATACCTTTTAAGTATTTCCCTTATACCCCTATTCTCTACATCGAATGTTGAGATGATTCTCATAATTTCGTTTTTCGGGTCAGAGTTCCTGGGCACCAGGAGATTTTCTCTGTCATGTCTTTTGGCATTTTGGAATGCATCCCTTAGTACATTTTGGGGGTACCCTCTTGTTCTAAACCTGTCCTGCAATTTCCTAGATTCGTCATGGAAGCTTTCAGGGACTGAGCAGTTTCTCCTCATTCTAAGATATGGGCCTCGAGGTTTCCCTCTCTTCAAGTTTGTCGGATTATAACTATCCCAATGTAGTAGACTATTTGTGGCAGTTGTCTTTCTGTAGGTAGTGGTTACCAGTCTATCCGTGTTTTTGGTGACCCTGACGTCCAAAGAAATGAGTGTCTCATGATGGAACTCGAACGCAAATGACAGCCCTATCTTATTGGAGTTGAGGATTTTTACAAACGACTTAAATTGATCCAAGTCACCACTCTAAATGAGAAACATGTCATCAATATAACTAGTCCAGAAGATAATTTTTTCACACCACCATGGTTGCACGTCAGGGAAAACCAACTTTTCCTCCCATAAGCCCAGGAGGAGATTAGCGTAAGTGGGGGCACAGGGGTTAGCTCCACCAGTGGTATACTGCGTGGCCTTGCCCATAGCACTCTGCAGCAAGGCACGCTGAAGCAAGGGCTTGCTGAACAGAGACATATAAATACACACAAGGTGACTCAAACATAACTGGCAGAACAGATAACAGAAACACAGGAAAGAGGACGGCAATGAACAAGTAGGAAACCCACAGAGCACAGACAGACATGGATCCCATGGGTCAGCAGCATGGGAGAGTGAGTACAAACTAGGAGCAGTACAAGACAACACACACCAGGAGAGCTGACACAGAACTGAGGAAACCTCAGCCTTATATACAGGTTCCATGGGTGCAGCAGAGAAGCCACACCCATGGAGCAAACAGAGAGGATTAACTCCTAATAGGCACAGAGGGGAGTTAACCCATAAAGAACCACAGGAACGGAGCTGCAGCGAGAGCAGAGACAGAAGGTCACAGCCAGAGGTAACGACTGTGACACTATTTTTCATGAATTTGTGCCATTTCAATTTTCTGGCAAATAAATGGAGATCCTTGATCCAGGTAAAGGGACTGAACCTTGTGGTGGGAACAAAGGACAGTCCCTTCTTCAAAACATGACTTTCAGTAATACTAAGAGTCCGGGAGGAGAGGTTAATTATCTGTAACTCATTTTGTTCAATTAATCCACCCCTGTCCTTAATCGGTCCCGAAGTTGGTAGGGGTACCCTTCACTAAAAAATCCCCCCGTGCACCAGGAGTAGAAGTAGCAAAAGATGAAGAAGATGAGGAATACTAAGAGTCCGGGAGGAGAGGTTAATTATCTGTAACTCATTTTGTTCAATTAATCCTCCCCTGTCCTTAATCGGTCCCGAAGTTCGTAGGGGTACACTTCACTAAAAAATCCCCCCGTGCATCAGGAGTAGAAGTAGCAAAAGATGAAGAAGATGAGGAGTCGCCCACTCTTTCCCTCAGGCCACTTGACCTTGGCCTTCTCCTACTGCTTGGTCGTCCCCTTCCCCTATGACCTCTTCTATTCTAGTTTCTTCCGCTGGATTGAGGAGTCTGAGTCAGAGAAATCCTGTTCAGAAGAGGATATCTCGGATTCTGAGGGAAGTGGGGGTTGTTTAGTCTCGGGCTTATACGCTCTATTCTCAATTAAATTGTTTGTGTTTTCTCTCTTTAATGAGCCCTTGAAACCTTTCTACCGCAGTCTGTAAGGAGGATTCTTGTCTCTTGAAGTCTAGGTCAGTTTTAAAGGTCAAGGTAGTATCTATGAGTCCTTTCAAGATGACTGATTTCTCAAAAAAGGTTCTCTCCTCTTCTAAGAGGAGATTCATCAGTCTCAAGGAACTATTTGTTAGTTCTCTATAACTTTAAATAAATATTGTTAATTGACTGAGTATGCCTTGTTTTATTTTTATTAAGAATAATCTTTTATTTTTATCATTTTAAAATAATGATGAGACGGCTGAGTTTAATGAAACTACTGCGCTATTTGTATTAGAGAGAGGGAGCAGAGGGACCAGTTACACAGTAGTGGTTTAAGCTTATCTGTCTAGAAGGCTAATTAGAATATAGGGGGAGAACCTAGTTAGTTTCACTAGAAGTCCCTATGCCCTTACCCTACTTGACCTAGTCTAGTCGGGGTGATAGCCTTAATGGCTGTAGTCGGAGCACTCGTCTTGAAAAAGACGACCCCCAGCCTCAGGAACCTCGGGCCTGTACTAAGAGTCCCTATGCTCTTACCTCTCTATCGGTTGTTGTCCTTTTTCATCCGACGCGTTTCGCCAGGTGTGGCTCTTCAGGGAATGACGAGGATGTTCAGGTGATGAAGGCAGTAGCTCTCACCTGTATCGATCATGCGGCAGTGGCGGCGTTGTGGAGCTGTGCGTCTCTTTTTGTGCGTCTCGCTCCTCCCCTGCATGGAATTGACCAGTAGGCTGGTGAGGGCCAGGCGCATTCTTGACACTCCCCCCTTGTCTATCATCTGTCTACCTCGCAGCGGGGACATGCGCAGACAGATCCTGCTTATTGCGTCGGACGGTCTGGCTATGCTCCGCTCTGATGCGGAAGTGACGTGGTGTTTGGGAGTGGTTAGTTGTCATGGGGATCTCATACCGCGTCCCCGGCCGGCTTTTTGTTTAGCAAGATTACTTTTGCCTGAAAGGTATTGATAGTTAGGGTAAATTTGTTCAAAATTAGAAAAATACACTCTAAATGGGCATTGCTTATAGAGTACTATCATATCTTTAACCTTATATTATATTTTGTGAATTGTTTGATTGCTGTCATATTGATATTTTTATCGCAGACATATTTACATTTTTGGTTATAGTTTAATGCATAAATACATGGACACATTCTTGCTTGTCATTTTAATACCTATATATACCATAGAGGGCCAATTGGGATTCTCCTCCATACGTATAATGTATATTTATAGGAAGGGTTTGTAGGAGAGGTATTCATTGAGGCCATTAGGTGTAACTGACTTCAGTCTATAAATCCACCTGGCTTCTGCCTTCAGGATTAGTTTGTCCCAGTCCCCCCCCCTCCTGGGTTTAGGGACATGTTGGATACCTATAAACTGAAGGCATGCCGTATTACCATCGTGGCATTGGTTGATATGCCGTGCCACTGATGTATCTTTTTTGTTTTGAACATCATTGTAGTGGTCTCTGATGCGTCTCCTAAATTCTCTCTTTGTCTTCCCTACATAGTCTAGGGGACAGGAGCACTGTGCCAGATATACCACCCCCATGGTTAAACAATTCACGTAGTCACGGATGGTATATTCTCTCTCCGTTTGTGAGCACGTGAATGTTTTGGTTTTCTTTATCTGGCTACAAGCCAGACACCTACCACATTTAAAAGTGCCTGTAGGTTTCCTGGATAGCCAGTTCTCAGGGTTAGTAGGGGGTAGGTAGTGGCTATTAACCAATCTGTCTTTCAGGCTTCTCCCCTTCCTATAAGTTATTTGTGGATATGGTCCTACTATATCCTCCAAATCAGGATCAGTTTTTAGTATGTCCCAGTGTTTAGTTAAAATCTGCCTAACTTGTTGGTGGGCATTATCAAAGGTCCCTATAATGCGGGTATTCCTGGCGGGGGCAGTGTAGTCTGTCCTTTTATTCTTTGGAATAAGCAGCCCATCCCTCTTCTCTGAGGCAGCTGCCTCGTAGGCCACTCTGAGTACACCATCCGGGTATCCTCTGTCTCTGAATCTGTACCTTAGCTCCTTTGCCTCACTCTTGAATTTTTTAAAAGTGGAGCAGTTACGCCGGAGTCTAAGGTACTGACCCTTTGGTATGCCTTTCCTCAGAGCATAGGGATGGGCACTTTCCCAACGGAGTAGACTGTTTGTTGCTGTCTTTTTACGGTATACCGAAGTGATAATGTTGTTATTAGGGCCTCTTTCAATGAGCACATCCAGAAAAGCTAGAGTATCACGGCTATATTCAGATGTGAATCTCAGGCCCATAGTATTGTCATTGATTATCTCCATGAATTCCCCAAACTCCTCTGCCGTTCCTCGCCACATTATAAAGACATCGTCGATGAACCTCAGCCATAGTACTATCCTGTCTTGCCATCTTTCCATCTCTTCTGAGCCAATGATATTGGCTTCCCACCAGCCCAGGAGCAGATTAGCATACGATGGCGCACAAGAACTGCCCATCGCGGTGCCCCTGAGCTGGTGGTAGAAGTGGCCATTGAAGACAAAATAGTTCCTAGTGAGGCTGAAGTTCAATAAATCAAGTAAGAACTGATTGTGTCGAGATTGTCTGATGTCTCTCATACTCAGGTAGCTTTCTACTGCCTTTATTCCTAGATCATGTTTGATCGAGCTATATAAGGCCTCGACGTCTATTGACACCAGCATGGTTTGATCGTCCATACTTACACCACTGAGTCTCAGTAGGAGATCAGAGGTGTCACGTATGTACGACGGTAGTGTTTCTACAAAGGGTTTGATGATTTTATCTATGTAGATACCTACATTCTGTCCTAGACTGCCCACACCTGACACTATTGGGCGTCCCTTAAGTGGTGTTGTCCCTTTGTGGATCTTGGGTGTGGAATAGAAAGTGGCTAGGACCGGGTATTTTGGCAGAAGGAAGTCTATTTCTGACTGGTCAATTAGTTTGTCATTTAGTGCCTTGAGTAGTATTTGCCGAAGTTCCAGAGTAAATGTGGGGCCGGGGTCTTTTAGTAAGATTTCATAGGTATCCCTGTCTTTCAGGATGTCTAGACACATCGATTTGTATGCATCTTGGTCCATTATGACCAAGTTTCCTCCCTTGTCTGACGGTTTAATTGTTAAGTTCCGGTCTTTTTCCAGCGTTATTAATGCTTGGTGTTCTTCCTTACTCAAGTTTGAGAGTCCCTTAGTTGTTTTGATTAGTTCCAGGTCCCTGGATACTAGTTTGTGGAATATTGATATGCTGGAGTCTGGTAGGGGTGGTGGCATTTGGGTGCTTTTCAGTTTGAGTTCTGTAAAGGGACCCTCTGCTCTATCTCTCTCCCCCTCCTCCAATAGCCCAACTAGGGTCAGTGTGGCCTCTAGTTCCCTGGGATTCATATTCAGTTGTTCATATTTTTTACGATCCTGCAGGCGGAAGTGTTTGTGCCAAAGCAGTTTACGTGTAAATAACGCTAGATCCTTACTCCACTCAAAAGTGTCATATTGGACTGTGGGGACAAATGACAAGCCTTTACTCAACAGAGATGTATCATTACGGGATAGGTTGTATGAAGACAGATTTATGATTTGCATTTTACTGCATGAATTAGTATATTCTGTGTGCCCCCCTACACTTTGTTCCTTAGATGATAAGGCATTTGTGTGGGGGCCTGGGCCAAAAAAGTTGATGAACCAGCTGATGATGAGGAGGTGGGTATAGGTCCCTGAATATTGCATGTTGAGTATCCCTCGTTATAGGTATTCCTATATGCTGTTCTTGGTCTCCCCCTGCCTCCTTTGCCTTTATATTTCTGTCCCCTGCCTCCTTTTGTTCTAACCTGTTCAATTTCAGATCCCTCTGCTTCTGAGGAGGAGATTTCACTAGCTGATTCTTTTTGTTGTATTTTATTTACAAAAAGATAGGCTCTATTCTCTTTAAATTCTGTGGAGTCTCGTACGTACTGTTGATGTTTGCGTTCTCTGAACGTATAGTGAAACCTCTCAATGGTGTTTTGTAGTTGTTCCTCCTTTAAAGAAAATTGAGCCTCGTCTTTAAATCTAAGTGCCTGCTCCCTGAGGTTATCCACTTTTTTCTGTTTGCACTCAAGATTCAGTCTTTCTTCTTCTAGTAATAAGCGCATGAATCTGTGAGAGCTGGCTGTAGCTTCTTCTTCCCACTTTTTAATCAGGTTTGTGCTTCTCAGTCTGTCTGCCGGGGTTAGATTAATTCTGAGGCCTTTTGGGACAATTTTTTCCTTAAGATAGTGGTCCAGGGATTGTATTTCCCACCAGGATACAATCAAATCTTTATATGCCCCTGTGAGGTCTTTGAATACGTTTTTTATACTAGTGATTGAGTTGGTTTGAATGTAATCAGTGTCAGAAAAAACACTTCTAGCCTCTGTAGCCCAGGCTTCCAGGTTAGGGCTTGCGGACAAAAAGCCTGCCATTTGCGTTTACCATAAATTAGAGCTATGTCATATGTTTATAGTAGGTGTCTATAGAATAGACCCACTATAAAGTGTTCTCAGTGGTCTCAAATAAATATTGTTAATTGACTGAGTATGCCTTGTTTTATTTTTATTAAGAATAATCTTTTATTTTTATCATTTTAAAATAATGATGAGACGGCTGAGTTTAATGAAACTACTGCGCTATTTGTATTAGAGAGAGGGAGCAGAGGGACCAGTTACACAGTAGTGGTTTAAGCTTATCTGTCTAGAAGGCTAATTAGAATATAGGGGGAGAACCTAGTTAGTTTCACTAGAAGTCCCTATGCCCTTACCCTACTTGACCTAGTCTAGTCGGGGTGATAGCCTTAATGGCTGTAGTCGGAGCACTCGTCTTGAAAAAGACGACCCCCAGCCTCAGGAACCTCGGGCCTGTACTAAGAGTCCCTATGCTCTTACCTCTCTATCGGTTGTTGTCCTTTTTCATCCGACGCGTTTCGCCAGGTGTGGCTCTTCAGGGAATGACGAGGATGTTCAGGTGATGAAGGCAGTAGCTCTCACCTGTATCGATCATGCGGCAGTGGCGGCGTTGTGGAGCTGTGCGTCTCTTTTTGTGCGTCTCGCTCCTCCCCTGCATGGAATTGACCAGTAGGCTGGTGAGGGCCAGGCGCATTCTTGACACTCCCCCCTTGTCTATCATCTGTCTACCTCGCAGCGGGGACATGCGCAGACAGATCCTGCTTATTGCGTCGGACGGTCTGGCTATGCTCCGCTCTGATGCGGAAGTGACGTGGTGTTTGGGAGTGGTTAGTTGTCATGGGGATCTCATACCGCGTCCCCGGCCGGCTTTTTGTTTAGCAAGATTACTTTTGCCTGAAAGGTATTGATAGTTAGGGTAAATTTGTTCAAAATTAGAAAAATACACTCTAAATGGGCATTGCTTATAGAGTACTATCATATCTTTAACCTTATATTATATTTTGTGAATTGTTTGATTGCTGTCATATTGATATTTTTATCGCAGACATATTTACATTTTTGGTTATAGTTTAATGCATAAATACATGGACACATTCTTGCTTGTCATTTTAATACCTATATATACCATAGAGGGCCAATTGGGATTCTCCTCCATACGTATAATGTATATTTATAGGAAGGGTTTGTAGGAGAGGTATTCATTGAGGCCATTAGGTGTAACTGACTTCAGTCTATAAATCCACCTGGCTTCTGCCTTCAGGATTAGTTTGTCCCAGTCCCCCCCCCTCCTGGGTTTAGGGACATGTTGGATACCTATAAACTGAAGGCATGCCGTATTACCATCGTGGCATTGGTTGATATGCCGTGCCACTGATGTATCTTTTTTGTTTTGAACATCATTGTAGTGGTCTCTGATGCGTCTCCTAAATTCTCTCTTTGTCTTCCCTACATAGTCTAGGGGACAGGAGCACTGTGCCAGATATACCACCCCCATGGTTAAACAATTCACGTAGTCACGGATGGTATATTCTCTCTCCGTTTGTGAGCACGTGAATGTTTTGGTTTTCTTTATCTGGCTACAAGCCAGACACCTACCACATTTAAAAGTGCCTGTAGGTTTCCTGGATAGCCAGTTCTAAATGTTTCCTGGACATCCAGTGCCAGTTCTAAATGTAAGATAGCTTCCTAGCTGTCTTACATTTAGACCATTTTCTACTCCTAAAACAGGCGTAGAAAATGATGAATGAGACGGGCTGGCCTTTCCCTTTTAGACCTGGCAAAAGCGGGGTGAAGTCGCAGATAGCAGCGCAACTAATGCTTACACCGCCATCTGCAACTAAAATACACCTAATATAGGCGTTTAACCCCTTAGGGACTTAGGGCGTACCGGTACGCCCTGTTTCCCGAGTCCTCAAGGACTCAGGGCGTACCGGTACGTCCTAACTTTAAACAGACATTGCGGCGCGGCGGGGGTTAATAGGAACAGGATGCCCGCTGAAATCATTCAGCGGGCATCCTGTCACAACGCCAGGGGGGTCAATTCAGACCTGCGGTTTGCGGCTTTTACCTACGGTTGCAGCGGCTGTGCCATCGGGTCCCCATGCGACTGTAGGGGGGATCCGATTACATGGAAGGAAGCGCGATGCCTAAGGAAGGCAGCGCAATGCCTAAGGAAGGCATCGCGCTGCCTTACGGTGAAGAGCCTGTGAAATCCAGCCTGTGAAATCCTGTGAAATCCAGCCCCCTGGATCACAGGCCGGAAGCTGTATGAGTAATACACACAGTATTACTCATACAGCCAATGCATTCCAATACAGGATTAGGATTAGACCCCCAAAAGTTCAAGTCCCAAAGTGGGACAAAAAATAAAGTGAAAAAAAAAAAGTTGCAAAAATTAAGTTTTCCCCCCAAAAAATTTAAAGTTTCAAGAAAAAATAAACAAAAACGTCATTTTCCCCAAATAAAGTGAAAAAAAAAATTGGTAAAGAATAGGGGGAAAAAAAATTATACATATTAGGTATCGCCATGTCCGTATCTGACCGGCTCTATAAACATATCACATGACCTAACCCCTCAGATGAACACCGTAAAAAATAAAAAACTGTGCTAAATAAACCATTTGTTGTCACCTTACATCACAAAAAGTACAACAGCAAGCGATCAAAAAGGTGTTTGCCCACCAAAATAGTACCAATCTAACCGTCACCTCATCCCGCAAAAAATTAGCCCCTACCTGAGACAATCACCCAAAAAATAAAAAAACTATGGCTCAGAATATGGAGACACTAAAACATAATTTTTTTTGTTTTAAAAAAGCTGTTATTGTGTAAAACTTACATAAATAAAAAAAAAAGTATACATATTTGGTATCACCGCGTTCGTATCAATCGACTCTCTAAAAATATCACATGACCTAACCCCTCAGATGAACACTGTAAAAAATAAAAACTGTGCTAAATAAACCATTTTTTGTCACCTTACATCACAAAAAGTGTAATAGCAAGCGATCAAAAAGTCATATGCACCCCAAAATAGTGCCAATCAAACCGTCATCTCATCCCGCAAAAAATGAGATCCTACCTAAGAAAATCGCCCAAAAAAATGAAAAAACTATGGCTCTCAGATTATGGAGACACTAAAACATGATTTTTTTTTTGTTTAAAAAATTATATTATTGTGTAAAACTTACATAAATAAAAAAAAAGTATACATATAAGGTATCTCCGCGTCCATATCGACCGGCTCTATAAAAATATCACATGACCTAACCCCTCAGATGAACACCGTAAAAAATGTAAAATAAAAACTGTGCTAAATAAACCATTTTTTGTCACCTTACATCACAAAAAGTGTAATAGCAAGTGATCAAAAAGTCACACGCATCCCAAAATAGTGCCAATAAAACCGTCATCTCATCCCGCAAAATTCATACCTTACCCAAGGTAATCGCCCAAAAACTGAAAAAATTATGGCTCTCAGACTATGGAAACACTAAAACATGATTTTTTTTTGCTTAAAAAATGAAATCATTGTGTAAAACTTACATAAATAAAAAAAAGTATACATATTAGGTATCGCCGCATCCGTGACAACCTGGTTTATAAAAATATCACATGATCTAACCTGTCAGATGAATGTTGTAAATAACAAAAAATAAAAACGGTGCCAAAACAGCTATATCTTGTTATCTTGCTTCACAAAAAGTGTAATATAGAGCAACCAAAAATCATATGTACCCTAAACTAGTACCAACAATACTGCCACCCTATCCCATAGTTTCTAAAATGGGGCCACTTTTTGGGAGTTTCTACACTAGGGGTGCATCAGGGGGGCTTCAAATGGGACATGGTGTCACAAAAACGAGTCCAGCAAAATCTGCCTTCCAAAAACCGTATGGCATTCCTTTCCTTCTGCGCCCTGCCGTGTGCCCGTACAGCTGTTTACGACCACATATGGGGTGTTTCTGTAAACTACAGAATCAGGACCATAAATATAGAGTTTTCTTTGGCTGTTAACCCTTGCTTTGTTACTGGGAAAAATGGATTAAAATGGAAAATCTGCCAAAAAATTAAAATTCTGAAATTTCATCTCCATTTGCCAATAACTTTTGTGGAACACCTAAAGGGTTAACGACGTTTGTAAAATCTGTTTTGAATACCTTGAGGGGTGTAGTTTCTTAGATGGGGTCACTTTTATGGAGTTTCTACTCTAGGGTTACATCAGGGGGGCTTCAAATGGGACATGGTGTCAAAAAAAACAGTCCAGCAAAATCTGCCTTCCAAAAACCGTATGGCATTCCTTTCCTTCTGCGCCCTGCCGTGTGCCCGTACAGCGGTTTACGACCACATATGGGGTGTTTCTGTAAACTACAGAATCAGGGCCATAAATATTGAGTTTGGTTTGGCTGTTAATCCTTGCTTTGTAACAATTATTAAAATGGAAAATCTGCCAAAAAAGTGCAATTTTGAAATTGTATCTCTATTTTCCATTAATTCTTGTGGAACACCTAAAGGGTTAACAAAGTTTGTAAAATCTGTTTTGAATACCTTGAGGGGTGTAGTTTATAGAATGGGGTCATTTTTGGGTGGTTTCTATTATGTAAGCCTCGCAAAGTGACTTCAGACCTGAACTGGTCCCTAAAAATTGGGTTTTTGAAAATTTCTGAAAAATTTCAAGATTTGCTTTTAAACTTCTAAGCCTTGTAACATCCCCAAAAAATAAAATATCATTCCCAAAATGCTCCAAACATGAAGTAGACATATGGGGAATGTAAAGTAATAACTATTTTTGGAGGTATTACTATGTATTATAGAAGTAGAGAAATTGAAACTTGGAAATTTGCAATTTTTTAACATTTTTGGTAAATTTGGTATTTTTTTAAAAAATAAAAAAAAAAATTTTTGACTTCATTTTACCAGTGTCATGAAGTACAATATGTGACGAAAAAATAATCTCAGAATGGCCTGGATAAGTCAAAGCGTTTTAAAGTTATCAGCACTTAAAGTGACACTGGTCAGATTTGCAAAAAATGGCCAAGTCCTTAAGGTGAAATAGGGCTGGTTAACCCCTTAGGGACACAGCCTTATTTCACCTTAAGGACCAGGCCATTTTTTGCAAATCTGACC
Organism: Bufo bufo; assembly: GCF_905171765.1. Taxonomy (NCBI): domain Eukaryota; kingdom Metazoa; phylum Chordata; class Amphibia; order Anura; family Bufonidae; genus Bufo; species Bufo bufo. The sequence continues at coordinate 272,743,408 of NC_053391.1, read as the reverse complement.
AGTGTCACTTTAAGTGGTGATAACTTTATAACGCTTTGACTTATCCAGGCCATTCTGAGATTGTTTTTTCGTCACATGTTGTACAGTCATGGCCAAAAGTTTTGAGAATTACATAAGTATTGGAAATTGGAAAAGTTGCTGCTTAAGTTTTTATAATAGCAATTTGCATATACTCCAGAATGTTATGAAGAAGGATCAGATGAATTGCATAGTCCTTCTTTGCCATGAAAATTAACTTAATCCCAAAAGAAACTTTCCACTGCATTTCATTGCTGTCATTAAAGGACCTGCTGAGATCATTTCAGTAATCGTCTTGTTAACTCAGGTGAGAAAGTTGACGAGCACAAGGCTGGAGATCATTATGTCAGGCTGATTGGGTTAAAATGGCAGACTTGACATTTTAAAAGAAGGGTGATGCTTGAAATCATTGTTCTTCCATTGTTAACCATGGTGACCTGCAAAGAAACATGTGCAGCCATCATTGCGTTGCATAAAAATGGCTTCACAGGCAAGGATATTGTGGCTACTAAGATTGCACCTCAATCAACAATTTATAGGATCATCAAGAACTTCAAGGAAAGAGGTTTAATTCTTGTTAAGAAGGCTTCAGGGCGTCCAAGAAAGTCCATCAAGCGCCAGGATCGTCTCCTAAAGAGGATTCAGCTGCGGGATCGGAGTGCCACCAGTGCAGAGCTTGCTCAGGAATGTCAGCAGGCAGGTGTGAGCGCATCTGCACGCACAGTGAGGCGAAGACTTTTGGAAGATGGCCTGGTGTCAAGAAGGGCATCAAAGAAGCCACTTCTCTCCAAAAAAAAAATCAGGGACAGATTGATCTTTTGCAGAAAGTATGGTGAATGGACTGCTGAGGACTGGGGCAAAGTCATATTCTCCGATGAAGCCTCTTTCCGATTGTTTGGGGCATCTGGAAAAAGGCTTGTCCGGAAAAGAAAAGGTGAGCGCTACCATCAGTCCTGTGTCATGCCAACAGTAAAGCATCCTGAGACCATTCATGTGTGGGGTTGCTTCTCATCCAAGGGAGTGGGCTCACTCACAATTTTGCCCAAAAACACAGCCATGAATAAAGAATGGTACCAAAACACCCTCCAACGGCAACTTCTTCCAACAATCCAACAACAGTTTGGTGAAGAACAATGCATTTTCCAGCACGATGGAGCACCGTGCCATAAGGCAAAAGTGATAATTAAGTGGCTCGGGGACCAAAACGTTGACATTTTGGGTCCATGGCCTGGAAACTCCCCAGATCTTAATCCCATCTTAATCCCATTGAGAACTTGTGGTCAATCCTCAAGAGGCGGGTGGACAAACAAAAACCCACTAATTCTGACAAACTCCAAGAAGTGATTATGAAAGAATGGGTTGCTATCAGTCAGGAATTGGCCCAGAAGTTGATTGAGAGCATGCCCAGTCGAATTGCAGAGGTCCTGAAAAAGAAGGGTCAACACTGCAAATACTGACTCTTTGCATAAATGTCATGTAATTGTCGATAAAAGATTTTGAAAACTTATGAAGTGCGTGTAATTATATTTCACTACATCACAGAAACAACTGAAACAAAGATCTAAAAGCAGCTTAGCAGCAAACTTTGTGAAAACTAATATTTGTGTCAACTTATTTTTTTTGCATAAAAAAATACCAAATTTACCAAAAATTGGGAAAAATTTGCAAATTTCAAAGTTTCAGTTTCTCTACTTCTGTAATACATAGTAATACCCCTAAAAATTGTGATGACTTTACATTCCCCATATGTCTACTTCATGTTTGAATTATTTTGGGAATGATATTTTATTTTTTGGGGATGTTACAAGGCTTAGAAGTTTAGAAGCAAATCTTGAAATTTTTCAGAAATTTACAAAAACACAATTTTTAGGGACCACTACAGCTCTGAAGTCACTTTGCGAGGCTTACATAATAGAAACCACCAAAAAATGACCCCATTCTATAAACTACACCCTTCAAGGTATTCAAAACTGATTTACAAACTTTGTTAACCCTTTAGGTGTTGCACAAGAGGTATTGGCAAATGGAGATGAAATTTGAGAATTTAATATTTTTGCCTAATTTTCCATTTTAACCCATTTTTTCCACTAACAAAGCAAGGGTTAACAGCCAAACAAGACTGTATCTCTTTTGCCCTGACTCTGTCATTTACAAAAACACTCCATATGTGGCCGTAAACTACTGTACGGGCACACGGCAGGGTGCAGAAGGAAAGGAATGCCATACGGTTTTTGGAAGGCAGATTTTGCTGTACCATGTCCCATTTGAAGCCCCCCTGATGCACCCCTAGAGTAGATACTCCAAAAAAGTGACCCCATTTTAGAAACTACGGGATAGGGTGGCAGTTTTGTTGGTACTAGTTTAGGGTACATATGATTTTTGGTTGCTCTATATTACACTTTTTGTGCGGCAAGGTAACAAGAAATTGCTTTTTTGGCACTGTTTTTTTTTTTTGTTATTTACAACATTCATCTGATAGGTTAGATCATGTGGTAATTTTATAGAGCAGGTTTTTACGGACGCGGCGATACTTAATATGTATACAATTTTTTTTATTTATGTAAGTTTTACACAATGATTTCATTTTTAAAACAAAAAAAAGTTTTAGTGTCTCCATAGTCTAAGAACCATAGTTTTTTCAGTTTTTGGGCGATTATCTTAAGTAGGGTCTCATAAGATGACGGTTTGATTGGCACTATTTTGGGGTGCATATGACTTTTTAATCGCTTGCTATTACACTTTTTGTGACGTAAGATGACAAAGGCACAGCAGCCCCCCGATGGGAGAGGGAGGGAGCTCCCTGAGCTGTTAACCTTTTCCATACAGCGGTCCGTACGGACCGCGGTATGGAAAGGGTTAAACGGCTGACATCGCATCACAGATGTCAGCCGTTTATACCAGGGTGTCAGCAATGTGCTGACACCCTGGTATACCCACTGTACAGTCGTGGCCAAAAGTTTTGAGACACAAATATTAGTTTTCACAAAGTTTGTTGCTAAACTGCTTTTAGATCTTTGTTTCAGTTGTTTCTGTGATGTAGTGAAATATAATTACACACACTTCATACGTTTCAAAGGCTTTTATCTACAATTACATGACATTTATGCAAAGAGTCAGTATTTGCAGTGTTGGCCCTTATTTTTCAGGACCTCTGCAATTCAACTGGGCATGCTCTCAATCAACTTCTGGGCCAATTCCTGACTGATAGCAACCCATTCTTTCATAATCACTTCTTGGAGTTTGTCAGCATTAGTGGGTTTTTGTTTGTCCACCCGCCTCTTGAGGATTGACCACAAGTTCTCAATGGGATTAAGATCTGGGGAGTTTCCAGGCCATGGACCCAAAATGTCAACGTTTTTGGTCCCCGAGCCACTTAGTTATCACTTTTGCCTTATGGCACGGTGCTCCATCGCGCTGGAAAATGCATTGTTCTTCACAAAACTGTTGTTGGATTGTTGGAAGAAGTTGCTGTTGGAGGGTGTTTTGGTACCATTCTTTATTCATGGCTGTGTTTTTGGGCAAAATTGTGAGTGAGCCCACTCCCTTGGATGAGAAGCAACCCCACACATGAAGGGTCTCAGGATGCTTTACTGTTGACATGACACAGGACTGATGGTAGCGCTCACCTTTTCTTCTCCGGACAAGCCTTTTTCCAGATGACCCAAACAATCGGAAAGAGGCTTCATCAGAGAATATGACTTTGCCCCAGTCCCCAGCAGTCCATTCACCATACTTTCTGCAAAAGATCAATCTGTCCCTGATTTTTTTTTGGAGAGAAGTGGCTTCTTTGCTGGCCTTCTTGACACCAGGACATCTTCCAAAAGTCTTCGCCTCACTGTGCGTGCAGATGCACTCACATCTGCCTGCTGCCATTCCTGAGCAAGCTCTGCACTGGTGGCACTCCGATCCCGCAGCTAAATCCTCTTTAGGAGACGATGCTGGCGCTTGCTGGACTTTCTTGGACGCCCTGAAGCCTTCTTAACAAGAATTGAACTTCTTTCCTTGAAGTTCTTGATGATCCTATAAATTGTTGATTGAGGTGCAATCTTAGTAGCCACAATATCCTTGCCTGTGAAGCCATTTTTATGCAACGCAATGATGGCTGCACGCGTTTCTTTGCAGGTCACCATGGTTAACAATGGAAGAACAATGATTTCAAGCATCACCCTCCTTTTAACATGTTAAGTCTGCCATTTTAACCCAATCAGCCTGACATAATGATCTCCAGCCTTGTGCTCGTCAACATTCTCACCTGAGTTAACAAGACGATTACTGAAATGATCTCAGCAGGTCCTTTAATGACAGCAATGAAATGCAGTGGAAAGTTTTTTGGGGATCAAGTTAATTTTCATGGCAAAGAATGACTATGCAATTCATCTGATCACTCTTCATAACATTCTGGAGTGTATGCAAATTGCTATTATAAAAACTTAAGCAGCCACTTTTCCAATTTCCAAAATTTATGTAATTCTCAAAACTTTTGGCCACGACTGTACACCAACGATTATTCAAGGGGAGGCGGGCGGGGGATCGCGATCCCGCCTGCTGCACCGCCCGCAACCCTCTCCCTGCACCTCCCGATGCCATAAAATCATTTGGGGGTGCAGGGGGGGTTGAATAAAACTATATTTTAGGCATATAAAGTTTCTGATCCCCGCGGTTGGGGACCGCAGGGATCAGAAACTGCTGAAAGCACAACAAACCGCAGGTCTGAATTGACCTGCGGTTTGTTGCGATCGCCGACATGGGGGGGTCACGGGACCCTTCAGCGCATTTAGCCAAGGTGCCTGCTCAATGATTTGAGCAGGCACCTTGTTCCAATCACAGCCGGACGGGCTGCAGTGATCGGAACAACACATGACGTACCGGTACGTCATGTGTCCTTAAGTACCAGGACATCATGACGTACCGGCACGTCATGTGTCCTGAAGAGGAAATAAATGACCCCAATAATTTGTAAGGCTAAAAAGAGTCATCTGTCTGTCCAGTTCAGCTTGTTATTCTGCATTTTTTTTTAATAGTATTTATGTATTAACTTTTTAGTTCACAGTACATCAGCATCCCAACCGGGATGAAAGAAAACAAGAAAGAATATTAGACATTATTGGAGACAGCAAGCCCAGGTATCTCAGTAATTAATCACAGGAGAAGTCCAATATTTGAGAGGGAACTCAATCAGAATTAGATGCATATGTCTTTTTATGGCAGTATCCCCCCAGACATATTGAGTGATCTCTAGACATAATTCACACCGCACACACATATACACCTGAGCACTCCGTTGCCCCACCCAAATCAATACTTAAACCGTGTTTTGCGCATGTAGCCAAATGCCCCAGATCTTTTCAAAGCGGTCTGGAGTTCCTCTAACAGTGTATGTTAGCTTATACATGTTGAGATCAGCATTTATGAGTTGTATCCACTGCTCCAGAGTAGGGGCCTTAGGTGGTTTCCAGTTTAGGAGAATAGTCTTTCTCCCGTAAAACAGAGCAGTCTTCTGCCATATTCAGTGGGGATTACGTCTACCCAGTAAGCATACTAAAGGGGAACAGATCCCCGGGAGCCCCAGCTTCGTATTAATGAAAGTGCATATCCGACCCCAGTACAGCTGCATAGTGGGACACGTTTATATCATATGGTACAAGGATCCTCTCGATTCCCCGCATCTCAAACCTGAAGGATCCGGTAGTCTACGCCTGTGGAACAGGCGCATCGGGGTCAGATACACCCCGTGTATCCAATTGATCTGAATGAGCTGGTCTCGGGCACTAATTACCATGGTTCTCCATACAGACCTCAACTCCTCCAGGTGAGACACTTCCAGGCCAGGAATATCCACAGACCAACACTCAAAAGATCGCCGGAGTGGAGAATCTTGCATTTTCATTATCTCCTCATAGAAAGAGGAAACTGGTTTATAGGGCTGTGCTCGCCAAGCAATAGATTCGAGGGGCCCACATTTCAACTGTAGAGGTGAAGCTCTAAACTGTGTCCCACAGGCATGTCTCAACTGGAGGTATCGATAAAAACTCGTATGGGGTAGGCTTGTATTTGAGACTGTAAAAAGTACGGAAAAAGACGTCTTCATATAGTTGAGTAAGGTATCTTACCCATTTCTGGGGCCAGAATTTAAAGTCATGGAGATGGAGAAGCTCTTTGAGATGCTTATTTCTCCACAGAGAGATATATGGGGACCATGTCTCTCCATCTGAACTCACCACATGTACCTCTACAAATGTCTTCCTTGCCGCCACCACATTCACCATATTCTCTGTGTAGTGTTTCACCATGTGCGCCCCTCCACGATTGTCATGCCCTGCTCAGGTTATGTGCGGAGGTCTGCCAGGTTAGCAGCATGTGTGTAGTTTTTTTTGTTTGTTTTGGGTTTGGAGTTGAGCTGTATCCGCCTCCCTTCAGGTGCACTGGGTGGGGTCGTTTGTGTGAGTTTAAATTATGCCCCTTCCCAGTGTCCTGTGCAGGTTATAGCTTCTGTCTTGCTCTGTAGAAAGGTGGATTTGCTGTTTCTGCTCTGCTACAAGATAAGTTGGTTTTGGTTTCCTTTTTGTGTTTTGTCTAGGCTGTTAGAGAGACACCTGCCTCCTCCAGGACCTGAGGAAGCAGGCTGCCTCTTTCCCCCTTTCCACCATCTCAGGGACTTTAGGGAATCTTCAGCCTTAGGCACGGAGGCACGTTTATTCTTCAGCCTTAGGCACAGAAGTCCAGGGAGAGTTGGTAGGGAATTGTCAGGAGGTGATCTTTATCCCCAGCTTCTGGCCTAGACGCTTGTTTTGAGGTTTTCTGTGTGTTTATTGTATATTGTATCCTACCCACCGTGACATTATAACCCGCCAATACCTAGACTGCCATTTCTCAGCTGCTTTGAGATGGAGTCAATTGATGCGTTAGTTGATCGCATGCAGGGATTATCCCTAGAGGTTGCTGATCTGCGTAATTCTGTTGCACGGTGTCAGAATGCTCTGGCATCAGGTGCTATAGGAGGAAGTCAAATTTATGGGGACCCTAGAGTCACTAGTCCCTGATAGATTTTCAGGGGGTGTGGATGACTTTATCCGCTTTAGAGAATCATGCAAGCTGTATTTTCAGCTGAGGCCGTCTTCATCTGGTGATGAGAGTCAGAGAGTAGGGATAATCATATCCCTGCTTAAAGGGGACGCGCAGTCCTGGGCCTTTTCTCTGCCGACCGGTTCTCTGGCCCTCCGGTCGGTGGATGAATTTTTTAAAGCCTTGGGATTAATTTATGATGACCCAGTTCAGGTCTCGATGGCGAAATCTAAGTTGTGTAATTTATTACAAGGAGAACATACTGCTGAGGCATACTGCATTGAGTTTAGGAGATGGGCTACGGAGTTTAAGTAGAATCACCCCGCGCTCTGTAGTCAGTTTTGTCAGGGGTTGTCTGAGAGATTGAAAGATGCCTTCGCTTTTCATGAGTATCTGGACACGTTGGAGAATGCTATGTCTTTAGCAGTACGGTTAGATAGACGCATTAGAGAGAGGTGTAAGGTTCCTTCCGCGCGAGAGATCCCTTCTGGGAGCGGTTTCGTCTCACCAGTTCCCCAGGGTAATATGACATGTAATTCTGGGGTAGGGGAGGAACCCATGCAGCTGGGTCAGGTGTCTTTCCGTTCTGGTAATAGGAACTTTAGGAGGTTGCATAAGCTATGTTATTACTGTGGAGAGAGTGGTCATTTTGTTTATGCTTGTCCTTTTGTTAAACTGCAAGTTGATGATAAAGAACCACAAAGAGGTTTACATAAAGAAAAAAAAAATCCCTGACTCTTGGTAATGTTAATGGGGTGTCGGAGCAAGCAGGTATGCAATCTCCCTGCAATACTCATTTTCTCCTTCCAGCTATGGTGGTGCTAGACTCTTTTTCTTCAAAATCTGGGCTTAAGTACTTGCACTTTAGAAAGAGAGATTCCGGTGTTCGCAATTGATTCTTCCCCTCTTTCTCAAAGGAGTCTCACTCATATTGCTCATGGTATTCAGTTAAGGGTGGGTGATTCGCATGTTGAGATCATTTCTTGTTTTGTCATGAAGGACTTGCCCACTCCTATGGTCTTAGGTTTACTGTGGTTGATAAAACATAACCCTACTATAGATTGGCAGGCAAGGCAGATCATTGGTTGGAGTGAATTTTGTTTGGACAATTGTCTTAGTGCATCTATCTCAGGGGTGTCTACTACGGTTCTACCTCAGTATCTCTCGGATTTTGCGAATGTCTTTTCGGAGGGTGGGGCTCAGAAGTTGCCTCCTCATCGTGAATATGATTGTCCGGTTAATCTCATCCCAGGGGCTAAATTGCCAAAGTCTCGGCTATACAATCTTTCTCAACCCGAAAGAGAGGTCATGCGGAAGTATATTGCCGAGAGTTTGGCAAAGGGTCATATTAGTGTGGATATGTAGAGAGAATCTCTAAATCGCACATCCTCATACCTATGCTTCTGATATACAACTGTTTTCAATTATCAGCATTTCTTATGATAAAACATGGCTATACAGCGATGCTATCAATCATTTGCTGTGCACTATAAAGAGACAATTAGTATACAGTTTGATCAAAGCGCATAGGCCCACTTACCGCGACAAGGTTGCCTCTTGTTTAAGTGGGAACCTACTCTAACCATGGCGCAGGGTCATATTAGGCCATCTAAGTCTCCGGTCGCAGTTGGTTTATTCTTTGTAAATAAAAAGGATGGTTCGCTTAGACCTTGTTTGGATTTCCGGGAATTGAACCTCATTACGGTCCGTGATCCGTATCCCCTTTCTTTGATTTCTGACCTTTTTGATCAAATTGTTGGAGCCAAGGTGTTCTCCAAGTTATATTTAAGAGGTGCCTACAATCTGAGCAGAATCAAGGAGGGGGATGAGTGGAAAACGGCCTTCAACACGCACGAGGGTCATTTCGAGAATCTGGTTATGCCTTTTGGGTTAACTAACGCGCCAGCGGTTTTTCAGCAATTTGTCAATGACATTTTCCATCATTTGGTGGGAAGGTTCATTGTAATTTACTTGGATGACATACTAATTTACTCTCCTGATCTGAAGACCCATCAGGATCACGTGACACAGGTTTTGTCGATCCTTCGGGAGAATAAATGATATGCTAAATTGGAGAAATGTGTGTTTTCTGTTCAGGAGCTTCCGTTTCTGGGATATCTGCTTTCTGACTCTGTTTTTTGTATGGACCCCGAAAAGGTCCGGGCGGTTCTGGAATGGGACCGACTGGAGAATCAGAAAGCTTTGATGTGGTTTTTGGGGTTTACCAATTATTATAGAAAATTTATCTTAAACTACTCTACCATTGTAAAACCGTTGACCGATATGACTAGGAAAGGCGTCGACTTCTCTGTCTGGTCGGATGAGGCATTGTAGGCCTTTTCGGCTATTAAGGAATGTTTTGCGTCTGCTCCCATTCTGATGCAGCCCGATGTGTCTCAGCCATTCGTGGTGGAGGTGGATGCATCAGAGGTGGGGGTTGGAGCAGTGTTGTCGCAGGGTTCATCTCCTGGCAAATGGCGTCTGTGTGCTTTTTTTTCCCAAGAAGCTCTCGGTCGCCGAGAGGAATTATGATGTAGGAGATAGAGAATTGCTGGCCATCAAATTGGCCTTTGAGGAATGGCGTCACTGGTTGGAGGGGGCGTCTCATCCCATTACGGTATACACTGATCATAAGAATTTGGCTTACCTGCAATCCGCCAAGCGTCTGAATCCTAGACAGGCTAGATGGTAACTGTTCTTTACTAGGTTCAATTTTGTGGTTACTTTTCGCCCGGGGGTTAAAAACGTCAAGGCAGATGCATTGTCTTGTAGTTTTCCTGGAGGAAGTGATTTGGTTTTGGCTGATGGGGTGGTGGTCTCCGCTCTGTACCCCGAGATGGAGGTGTTGGGAGCCCAGGAGGGGGCTCCTGATTCTTGTCCCCCAGGGAGGTTGTTTGTTCCTGCTGGACTGCGATACAAGGTATTCAAGGAACATCACAATACTGTCCTGGCTGGACATCCTGGTGGAAAGTCCACCTTTGATCTTATTTCTCGGAGGTTCTGGTGGCCCGGGTTACATAAGAGTGTTGAGGATTACGTAGCAGCTTGTGAGACCTGTGCACGGTCAAAGGTTGCTCACACTCGAACTTCTGGTTCACTTCTTCCTTTGTCTATTCCATCTCGTCCTTGGAAACACTTGTCTATGGATTTTATTACTGATCTGCCGAGTTCCTCCGGGAAAACAGTGATTTTGGTGGTTGTGGACCGTTTTAGTAAAATGGCTCACTTTGTATTGTTAGCTAGTCTGCCCAATGCTAAGATTCTTGCTTCGGTTTTTGTTGATAACATCGTGAAATTACATGGTGTAACGGATCTCCTGGCCCCCTGACCGGGTACCTCCATCGATGGATGCTCCTAGCGTTTCCCGAGGAATCCAAGCACTCCACTCTACACCGTAAGCACTGCAGACACCACGAACCGTCGAAGCTTGGTTGAAGTCTCGCCGTCTCCTACCCACCCTGGACCTACGACAAGGCTCCAGGCTCCAGTGGGTGAACCTCTCCTAAATCCAGAGAGCAGGAACAGCTCTTACAAGAGATAGTAGTTATAGCCAGGGGAGTATAGCAAATCTTCAGCGTATAGCAATCCCCAGTGTCGATCAGTTACCCAAACACCAGCCTCAACATGATGAAGGGTAAAACAGGAACTCACTTTATTGAGGATCAACTCAGTATATATACAGTTCAAGAAGTCTAAAAACATAACGCAATCAACCATGAACAACATGCAAACAGACATCTTCACCCCCTTCATAATGAATGAATATGAAGAGAGGAGACACATGTGATGGGATTATCTCCTGAGTGTATCATAGGGTGATCTACTCATCTAGGAGTCGGCTGCTATTATAATCAACTATCTTAATCCCATCACTAACACAATCAGTGGGAGTCTCAGTGCAGAGTTAACCCTTTTTGTGTTGCTGAATCCACACCATGCCTTTTTAATGGGCAATAGGAAATATGTGGCATATAAATTACACACATAAATCAGGGTTCATAGTTCCTTGTAACCTCAAAAGGTCTTAGGGGGTCTCCATAGTTCTCGGGCCATAGTCCATGGGAAGGAGACGGTTCAGTCCGTCACACATGGTATTCCCTCGGATGTGGTTTCTGAGAGGGGCACGCAGTTTGTTTCCAGGTTTTGGGGGGCGTTCTGCTCTCGTCTTGGTGTTCAACTTTCGTTCTCTTCGGCTTTTCATCCGCAGTCAAATGGGCAGACAGAGCGTACTAACCAAAACCTGGAGACCTACTTGATGTAACGGGGTTCCGAAGGTGCACTCAGTCCCCCATTAGCCGCAGACCTGCTGCTTAGCTTCGGGAACGAGGATCTGTGTTTTACCTCGTTCCCAGGGCGGCTTTACTAGCTGGGTGGCTCCCTGCTCCTAAGTCTGCCTTGAGCGCCGAACTGATCACTCGGTGCTCGACTGGTTGGTCTGTCGGTCATGTGACGCTGGCCACGTCACATGACCCTCACTCCCCACTATAAATACAGGCAGCCTGCTGGCCACAGGTTGCCTGTTAATTTAGGTTCCACCTGTGATTTGGTCTTTCCTGGCGTACTTACCTCCTGCTGAATTCCTGACGATCCTCTGCCTGCTCCTTGTGTACTTTGCTGCTCTCCTGCTATTCTGACCCCGGCCTCCTCCTGACGATCCTCTGCTGACTCCTTTGGTACTTCACGTCTCTCCCGGTATTTTTCTGACCCCGGCTTCTCCTGACAATTCTCTGCTTGCTCCATTTGTACTTTGGAGCTTTCCTGGTTTTGACTCGGTCCGTTCACGTCCTGTTGTTTGTCTGTCTGTCATTCCTGCACTTATTCCAAGTTAGGGATTGCCGTCCAGTTGTCCCCTGTCATTAGGACTCGCGAGGCAAGTAGGCAGGGCCAGGGGTAAGGGTGGAGCGCAGTGGTCAGAGAGTCAACGCGTGGGCATTATCATTTCCCGATTACAGGGTGATCCCCAGGACTGGGCGTTCTCTTTACCTGTTGGCGCCAGTTGTTTATCTTCTGTGGAGGGGTTCTTTCAGGCCCAGGGTACCCTCTATGATGAACCAGACAGGGCTCTAGTAGCCGAGACGGCTCTAAAGGCACTGGTTCAGGGCAATCTATTGCACCCAATTCAGAAGGTGGTGTGTCCCCTCAGGATGGAACGAACCAGCCCTGAAGAGTCAGTTCAGGTCAGGTCTGTCTGATAAATGAAAGGATCTTCTGGCCAGTTATCAACTTCCAGAGACCTCAGAGGAGATGATGACCCTTGTTGTCCGACTTGACCGACGGGTTAGAGAGAGAAGACAGGAACAACAGTTTTCTTCCCAGATGGTGGTCCAGCCAGAGGCCTATCCCAGAGACAATGCTGAGGTCTCCACCGAGGAACCCATGCAGGTTGGCATGACCCGAAGGAATCTTCGCCGCAGACATGGAGAATGCTTTTTACTGTGGAGATCCTGACCATTGGATCAACCAGTGTCCTAAGAAGGTCCTCTCTGTCAAGTCTCCTAAGGCAAGGCAACCTAAAGACCAGGTACACCCTGAATTTTCTAAATGTAAGCTTTCGGTACCCATTACGATTTCTCTGGGAGTAGATAAATGGCCGGGTAAGGCCTTTATTGATTCTGGCTCAGCGGCTAGCTTTATTGACTCTGAGTATGCTGTAAGATTGGGTATTCCTATGTTTGCCTTACCAACTCCTATTCATGTCATGGCTATGGATGCTACTCCTCTTATTGGTGGTACGGTGAGCTTATATACCTCGGAGATTTCTCTAACCGCGGGTGTGTGCCACTCAGAGAGATGTTCGCTTTTAGTCCTGGAGAACCTACCGGCTGAGGTGGTACTAGGGTTGCCTTGGCTCCGACTACATAACCCCACTATAGATTGGTCCAATGGGGAGTTGGTGAGATGGGGGTCTAAGTGTGACTCGTGCTTGTCCGTGGTACAGGCTGGGGTCTCAGTAAAGTCTGATACTTTACCCTCTGTTGTTAGAGAATATTCTGATGTATTCTCATCACCAACCCCGGAGGTTCTACCCCCCCCCCCCCCATAGACCTTATGATTGTACCATAGAGCTAGTAGAGGGGGCCAAGTTTCCTAAGGGATGAATTTATAATCTTTCTATGCCCGAACGCAAGGCCATGGAAGATTATATTAAGGAGAGCCTTGGTAAAGGGCATATTAGACCTTCTGTCTCTCCTATGGGGGTGGGGTTTTTCTTCGTTAAGAAAAAAGATGGTGGTCTTAGGCCATGTATCGATTACCGGAGATTAAATAAAATCACTGTCCAGAAAAGATACTCCCTCCCATTGATTACGGATTTATTTAACCAGGTTCTGAGGGCAACCTGGTTTTCCAAAATTGACCTGAAAGGGGCATACAATCTAATCCGAATCAAGGAGGGAGACGAATGGAAGACGGCGTTCAATACCCCGGTAGGACACTTTGAATATCAGGTTATGCCTTTTGGACTCAGCAATGCCCCAGCTGTGTTCCAAAACTTCATGAATGACATTCTTAGGGAGTTCTTAGGTAAATTTGTTATTGTCTATCTTGACGACATTTTGATATTCTCTCCTGACTTCGAATCCCATGTGTCTCATGTTAAACAAGTATTAGAGGTGTTGAGGGAGAATCAGCTATCCGCTAAGCAAGAGAAATGTGTCTTTGGTGTACAGGAGATTCTGTTTCTAGGGCATGTTCTGACTCCTCACGCCTTCAAGATGGATCCTGGTAAGGTACTAGCAATTAAGGAATGGGTAAGACCTTCATCATTAAAGGCCTTACAACAGTTCTTAGGTTTCGCCAATTACTATCGTAAATTTATTTTGAATTTTTCCGTAATTGCTAAACCGTTGACTGACCTTAGTAAGAAAGGGGCGGATTTGGAGAATTGGTCTACTGAGGCCATTTCTTCATTTGAAAAATTAAACAAGGCATTTAGTAGCGCTCCCATTCTGATCCAGCCTGATCAGGAGAAACCTTTTATTGTGGAGGTGGATGCGTCCGAGGACGGCGCAGGAGCAGTCCTTTCACAAGGTCCTGCTAGCCTCACTAACCTGAGACCATGTGCCTTCTTCTCCAGGAAATTCTCTCCCACGGAGAGAAACTACGACATAGGGAATAGGGAGCTGCTGGCCATTAAATGGGCTTTTGAGGAGTGGAGACATTTTCTGGAGGGGGCAAGGCATTGTGTAACTGTTGTCACTGACCATAAAAACCTTATGTTTCTCGAGTCTGCTAAGAGGTTGAATCCCCGTCAAGCCAGATGGGCTCTGTTTTTTACTCGTTTTGATTTTTCCATTACGTTCAGGCCGGGAAGTAAAAATGTGAAGGCGGACGCATTATCTCGGAGCTTCCAGGCTTTTCAACCTACTGAGGTACCACCTGAATCCATCCTACCAGCAAAAATCTTCTTAACAGCTCTTACCCAGGATATCTCGGCTCGCATTAGGTCTGAACAACATCTGGCACCGGTATCCACCCCAACAGATAAGTTGTTTGTTCCCGTACAATTTCGTCTCCAGCTGTTGGGTGAGTGTCACGATTCTGCCTTTTGTGGACATCCGGGTGTTGAGGGCACTAAGGATCTGGTTTCTAGATCTTATTGGTGGCCCACTCTAACTAGGGATGTCAAGTCCTACGTGTCAGCCTGTGAGGTTTGTGCCAGGTCCAAGACACCTAGGACTCACCCTGCTGGTAACCTACGACCCCTACCCGTTCCCAGTAGACCCTGGTCCCATATCTCGATGGACTTTATAACTGACCTACCGCCGGCAGAGGGTAAGACTGTAGTTTGGGTAGTGGTCGATAGGTTTAGCAAAATGGTCCATTTCATTCCCCTGTCTAAACTCCCGAATGCCAAAACCCTGGCGTCTATTTTTGTGAAAGAAATTGTTCGATTGCATGGTATCCCGGAAAATATTGTTTCTGACAGGGGTGTGCAGTTTGTGTCCAAATTCTGAAGGGCCTTCTGTCAAAAATGTAAAATTTCATTGTCTTTTTCCTCTGCCTACCACCCTGAGAGTAATGGGCAGACTGAACGCCTTAATCAGTCTGTAGAACAATTCTTGAGATTGTATGTTGCTGATGACCAGCAATTATGTGTGAAATTTCTTCCATTGGCTGAATTTGCTTTGAATAACCGTGTCAATTCTTCTGCTGGGGTTTCACCTTTCTTTTGTAACCATGGTTTCCATCCCCGTTTTCATTCTGGGTCATCCGTTTCCTTCTCTAACCCTGAAGCGGATAGGTTCTCCTCTGAACTGTGCACAGTTTGGGCCCGGGTTCAATCGAACTTAGAAAAGGCTCAAAGTTCTCAGAAACTCAAGGCCGATAGGAGACGTTCAAGAGGGTGAATTTTCAGGTTGGGGATAAGGTATGGTTGTCCTCCAAGAATCTCTCTCTTAAGGTAGACTCTAAAAAGTTTGCTCCTCGTTTTGTTGGACCATATAAGATCACGGAGGTGATTAACCCGGTATCATTTAGGTTGGAGCTGCCCGAGTCATTCCACATTCATAATCTGTTCCATAAATCTCTACTTAAAAAATACTTTGAACCGGTAGTACCATCGAAAGCCTCGCCTCCGCCGGTTCTTGTTAATGATGCTGTTGAGTATGTGGTGTCTAAAATAGTGGATGTCAGGAAGGTGCAAAATTCCTTGCAGTACCTGATTCACTGGAAGGGGTATGGACCTGAACAGAGATCTTGGGTACCTGCCAGGGAGTTTCATGCTCCTAGACTTGTTCGAAAAATTTCATTTAGAACACCCTGAAAGGCCATCGCCTCAAGTCTTGGGTCCGGTGGCCCCTCGTAAAATGGAAGGTACTGTAACGGGGTTCCGAAGGTGCACTCGGTCCCCTATTAGCCGCAGACCTGCTGCTTAGCTTCGGGAACGAGGATCTGTGTTTTACCTCGTTCCCAGGGCGGCTTTGCTAGCTGGGTGGCTCCCTGCTCCTAAGTCTGCCTTGAGCGCCGAACTGATCACTCGGTGCTCGACTGGTTGGTCTGTCGGTCATGTGACACTGGCCACGTCACATGACCCTCACTCCCCACTATAAATACAGGCAGCCTGCTGGCCACAGGTTGCCTGTTAATTTAGGTTCCACCTGTGATTTGGTCTTTCCTGGCGTACTTACCTCCTGCTGAATTCCTGACGATCCTCTGCCTGCTCCTTGTGTACTTTGCTGCTCTCCTGGTATTCTGACCCCGGCTTCCTCCTGACGATCCTCTGCTAACTCCTTTAGTACTTCACGTCTCTCCTGGTATTTATGACCCCGGCTTCTCCTGACAATTCTCTGCTTGCTCCATTTGTACTTTGTAGCTTTCCTGGTTTTGACTCGGTCCGTTCATTTCCTGTTGTTTGTCTGTCTGTCATCCCTGCACTTATTCCAAGTTAGGGATTGCCGTCCAGTTGTCCCCTGTCATTAGGACTCGCGAGGCAAGTAGGCAGGGCCAGGGGTAAGGGTGGAGCGCAGTGGTCACTTCCCTCCCCCCTGTGTGTGTGTGTACGCGACCGTTACACTTGAGGTGTTTTGTAGCTGAGAACCAGGAGGACTGGTCCTCATTCTTATCTCTAGCAGAGTTTGCTTTGAATAACCGTAGGCAGGAGTCCACAGGTAAGTCGCCATTTTTTGGCGCATACGGTTTTCATTCTCAGTTTGGTACCTTTTCTGGGACTGGTTCCTCTGGGATGCCAGAAGAGGAGAGATTTTCTTCTGCCTTGTCTTCTATCTGGCGGAGAATCCAAGTTTATTTGGAGAAGATGGGTGAGAGGTATAAGCGAATGGCTGACAGGAGACGTGTGACTGGTCCGGACCTGTGTGTGGGTGATCTGGTGTGGTTATCTATTAAAAATATTAAACTGAGAGTACCATCTTGGAAACTGGGTCCAAGATTTATTGGACCTTACAAAATATCTGCGGTTGTCAATCCAGTGGTGTTTCGTCTGGATCTTCCGCAGATTTGGAGGATCCATGACGTGTTCCACAGGTCTTTACTGAAGAAATATGTGAAACCGGTGGAACCATCGCCATTGCTTTCTCCCCCTGTTCTGGTTAATGGCAATTTAGAGTTCGAGATCTCTAGGGTTCTCGACTCACGTGTTCTTCGGGGTTCCCTTCAGTACCTGGTACACTGGAGGGGATATGGCCCCGAGTAGAGGATGTGGGTTCCAGCTGTGGATGTTAGTGCCAGCCGACTGGTGAGGTCCTTTCACAGGGCCCACCCGGACAAAGTTGGACCGGGGTGTCGGAGGTCACCAGTAGAAGGGGGTACTGTCATGCCCTTCTCAGGTTATGTGCGGAGGTCTTCCAGGTTAGCAGCACGTGTGTAGTTTTTTTTGTTTGCAGGGTTTGAGGAGCAGAGAGATAGGCGGCACTGCCAGACGTGACATGAAGTCAGCGGCGACAGACGTTTCGCGCTCACTTGCACATCGTCAGGCCAGTGACTGAATTGCACTCACAGGCGCATCTTATATTCGTCACTGCATCTGGTCGTCATAGAAACCATGACGCTTAGACTTCTCTGCTACCGCCCGTACGATCGAGCCCAGGTGAAATACAATTAACACATTTACAGTGGCAGAACTGGAGGTTTAAATGAACACACTCAGATCATTCCTGTCATTGAGTCCCAAAGGACCCACGGCGTCGGCTCTTATGATCCACGCGGATTCTCTCTGTAGGAGTGCACGGTGTCTGTCCCCACCTCGGGACCTAATTGGCACCTGCTCTATCCCTGCAAAAGAGAGGCACTGTGGATTGCCTCCATGTTCATTACATACATGCTCGATGAGCCTGGTGTTGACTTACACACATTTGTTACCCATGGCATCCGACGAGCCAGCACCGAGTCTGAACATAGGCAAAGAAGGAGCTGGTGAGTTTTTCACAGATTGCAACCGCCAAGATACGCTCCAGTCTATGAGCGTTAAATCACTGGAATACAGAATAACACAATTGACAGATAAAGGAGTACGTCTTTTTTGGATGGTAAACTCACTGACATCATACCAGGAGGGCCAGAGAGTTCCTAGAGGATTGAGGATCTATAAGGAACTCATGCAATATGAGGACGATGAGATATTTGTTGTCAAATGGAAAGAAATGCACATGAATTTCTCCATGCAAATACTGCAGATGGTGCTCCAACAAGATGAAGCAGAGTATGCGGCTGTTAATGAAGATCTGATTAAAATGAAAGAGGAACTTAAAGGGAGATTAACTGATACACAATATCTCAATTTTGACAAAAAATTTAACAAAAAGCTAATCCTAACACAAGTAGAGATAAGAGAGAGAAAGAAGGATAAGTTCCTGAGAGACAAATGGGACTATCACAATGGAAGGGTATTTGAATGGAATAAACGGAGGCAGTGCAAGAGACGACCTACACGCAGAACTAAGAGCAACTTCTGGACTACCGATTCTGACTCCAGTGCCTCAGAAGGGGGCCCAGTAAATAACAACTCTGGAGCAGACCCTTTAGGAAGAAAATCCGAAGAGGGGGAAGAAGGAGAAATAAAAGAACAAAAGAAATCGAGCAGAAGGAGGAGACAAGTCTTTTGGAAACACTAGCCCAGCTATCTACACAATGACAAGGACACACAACCAACACAGAACCTTGTTGTTAACCTCACGGATTACGAGTTGTCTCCGGACTGTATCTCAGCCCTCAATCTGCCGGTGGGCCGGTGGGCTTTGAGGTGGACCTGCACAAGGCAGTGCGGAAACTCCATCTAAAGAAAATGTTTAAAGATCCACCACTCCATCAGCGCCCCCCAAAACAGGGAGAGATCCCAGCCCGCACTGACCTTTTAGGGTTTGATATCACCGATCCTTTTAATACAGAGGAAGTTAGCTGTCTAGAATTACTTACCAGTAGAGTTGAGAGAACACCTGGATGTTCGGGTTCGAGAAATTCGGCCGAACTTCCCGGAAATGTTCGGGTTCGGGATCCGAACCCGACCCGAACTTCGTCCCGAACCCGAACCCCATTGAAGTCAATGGGGACCCGAACTTTTCGGCACTAAAAAGGCTGTAAAACAGCCCAGGAAAGAGCTAGAGGGCTGCAAAAGGCAGCAACATGTAGGTAAATCCCCTGCAAACAAATGTGGATAAGGAAATGAATAAAAAAAAAAAAAATTAAAAAAAATTAACCAATATCAATTGGACAGAGGTCCCATAGCAGAGAATCGGGCTTCACGTCAGCAGAGAATCAGTCTCTTCATGCCATAGCAGAGAATCTGGCTTCATGTCACCCACCACTGGAACAGGCCACTGTCACATATTTAGGCCCCGGCACCCAGACAGAGGAGAGACGTCCCATAACAGAGATTCAGGCTTCATGTCAGCAGAGAATCAGTCTTCATGTCATAGCAGAGAATCAGGCTTCACGTCACCCACCACTGGAACAGGCCACTGTCACACATTTAGGCCCAGGCACCCAGGCAGAGGAGAGAGGTCCCGTAACAGAGATTCAGGCTTCATGTCAGCAGAGAATCAGTCTTCATGTCATAGCAGAGAATCAGGCTTCACGTCACCCACCACAGGAACAGGCCACTGTCACATATTTAGGCCCGGCACCCAGACAGAGGAGAGAGGTCCCATAACAGAGATTCAGGCTTCATGTCAGCAGAGAATCAGTCTTCATGTCATAGCAGAGAATCAGGCTTCACGTCACCCACCACTGGAACAGGCCACTGTCACACATTTAGGCCCAGGCACCCAGGCAGAGGAGAGAGGTCCCGTAACAGAGATTCAGGCTTCATGTCAGCAGAGAATCAGTCTTCATATCATAGCAGAGAATCAGGCTTCACGTCACCCACAACTGGAACAGGCCACTGTCACATATTTAGGCCCAGGCACCCAGGCAGAGGAGAGAGGTCCCATAACAGAGATTCAGGCTTCATGTCAGCACAGAATCAGTCTTCATGTCATAGCAGAGAATCAGGCTTCACGTCACCCACCACAGGAACATGCCACTGTCACATATTTAGGCCCCGGCACCCAGACAGAGGAGAGAGGTCCCGTAACAGAGATTCAGGCTTCATGTCAGCAGAGAATCAGTCTTCATGTCATAGCAGAGAATCAGGCTTCACGTCACCCACCACAGGAACAGGCCACTGTCACATATTTAGGCCCAGGCACCCAGGCAGAGGAGAGAGGTCCCGTAACAGAGATTCAGGCTTCATGTCAGCAGAGAATCAGTCTTCATGTCATAGCAGAGAATCAGGCTTCACGTCACCCACCACAGGAACAGGCCACTGTCACATATTTAGGCCCAGGCACCCAGGCAGAGGAGAGAGGTCCCATAACAGAGATTCAGGCTTCATGTCAGCACAGAATCAGTCTTCATGTCATAGCAGAGAATCAGGCTTCATGTCACCCACCACTGGAACAGGCCACTGTCACATATTTAGGCCCAGGCACCCAGGCAGAGGAGAGAGGTCCCATAACAGAGATTCAGGCTTCATGTCAGCACAGAATCAGTCTTCAAGTCATAGCAGAGAATCAGACTTCACGTCACCCACCACAGGAACAGGCCACTGTCACATATTTAGGCCCCGGCACCCAGACAGAGGAGAGAGGTCCCGTAACAGAGATTTAGGCTTCATGTCAGCAGAGAATCAGTCTTCATGTCGTAGCAGAGAATCAGGCTTCACGTCACCCACCACTGGAACAGGCCGCTGTCACACATTTAGGCCCCGGCACCCAGACAGAGGAGAGGTTCATTCAACTTTGGGTTGCCCCGCAATATAATGGTAAAATGAAAATAAAAATAGGATTGAATGAGGAAGTGCCCTGGAGTACAATAATATATTGTTAAGGGGAGGTAGTTAATGTCTAATCTGCACAAGGGATGGATTTTTATGAACGTCAGCTTGTCCACATTGGCTGTAGACAGGCGTCTGCGTTTGTCTGTAATGACGCCCCCTGCCGTGCTGAATACACGTTCAGACAAAACGCTGGCCGCCGGGCAGGCCAGCACCTCCAAGGCATAAAAGGCTAGCTCTGGCCACGTGGACAATTTGGAGACCCAGAAGTTGAATGGGGCCGAACCATCAGTCAGTACGTGGAGGGGTGTGCACAGGTACTGTTCCACCATGTTAGTGAAATGTTGCCTCCTGCTAACACGTTCCGTATCAGGTGGTGGTGCAGTTAGCTGTGGCGTGGTGACAAAACTTTTCCACATCTCTGCCATGCTAACCCTGCCCTCAGAGGAGCTGGCCGTGACACAGCTGCGTTGGCGACCTCTTGCTCCTCCTCTGCCTTCGCCTTGGGATTCCACTGGTTCCCTTGTGACATTTGGGAATGCTCTCAGTAGCGTGTCTACCAACGTGCGCTTGTACTCGCGCATCTTCCTATCACGCTCCAGTGTAGGAAGTAAGGTGGGCACATTGTCTTTGTACCGGGGATCCAGCAGGGTGGCAACCCAGTAGTCCGCACACGTTAAAATGTGGCAAACTCTGCTGTCGTTGCGCAGGCACTGCAGCATGTAGTCGCTCATGTGTGCCAGGCTGCCCAGAGGTAAGGACAAGCTGTCCTCTGTGGGAGGCGTATCGTCATCGTCCTGTGTTTCCCCCCAGCCACGCACCAGTGATGGGCCCGAGCTGCTTTGGGTGCCACCCCGCTGTGAACATGCTTCATCCTCATCCTCCTCCACCTCCTCCTCATCCTCGTCCTCCTCGTCCTCCAGTAGTGGGCCCTGTCTGGCCACATTTGTACCTGGCCTCTGGTGTTGCAAAAAACCTCCCTCTGAGTCACTTCGAAGAGACTGGCCTGAAAGTGCTAAAAATGACCCCTCTTCCTCCTCTTCCTCCTGGGCCACCTCCTTCTTCCATCATCGCCCTAAGTGTTTTCTCAAGGAGACATAGAAGTGGTATTGTAACGCTGATAACGGCGTCATCGCCACTGGCCATGTTGGTGGAGTACTCTAAACAGCGCAACAGGGCACACAGGTCTCGCATGGTGGCCCAGTCATTGGTGGTGAAGTGGTGCTGTTCCGCAGTGCGACTGACCCGTGCGTGCAGCAGCTGAAACTCCACTATGGCCTGCTGCTGCTCGCACAGTCTGTCCAGCATGTGCAAGGTGGAGTTCCACCTGGTGGGCACATCGCATATGAGGCGGTGAGCAGGAAGGCCGAAGTTACGCTGTAGCACAGACAGGCGTGCAGCAGCAGGGTGTGAACGCCGGAAGCGCGAACAGACGGCCCGCACTTTATGCAGCAGCTCTGACATGTCGGGGTAGTTGCGAATGAACTTCTGCACCACCAAATTCAGCACATGCGCCAGGCAAGGGATGTGCGTCAAACCGGCTAGTCCCAGAGCTGCAACGAGATTTCGCCCATTATCGCACACCACCAGGCCGGGCTTGAGGCTCACCGGCAGCAACCACTCGTTGGTCTGTTGTTCTATACCCCGCCACAACTCCTGTGCGGTGTGGGGCCTGTCCCCCAAACATATGAGTTTCAGAACGGCCTGCTGACGTTTACCCCGGGCTGTGCTGAAGTTGGTGGTGAAGGTGTGTGCTGACTGGATGAGCAGGTGGAAGAAGAGGAGGAGGAAGCTGAGTAGGAGGAGGAGGAGACAGGAGGCAAAGAATGTTGCCCTGCGATCCTTGGCGGCGGAAGGACGTGCGCCAAACAGCTCTACGCCTGGGGCGCAGCCGCCACTACATTTACCCAGTGTGCAGTTAGGGAGATATAGCGTCCCTGGCCGTGCTTACTGGTCCACGTATCTGTGGTTAGGTGGACCTTGCCACAGATGGCGTTGCGCAGTGCACACTTGATTTTATCGGATACTTGGTTGTGCAGGGAAGGCACGGCTCTCTTGGAGAAATAGTGCCGGCTGGGAAGAACATACTGTGGGACAGCAAGCGACATAAGCTGTTTGAAGCTGTCTGTGTCCACCAGCCTAAATGACAGCATTTCATAGGCCAGTAGTTTAGAAATGCTGGCATTCAGGGCCAGGGATCGAGGGTGGCTAGGTGGGAATTTACGCTTTCTCTCAATGTTTGTGAGATGGAGAGCTGAACGCTGCCGTGTGACATGGTTGAGATGCTTGGTGACGCAGGTGGTGGTGTTGGTGGTACAACCCATGTTTGCTGGGCGGCAGGTGCCAACGTTCCTCCAGAGGCGGAGGAAGAGGCCGAGGCGGCGGCAGCAGCAGAAGAGGCCGAGGCGACAGCAGCAGAAGAGGTAGCAGGGGGAGCCTGAGTGACTTCTTTGTTTTTAAGGTGTTTACTCCACTGCAGTTCATGCTTTGCATGCAGGTGCCTGGTCATGCAGGTTGTGCTAAGGTTCAGAACGTTAATGCCTCGCTTCAGGCTCTGATGGCACAGCGTGCAAACCACTCGGGTCTTGTCGTCAGCACATTGTTTAAAGAAGTGCCATGCCAGGGAACTCCTTGAAGCTGCCTTTGGGGTGCTCGGTCCCAGATGGCGGCGGTCAGTAGCAGGCGGAGTCTCTTGGCGGCGGGTGTTCTGATTTTGCCCACTGCTCCCTCTTTTGCTACGCTGTTGGCTCGGTCTCACCACTGCCTCTTCCTCCGAACTCTGAAAGTCAGTGGCACGACCTTCATTCCATGTGGGGTCTAGGACCTCATCGTCCCCTGCATCGTCTTCCACCCAGTCTTGATCCCTGACCTCCTGTTCAGTCTGCACACTGCAGAAAGACGCAGCAGTTGGCACCTGTGTTTCGTCATCATCAGAGACGTGCTGAGGTGGTATTTCCATGTCCTCATCATCAAGAAACATAAGTGGTTGTGCGTTAGTGCATTCTATCTCTTCCACCCCTGGGGAAGGGCTAGGTGGATGCCCTTGGGAAACCCTGGCAGCAGAGTCTTCAAACAGCATAAGAGACTGCTGCATAACTTGAGGCTCAGACAGTTTCCCTGATATGCATGGGGGTGATGTGACAGACTGATGGGCTTGGTTTTCATGCGCCATCTGTGCACTTTCTGCAGAAGACTGGGTGGGAGATAATGTGAACGTGCTGGATGCACTGTCGGCCACCCAATTGACTAATGCCTGTACCTGCTCAGGCCTTACCATCCTTAGAACGGCATTGGGCCCCACCAAATATCGCTGTAAATTCTGCTGGCTACTGGGACCTGAGGTAGTTGGTTCACTAGGACGTGTGGCTGTGGCAGAACTACCACGTCCTCTCCCAGCACCAGAGGGTCCACTAACACCACCACGACCATGTCCACGTCCGCGTCCCTTATTAGATGTTTTCCTCATTGTTCCCGTTCA
Source organism: Bufo bufo (assembly GCF_905171765.1). Lineage (NCBI taxonomy): Eukaryota > Metazoa > Chordata > Amphibia > Anura > Bufonidae > Bufo > Bufo bufo. Next base: position 272,719,085 of record NC_053391.1, on the reverse strand, counting down.
CCACAATTTTGAAAATGGCAAATTTGGGAATAGTTTTTCAACCCAGAACAAAAACTGTGCTTTTACGGTCACTACAAATAATTTGACCAGCTAAAACAGTACAGATTTGGTTGAAAAGAAATCTGAGGCCTGTTTTTTTTTTGCACTGTGTGACAGGTATACGTTTAATCACAGAATTAGACTTGTATCTGCACGGTAGTGTGTGTGTTAAGTTTTTCTGAATGACACTATCAGCACCTTGAATCTAAGATATCCTTTTTGGGATAGATTTAAAGTAGGCCTGATATAGCAGAAACTACTTATTTTGAGAATGGCAAATTTTGGAATAGTTTTTCAACCCAGAACAAAAAGTGTGACAGGTATACGTTTAATCACAGAATTAGACTTGTATCTGCACGGTAGTGTGTGTGTTAAGTTTTTCTGAATGACACTATCAGCACCTTGAATCTAAGATATTCTTTTTGGGATAGAAACATAGAAACATAGAATGTGTCGGCAGATAAGAACCATTTGGCCCATCTAGTCTGCCCAATATATCTGAATCCTATGAATAGTCCCTGGCCCTATCTTATATGAAGGATAGCCTTATGCCTATCCCATGCATGCTTAAACCTCTTCACTGTATTTGCAGCTACCACTTCTGCAGGAAGGCTATTCCATGCATCCACTACTCTCTCAGTAAAGTAATACTTCCTTATATTACTTTTAAACCTTTGCCCCTCTAATTTAAAACTGTGTCCTCTTGTGGTAGTTTTTCTTCTTTTAAATATGCTCTCCTCCTTTACCGAGTTGATTCCCTTTATGTATTTAAAAGTTTCTATCATATCCCCTCTGTCTCTTCTTTCTTCCAAGCTATACATATTAAGGTCCTTTAACCTTTCCTGGTAAGTTTTATCCTGCAATCCATGTACTAGTTTAGTAGCTGTTCTCTGAACTCTCTCTAGAGTATCTATGTCCTTCTGGAGATATGGCCTCCAGTACTGCGCACAATACTCCAAGTGAGGTCTCACCAGTGTTCTGTACAGAGGCATAAGCACTTCACTCTTTCTACTGCTTATACCTCTCCCTATACATCCAAGCATTCTGCTGGCATTTCGTGCTGCTCTATTACATGTCTTCCCACCTTTAAGTCTTCTGAAATAATTACTCCTAAATCCCTTTCCTCAGATACTGAGGTCAGGACTGTGTCAAATATTCTATATTCTGCCCTTGGGTTTTTACGCCCCAGGTGCATTATCTTGCACTTATCCACATTAAATTTCAGTTGCCAGAGTTCTGACCATTCTTCTAGTTTTCCTAAATCCTTTTCCATTTGTCGTTTCCCTCCAGGAACATCAACCCTGTTACATATCTTTGTGTCATCAGCAAAAAGACAAACCTTACCATTGAGGCCTTTTGCAATATCACTTATGAAGATATTAAACAAAATTGGTCCCAGTACAGATCCCTGTGGAACCCCACTGGTAACATGACCTTGTTTTGAATGTTCTCCATTGACTACAACCCTCTGTTGTCTGTCACTCAGCCACTGCCTAATCCACTCAACAATATGGGAGTCCATGCTCAATGACTGCAGTTTATTGATAAGTCTTCTATGTGGGACAGTGTCAAAAGCCTTGCTAAAATCTAGATATGCGATGTCTACTGCACCTCCACCGTCTATTATTTTAGTCACCCAGTCAAAAAAATCTATAAGATTTGTTTGACATGATCTCCCTGAAGTAAACCCATGTTGTTTTTCATCTTGCAATCCATGGGATTTTAGATGTTCCACAATCCTATCCTTTAATAGGGTTTCCATTAATTTGCCTACTATTGATGTCAGACTCACTGGTCTATAGTTGCTCGATTCCTCCCTACTACCTTTCTTGTGAATGGGCACGACATTTGCCAATTTCCAATCTTCCGGGACGACTCCTGTTACTAATGATTGGTTAAATAAATCTGTTAACGGTTTTGCCAGCTCACCACTAAGCTCTTTTAATAATTTTGGGTGTATCTCATCAGGCCAGTGTGACTTATTCGCCTTCACCTTAGACAGCAAACTTAGAACATCTTCCTCTGTAAAGATACATGCATCAAACGATTTATTAGTCATCCTTTCTAGTGGAGGTCCTTCTCCTTTTTCTTTTGTAAAAACTGAACAGAAGTATTCATTAAGGCAGTCGGCTAGCCCTTTATTCTCTAATACATACCTTCCGTCCTTTGTTTTTAATTTAGTTATTCCTTGTTTTAATTTCCTTTTTTCATTTATATATCTGAAGAATGTCTTATCCCCTTTTTTCATAGACTGAGCTAGTTTTTCTTCTGCCTGCGCTTTAGAAGTTCTTATAACTTGCTTGGCCTCTCTCTGCCTAATCTTGTAGATTTCCTTATCTTCATTGCTCTGTTTTTTTTTATAATTACAAAATGCTAGCTTTTTATTTTTAATGATTTGGGCCACTTCTGCTGAGTACCACAGTGGTCTCTTCCTTTTTTTGCTTTACTGACAAGTCTAATGCAATTTTCTGTTGCCTTCAATAATGCACCTTTTAAGAAGTCCCATTTCTCCTGGACTCCATGTAATCCGTTCCAGTCTGATAAGGACTCATTTATGACTAATTTCATTTTTGAAAAGTCTGTTTTTCTAAAGTCTAAAATTTTTGTTTTTGTGTGGTGGGACTCTTTCACAGTTCTTATATTAAACCACACTGACTGGTGATCACTAGATCCCAAGGTTTCGCCTACAATGACATCATATACCGAATCCCATTTGTGAATACCAAATCCAAAATGGCCTCCCTCCGGGTTGGCTCCTCAACCACTTGTTGTAGAGATAACCCCAGTAGGGAATTTAGAATATCTGTACTCCTGGTAGAACTTGCTATTTTGGTTTTCCAGTTTATATCTGGAAGATTGAAATCTCCCATAATGATAACTTCTCCTTTCATTGTCATTTTAGCTATTTCTTCAACTAGTAGATCATCTAGTTCTTTAACTTGACCAGGTGGTCTATATATCACACCTACACGAGTTACTGCATGGTTAGCAAACTGCAACGTAACCCAAACTGACTCTATGTTGGCCTCACCAACTTGTATTAGGTTAGATTTATGCTATCTTTCACATACAGGGCCACCCCTCCTCCTTTCTTGCCTTCTCTGTCTCTTCTGTATAAAGAGTACCCTGGTATGGTTATGTCCCAGTCATTTCTTTCATTAAACCATGTCTCCGTAACAGCCACTAAATCTACATTCTCAGATGCCATTATTGACCCAAGTTCATTGATTTTTTTACCTAAACTGCGAGCATTTGTAGACAGGACTCTGAGCTTATCATTTCTTAACCTCTGTGCTTCTGACCTGTTCTGGCATTGTTTTGGGGGGCAATTGGACTCTTTTATTTTCACTCTTTTGGCCCCCCTTCCTAGTTTAAATACTCTTTCGCAAATTCTTGGAGTTGTTCACTAAGTACATTTGTTCCTTTGAGAGAAAGATGCAAACCATCTTTTTTGTACAGTTCCTTTCTATTCCAAGTAGAGCTATCATGAGAAACAAAGCCAAATCCTTGCTCTTGACACCATTTACCAAGCCATATGTTGAACTCCTTTATGCGCCTCTGCCTATCATTCTGAACATTATGCACAGGCAGAACTTCAGAAAATGAAATGGTGGATGCAAAATCCTGTACGTCATTACCAAGTGTGATAAAAGATTTTTTCACCTCTGACACTTCATTGCAAGCCAGGTCATTTGTCCCTAGATGGACAAGAACATCCACGTCCCCTTCCTGCTTTGCTTGCTTAACAATATTAATAATACGTCTTCTATCTCTTCTAGCAGTAGCCCCAGGGAGACATCTCACAAAACCATTTTCTTTAAGCTCCACACTTCTTATGATTGAATCACCCAGCAACAGCTGCTTCCTTTGAGACTTCACTTTATCTTTTTTGTCCTTGGCTGCAGTCTTGCATACATTAGACATAGGAGTCGATGGTTTCTCACCCTCTGTGCTTGAGTCCATATCCATGTTGCCCTTACATTCTGAGAGTGCTGCAAATGAATTATGGAGAACCACCGACTGTGGGACATGTCTTCTATCCACCACTAGTCTTCCAGAACCTACAGTACCCCATCTGCCATTTCTGGGGGTCCTCTGTGGCAGTGGCATTGCAGCAGTCCTAGCTGGAGTTTGTTTAACAGATAATTTAAATATTTCAGATTTCAAAAATGCAATTTCCTGCTGCAGTAAGGAGAACTGTCTACAGATCTGACAGCATCCGAATCTCCAAAGAGTGGAACATGAAATAAATGCACAACAATTCCTGCACTGAACCAAGTCTGCCATTTTAAAGAGGAGAAAATAAATAAATAAATAAAAAAAAATTGTAAACTTAAATCAAACAAATCTTACCTTTTTTTTTGTATTGTTTCCACCTTCCAGCCTACCTCCTGACTATCTCCTGCAATATCTCTTCAATGTACTTAATGTAGTACTTGAAGGTAGTACTTACAGCTAATGAATTAGGCCAGCTAATGAGTCTGTCTCTATATATACACACACTCCTTCCCAAGCTCCTCCCCCAGTAACAAATGTAACACCTTAGTGAGCTAGGCTCATTAGCAAACGCACAATAGCAAACACCTGACCAAATTCCTTACCTCTTCTCAAGCAATGGTGAGAAAAAACCCCACAGATGAGCCAGTTGCAGACTCCAAAACAATCTCTTGCAGTATCTATTCAATCTCTTCAGTCTCCTGCAATATCTCTTCAATGTACTTAATGTAGTACTTGAAGGTAGTACTTGCAGCTAATGAATTGGGATAGATTTAAAGTAGGCCTGATATAGCAGAAACTACTTATTTTGAGAATGGCAAATTTGGGAATAGTTTTTCAACCCAGAACAAAAACTGTGCTTTAACGGTCACTACAAATAACTTGACCAGCTAAAACAGTACTGATTTGGAGGAATATAAATGTCAGGTCTATTTTTTAGGCGCTGGGTGACAGGCTCAACTTGCCCCTGATGTAGTATATGGCCAAAAAATAACCACACTATTGATGGTTAAATGCACTTGGGTGACACAGGCTCAGCCTGCACCTGATGTAGTATATGGCCAAAAATTAACCACACTGTTGATGGTTAAATGCACTTGGGTGACACAGGCTCAGCCTGCACCTGATGTAGTATATGGCCAAAAATTAACCACACTGTTGATGGTTAAATGCACTTGGGTGACACAGGCTCAGCCTGCACCTGATGTAGTATATGGCCAAAAAATAACCACACTGTTGATGGTTAAATGCACTTGGGTGACACAGGCTCAGCCTGCACCTGATGTAGTATATGGCCAAAAAATAACCACACTGTTGATGGTTAAATGCACTTCGGTGACACAGGCTCAGCCTGCAGCTGATGTAGGATATAGCAAAAAATAACCACACTATTGATGGTTAAAAGCACTTGGTGGTAGCTTGTGCTGGCGCACCACAAGCCACAAAATGGCCGCCGATCACCCCAGAAAAAAGTGAGCAATTCGATATTAGCACTTCAATGATCCACAGCTGGAGATCGATCACAGAATGAAGACTTTTGGAGGAGTTAATCTGCCTAATCTCGCCCTAACGTCGCAGCAGCAACCTCTCCCTATGCTTGAATCAGCAGAGTGACGTGCAGCGCTACGTGACCCAAGCTTATATAGAGGCTGGGTCACATGCTGCACTGGCCAATCACAGCCATGCCAATAGTAGGCAAGGCTGTGATGGCCTCTTGGGGCAAGTAGTATGACGCTTGTTGATTGGCTGCTTTGCAGCCTTTCAAAAAGCGCCAAGAAAGCGCCGAACACCGAACCTGAACCCGGACTTTTACGAAAATGTTCGGGTTCGGGTCCGTGTCACGGACACCCCAAAATTCGGTACGAACCCGAACTATACAGTTCGGGTTTGCTCATCCCTACTTACCAGCATCAATTTACAGGAGACAGAGGATAGGGCTGTTGATAAGGACATATTCACAGGAGGCGTAGGGTCCACTTTTATTCCCCCCATGCCGGCTGGCTGTGGCATTGACATCTTCCAGAAGCTCTCATCTATCCCGCTACATATGAAAATATCACTCCCCAAGAAAAAGCCACTTTGAAGTGGCTGGGTAGTTTAGAGGATGTCGTAGTCAAGCCAGCCGACAAGGGGGGCAATGTGGTTTTACTAACTAAGCAGTATTACATGAGTGAGGCGCATAGACAGCTTGATGACACAATCACCTATGAGAAATTAGGGAAGGACCCCATAATTGGCCTGTTGTCTCAGCTAAAGGAGTTAGTCTCTAAATATATAGCTGCTGATTTTTTGCCAACCAGCATGTTTGAGAAATTGATACCACAATACCCCAGTAAACCGGCCTGGTATTTTGTTCCCAAAATACACAAGTCTATCACAGCCCCACCGGGCCGACCCATTGTGGAAGGTATAGGGTCGCTTACTGAACTCCTTTCCCAATATGTGGATTGGTTGCTCAGACCCCTTTTGTCAAGGGCCCCCACGTATCTTAGTGACACGGGCGATTTCCTTCGGGCCATCAATTCTTTTGATTGGCGCGATGGGCTCACTCTGGTGTCACTGGATGTGGAGAGCCTTTACAGTAGGATACCGCATGACGTGGGGATCCGGGGTATCAACCAGGTTTTGGGAAAAACTGATAAAAAGTCGATATACTGCCAGTTTATAGCGGAAGCGCTCAGTTTCATCCTCTCTAATAATGTATTTATGTTTGATGACCAATGGTATAGACAGAGAGTAGGAACTGCCATGGGTACGCCTGTATCATGCACTTATGCTATTCTATTTTTAGCCGTGTTTGAGGACAGATATGTCTTCACCACGGTGAACCCATATTTGCAATACATACAGTCATTTTTAAAATATGTCGATGACGTATTTATGATATGGTCAGGCACTGAGATGCAATGCAGGGAATTCGAGTCCTATCTAAATAATAGTAACAATATCAATATGAGGTTTACCCTCAATTTTGGGGGCCATTCACTAGAATTTTTGGATGTGCTCATAGAGGTTGGAGAGGACGGCATTCACACTAGCGGCTATCGTAAGCCTACTGCCACGAATTCCCTCTTGCATCACAGGAATTTTCACCCACCTAACATCAAAAAATACATACCCTACGGTCAGTTTATGCGGCTGAAACGAATAAACAACACTGACAACAGACAGTCAGAAGAACTGAGAGGTAGATTACTAGACAGGGGATGTAAGGAAAAAGATGTGGATATAGCCAGAAAAAAAGCAGGCTCCCATACCTAACAAGAGTTATTATGTAATAAAAAGAAGCATACCCATAAAGAGATGGAGAGATTCATTTTTACTTTCAAATATAGCCCCGCAGCAAATCTCATAAAACGGGCCATCTGCAACAATTGGGTCATTTTGAAAAATTAAGAGGGTCTGGAGATAGTGGCAAATAACAGGCCACTCATAGCCTTCAAAAAATGTCACACAATAAAAGACTAAATTGTAAGGAGTAGGTTCAAAAATAAGGTAACCAGTAATTGGCTGTCATCAAGGAGACCCAGGGGCAATTTCAAGTGCGGGAATTGCTCCTTCTACAATTATAACAGTCAAAAAAAGTATTTGTCTTTTGGGGGGGTTTCGCACCCAGTTACTCAATTCATTAATTGCAGGAGTAATTATGTGGTCTAAATGGTCACTTGCCGATGTGGAGCCTTTTATATAGGCAAAACTATTCACCCCCTATTTGAGAGGTTTAGGGAACACCTAAATTCTCTCAAAACAGGTAAAGGTTGCACCAGGCTCATCGAGCATGTATGTAATGAACATGGAGGCAATCCACAGTGCCTCTCTTTTGCGGGAATAGAGCAGGTGCCAATTAGGCCCCGAGGTGGGGACAGACACCGTGCACTCCTACAGAGAGAATCCGCGTGGATCATAAGAGCCGACGCCGTGGGTCCTTTGGGACTCAATGACAGGAATGATATGAGTGTGTTCATTTAAACCTCCAGTTCTGCCACTGTAAATGTGTTAATTGTATTTCAGCTGGGCTCGATCGTATGGGGGGTAGCAGAGAAGTCTAAGCGCCGTGGTTGCTATGACGACCAGACGCAGTGATGAATATAAGATGAGCCTGACGATGCGCAAGTTAGCGCGAAACGTCCGTCGCCGCTGACTTCAGCTGTGTCTTACCGCACCATACGCTCCAGCCCGAAGTGCCTTTCTTTGTACTTTTGTAAGAATAAAGAACCGTCTATCAACACTGGTGAGTACCGCCTGTTCTATCATCTTCCACACTTGCAGTTTTTTTGTTTGTTTTGGGTTTGGAGTTGAGCTGTATCCGCCTCCCTTCAGGTGCACTGGGTGGGGTCATTTGTGTGAGTTTAAATTACGCCCCTTCCCAGTGTCCTGTGCGGGTTATAGCTTCTGTCTTGTTCTGTGGAAAGGTGGATTTGCTGTTTCTGCTATGCTACAAGATAAGTTGGTTTTGGTTTCCTTTTTGTGTCTAGGCTGTTAGAGAGACACCTGCCTCCTCCAGGTCCTGAGGAAGCGGGCTGCCTCTTTCCCCCTTTCCACCATCTCAGGGACTTTAGGGAATATTCAGCCTTAGGCACGTGGGGCACGTTTATTTCCACTTTTAGGGTCTTAACGTGGGCACAGAAGTCCAGGTAGAGCTGGTAGGGAATTGTCAGGAGATGACCTTTATCCCCAGCTTCTGGCCTAGACGCTTGTTTTGAGGTTTTCTGTGTGTTTATTGTATCTTGTATCCTACCCACCGTGACACCGATACACCAGTATAGCCAGCGCCTCGTATGAGCTCACTAGCGCAGCCTCAAGGACCACTGCTGAGTTGTTCACATCAGCCCTGATCCACCATGATGCATATGAGCAAAATAGAGAAGAAAAAGCAAAAAAATAGCTGCACGCATTGACAGGATAGCCCAGGACCCCGTGCACTCCCACGTTACACACAGCAGTGCCGCCCCACTCTTTTCTATTTTCATGTTATACCATGATGCATATACCAGTTGCAAGGCGATGTAGTAAAAATATATTTACTGGCAATCATATTCCTCCCTGCAAGTATAAGTCCTTTAGGGATTTCCTAGCCATCCTGGGAGCCTGGTGTCTCCACAAGAATGGTGACAGCACTGTAAGGACTCAAAGTGAGATTTGGGAATTTTTGAAGGAGTTGCTCTGTAGACATATAGCAATTTAGGTAATAATACCATTTTGACTATGTTTATTCAGCCCACCAGGGATAGTGGAAGGTTCTCCCAGGCCTCGATTTTACAGGTAATATACTCCATCGTAGGTACCACATTCAGTTTATAAAACTGACTAGGGTCTCTGTGTATCCCCAAGTATACAAAGCAGTCAACTACCTCTGTCCACCTCGTCAACAAGGCACAGGGTAGACTTCGCCCAATTCACCCAAAGTCCCAAACTGTCTACCGTATCCAGGAGAGCCTCCAATGAGGGACCAGTATCTGCCAGATATACTAACATATTGTCTGCATATAATGATAACTTTTCTTGTATTCCTGCTATTGTCCACCCCTCTATCAGCATACTGTTGTTGATCAATTGGGTCAGAGGTTCCATGAGGAAGCCAAACATAGGCGACAAGGGGCTTCCTTGTCTGGTACCCCTATGTAACCTAAAGGGGTGCGACAGATAGCCATTTATCCTTACTCTTGCCTTTGAGGCCTGATATAACAACTGCACCCACCGTATAAAAGACAGGGGTAACCTCAAACATTTCAGTGTCTCCCACATAAACTCCCATTCAACAGAATCGAAAGCTTTCTCATTGTCGAGGGAGGTGATCGTCCGGGATCCCGCATTCTCGTGTCTAACCTGCAGATTTGTGAATAACCTCCAAAGATTTATATCTGTGGTCTAACCTGGCATAAAACCGGATTGATCGGGGTCTTTCACCGAGAGTATAACATTGCTGAGACGTCTAGCCAGAACTTTCACTAAGAGTTTAGTATTGACGTTCAGCAGGGAAATTGATCTATATGAACTGCACTGGTCCGGGGGTTTCCCCGGTTTGCGGATTACCACAATAGTCGAGTCCATGAGAGATGGGGGCAGCTCATTGTGTTAAAAAGCATATTCAAACAGTTTAATAAGCCGCGCACATTGCATGTCCACATCTAGCTTGTACCACTCCAAAGGGAAGCTGTCCGGACCAGGCGATTTCCCGACTGCCATGCTCTCTATTGCCATCTTGATTTCTCCCACGGTTACTGGGGAGTCCAAGAAACTTCTGTCCGACTGGGACAGTGGTGTGAGTGGAATGGCCTTCAGGAAATTCTGTAAGTCACTACCCGCAGGGTAGGTCGTTATTAAGCGACCTATTATGGGTAACTTGGGGGTGGAGTCTATCCACAATCGGCTCTAAGACATCGTTATAATCACCCATCATAATTAGGGGGTGGTCGGTAAGATCACCACTTTTCCCATTATGTCGTCTAATACAATGTGCCTCGCTGAAATGGGGGGGGGGGGGACACATATAGGCCAAGACAGCAATTACATAATCTATACTTCTCACAGCAGCAAAAACAATGATGTATCGGCCAGATATATCTAACTGTACTGAGTGCAGCTGGAAAGGGGGCACCTTAGCTACAATCACTGAGACACCTCTGGCATAATTACTATATACTGCGTGATAGGCATGCCCCACCCACGGCCGTTTTAGAGCTAATATTTTCTGCCCTCTCAGGTGAGTCTCCTGCAAGATTACTACATCAGGGTTGTATTCCTTCAAGTAAATGAAGACGAGGGATCATTTCACTTTGTCATTAAGCCCCCGGACATTCCAGAAGACAAACCTACAGGTGGCCATTCCAAAAGAGGAACCCTGTGAAGCGACATGAGAGGACCCCAGAGTGCCCAGGCCATTCATATCCACATGCACACAACAAAACACAGGACATAGATGAACATAACAGATTAACCCAGATCAGTGTTATGAATAACCCCCCTCCCTGCCCAGACCCCCCGCTCCCAAATTATCTGAGCCTAGCATCCCAAACCTTTGATACGCTAACCTTCCCTTAGAAACACAGGGAGACACATAAAACACGGACAGTCACGAAGTACTCGGTATTGTCGAACAAATCCAAGGGTCAACAAAGGTGTCCAGTCTATCTGAAGCGCCTTATCTATAACATGGCCATCCGTAAAGTGTGCTGTATCACGAGTACTTGGGAACCCGCAGATTTTCAGCCTCTGCCGTCTAGCCAGTTAGATGCCTCTTCAGGGGTAGAAAAGAATTTTGACAATTCTCCATCCTGGACTCTGAGACACAAAGGATATAGCATAGCGTATTTGAGGCCCTTCTCTCGTAGTCTTGATCTCACCGGCGTAAACTGTCGCCTCTGCCTTTGGACCTCTGATGAGAAGTCTGGGTAGGATGAGATTCTAGTGCTTTCAAATTTTACCTCTTTCAGCTGGTGAGCTGCTGCTAGTATGGTGTCCAGATCACGGTAGTTTAAAACTTTTAGAATGAAAGGGCAAGCAAGAGCCCCTGGTGGTAGGGGTCTAGTGGGTATTTTGTGTGCCCTGTCCACTACTAAATTGGAGGATAGATTAATAGGGGCCAAACTTTGTTTTATAAGGTGCTCTGCCAAGTCCTCAGGTGCTTGACCCTCATCTCTTTCCGGAAGGCCCAGGATGCGTATGTTATTATGCCTATTTCGGTTTTCTGCATCTTCCACCATTGCCTGTAGTGCTTTCACCTGTTGCTGGAGGGCCATTACTTGGTTTTCCCATGAGTGCGCCACATCTTCCACCACCCCCAATTGCCTTTCCACCTCGGCGGTTCTGTCTCGTATCTTATCAATATCATGGCGGAGGCAGGTTAGGACTGCTTGAAGGTGATCTACAGGGTGGGCCATTTATATGGATACCCCTTAATAAAATGGGAATGGTTGGTGATATTAACTTCCTGTTTGTGGCACATTAGTATATGTGAGGGGGGAAACTTTTCAAGATGGGTGGTGACCATGGCGGCCATTTTGAAGTCGGACATTTTGAATCCAAATTTTGTTTTTTCAATAGGAAGAGGGTCATGTGACACATCAAACTTATTGGGAATTTCACAAGAAAAACAATGGTGTGCTTGGTTCTAACGTATCTGACCACTTATAAAATGTGTTCAATGTGCTGCCCATTGTGTTGGATTGTCAATGCAACCCTCTTCTCCCACTCTTCACACACTGATAGCAACACCGCAGGAGAAATGCTAGCACAGGCTTCCAGTATCCGTAGTTTCAGGTGCTGCACATCTCGTATCTTCACAGCATAGACAATTGCCTTCAGATGACCCCAAAGATAAAATTCTAAGGGGGTCAGATCGGGAGACCTTGGGGGCCATTCAACTGGCCCACGACGACCAATCCACTTTCCAGGAAACTGTTCATCTAGGAATGCTCGGACCTGACACCCATAATGTGGTGGTGGGTGCACCATCTTGTTGGAAAAACTCAGGGAACGTGCCAGCTTCAGTGCATAAAGAGGGAAACACATCATCATGTAGCAATTTTGCATATCCAGTGACCCCCTTAGACTTTTATCTGTGGGGTCATCTGAAGGCAATTGTCTATGCTGTGAAGATACGAGATGTGCAGCACCTGAAACTACAGATACTGGAAGCCTGTGCTAGCATTTCTCCTGCGGTGTTGCTATCAGTGTGTGAAGAGTGGGAGAAGAGGGTTGCATTGACAATCCAACACAATGGGCAGCACATTGAACACATTTTATAAGTGGTCAGAAACTTGTAAATAACTCATGAAAGAATAAAGTTACGTTAAAAACAAGCACACCATTGTTTTTCTTGTGAAATTCCCAATAAGTTTGATGTGTCACATGACCCTCTTCCTATTGAAAAAACAAAAGTTGGATTCAAAATGGCCGACTTCAAAATGGCCGCCATGGTCACCACCCATCTTGAAAAGTTTCCCCCCTCACATATACTAATGTGCCACAAACAGGAAGTTAATATCACTAACCATTCCCATTTTATTAAGGTGTATCCATATAAATGGCCCACCCTGTATTTTAGCTGTAAGCGCAGACTGGCAATTCGTAATGGCAGCCATAATTTTACTCAGACATATCTCCACTTGGTCAGGAGAACTACCCTCCCCTATCTCTTCTGTTTGGCTCATGGCATCCACCAGCGCCTTAGGGGTAGGGGTAGTAGTTGAAGTGCCTGTCTTGAGGCCCATGTAATTGAGGCCTGAGGTATTGGGTTGTAAGGGGGGGGAGTCGCACACCCTGTTTCTCTGCACTATATTACAGTAGCTTTCAAGGGGTATCTCTTACGCTCCTTTCTTTCAATGGCAGTTCTAGGCAGTTACCGGATTTAGCAGGGCAGACAGACCCCTCTCCACCAACAAGGGAATCCAAGATGGCGGCGCCGCATGTCCAGGTCAGCCCCCAGTAATGAAAGTTCATGATTTACCCCAAAAGTATCCTCCTCACAGACCCCCTTTGAAGCAAGACTGCTCCGGTATTTAGTGGTGCAGCGCAGCAGATCACAGGCCGTGCACCAATCTCTCCCAACACAGCACAGCAATGTGGGGCCCCTCTGCTCCCGCCGAATCCCTCCTTGCCCATCCCACTGCAGGACCAAGATGCCCCGGCCATGGGGCTGGCTCGGTTCCTCCGATAGGTAGGTCCAGAAAGCCTCCTTGCAGCTCACCTCAGTGTCGGTGCAGTTTGGGAGCCGGCAGCCTCAGGTGGCAGGCAGCGGGAGAAGCACCATTCGTCTCCGCGCAGAATCAAGGCTGGAGGCCGCACACGACCAGAAGAGCCGGAGTGTAGGGCAGAAGCCCCAAACACGTTCACCCTCTCGGCAATCACTCCTTGCGGTCCAGCACGGCAGTGCTGGTACAGATGATTGCTGGATGGCCAGGATACATTCAGGATTTTGGAGGAGCTGATGTGCTGAGCGTCATCAGTCCATGACGGTTAGGCCACGCCCCCGTTATTCTGCGAGTTGATCCAGAGACAGGCAAAAAAAATAAAAAATGAAAAACCCTGTGAGATAGAAGCCAATTTTCTTCATTTTAGGGGGAAAAAATCCTTCCCGACTCCAATCAGGCAATCAGAACAATCCCTGAATCAACAACCCTTCTTCAGAAATCTAATACCTATAAACTGTAATATTATTACACTCCATAAATACATCCAGGCCCCTCTTGAACTCTTTTAGTGAGTTCACCATCACCAGATCCTCACACAAAGAGTCTCACTGCTCTTACAGTAAAGAATCCTCTTCTATGTTTCTGTAGAAGATGTCCCCTAGTCACAGTACTGAGGATAAATAGATGATTGAAGAGATCTCTGTACTGACCCCTGATATATTTATACATAGTTATTAGATCTCCCCTTAGTCGTCTTTTTTTCTAAAAAGTGAATAACCCTAATTTTGATAATCTTTCTGGGTACTGTAGTCCACCCATTCCGGTTATTACTTTAGTTGCCCTCCTCTGAACCCTCTCCAGCTTTGCTACTGTATGTCTGCCTTTTTCATAGGAGCTCAGACTATCTTACTGGCCTTGGTAGCAGCTGTCTGACACTGGTTTCTACAGTTTTGTTTGCTGTCCACTAAAATTCCTAGGTCCTTTTCCATGTCAGTGTTACCCAGTGTTTTACCATTTAGCATGTGCTGGTGACATGTATTATTCCTTCTCATGTGAATAACCTTACATTTATCATTGTTAAACGTCATCTGCCGCTTCTCTGCCCAAGCCTCCAATCTATCCAGATCCATATGTAGCAGTATACTGTCATCTTTTGGTGTTAATTACTTTACAGTTTAGTGTCATCTGCAGAAATTGATATTTTACTGTGCAAGCCTTCTACAAGATCATTAATAAATATATTGAAGAGAATAGGGCTCAATACTGACCCCTGTGGTACCCCAATAGTGACAATGACCCAATCTGAGTATGTACCGTTAATAACCACCCTCTAATTTCTATAATAATAATAATAATTAAAAAAAAAAATTAATAGCGCCACTATATTCCGCAGCGCTTTACAAATTCATAGGGTTAATGTACGAAACAAAACTAACTGGCTAATATGCAACTGAAACACTAGGAGTCAGGCCCCTGCTCGCAAGAGCTTACAATCTATGAATCACTAGGATAGTTACTTACACACATACATACTTTCTCCCAGTCCAAGTATTCTCATTGTATATACTAACCTTTTATGTAACACAGAATCAAATGCTTTGGAGAAGTCAAGATACAGTATATGACATCCATTGACTCACCCCAGTCAAGTCTAGAACTTACCTCCTCATAGAAACTGATTAACCTGTTTGGGACACATGATGTACCGGTACGGCATGATATTCCACTACTTTAGGACACATGACGTACCGGTACGTCATGTGTAGTTCCGATCACCGCCGCCCGGCGGGCGGTGATAGGAACAAGGTGCCTTCACAAATCATTGAGCAGGCACCCGGGGACAATGCGCGGGGGGTCCTGTGACCCCACCCCATGTCGGTGATCGCCGCAAACCACAGGTCAATTCAGACCTGCGGTTTGCGACTTTTACATGTTGCGGCGGTGCCATCGGGTCCCCATGGGGCTGTAGGGGGGACCCAATGGCATGGAAGGCAGCGCGATGCCATCCTGAGGCATTGGCGCTTCCTTCCTGTGACGAGCCTGTGAGATCCAACCCCCTGGATCTCACAGGCCGGAAGCTGTATGAGTAATACACACTGTATTACTCATACAACTAATGCATTCCAATACAGAAGTATTGGAATTCATTGTAAAGGGGATTAGACCCACAAAAGTTGAAGTCCCAAAGTGGGACAAAAAATAAAGTGAAAAAAAGTTGAAAAACATATCGACCGGCTCTATAAACATATCACGTGACCTAACATATCACGTGACCTCAAGTGAACACCGCAAAAAAAAAGAAATATGTAAAAAAAGCAATTTTTTGTCACCTTACAATCACAAAAAGTGTAATAGTAAGCGATGAAACCGTCATCTCATCCCGCAAAAAATTAGACCCTACATAAGATAATTGCACAAAAACTGAAAAAACTATGGCTCTCAGAATATGGAGACACTAAAACATGATTTTGTTTTGTTTCAAAAATGAAATAATTGTGTAAAACTTACATAAATTAAAAAAAGTATACATATTAGGTATCGCCGCGCTCGTAATAACCTGCTCTATGAAAATATCACATGACCTAACCCCTTAGATGAATACCGTAAAAAAAAAAAAAACGGTGTAAAAAAAGCCTTTTTTTTGTCACCTTACATCACAAAAAGGCAAGCAATCAAAAAGTCACACGCACCCCAAAATAGTGCCAATCAAACCATCTTCTGATCCCGCAAAAATCATACCCTACCCAAGATAATTGTGAAAAAACTATGGCTCTCAGACTATGGAGACACAAACATGATTTATTTTGTTTCAAAAATGAAATCATTGTGTAAAACTTACATAAATAAAAAAATAGTATACATATTAGGTATCGCCGTGTCTGTGACAACCTGGTCCATAAAAATCACATGATCTAACCTGTCAGATGAATGTTGTAAATAACAAACAAAAAAAACTGTGCCAAAACAGCTATTTCTTGTTACCTCGCCTCACAAAAAGTGTAATATAGAGCAACCAAAAATCATATGTACCCAAAACTGCCACCCTATCCAGTTTCTAAAATGGGGTCACTTTTTGGGAGTTTCTACTCTAGGGGTCCATCAGGGGGGCTTCAAATGGGACATGGTGTAAAAAAAAAACAGTCCAGCTGTTACGCTGAGCGCTCCGGGTCCCCTGCTGGTCTCGGAGCGCTCACAGCGTATGTCCCCAGGCAGCACTCCAGCGTCTCGGCGTGTGCGTCCTCGCTCTCTAGGGCGCGCGCGCACCGGGACTCTTAGATTCAAAGGACCAGTGCACCAGTGATTGGTGCCTGGTCCAAAGGGGTTATTAAGGGTTAAGGTTGTGAGAGGCAGTGCTGACTTAATTAGGCTGCACCTGTGCACTGCCCATTTATACCTTCTCCTCCCACAGCCTTCTGCCGGATCTTTGTGCCTTGTGCCTCAGAGAAAGCGTTCCCTATGATGTTAGTTTGCCTTACCTGTTGCCGTACCCGTTGCTACCGTCCACTCGCCTTTGAACCTTTGCCGCCTGCCCTGACCGCTGCTTCGTCCGACTACGCTCTTGCCTTCTCCCTGTGTACCACGCCTTATCAGTTGCCAGAGAGGTCGAGTTGTTACTAGGGGACACGACCTGGTAGTTACCGCCGCGGCAAATCCATCCATCCCGCTTTGTGGCGGGCTCTGGTGAAGACCAGTAACTGCTTAGAACCGGTCCTCTAGTACAACCCGCGCCATCGACTCTCTGGTGCAGAGGATTCACTACCTGTCCTGCCGGTTCGTGACAGTAAGATCCGGCCATGAATCCCACTGATGTTCCCCTGCCAAGCCTGGAGGACCTCACCACCATTGTGGCCCAGCAGGGTCAACAGCTGGCCCAGTTGACCGCTATGTTGCAGCAGCTCCTGCCTTCTCTGCAACAGCCAGCTCCTCCGTCTGCTCCTGCTGCATCACCTCCGCCTGCAGTTACCACTGGTTCCAGAATCCGTTTGTCCCTACCAGACAAATATGACGGAGATCCTAAGCAGTGCCGTGGGTTCTTGTCGCAGTGCTCTCTCCACCTCGAGCTTCTGTCCGACCAGTTTCCTTCTGAGCGAGCCAAGGTAGCATTTATTCTCAGTTTACTGTCCGGGAAGGCCCTGGCCTGGGCTACACCACTATGGGACCGCGCAGATCCTGCCACCGCATCCGTCCAGAGCTTCTGCCTAGAGTTCCGGAATGTTTTTGAGGAGCCTGCCCGGGTTACCTCCGCAGAGACTGCCTTACTAAATTTGACCCAAGGAGGTTCTTCCGTGGGTGACTATGCCATTCAGTTCCGCACTCTGGCCTCTGAGCTGAATTGGAACAATGAAGCCCTTTGTGCCACCTTCAAGAAAGGACTTAACAGTGAAGTAAAGGACGTTCTGGCTGCACGTGAGCTTCCTTCCACTCTTTGTGACCTAATCTTGCTGGACACTAGGATAGACAAACGTTTCGCCGAAAGACAGGAGGAACTCCTCCTTGAAAAGGAAAAAGCTCGTCCTAGACGCTTTCCTCGTCTGGCTCCCGTTTTTCCGCATCCACCTCAACCCGCTACTGGGTTTTCCGCCGTGGAAGCCATGCAGGTGGATCGGTCACGCATGACTCCGCAAGAACGAAGCCGCCGCAGAAACGAGAACCTGTGTCTGTACTGTGCCAGTACCGAGCACTTCCTTAGAGATTGTCCTCTCCGTCCACCGCGTTCGGGAAATGCTCGCACCTAGTAAGCGTGGGAGAGGCGTTGCTAGGTGTGGATTCTTACTCTCCACGTCTCATCATACCCGTGCAGTTGATCATCTCTTCTAAGTCCTCTTTCTCCTCAGCCGCCTTTTTGGATTCCGGTTCAGCTGGCAACTTCATTCACGCCTCCTTGGTTGACAAGTACCGTATTCCAGTAATCCGTCTACCCAAGCAGTTTTTCATCTCTACTGTTAACGGTGAGAGACTCTCAGCCACCGTGCAGTTCCGTACCCAGCCTCTACAGATGGACATCGGAATATTTCATACCGAGACTTTAGAGTTTTTTGTCCTTCCCTTCTATTCCTCCGAACTCCTCCTGGGTCTGCCGTGGCTTCAACGTCATAGTCCTGTCCTAAATTGGTCCACCGGTGAGATCCTGCGTTGGGGCTCCTCCTGTTCGGACCGCTGTCTCAAGCCTGCTCTGGTCAAACAGAACCCGCAAGTTTCTCCGCCTTCTGGGCTGCCCAAGCCATACCATTCCTTCACGGATGTCTTCTGCAAGAAACAAGCTGAGGTTCTTCCTCCTCACCGATCCTATGATTGCCCGATCGACCTGATACTAAGTTCTACTCCACCTTGGGGCAGAATTTATCCTCTCTCACCTCCTGAGACTCTTACCATGTCCGACTATATACGTGAGAACCTACAGAGAGGATTCATAAGAAAATCTTCTTCTCCTGCTGGGGCCGGTTTTTTCTTCGTGACAAAAAAAGACGGCTCCCTCCGCCCCTGCATTGACTACAGAGGTCTTAATAAAATTACCATCAAGAACCGTTACCCTCTGCCTCTAATCTCTGAGCTATTTGATCGTCTCCGAGGGGCTAAGATCTTCACTAAATTGGACCTCCGAGGGGCCTATAATCTGATCCGTATCCGTGAGGGAGACGAATGGAAGACCGCCTTTAACACAAGGGACGGCCATTTTGAGTATTTGGTGATGCCCTTCGGCCTCTGCAACGCACCTGCTGTCTTCCAGAAATTCGTCAATGACATTTTCAGGGACTTACTTTACACCTGCGTGGTCGTATACCTGGATGATATCCTCATCTTTTCCTCCAATTTGGATCAACACCGGGTCCATGTGCAACAAGTTCTTACTCGTCTCAGGAGAAATCGCCTATACGCTAAACTTGAAAAATGTCTATTTGAACAGACCTCCCTGCCTTTCCTGGGATACATTATCTCAGCCCAAGGACTTCAAATGGACCCAGTTAAACTCTCGGCGGTTCTGGATTGGCCACGTCCCTCTGGTCTCCAAGCCATACAAAGATTTCTGGGCTTTGCGAATTACTACAGGCAATTCATCCCTCACTATTCCACTCTGGTAGCTCCTATCGTGGCCCTCACTAGAAAAGGAGCTAACCCCAAATCCTGACCTTCCCAAGCCGAGGAAGCCTTCCAGTCCCTGAAATCCGCCTTTGCCTTTGCACCCGTTCTCTCTAGACCAGATTCCACCAAGCCCTTCTCTCTTGAAGTAGATGCCTCCTCGGTGGGAGCCGGAGCCGTCCTCACCCAGAAGTCTTCCCGGGGCAAGACTTCAACTTGTGGCTTCTTTTCAAAAACATTCTCTTCCGCAGAGAGAAATTACTCCATAGGGGACAGGGAACTGCTGGCTATTAAATTGGCACTGGAGGAATGGAGACATTTACTCGAGGGCGCCACACATCCTGTGTACATCTTCACGGACCACAAGAACCTGGCTTATCTCCAGTCTGCTCAGAGATTAAATCCCCGTCAGGCTCGTTGGTCTCTGTTCTTCGCCTGCTTTAACTTTGAGATCCATTTCCATCCGGCTTGCAAGAACATTAGGGCAGATGCTCTGTCTCGCTCCTCTGATGTGGTGGGCGACGAGTTAACACCTCAATATATTATCCCTCCAGAACGCCTTATTACAGTCGCTCCCGTGGACCTGTGCCTTCTTCCTCCTGGCAAATCCTACGTACCTCCACGTCAGCGGCTGCGAATTCTCAAGTGGGGCCACGCCTCCCCTTTTGCCGGTCATCCAGGGGTGCTAAAGTCTCTCCAACTAATCTCCCAAAGGTACTGGTGGCCTTCTCTGGAGAAAGATGTCTCGGACTTCGTCCAGGCCTGTATGATTTGCACACGGGATAAATCGCCTCGCCAGAGACCAGCGGGTCTCCTCTTGCCTCTACCTGTTCCTGAAGTTCCCTGGTTTCACATCGGCATGGACTTTATTACTGATCTTCCCTCCTCCCATGGCAAGTCCGTTATTTGGGTCGTGGTGGATCGCTTCTCCAAGATGGCTCACTTTGTACCCCTGCCCGGTCTACCCTCTGCACCCATGTTGGCCAAACAATTTTTCCAACACATGTTCCGTCTCCATGGCCTTCCCAAACATATTGTCTCAGATCGTGGGGTACAATTCGTCTCCAAATTCTGGAGCGCTCTATGTGCCCAGCTCGGGATCAAATTGGACTTTTCTTCTTCGTACCACCCTCAATCTAACGGCCAAGTAGAACGGGTGAACCAGATTTTGGGTGACTATCTGCGTCACTTTGTATCCTCTCGCCATGATGACTGGGCTGATCTACTTCCCTGGGCGGAGTTCTCCTACAACTACAAACAATCCTCTGCCTCTAACAAGTCTCCTTTCTTTGTAGTTTTTGGCCGTCATCCTCTTCCACCGCTGCCGCAGTCTCCCACTCCTTCTTCTGTACCTGCCATTGACAGTCTTGTACAGGATTTTTCCTCCATCTGGCGAGAAACCCACGCTGCTCTCCTCAGGGCTTCCGCCCGTATGAAGGTTCAAGCTGACAAGAGACGCAGATCTCCACCGGAATTTCGCCCGGGTGACAAGGTGTGGCTCTCCTCTAGGTACATCCGATTTAGGGTCCCAAGTTACAAGTTGGGCCCTCGTTTCTTGGGACCCTATAAAATCAAGAGTCGTATCAATCAAGTTTCTTATCAGCTCCATCTTCCTCCCTCCCTCCGAATCCATAACTCCTTCCATGTCTCCCTTCTTAAACCTGCTATCTTTAACCGTTTTTCTCCCAAGCTTGTTTCTCCCACCTCTGTCGCCGGTACCTCCGATATATTCTCTGTCAAGGAGATCTTGGCGACCAAGATCTCCCGGGGGAAAAGATTTTTTTTGGTCGACTGGGAGGGCTGCGGTCCTGAGGAGAGGTCATGGGAGCCGGAGGAGAACATCCTGGACCGCAGTCTCATCCGCAAGTTCTTCGGTACCAAAAAGGGAGGGAGACCAAAGGGGCGGTACTGTTACGCTGAGCGCTCCGGGTCCCCTGCTGGTCTCGGAGCGCTCACAGCGTATGTCCCCAGGCAGCACTCCAGCGTCTCGGCGTGTGCGTCCTCGCTCTCTAGGGCGCGCGCGCGCCGGGACTCTTAGATTCAAAGGACCAGTGCACCAGTGATTGGTGCCTGGTCCAAAGGGGTTATTAAGGGTTAAGGTTGTGAGAGGCAGTGCTGACTTAATTAGGCTGCACCTGTGCACTGCCCATTTATACCTTCTCCTCCCACAGCCTTCTGCCGGATCTTTGTGCCTTGTGCCTCAGAGAAAGCGTTCCCTATGATGTTAGTTTGCCTTACCTGTTGCCGTACCCGTTGCTACCGTCCACTCGCCTTTGAACCTTTGCCGCCTGCCCTGACCGCTGCTTCGTCCGACTACGCTCTTGCCTTCTCCCTGTGTACCACGCCTTATCAGTTGCCAGAGAGGTCGAGTTGTTACTAGGGGACACGACCTGGTAGTTACCGCCGCGGCAAATCCATCCTGCTTTGCGGCGGGCTCTGGTGAAGACCAGTAACTGCTTAGAACCGGTCCTCTAGTACAACCCGCGCCATCGCCTCTCTGGTGCAGAGGATTCACTACCTGTCCTGCCGGTTCGTGACACCAGCAAAATCTGCCTTCCAAAAACCGTATGGCATTCCTTTCCTTCTGCGCCCTGCCGTGTGCCCGTACAGCGGTTTACGACCACATATGGGGGGTTTCTGTAAACTACAGAATCAGAGTCATAAATATTGAGTTTTGTTTGGCTGTTAACCCTTGCTTTGTAACTGGAAAAAAAATATTAAAATGAAAAATTTTGCTGCCAAGGCCAATAAGATAATGGGTTGCATCAAAAGGGGCATAAGATGCCCGTGATGAGAACATAGTCCTACCACTTTACAAATCATTAGTCAGACCACACATGGAGTACTGTGTACAGTTCTGGGCTCCTGTGAACAAGGCAGACATAGCAGGGCTGGAGAGGGTCCAGAGGAGGGCAACTTAAGTAATAACTGGAATGGGGCAACTACAGTACCCTCAAAGATTATCAAAATTAGGGTTATTCACTTTAGAAAAAAGACGACTGAGGGGAGATATAATTACTATGTATAAATATATCAGGGGTCAGTACAGAGATCTATCCCATCATCTATTTATCTCCAGGACTGTAACTGTGACGAGGGGACATCCTCTGCGTCTGGAGGAAAGAAGGTTTGTACACAAACATAGAAGAGGATTCTTTACGGTAAGAGCAGTGAGACTATGGAACTCTTTGCCTGAGGAGGTGGTGATAGTGAGTACAATAAAGGAATTCAAGAGGGGCCTGAATGTATTTCTGGAGTGTAATAATATTACAGGCTATAGCTACTAGAGAGGGGTGGTTGATTTAGGGAGTTATTCTGATTGCCTGATTGGAGTCAGGAAGGAATTTTTTATTCCCCTAAAGTGGGGAAAAATTGGCTTCTACCTCACAGTTCTTTTTTTGCCTTCCTCTGGATCAACTTGCAGGATAACAGGCCGAACTGGATGGACAAATGTCTTTTTTCGGCCTTATGTACTATGTTACTGTAAAAAAAAAAAAAAAAAAAAATCTGCCAAAAAAATTGCAATTTTTTAATTGTATCTCTATTTTCCAATAATTCTTGTGGAACACCTAAAAGGGTTAACAAATTTAGTAAAATCTGTTTTGAATACTTTGAGGGGTGTAGTTTCTAAAATGGGGTCACTTTTTTGGAGTTTCTACTCTAGGGGTGCATCGGGGGGCTTCAAATGGGACATGGTGTCAAAAAAACAGTCCAGCAAAATCTGCCTTCCAAAAACCGTATGGCATTCCTTTCCTTCTGCGCCCTGCCGTGTGCCCGTACAGCGGTTTACGACCACATATGGGGGGTTTCTGTAAACTACAGAATCAGAGCCACAAATATAGAGTTTTGTTTGGCTGTTAACCCTTGCTTTGTAACTGGAAAACAATTATTAAAATGGAAAATCTGCCAAAAGAGTGGTTAACAAAGTTTGTAAAATCAGTTTTGAATACCTTGAGGGGTGTAGTTCGAGAATGGGGTCATTTTTGGGTGGTTTCTATTATGTAAGCCTCACAAAGTGACTTCAGACCTGAACTGGTCCTTAAAAAGTGGGATTTTGAAAATTTCTGAAAAATTTTAAGATTTGCTTCTAAACTTCTAAGCCTTGTAACGTCCCCAAAAAATAAAATGTCATTCCCAAAATTATCCAAACATGAAGTAGACATATGGGGAATGTAAAGTAATAACTATTTTTGTAGGTATTTGCTAATTTCTCAAAATTTGCTAATTTCTCAAAATTTTGGGCAAATTTGGTATTGTTTTATAAATAAAAAAGAATTTTTTTGACTCCATTTTACCAGTGTCATGAAGTACAATATGTGACGAAAAAATAATCTCAGAATGGCCTGGATAAGTCAAAGCGTTTTAAAGTTATCACCACATAAAGTGAGACTGGTCAGATTTGTAAAAAATGGCCTGGTCCTTAAAGGGGTATTCTCATGACGCCGTTTAATACTTACCTGCTCCCGGCACGCTGTCCACTTCCTGGTTTCGGCACTCGGCAGGGGGCGGACTCCATCTTGATTGATTTCTTCCCCCGGCCGGGCCGCGCGCTGTACTGAACGCGAACGCCGAGACCGCGCATGCGCCCTGGTAACTTCTTCCTGGCAAGTATACTATACTGGCCAGGAAGAAATCACCATAGCGCATGCGCAGTCTCGGTGTGCGCGTTCAGTACAGCGCGCGGCCGGCCGGGAGAAGATAAGAAGTCGTCTGCGCACGCGCGGCCACCGCGATTCCTGAGAAGAGCGGTGGCCGTAACCAGGGGAGACGGAAGACAACAGTCAGGTAAGTATAGGTTTATTTTCTTCTAAGGGGTGGGAATTTGTTAATTAAATATATTTAGAAAAATTATCACTGTTAAATCATTAACAGATTTAACAGTGATCATTAAGATGATAATAGCCCTTTAAGTTGAAAATTAGCCTGGTCCCTAAGGGGTTAAATTAGTTTGAGCGACATGACCGGTCCCTCGTGAAGTCATTCTGATATTGCGTTTTTTGCATTGAGGTACTCACAGATAGCATCTCTTCGAAAACTTTCAAACAGTTTACCCATGGCAGATGTTAATCTTACCGGCCTATAGTTTATGCTCCATGTCAATATACAGTCGTGGCCAAAAGATGTGAGAATTACATAAATATTGGAAATTGAAAAAGTTGCTGCTTAAGTTTTTATAATAGCAATTTGCATATACTCCAGAATGTTATAAAGAAGGATCAGATGAATTGCATAGTCCTTCTTTGCCATGAAAATTAACTTAATCCCAAAAAAAAATTTCCACTGCATTTCATTGCTATCATTAAAGGACCTGCTGAGATAATTTCAGTAATCGTCTTGTTAACTCAGGTGAGTATGTTGACGAGCACAAGGCTGGAGATCATTATGTCAGGCTGATTGGGTTAAAATGGCAGACTTGATATGTAAAAAGGATGGTGATGCTTGAAATCATTGTTCTTCCATTGTTAACCATGGTGACCTGGAAAGAATCGCGTGCAGTTGCATAAAAATGGCTTCACAGGCAAGGATATTGTGGCTACTAAGATTGCACCTCAATCAACAATTTATAGGTTCATCAAGAACTTCAAGGAAAGAGGTTCAATTTTTGTTAAGAAGGCTTCAGGGTGTCCAAGAAAGTCCAGCAAGCGCCAGGATCGTCTCCTAAAGAGGATTCAGCTCCGGGATCGGAGTGCCACCAGTGCAGAGCTTGCTCAGGAATGGCAGCAGGCAGGTGTGAGCGCATCTGCACGCACAGTGAGGCGAAGAGTTTTGGAAGATGGCCAGGCGTCAAGAAGGGCAGCAAAGAAGCCACTTCTCTCCAAAAAAAACATCAGGGACAGATTGATCTTCTGCAGAAAGTTTGGTGAATGGAATGCTGAGGACTGTGGCAAAGTCATATTCTACGATGAAGCCCCTTTCCGATTGTTTGGGGCATCTGGAAAAAGGCTTGTCCGGAGAAGAAAAGGTGAGCGCTACCATCAGTCCTGTGTCATGCCAACAGTAAAGCATCCTGAGACCATTCATGTGTGGGGTTGCTTCTCATTCAAGGGAGTGGGCTCACTCACAATTTTGCCCAAAAACACAGCCATGAATAAAGAATGGTACCAAAATACCCTCCAACAGCAACTTCTTCCAACAATCCAACAACAGTTTGGTGAAGAACAATGCATTTTCCAGCACGATGGAGCACCGTGCCATAAGGCAAAAGTGATAACTAAGTGGCTTGGGGACCAAAACATTGACATTTTGGGTCCATGGCCTGGAAACTCCCCAGATCTTAATCCCATTGAGAACTTGTGGTCAATCCTCAAGAGGTGGGTGGACAAACAAAAACCCACTAATTCTGACAAACTCCAAGAAGTGATTATGAAAGAATGGGTTGCTATCAGTCAGGAATTGGCCCAGAAGTTGATTGAGAGCATGCCCAGTCGAATTGCAGAGGTCCTGAAAAAGAAGGGCCAACACTGCAAATACTGACTCTTTGCATAAATGTCATGTAATTGTCGATAAAAGCCTTTGAAGCGTATGAAGTGCGTGTAATTATATTTCACTACATCACAGAAACAAAGATCTAAAAGCAGTTTAGCAGTAAACTTTGTGAAAACTAATATTTGTGTCATTCTCAAAACTTTTTGCCATGACTGTAGAGTCCTTAAATATCAGAAATAAGTATCCGTCTACGACATTACTTCATTCTCTTAGGATACAAGGGTATATGCCATCTGGTCTCGGCGATTTGTCTATTTTAATCGTTTTAAGACACAGCTGCACTTCTTTCTGGGTGAGACAAGCCACTTATAATAGGGAATTCCCTTTTATACTCTGCATTTCATGTGAGAGTTTATTTTCCTGAATGAATACAGTGGAGTAAAAAAATATTTAATAGCTTTGCTTTCTCCTCATCACTTTCAGAAACTCTGTAAAGGAACGACTGTAACGAAACAGCGGGTGTGTACCCACTGTGCCACTGACTGGCAATACTCTAGAGGGGCGTAACTAAGCAACACCAGGTCTTCACTAGCACCTCTGGTGGTGAGGATAGACTTGAGCAACGGTAGTTGCCAGGGGCGACTCCAGAGCGTAAACAGAGTTAGTCATCCGCAAATTGCGGATTCGCAAAAGAAAACAGATGACGTCCGTATGGCACCCGTTTTTTTGCGGATCTATTGTAACAATGTCTATCCTTGTCTGCAAAACGGACAATTTAGATCTTTTTGGCGGGGCTACGTAATGGACAGACGGACACGGAAACAAAATACGTTCAAGTGAATGTAGTCAAAGGGTGTATTCGCACGCAGAAGATTTGTTATAGAAATTTCTGTGACCAAAACGCACTCCCAATCATCCGATTGGGGTTGTTCCTGCAGCAGGTGCATAGTTTACTGCCGTCAGTTGAATGGGACAATCACAGAAATGTCTTCAATAAATCTGCTACGTGTGAACACACCCTTAGACACCACAATTACTGTAAACCAGAATTACTGTAAAGGAATTACTAAGAACTAAGGGGGTTCATCAAACTGGTGTAAAGTAGAACTGGCTTAGTTGCCCATAGCAACCAATCATATTTCACCTAGTTCTACTTTACACCAGTTTGATAAATGACCCCCTAAGGGTTTTTCTAGAATCATAAAACCTTAAAGGGGTATTCCCATCTTCTTACAGATATTTCATTAATTTATATGCCCCCTGTGAATGTTTTTCCAAATATAAAGCATTAAAAAAAAAAAATACTATTCTCTGTAAAATTATTAAATCCATTGTTTATCTGGATACGGCCATCGCTCGCCTGCCGCATCCATGGGCCGCGCTTGCGCAGTGGTTATCTAGTGGCCGGCCTCTCACTCACACTGAGAGCGCACGTCACTGGGCGGCCACGCATGCGAGGCCGCCCAAACAGAAGGAGAAGGCTGTATGGGGGGAGAATGGTTTCCTATCAGAGGAGGAGGGGAGTTGTCCGGGCTTTCAGCGTTCAGCAGCGCAGCCCGGATCTCCTCAGTGAATGGTGAGGAGATCGGGGCTGCGCTGCTGTGTATTACTGTGCCGGCCTCCCCCTTCCCCCCTTCAATTTCAGTATGGCTGCGGATTTATTAAAAATAAAATTTATGTGGCAAAATCAATGGTGGGCAGTGCGCCCTCCCCCCGCCCTTCCCATTATTAAAAATCATTGCTGGGCAGTGCGCCCCCCTCCCCCCCAATCATTGGTGGCAGCGGCAGTTCCGATCGGAGTCCCAGCAGTGTAATGCTGGGGCTACGATCGGTTACCATGGCAGCCAGGACGCTACTGAAGTCCTGGCTGCCATGGTGCGCCCTCCCCCTCCTTCCCCCACCCCAACATTGGTGGCAGTGGCAGTTCCAATCGGAGTCCCAGCAGTGTAATGCTGGGGCTCCGATCGGTTACCATGGCAGCCAGGACGCTATTGAAGTCCTGGCTGCCATGGTTAGTTAGTCAGCATTATACTTACATGCTGGGTGGCCGGGGTTGGGGGCCGCACTGCCCACCAATGATTTTTAATACTGGGAAGGACGGGGGCGGGTTGGGGGGTGCACTGCCCACCAATGATTTTTAATACTGGGAAGAGCAGGGGGAGGGCGCACTGCCCACCAATGATTTTAATACCGGGGAGGGCGCACTGGGGGCTGATGGAAAGGCACTGGGGACTGCTATGAGGGGCTGCTAAGAGGCATGGGGCTCTTCTCTGAGGTCTGATTGGGGGTCATTGATATTGGGGTCTGAGCTGAGGTGTTATCTGAGGTCTTATTGGGGTCTTACTGTGGATTTTGGGTGAGTTCCCACACTTTTTTTTCCCAGGACTTGACCCCTGGAAATGGTGTCCTATCAGCGGCGGAGGAGGGGAGCTGTCCGGGCTTGGTCAGTGAATGGTGAGGAGATCGGGGCTGCGCTGCTGTGTATAACTGTGCTGGCCCCCCTCCTTCAATTTCAGGATGGCCGAGCGGAACCCCATGCCTGCACTGATGTCGGCCACTAACCCCTTCCATCCCGCGGTCCGTAGGGACCTCTGTATGGAAGGGGAAGCTCCCTCCCGCATAGGGGGTGCTGCTGTGTCAGCCACGATGGTTACCATGGCAACCGGACGCCTTCACAGGCATCCGGCTTGCCATGGTATATCTAAGCCTGACCAGGCTAAGTGTAATAGAAAATACACTTCAGTACACTATACAGTGTACTGTAGTGTATTATAGAGGTATCAGACCCAATGGATCTTCAAGAACCAAGTCAAAAAAGTTTTTTAAGTAAAAAAAAAAATCTAACATTTTCCCATATACGCAATTTTATAATTCTGTAAAAACAAAGAAAATAAAATACCCTAAACATGTTTGGAATCGCCACATCGCCAGCTCTATAAAAATATCACATGACCTAACCTCTCAGATGAACAACGTAAAAATATAAATAAAAACACGGCCAAAAAATACATTTTTGGTCACCTACTGTCACAAAAAGTACAACACCAAGTGATCAAAAGGACGTATGCCCCCCAAAATAGTACCAATCAAACCGTCATCTCATCCCGCAAAAAATTAGCCCCTACCTAAGACAATCAGTTAAAAAATAAGAAATCTATGGCTACTAAATAATACTAAAAAAAAGCTATGACCTGCTGTATAGGAATAGGCAGCCCGACGCGCTTTTTTATGAGGTAGTAAATTGCCATAGAAGCGAAGAGGAAGCTTTTTTGGCCTCCATCAGGTGAATACAGGCCTATGGCTACATACGCCAACTGCGTCCACTGACTGCAGTGTGAACGCAGGTTTATCAACACTGGTGAATGGTACAGAGCAGCGCTTCATAAATACTGTATTTTGTCCAGAAAATTTACAGATATGCCCCGTTGTTTTTCAGTTATTTGCGTAAAAGGACATGAATAGGGATAAGCGAACCCGAACTGTATAGTTCGGGTTCGTACCGAATTTTGGGGTGTCCGTGACACGGACCCGAACCCGAACATTTTCGTAAAAGTCCGGGTTCGGGATCGGTGTTCGGCGCTTTCTTGGCGCTTTTTGAAAGGCTGCAAAGCAGCCAATCAACAAGCGTCATACTACTTGCCCCAAGAGGCCATCACAGCCTTGCCTACTATTGGCATGGCTGTGATTGGCCAGTGCAGCATGTGACCCAGCCTCTATATAAGCTTGGGTCACGTAGCGCTGCACGTCACTCTGCTGATACAAGCGTAGGGACAGGTTGCAGCTGCGACGTTAGGGCGAGATTAGGCAGATTAACTCCTCCAAAAGACTTCATTCAGTGATCGATCTCCAGCTGTGGATCATTGAAGTGCTGATATTCAATTGTTCACTTTTTTTAGGCTGCCCAGAGCGTTTTTATATCACTTTTTTCTGGGGTGATCGGCGGCCATTTTGTGGCTTGTAGTGCGCCAGCACAAGCTGCCACCAAGTACATTTAACCATCAATAGTGTGGTTATTTTGTGCTATATCCTACATCAGCTGCAGGCTGAGCCTGTGTCACCCAAGTGCATTTAACCATCAATAGTGTGGTTATTTTTTGGCCATATACTACATCAGGTGCAGGCTGAGCCTGTGTCACCCAAGTGCATTTAACCATCAATAGTGTGGTTATTTTTTGCTATATCCTACATCAGGTGCAGGCTGAGCCTGTGTCACCCAAGTGCATTTAACCATCAATAGTGTGGTTATTTTTTGGCCATATACTACATCAGGTGCAGGCTGAGCCTGTGTCACCCAAGTGCATTTAACCATCAATAGTGAGGTTATTTTTTGCTATATCCTACATCAGGGTCAAGCTTTCATCAAGTGCATTTAATCATCAATAGTGTGGTTATTTTTTGGCCATATACTACATCAGGGGCAAGTTGAGCCTGTCACCCAGCGCCTAAAAAATAGGCCTGACATTTATATTCCTCCAAATCAGTACTGTTTTAGCTGGTCAAATTATTTTTAGTGACCGTAAAAGCACAGTTTTTGTTCTGGGTTGAAAAACAATTCCCAAATTTGCCATTCTCAAAATTAGTAGTTTCTGCTATATCAGGCCTACTTTAAAGGGACACTGACAGGCCCAATTAGCATATTTAGGCATATATATGTCAGTACAGGTCTTATAAAGTCTATTAAAATCATCTAAGTATCCCCCCTGTCCACCTTATAAATACCGAAATATTAAGTTTTATAACCTGCTTGTCCGGTCACCAATCTGCCCAAGGGGCGGCGTTTCATCTGAAAATGTGCCCAGCCAGCCGCTCCCAACTGCCGTCTGCAGCCCCGCCCAGCTCATAAATATTCACTTCGCTGGGCGGCGGCTACAACTCTCCCGACTCAAGTGCCCGGCGCATGCGCATAAAGCAGGGGCTGCAGCGCTCTGTACGCAGGCGCGATGTGACCCTGGCCGGGCGCATGCGCTGAAGATTGGACGGAGGACGTGCCCAGAGGATTGAATGGGCTGTGCGCAGAATCTTGAGTCGGGAGAGTTGTAGCCGCCGCCCAGCGAAGTGAATATTGATGAGCTGGGCGGGGCTTCAGACGGCAGTTGGGAGCTGCTGGCTGGGCGCATTTTCAGATGAAACGCCGCCCCTTGGGCAGATTTGTGACCGGACAAGCAGGTTATAAAACGTAATATTTCGGTATTTATAAGGTGGACAGGGGGGATACTTAGATGATTTTAATAGACTTTATAAGACCTGTACTGACATATATATGCCTAAATATGCTAATTGGGCCTGTCAGTGTCCCTTTAAATCTATCCCTAAAAGGGTATATTAGATTCAAGGTGCTGATAGGGTCATTCTGAAAAACTTAACACACGCTACAGTGCAGATACAAGTCTAATTCTGTGATTAAACGTATACCTGTCACACAGCGCCTAAAAAATAGGCCTGACATTTATATTCCTCCAAATCAGTACTGTTTTAGCTGGTCAAGTTATTTTTACTGACCGTAAAAGCACAGTTTTTGTTCTGGGTTGAAAAACAATTCCCAAATTTGCCATTCTCAAAATTAGTAGTTTCTGCTATATCAGGCCTACTTTAAATCTATCCCTAAAAGGGTATATTAGATTCAAGGTGCTGATAGGGTCATTCTGAAAAACTTAACACACGCTACAGTGCAGATACAAGTCTAATTCTGTGATTAAACGTATACCTGTCACACAGCGCCTAAAAAATAGGCCTCACATTTATATTCAGCTAAATCTGTCATTACTAGTGTGCCTGTATTAGTGTAACACGGTACCTAAATAGATAGCCAGACAGTATTAGGTGTCTGTAAAAAAAGGCCTGAATTTTAATTCAATACATTGGCCCGAATAATATTTTTCTTATTGTGGTGAACGGGAACAATGAGGAAAACATCTAGTAAGGAACGCGGACGCGGACGTGGACATGGTCGTGGTGGTGTTAGTGAACCCTCTGGTGCTGGGAGAGGACGTGGCCGTTCTGCCACAGCCACACGTCCTAGTGTACCAACTACCTCAGGTCCCAGTAGCCGCCAGAATTTACAGGGATATTTGGTGGGGCCCAATGCCGTTCTAAGGATGGTAAGGCCTGAGCAGGAACAGGCATTAGTCAATTGGGTGGCCGACAGTGCATCCAGCACGTTCACATTATCTCCCACCCAGTCTTCTGCAGAAAGCGCACAGATGGCGCATGAAAACCAAGCCCATCAGTCTGTCACATCACCCCATGCATATCAGGGAAACTGTCTGAGCCTCAAGTTATGCAGCAGTCTCTTATGCTGTTTGAAGACTCTGCTGCCAGGGTTTCCCAAGGGCATCCACCTAGCCCTTCCCCAGGGGTGGAAGAGATAGAATGCACTAACGCACAACCACTTAAGTTTCCTGATGATGAGGACATGGGAATACCACCTCAGCACGTCTCTGATGATGACGAAACACAGGTGCCAACTGCTGCATCTTTCTGCAGTGTGCAGACTGAACAGGAGGTCAGGGATCAAGACTGGGTGGAAGACGATGCAGGGGACGATGAGGTCCTAGACCCCACATGGAATGAAGGTCATGCCACTGAGTTTCACAGTTCGGAGGAAGAGGCAGTGGTGAGACCGAGCCAACAGTGTAGCAAAAGACAAAGAGGGAGCAGTGGGCAAAATCAGAACACCCGCCGCCAAGAGACTCCGCCTGCTACTGACAGCTGCCATCTGGGACCGAGCACCCCAAAGGCAGCTTCAAGGAGTTCCCTGGCATGGCACTTCTTCAAACAATGTGCTGACGACAAGACCCGAGTGGTTTGCATGCTGTGCCATCAGAGCCTGAAGCGAGGCATTAACGTTCTGAACCTTAGCACAACCTGCATGACCAGGCACCTGCATGCAAAGCATGAACTGCAGTGGAGTAAACACCTTAAAAACAAGGAAGTCACTCAGGCTCCCCCTGCTACCTCTTCTGCTGCTGCCGCCTTGGCCTCTTCTGCTGCTGCCGCCGCCTCGGCCTCTTCCTCCGCCTCTGGAGGGACGTTGGCACTTGCCGCCCAGCAAACATGGGATGTACCACCAACATCACCACCTGCGTCACCAAGCATCTCAACCATGTCACACGGCAGCGTTCAGCTCTCCATCTCACAAACATTCGAGAGAAAGTGTAAATTCCCACCTAGCCACCCTCGATCCCTGGCCCTCAATGCCAGCATTTCTAAACTACTGGCCTATGAAATGCTGTCATTTAGGCTGGTGGAGACAGACAGCTTCAAACAGCTTATGTCGCTTGCTGTCCCACAGTATGTTCTTCGCAGCCGGCACTATTTCTCCAAGAGAGCCGTGCCTTCCCTGCACAACCAAGTATCCAATAAAATCAAGTGTGCACTGCGCAACGCCATCTGTGGCAAGGTCCACCTAACCACAGATATGTGGACCAGTAAGCACGGCCAGGGACGCTATATCTCCCTAACTGCACACTGGGTAAATGTAGTGGCGGCTGGGCCCCAGGCGGAGAGCTGTTTGGCGCACGTCCTTCCGCCGCCAAGGATCGCAGGGCAACATTCTTTGCCTCCTGTCTCCTCCTCCTCCTACTCAGCTTCCTCCTCCTCTTCTTCCACCTGCTCATCCAGTCAGCAACACACCTTCACCACCAACTTCAGCACAGCCCGGGGTAAACGTCAGCAGGCCGTTCTGAAACTCATATGTTTGGGGGACAGGCCCCACACCGCACAGGAGTTGTGGCGGGGTATAGAACAACAGACCGACGAGTGGTTGCTGCCGGTGAGCCTCAAGCCGGGCCTGGTGGTGTGCGATAATGGGCGAAATCTCGTTGCAGCTCTGGGACTAGCCGGTTTGACGCACATCCCTTGCCTGGCGCATGTGCTGAATTTGGTGGTGCAGAAGTTCATTCGCAACTACCCCGACATGTTAGAGCTGCTGCATAAAGTGCGGGCCGTCTGTTCGCGCTTCCGGCGTTCACACCCTGCCGCTGCTCGCCTGTCTGAGCTACAGCGTAACTTCGGCCTTCCTGCTCACCGCCTCATATGCGACGTGCCCACCAGGTGGAACTCCACCTTGCACATGCTGGATAGACTGTGCGAGCAGCAGCAGGCCATAGTGGAGTTTCAGCTGCAGCACGCACGGGTCAGTCGCACTGCGGAACAGCACCACTTCACCACCAATGACTGGGCCTCCATGCGAGACCTGTGTGCCCTGTTGCGCTGTTTCGAGTACTCCACCAACATGGCCAGTGGCGATGACGCCGTTATCAGCGTTACAATACCGCTTCTATGTCTCCTTGAGAAAACACTTAGGGCGATGATGGAAGAGGAGGTGGCCCAGGAGGAAGAGGAGGAAGAGGGGTCATTTTTAGCACTTTCAGGCCAGTCTCTTCGAAGTGACTCAGAGGGAGTTTTTTTGCAACAGCAGAGGCCAGGTACAAATGTGGCCAGACAGGGCCCACTACTGGAGGACGAGGATGAGGAGGAGGTGGAGGAGGATGAGGATGAAGCATGTTCACAGCGGGGTGGCACCCAAAGCAGCTCGGGCCCATCACTGGTGCGTGGCTGGGGGGAAACACAGGACGATGACGATTCGCCTCCCACAGAGGACAGCTTGTCCTTACCTCTGGGCAGCCTGGCACACATGAGCGACTACATGCTGCAGTGCCTGCGCAACGACAGCAGAGTTGCCCACATTTTAACGTGTGCGGGAGTACTGGGTTTGCCACCCTGCTGGATCCCGGTACAAAGACAATGTGCCCACCTTACTTCTACACGGGAGCGTGATAGGAAGATTGCGCGAGTACAGCGCACGTTGGTAGACGCGCTACTGAGAGCATTCCCAAATGTCACAGGGGAACCAGTGGAAGCCCAAGGCGAAGGCAGAGGAGGAGCAAGAGGTCGCCAAAGCAGCTGTGTCACGGCCAGCTCCTCTGAGGGCAGGGTTAGCATGGCAGAGATGTGGAAAAGTTTTGTCACCACGCCACAGCTAACTGCACCACCACCTGATACGGAACGTGTTAGCAGGAGGCAACATTTCAATAACATGGTGGAACAGTACCTGTTCACACCCCTCCACGTTCTGACTAATGGTTCGGCCCCATTCAACTTCTGGGTCTCCAAATTGTCCACGTGGCCAGAGCTAGCCTTTTATGCCTTGGAGGTGCTGGCCTGCCCGGCGGCCAGCGTTTTGTCTGAACGTGTATTCAGCACGGCAGGGGGCGTCATTACAGACAAACACTGCCGCCTGTCTACAGCCAATGTGGACAAGCTGACGTTCATAAAAATGAACCAGGCATGGATCCCACAGGACCTGTCCATCCCTTGTGCAGATTAGACATTAACTACCTCCCCTTAACAATATATTATTGTACTCCAGGGCACTTCCTCATTCAATCCTATTTTTATTTTCATTTTACCATTATATTGCGGGGCAACCCAAAGTTGAATGGACCTCTCCTCTGTCTGGGTGCCGGGGCCTAAATATGTGACAGTGGCCTGTTCCAGTGGTGGGTGACGTGAAGCCTTATTCTCTGCTATAACATGAAGACTGATTCTGTGCTGACATGAAGCCAGATTCTCTGTTACGGGACCTCTCTCCTCTGCCTGGGTGCCTGGGCCTAAATATGTGACAGTGGCCTGTTCCAGTGGTGGGTGACGTGAAGCCTGATTCTCTGCTATGACATGAAGACTGAATCTGTGCTGACATGAAGACAGATTCTCTGTTACGGGACCTCTCTCCTCTGCCTGGTGCCGGGGGCCTAAATATGTGACAGTGGGCCTGTTCCAGTGGTGGGTGACGTGAAGCCTGATTCTCTGCTATGACATGAAGACTGATTCTGTGCTGACATGAAGCCAGATTCTCTGTTACGGGACCTCTCTCCTCTGTCTGGGTGCCGGGGGCCTAAATATGTGACAGTGGCCTGTTTCCAGTGGTGGGTGACGTTGAAGCCTGATTCTCTGCTATGACATGAAGACTGATTCTGTGCTGACATGAAGCCAGATTCTCTGTTACGGGACCTCTCTCCTCTGTCTGGGTGCCGGGGCCTAAATATGTGACAGTGGCCTGTTCCAGTGGTGGGTGACGTGGAAGCCTGATCTCTGCTATGACATTGAAGACTGATTCTGTGCAGACATGAAGCCAGATTCTCTGTTACGGGACCTCTCTCCTCTGCCTGGGTGCCTGGGCTAAATATGTGACAGTGGCCTGTTCCAGTGGTGGGTGACGTGAAGCCTGATTCTCTGCTATGACATGAAGACTGATTCTGTGCTGACATGAAGCCAGATTCTCTGTTACGGGACCTCTCTCCTCTGTCTGGGTGCCGGGGCCTAAATATGTGACAGTGGCCTGTTCCAGTGGTGGGTGACGTGAAGCCTGATTCTCTGCTATGACATGAAGACTGATTCTGTGCTGACATGAAGCCAGATTCTCTGTTACGGGGACCTCTCTCCTCTGCCCGGGTGCCTGGGCCTAAATATGTGACAGTGTCCCTGTTTCCAGTGGTGGGTGACGTGAAGCCTGATTCTCTGCTATGACATGAAGACTGATTCTGTGCTGACATGAAGCCAGATTCTCTGTTACGGGACCTCTCTCCTCTGTCTGGGTGCCAGGGCCTAAATATGTGACAGTGGCCTGTTCCAGTGGTGGGTGACGTGAAGCCTGATTCTCTGCTATGACATGAAGACTGATTCTCTGCTTACATGAAGCCAGATTCTCTGCTATGGCATGAAGAGACTGATTCTCTGCTGACGTGAAGCCAGATTATCTGCTATGGGACCTCTGTCCAATTGATATTGGTTTAATTTTTAATTTTTTTTTATTTTATTTTAATTCATTTCCCTATCCACATTTGTTTGCAGGGGATTTACCTACATGTTGCTGCCTTTTGCAGCCCTCTAGCTCTTTCCTGGGCTGTTTTACAGCCTTTTTAGTGCCGAAAAGTTCGGGTCCCCATTGACGTTCGGGACGAAGTTCGGGTCGGGTTCGGATCCCGAACCCGAACATTTCCGGAGTTTCGGCCGAACTTCTCGAACCCAAACATCCAGGTGTTCGCTCAACTCTAGACATGAATAAGGGTAGGTTCACATAGAGATTTTTGGAGGAGGTTTTGAGGCAAATTTTCCTGCAGTTTTTTCATTTAAAACCAGAAGTGGGTTCGAAAGGAATCGGAAATGTAAAAGAAGGACTCAACGTCGCCCTTCTTCTGGATTCACTGCTGGCTTTGGCTGAAAAATCTGAATGGAAATCTGCCATAAAACCTGCTTCAAAAAACCTCTGTGAACCTACCCTTAGGGCTCATGCACAAGAAAGTATTTTTTGTCCGTGTCCGTTCCATATTTTTTTTCCCGCCCTTATATGGAACTATATATATATATATCAGAGCTGTATCTGAACCAGAGTGCTAGTGGGGAAGGGAATAGACATATGTAACAGAGATGTATATGTGGCGGTTTAGAATCAATGCTGGTGGAAGAGAGAATCAGATGTAGCAGAGCTGAATAAGCTGCTGTTCAGCCACAGTACTAATGGTGAAGGGAATAGACAGATTTAGCAGAGATGTTTATGTGGCGGGTCAGCATCAATGCTTGTTGAAGAGAGAGACAGATGTAGCAGAACTGAATAAGCTGCTGTTCAGCCACAGTACTAATGGGGAAGGGAATAGACAGATGTAACAGAGATGTATATGTGGCGGTTTAGAATCCATGCTGGTGGAAGAGAGAATCAGATGTAGCAGAGCTCAATATGCTGCTGTTCAGCCACAGTTCTAATGGGGAAGGGAATAGACAGATGTAACAGAGATATATATTTGTGGAGGGTCAGCATCAATGATGATGGAAGAGAGAAACAGATGTAGCAGAGCTGTATATGAGACTGTTCAGCCACAGTGCTGGTTGAAGAGATAAACAGACACATGTAGCTGAGCTGTATATGCATCTATACAGATACATAGTGTAAGGTTTATACACAACTGGAGGTACAGCTGTAATGGAAAAAATATCTGCATCAGTGCTGGTGGGTGGGGGATGGTTATGTTTTATGGGAGACAAAAGCACAGATTATACGTTTACTAGCTGACAAGCTTTTGAGCTAATGTTTAATATGGAATTATATTTTTTGATAAACAAAATGGGTTTGTAAGAGATCAGACAGAGATTTTGTGTGTAAGAATCCATTCACGACGGTCCGCAAATGGGTCCGCATCCGTTCCGCAATTTTGCGGAACGGGTGCGGACCCATTCATTCTCTATGGGGACGGAATGGATGCGGCCATTTCTATAGGGGGTGCCGGCCGGGTGTGTTGCGGATCCGCAATTTGCGGGTCCGCAACACACCATGGACGTGTGAATGGACCCTAAAACTGTGCAGAACAGCCACGTGTTACTGTACACTGAGCTCACTTATCACAGCTCTCTGATGATTCCCCAGCAGGGGGAGGGGCCTCACAGAGACTGCAGGCTGCCAGACTGATGAGTCATACTCTTCACATGAACTAGCACGCATGTACTGAGCTTTCAGTGTGATGTCATAAGGAGGTGTGGCCGGCCTTCACTCTAGCTGCCTAAGCCCGCCCAGCTTTAGCAGCAGAAAACCAGGAAGTGAACAGCTAGCTGGCAGCAGGTGAGGAGGAATTTGCAAGATGGGAATAACCCTTCAAGGCTGTATGCAGGTTTTAGTGTATTATGTGGCAGTGCACACATCACCACTTAAGTGCACCAAAAACTGCAGGTGTCCAGCCTAAACAGTCACCCCCAAATATTCCACCAGACAAGAACATTTTGGGGGGGTCATATCCCCTGTGCGGCAGTTGCTCATAGCAACCTGTCAACCTGCAGCTCAGAGAATATGAACGGGTCCGATTGGTTGCCAACTGCTAACAGTCCTCTCCTACCTGCTGCAGTGAGCGCCTCACACTCCGCCATCTGGATCTGTCACCGGCTCTCCTTGTGTCTCAGTGTGAGCGTGGTGGCCCGGACTTCAGCAGTCACCAGGAAGACGGCGCGGAGGAGGGAGAGGAGAGCGGACAACGCAGACCCGGCACACACAGGGCCATCCTCTGTTATCGCCTCCTGGCCATTCACCTTACTTCCAGGCAGCATAACCACCCCGACCACAGCGCCCCCTGCAGGCAGGCGCTTACGGATATTCCTCAGTATTTCCCGCAGCTGGCGCTGTGATGCCGGGAGTACTTGCGATTCCGGGCGACAGAGGAAGAATACCAGTCCGAAGCGAACAGTCCGGTTGTGGGGATGCTGCGGCCAGTCTGGGCCCGGTTTCTCCCCCTTGCAGTGGTTCACATGTTTCGGGGTTTCATGCTGCGAGGCCCCCTGTTTAAATATATCTCCTCCATTCACCAGCTCGTCCGGAAAGAGCTCCCGCAGAAAGTTCTCCAGCAGATGACGGCTCTCCGGTCCCACAGTTCTCCGACCACAAGAACTTGCTGAGGACCCCCGAAGTGGCTCTCCATGCAGTCTCTCGCCATGCCTGCCTTCATCATCCTAGCAGCATCCTGACCTTACAGCCCCGTACAAATGATCCACTGCCCGCAGAGCAGAGCTTAAAAAATGGAGGGTTTAGGCGCAAATGGCGACAAGACAACAAAGTCTTGTCTCCATTTTGCAATTCTAAGTCGCATTGGCGACCATTTTGGTCGCTGAAGGATTCTATTTCAGTCCAAAACCTATTTTTATATAAGCTTATATTACATTGTGATCTATACGCACGCAGGGACATGTAGCAGGTCAAAGTCCATAGAAAAAGCCATTACTAAGAGGTTTTTGCTTGCATGGTATAGATAGCCTTGGACTCTGGTAAAGAGATAAGATAAAGGTGTAGCTGGCTAAAAACATGTGTTACTGTTTAACTTAAACATCACGTCATTTAGGACTATATATATGTGTCACAAGGATAATAAAGTTCAGAGTCATTTTGAAATTGCACAGCACTGTGTCATATCTCATTATCACTCTCTCTGACGTCAGATAAGGATCAAATCAAGCTGAATACCGAAGTCTTGTACCTGGGGTACACATTAAGGGGAAGATAAGAATATTTCCTTACAATTTGGGGGCTTTCGTCCGGAATTGGGAAGGTCATCCCTGATGTTTGGTAAGAAGAGACACTGATTTTTGTCCTTTAGGCCATTCCAGGGGCACTGACCACGTCTCGATTCAAGTAAGTACATAAGGGACCCTTAGATAGACT
The DNA here is from genome assembly GCF_905171765.1 of Bufo bufo. Taxonomy (NCBI): domain Eukaryota; kingdom Metazoa; phylum Chordata; class Amphibia; order Anura; family Bufonidae; genus Bufo; species Bufo bufo. The sequence goes on along the minus strand of NC_053391.1, from coordinate 272,678,720 downwards.
TCGAAGTACTGTGTCAGGGATACAGTAAGCATAAACTCAGGGAGTTTTTGCCTTAGGATTCAGGGAATCCAGTAACAAGACAAGTGCACTTCAGAGGGCTCTGGAGCCCCGTAAAAAATCTGTTCCGGAACAGAAAGGAATTCCGGGAATCCAGTAACCAGGAAAGTGCACTTCAGTGGGCTCAGGGAGTCCCGTAAAAGATCTGTTCAGGGAACAGAAGGTCTAACAGCTTGATTTGATTCTTAATAAGATAATTGTAGAAGTTTTTGCATGATAAGTTGTTTGATAATTGTAGAAGTTTTGCATGATAATTTGTTTTGTCTAATAGTTATATAAGGTGAAGTGACAGACTGGGTCGTAAGTGTACAGCTGTCGTCCCAAAACTAACATTCTGTTTTGTTTTTTACTATTACTGTATTGAATTATTTTTGTAAGAAAATAAGTTTTAATAATGGGTAGTCAAAAATCTAAGATAGAATACCCTAAACCAGAACCAGGAGAAACATGTAAACAATATGTTGCCCGAGTCAGTCCTACACAGTATTACCTTGTTAACCCATGGGTAGATAAATTGGCAGAGTGGACAGAGGCAATGGAAGCGGTAGACCCCTTTCCCAGGGAAGAAGACAATAGCATATATCACATGGACATGGTCAAGGGTCTATGCTTAGGCGACACTGCCGCCTGACCGTATTTTGAACCTGACCCTTCATGAGATATCGATTATATGCAGAAAGGAGATAGAAAACACATGATAGAGGTATTTAAACAAAAGTCTCACCTCCCAGTAGCCGTAACATGTAAGCAAAAACCCTCAGAAAGCGTTATTGATTTCTGGAGATTTGTGGATTGCGTGAAATTGGAGGCAGGCGATACTGGTTCTCCAGAATGACAGTCTAATTATTTCCACATTATTAACAATCTGATAGACTAATGCTTACCATAAAAAAGAACGTCTCCAGTTAGGACCTTCAGACAGCATCAGTTAATGGATAAGTATCGTATGTATCTAGTGTGAGCTATAGAAATCCACTTCCCCCACCTTCACAAAAACACATTCCTGAGATAAGGGAAGCGGGCAGAGTAAGTAATCTGTAATATATTGTACAAGATGAAGAATTGTTTGGTCATTTTCTTCCCCAAGGAATCCAGCTTTTAACAAAATGACTGTGATTATAACATGTATATTGTCTTCTTATAAGAGTTGATTAATCACAGAGGGAAAACCAGAAGAGATTGGAAAACGCAGCAACAAACTGTGTGTGGTGTGGCTATCTGTTTCCATGAAAGCTGTGTTTGTCTGTGCTGCAAGTTTCGGATGAAAACAATGTGGGTTGGAAGACATGAATGATTCAGTGGAATGTGAATGGGTGTGGCTTTGAGTTGTAATTGAGGCGAATATGTGTGAAGACTGATTATGAGCTGTTTTAAGTACATGAAAATGTATGTGAATGTGTATGGAATACGGTATTTTGTTTTTATATAATATGCGCATTGAGAAATTTTATTTTTTATTTATTTTTTGGAAGTTTTTGGTTTTTTATTGGTGCCAACAGCATTGATCAAGCTGTACATTTTTTTATTGAAGTCAATGAAAAATTTTTATGGGCCCTTTGTGTGTTCATGTCTGTATTGTCAGATCTGTTTGTTTCAATGTTTTCAGTTATGTGTTACATGTTAAGTGTTGTGCTAAACATCTGAGCTCTGTTCCTTTGGACAGCTAGGATACTAATGACAGACAAAAAGGAGGACCACAGCATCCAACTAAAAGGGGTGGACCTAAATGACTCAGAGTGGGAGGAAGGAAGTGTGAGCCCTCTATGTGAATTAATGGGGTTTTGACAAAACCTTTCAAAACTGACTCACTACCACTCGAGACCATGGACAGGGAATACGTCACAGATCATGTCTTCAGCATTATACTAGATTGCCCAGTCAGCCTGTTAGGGAGAGATTTGTTCATTAAGCTTGACTTGCAGGTATCAGCAAAGACTCAGGGCATAAGAGTACACTCAGATCTCATTCCAGTCTCTACACCAGTGCCACTGATTCTTGCAAACATACAGGACCACCCAGAGCTTAATAACATTAACCCTGCATTATGGTCTTCAAATGAATATGACACAGGATTCATAGATTGCACACATTACAAAGCTACTGTGAAACCAGGTGTCATCTCAGTGTTCCAGAAACAATACCCGCTGTTAAAAGAGAAACTTGATGGACTTAGGCCAATGATAGAAGAATTCCTACAAAAGGGAATCCTGGAAGAGGTGATTTCACCCTACAGCACGCCCGTGAATCCAGTGACAAAGGCAGATTGTGCTACCCGCTTTGTACAGGATTTAAGGGCCATCAACAACATCATTGTCCCTATAGCCCCTGTTGTATCTGATGTCACTTAATTATTATCTGCCATTCCAGCAGACGCTGTCTGGTTCAGTGTGATAGATCTGAAAAATGCATTCTTTTCTATCCCAGTTGATAAGATAACCAGACTACTTTTTGCTTTTTCCTTTGACGGACGCCAACTGACCTGGTGCAGACCCCAGGGATATGCTGATTCACCTGTAGTGTACAGCATAGTCCTCCAAGCGATGTTAAAGCCATGGTACAGCCCCCCAAGGTTCTGTGCTGCTGCAATATGTCGGTGATTTGTTACTGTGTAGCATGTCAGCGGAGGCCAGCATTCAGGATGGTTTATCACTGTAATAATGATTGTCAGGATGTGTCACAAAGTGACACTTAAGAGAATGCAATGGTGTAAAATGCATGTTGAATACTTGGGCTTTTGTCCTCACATAAGGTGAACGGAGAATCAGTGCAGAAAGAGTCCAGTCTATTGCGGGTTTAGTCGCCCCGCACACCAAGAAAGAAATGTTATCTTTCCTTGGTATGATAAACGGTAGACAATGGATTCCTGATTGCTCCCACTATTGACAATGTTTTGAGGCAAGCCACTCTGGAAGAAAATCCAGATTTGATTAAATGTCTTCTAAATGAACAATGCATTGATTATCTGAAATGTTCGCTCAGTTCGAGTCAAGGGCTGGGCCTCCCTGACTATAATATGCCCTTCCACATGTTTGCACGCCAAAATTGTAAAACCATGGCGGGTGTACTGACACAAGAAAACGGAGGCAAGTTGCGTCCTTGTGTGTTTTTCTCAAAGGTAATGCCCACCTCTGTCCAGGGGATGCCGGCATGTCTGTGTTCTCTTGCAGCCTGTGCTATGATGGTAGAGTTGGCAACTCCTTTCACAATGTGACATTACACCATTTTGCACACCACTCATGATGTTGTAGGCCTACTCAAGGGCATCCACACTCAACACAGCAGGCAGCTGAGCTCATTGCACTCACTAGAGCATGTATTCTACATGATAGACCTGTCACCATCTATACTGAGAGTTACACACACACATGGGGGTAGTTGTGGGAACCATGGTATGATTTGGCAGAGGAGAGGATTCACGGCAGCAGATGGTAAGGATCATGTCTCACAGGGCAATGCGCTGCAGATAAGGTGGCGAAACAAGTGGCCAAATGCAACCTCACAGGTTTGTGTAACCATTGGGAGATGCCATGTCTGGCACCTCCAACCCCTGAGATGTTGCAAATACTTACTGATCTTCAGTGGTATGCCACTGAACAGGAACAGCAAGACTGGTGTTATCCAGTATTGCAGAAAAATCCTAAGACAGGATTAGAATTAGTCTGCAAAGAGGGGAAGTTATGCATTCCCCCAATACAGTGCTTCCATCTTAATAGCACATTTCTACGGAGTAGGACATAACAGCATTGAAATCCTTATGGGTAGGCCCTTTCCAACTCCTTGGGCAAGTCACCCCCTAGTGGTACAGGAAGGCGACATAGACCAGATTAGGGAAGACTATGTCACCAAATTGATGCAGGTACTTAACAAAACTGAGGACAAAGTTGCTTGTAAGTCTCCCTCTTTTCCACAGGAACCCACCCACCCATACAGGGTGGGGGATGAGATGGTGGTCGAAACACTGAAGAAAGGAAGAGCTCAGGGTTATTTCGTATACGGCCCACCTACTACTGTTGTTGCAGTAACCAGAACAGCTGTGCTGACTGAACAATCTCCAATTTGAATCCACGCCACCCGAGTGAAGCTTGTGAGAGCAAGAGAGGAGGCAGACAGCCTTGGCCTTGAAGAAGGACAGGAGGTACTAACGGGGGCAGACAGCCCTGACCTCCAACGAGGCCCAGAGGTACTAACGGAGGCAGACAGCCTTGACCTCGAAGAAGATACAGAAGGGGTACTAACGGAGGCAGACGGCCTTGACCCCCAACGAGATGACGCAGTCGGGAAATTCCTCGAGATGGCTGAAATGTAGTGCCTTGATAATTGAAGTCCCCACCCCAGTAGCTGTATGGACGGGGCTCCTACGTTCCCAATCAAATGACACAGATTTGCAGGATCATGATGTTAAATATGGATATGTAAATCCTTATCATGCTTGTTATAACTGTCCTACATATGAGACTCTGCAAAGTAATATGATAGAAATCTAGAAAGTTGTAAAAAGATAGTATCAGAATATATATATATATACACTCACCTAAAGAATAATTAGGAACACCATACTAATACGGTGTTGGACCCCCTTTTGCCTTCAGAACTGCCTTAATTCTACGTGGCAGTGATTCAACAAGGTGCTGATAGCATTCTTTAGAAATGTTGGCCCATATTGATAGGATAGCATCTTGCAGTTGATGGAGATTTGAGGGATGCACATCCAGGGCACGAAGCTCCCGTTCCACCACATCACAAAGATGCTCTATTGGGTTGAGATCTGGTGACTGTGGGTGCCATTTTAGTACAGTGAACTCATGTTCAAGAAACCAATTTGAAATGATTTGAGCTTTGTGACATGGTGCATTATCCTGCTGGAAGTAGCCATCAGAGGATGGATACATGTTCTCATTCTGTTTACGCCAAATTCGGACTCTACCATTTGAATGTCTCAACAGAAATCGAGACTCATCAGACCAGGCAACATTTTTCCAGTCTTCAACAGTCCAATTTTGGTGAGCTCGTGCAAATTGTAGCCTCTTTTTCCTATTTGTAGTGGAGATGAGTGGGGTCTTCTGCTGTTGTAGCCCATCCGCCTCAAGGTTGTGCGTGTTGTGGCTTCACAAATGCTTTGCTGCATACCTCGGTTGTAACGAGTGGTTATTTCAGTCAACGTTGCTCTTCTATCAGCTTGAATCAGTCGGCCCATTCTCCTCTGACCTCTAGCATCCACAAGCCATTTTTGCCCACAGGACTGCCGCATACTGGATGTTTTTCCCTTTTCACACCATTCTTTGTAAACCCTAGAAATGGTTGTGTGTGAAAATCCCAGTAACTGAGCAGATTGTGAAATACTCAGACCGGCCCGTCTGGCACTAACAACCATGCCACGCTCAAAATTGCTTAAATCACCTTTCTTTCCCATTCTGACATTCAGTTTGGAGTTCAGGAGATTGTCTTGACCAGGACCACACCCCTAAATGCATTGAAGCAACTGCCATGTGATTGGTTGACTAGATAATTGCATTAATGAGAAATAGAACAGGTGTTCCTAATAATTCTTTAGGTGAGTGTATATATATATATATATATGCAATGTAATATTACAAAAACAGTACCATCCCTAGACAAACATGTACCTCTACCAGCAGGATGGGTATTGGCCTGTGGAAATACTAGTCACACATATATACCGGCCAATATTACAGAGGGACCCTGTACAATAGCTAGGTTGACATTAGCAATGATACCACTATTCCCAGCAATGAAGACACGACACACGAGAGACACTTCCCTACAGTTACCAGAAAATTGTGATTATAATGTGAATCTCCTCTCTAGAGCAGAATACATAAGTTAAGGGGTATCTTTGATAGGAGTACCAGGGTTGGCCATATATAACCACAAGACAATATCAAAACTTGCCTGTTTTATGGTAAAACAAATAAATGTCACTAGTACAATTCTGCAAGATATGCTGCTGGATATACAATCGTATGAAAAGGCTATCTTGCAGAATAGGGCAACTATTGACTATTTATTGCTTCAACATGGTATAGGATGCTCAGCGCTCCAGGGATGTGTTGTTCCAATTTATCAGATCACTCCCGTGGAATAAAAGATAAAATAGGCCAACTAGAAGAGATGATAAAACATATAAAACAAAATGTTGACCAAGGATGGTGGGACTGGTTTTTTGGCTAAATACCTGACTTTGGTCAAATAAGATATGTTTTAGGAGTGGCACTCGCCGTGGTCGCTGCAATAGTGAGTCTGCTGTTGTCTGCAGTGTGTGCCCTCCCTTCTTACCATATGTAAAAATGTGGCCGAAAGAGGGGTACACTCAACATTCCTCTATACTCCGGTAGAGAAGGTAAACACAACCTCAAGGATTATACTCCAGAAGGGTATATGAAATACCTAAAGGCGTATAAGCAAACTAAGGAAAAACAAGAAAGGAACAAACTAAAAAAAACACATTCTATAGAAATAAGTAGTTTTTAAGAGGGGGTTGAAGGATTCTATTTCAGTCCAAAACCTATTTTTATATAAGCTTATATTACATTGTGATCTATACGCACGCAGGGACATGTAGCAGGTCAAAGTCCATAGAAAAAGCCATTACTAAGAGGTTTTTGCTTGCATGGTATAGATAGCCTTGGACTCTGGTAAAGAGATAAGATAAAGGTGTAGCTGGCTAAAAACATGTGTTACTGTTTAACTTAAACATCACGTCATTTAGGACTATATATATGTGTCACAAGGATAATAAAGTTCAGAGTCATTTTGAAATTGCACAGCACTGTGTCATATCTCATTATCACTCTCTCTGACGTCAGATAAGATTCAAATCAAGCTGAATACCGAAGTCTTGTACCTGGGGTACACATTAAGGGGAAGATAAGAATATTTCCTTACAGTCGCCATCTGGAGCCCTGCAGAAGCAGCTGGTCCAGCAGACCAGAAGATACCAACAATGGTACCCGCAGAGTCAGACAGTGATACCGATATAGATCCAGATCCACAGACAGGCAAGGCATAGAAAAGGCAGAAGCAGTTACCTGCACCGCAAGCGATAGCAGCTAGGCGGCCCAAGGCAGAGCTGCACACGGATGGCAATTCCCCCTCCGGGAAAGCCAGGGACCCTCATCCGAAGGCAGGACATGGACAGACATGAACGTAACAGGGACAGAAGCCAGAGACACAACAGGACAGACATGGGACAGGATACATCGGAAGCAGTTAAGCACTGCCAGGCTCTCAGATACAGTTACGCACTGCTAGGAAAACAGGGAACAGACTAGGAACATAACATGGCATAAACAAGATACAGAATACAACAATGAAAACCGGAAGGCAGAACCATACAAATGGGCAGATGATAAGACCCCTTGGGTCAGCAGCAAGGAGCTACACCTAGAACAGAACAGGACAAACTGACCCCACAGCTCACAGGAACTTAAAACTGCATAACGAGGCACCTGAGAAGCCCCACCCAGCCACAGAACAGGGGAGTTAACCCCTACAGAACCAGAGTCCAGAATAGTCCAAACAGACAGACTGCAGCACAGGCCATTGCCCCTGGCAACCGGCATACACTGAGACACCCGCAGCCAATACGCCAGAGCACAACCAACCCGTGAAACCGCAGACAGACTGACATGGGGAGAGCAATATCCACAGGCGAGTTCACTGACAGCCAGCACGCAGCCACAAGCAACCAGTCTGCACAGGAATTCAGCCTGAAGCCAGTACACAATGGTGCATGCAGCCAGCCTACACAGAAAGCGTCACAGTGAACCACGCTGTGACACCGACACATTCAGATTTATACTTTTTACCATTTATATAATTGAGGAACATTATAAGGTTTGTTTTAATCTCTCTGTCTCTTTGACTTCTTTTATTTGTCTTTTACATATTAAATTTTTCCCTTATAGTTTTTCAATGCTTCCTTGCTACCCTCCTATTTTAGTAATTTAAAGGCTTTCTTTTTGTCATTTATTGCTTCCTTTACATTTCGATTTATCCACATAGGTTTTTTCTTGTTCTTTACCCTTCTATTTCCATAAGGTACTGAAAGTACCTCTCACAATTAGAGATTAGGATGGTTTTAAAAATACGTTATCCCATTTTGTAGCTGCATTTTATTTTTGAGGACATTGTCTCAGTGAGGTCCAATAGCCTTATGAGAAGTATGCGGGTTACATTTTTTGCAGGACAATCTGTCATTTTTATTAATACAATTTTGGAGTGTGTGATGGAAATGGTCTGAACTGTGGTAATGTCACGGTAGGGAGTGGGGGAAACTCCCCACCGTACAATGTCGCCAATTACTAGGCCATAGGCAGGAAAAAAAAAGGATCTGGTCACCTCCTAAAGCTTCCATCGAATAGCCCTGGTCTCCTGACTGTATTAGCCGCCTTCAATGGTAAAGGGGCTCATACCCACAAACCTAGAAGTCTAGGAATCCCTGCATCGCCCCTCAACATCATGACAGGGCACAGACCTCCTGTTCATCGATCACCACGGATGACAGGCGACTCCAGAGGCCCAGTAGCTGACAGGGAGAAAGACAGAATGCAGCAACTGCATGGCAGGTATGTACACAGTGTAACAACAGAACACTAGCAACAACCAACATTTACCTGCCGCAGCAGAGATTGAAAGACGGCACTAACATCTACCTGTACCATCATGCGAACACCGGATGCACGGAAGCTCCAGGCAGGACAGCACACTGTCTTGTAGAGTAGTTCCCCCTCTGGGGAACCAACCCCACACAAAAGGGAAAAACATCAAACGTCAATGTAGGCCAGTACACACCTACATCAAACAAACACCCAGACGTATAACAAACCTCCAACTCAAACCCACACCATAAACTACACACCAGGAGGGGAAGCAAGACAAGGAAGAAACAGACAGCATGACATCGCAGATGACATTGCTGAGAACATCGATGTCAAACTTGGATGGCCCTCAGATCTCATCCATGCACAGAGCAAGCATCTCACATGCAAGGCAGACAAACCAACTGATCTCAGTCTCCAAGCCAAAGGATATAAAGAGACCTGAGACCACAACCAACTCACCACTTTGCTCGAAACCAGCCAGTGAATTAATCCCACGCACACCAGACAGGGAAGGGAAGCAACTAAAAGGGAAATCGCTCACACATGCATAAACACCACATTGCCACAGGCAACTGCATGAGTGGCAAATGTGTCACGGCACAAACAACATAGGCCGTGACACCGCCCCCGCAGTATTGCCTTATATGAATAACTTAACAAATTATTCGTTTCAATTTTCACCCCCTTGGCAGTGTGCCTTCTTTGTTCCGTTACCTAAAAAACTCTGTGTGTTTTGATAATAAAGGGGAGTTCTACCTGAGAACACATTAATACTGTGTTTTGTGTGTGTAATTACTTTGAGCTCGTATATTCTTTCATCTAATCAGGAGCCATGCTGGGAAGGCAGAAGAGCGTTAATTGTGCTCACAAATGTGACTTTATGTAATTTTTTTGGGAGGTAAAGTGATGAAAAAATTGTGAATTAGCCATTTTTCTTTTCTTTTCCTTTACACTGTTCACCATATGGGAATAATATTTTTATATTTTAATAGTACGGGCATGTTTAGATGCAGTGATGCCAATGATATTTAATTTTTAATTTCTATCCAGTACAAAATACAGGATTCAGTATATTCCAATGCAGTGCTGCCACCTGCAGGCCTGCATTGGAAAATACTAGAGATTGGTTTGGAAACCTTGTACAGGCTCAGACCTATTACTAGTACAGGATTCTAGCTTTATCTCTTTTAGATGCCAAAGTCACATTTGACCACATCTGAGGGGTTAAATGTCTGCAATTGGCATTACCAGCTTAACTACTTAAAACAGCAGAAACATAGTGGTTGTGGCACCTGCTGTGTTTGTGACCGGGTGCCATCTTTATAGATCAAACTTCCATTGTATGTATTCATGAAAGGGGTTAAAGGCTATGGACACCTTTGTGCACTAAAAATCAATAAACCCATATCTTACCGTAATGCAGCACATAATAAAATTGCACTTGTTTGTTTACTGGTATCAGGTTTTCTTCACATGCACTCAGAAATGCTCTTCTATGAGTTTTGCTCTGTGCTGTCATCTCCTTTGAGGTTCTGTGGGAGTTCCTGTTGATTTCAAATGCACTACAAGCACAAGCTCTGCTGCCCTGCCCCCACATCCTGTTACACAGCACAGCTAGCAGCCACTTACATATAGGCTACAGGAACTTGCAAGTAACTTGATAGTAAGATTTCATTACAATCCACATGGTGAGTCTTACAGTATGCTACAGCCTGTAATCAGCAAATCTATTTCTCAATTTCCATTCTGTAGAAAGTCCATTATTTGTAGACACAATAGATATTTCTGCTGATAACATTAGTGCAGCGATCTACAGTCAGAACCATGGCGTTATAAGCCTGATATACAGGGTGGGCCATTTATATGGATACACCTTAATAAAATAGGAATGGTTGGTGATATTAACTTCCTGTTTGTGGCACATTAGTATATGTGAGGGGGGAAACTTTTCAAGATGGGTGGTGACCATGGTGGCCATTTTGAAGTCGGCCATTTTGAATCCAACTTTTGTTTTTTCAATAGGAAGAGGGTCATGTGACACATCAAACTTATTGAGAATTTCACAAGAAAAACAATGGTGTGCTTGGTTTTAACGTAACTTTATTCTTTCATGAGTTATTTACAAGTTTCTGACCACTTATAAAGTGTGTTCAATGTGCTGCCCATTGTGTTGGATTGTCAATGCAACCCTCTTCTCCCACTCTTCACACACTGATAGCAACACCGCAGGAGAAATGCTAGCACAGGCTTCCAGTATCCGTAGTTTCAGGAGCTGCACATCTCGTATCTTCACAGCATAGACAATTGCCTTCAGATGACCCCAAAGATAAAAGTCTAAGGGGGTCAGATCGGGAGACCTTGGGGGCCATTCAACTGGCCCACGATGACCAATCCACTTTCCAGGAAACTGTTCATCTAGGAATGCTCGGACCTGACACCCATAATGTGGTGGTGCACCATCTTGCTGGAAAAAACTCAGGGAACGTGCCAGCTTAAGTGCATAAAGAGGGAAACACATCATCATGTAGCAATTTCGCATATCCAGTGACCCCCTTAGACTTTTATCTTTGGGGTCATCTGAAGGCAATTGTCTATGCTGTGAAGATACGAGATGTGCAGCACCTGAAACTACGGATACTGGAAGCCTATGCTAGCATTTCTCCTGCTATCAGTGTGTGAAGAGTGGGAGAAGAGGGTTGCATTGACAATCCAACACAATGGGCAGCACATTGAACACATTTTATAAGTGTTCAGAAACTTGTAAATAACTCATGAAAGAATAAAGTTACGTTAAAACCAAGCACACCATTATTTTTCTTGTGAAATTCACAATAAGTTTGATGTGTCACATGACCCTCTTCCTATTGAAAAAACAAAAAATGGCCGACTTCAAAATGGCCGCCATGGTCACCACCCATCTTGAAAAGTTTCCCCCATCACATATACTAATGTGCCACAAACAGGAAGGTAATATCACCAACCATTCCGATTTTATTAAGGTGTATCCATATAAATGGCCCACCCTGTAGATCTTATTACTGATGCTCTCACTACCTGCACTCTCGTCTAAATACAGTATTTGTGTGCAGTCCGCACAGTGAGCTGTCACTTTTCCCGCACAAATTAGTACAGTGTGACGACACACAATGCTATGTACACATATAAGTAGACAGTGGGGGAGATTTATCAAAACTGGTATAAAGTAGAACTGGTTTAGTTGCCCATAGAAACCAGATTCCTCCTTTCATTTTCCAATGAAGCTGTGAAAAATGATAGGAGGAATCTGATTGGTTGTTAAAGGGCAACTAAGCCAGTTCTACTTTACACCAGTTTGAAAAATGACTTTATATGTATCTATTATATATATAAAGAAGGACGTATATATGTACAGTCGTGGCCAAAAGTTTTGAGAATGACACAAATATTTGTTTTCACAAAGTTTGCTGCTAAACTGCTTTTAGATCTTTGTTTCAGTTGTTTCTGTGATGTAGTGAAATATAATTACACACACTTCATACGTTTCAAAGGCTTTTATCGACAATTACATGACATTTATGCAAAGAGTCAGTATTTGCAGTGTTGGCCCTTCTTTTTCAGGACCTCTGCAATTCGACTGGGCATGCTCTCAATCAACTTCTGGGCCAATTCCTGACTGATAGCAACCCATTCTTTCATAATCATTTCTTGGAGTTTGTCAGAATTAGTGGGTTTTTGTTTGTCCACCCGCATCTTGAGGATTGACCACAAGTTCTCAATGGGATTAAGATCTGGGGAGTTTCCAGGCCATGGACCCAAAATGTCAACGTTTTGGTCCCCGAGCCACTTAGTTATCACTTTTGCCTTATGGCACGGTGCTGCATCATGCTGGAAAATGCATTGTTCTTCACCAAACTGTTGTTGGATTGTTGGAAGAAGTTGCTGTTGGAGGGTGTTTTGGTACCATTCTTTATTCATGGCTGTGATTTTGGGCAAAATTGTGAGTGAGCCCACTCCCTTGGATGAGAAGCAACCCCACACATGAATGGTCTCAGGATGCTTTACTGTTGGCATGACACAGGACTGATGGTAACGCTCACCTTTTCTTCTCCGGCCAAGCCTTTTTCCAGATGCCCCAAACAATCGGAAAGAGGCTTCATCTGAGAATATGACTTTGCCCCAGTCCTCAGCAGTCCATTCACCATACTTTCTGCAGAAGATCAATCTGTCCCTGATGGTTTTTTTGGAGAGAAGTGGCTTCTTTGCTGCCTTTCTTGAGACCAGGCGATCTTCCAAAAGTCTTCGCCTCACTGTGTGTGCAGATGCGCTCACACCTGCCTGCTGCTATTCCTGAGCAAGCTCTGCACTGGTGGCGCTCCGATCCCGCAGCTGAATGCTCTTTAGGAGACGATACTGGCGCTTGCTGGACTTTCTTGGACGCCCTGAAGCCTTCTTAACAAGAATTGAACCTCTTTCCTTGAAGTTCTTGATGATCCTATAAATTGTTGATTGAGGTGCAATCTTAGTAGCCACAATATCCTTGCCTGTGAAGCCATTTTTATGCAACGCAATGATGGCTGCACGCGTTTCTTTGCAGGTCACCATGGTTAACAATGGAAGAACAATGATTTCAAGCATCACCCTCCTTTTAACATGTCAAATCTGCCATTTTAACCCAATCAGCCTGACATAATGATCTCCAGCCTTGTGCTCGTCAACATTCTCACCTGAGTTAACAAGACGATTACTGAAATGATCTCAGCGGGTCCTTTAATGACAGCAATGAAATGCAGTATAATTTCCAATATTTATGTAATTCTCAAAACTTTTGGCCACGACTGTATGTATGTATGTATGTATGTGTATGTTTCACGATCACTCAAAAACGCAACCATCAATTTCAACGAAACTTGGTATACACATCCCTTGCTACCTGGAAAAAAATCTTGTGGGGGTCACAGCTTTCTAGGAAGTACCGTTCCTAAGATATACCCCAAAAAATTACCTGCATTAGCCAATACAAGCCTGCAAGTCTATCTCTTCATATCCCAACTGCCATACACACGATCACATGTCCCTTATCAGAGAATAGAAGCTCGCAGGCCGTTAGTCTCCACATACACACAGTTTTACACGAGGTTTCCATAACAACCCAGCCATTTTTCTTCACTGCTGCAGGTCAGCTTTAAAGGGGCAGGGCACTGTGGATGACACTGTTAAGGGAGCTGAGTGCTGTGGAGGTCTCAGTTCAGGGGCAAGTAGGGTGGCCTTAATGGCCACCCTCAAAAGACAGACTTAAATCCTTAAGGACACAGCCTTATTTCACCTTAAGGACCAGGCCATTTTTTGCAAATCTGACCAGTGTCACTTTAAGTGGTGATAATTTTAAAACACTTTGACTTATCCAGGCCATTCTGAGAGTGTTTTTTCGTCACATATTGTACTTCATGACACTGGTAAAATGAAGTAAAAAAATAATAATTTTAATTTATAAAAAAATACCAAATTTGGCAAAAATTAGGAAATTTCCAAGTTTCAATTTCTCTACTTCTATAATACATAGTAATACCTACAAAAATAGTTATTACTTTACATTCCCCATATGTCTTTTTCATATTAGGATCATTTTGGGAATGACATTTTATTTTTGAGGGACGTTACAAGGCTTAGAAGTTTAGAAGTAAATCTTGAAATTTCTCAGAAATTTTCAAAAACCAACTTTTTAAAGGCCAGTTCAGGTCTGAAGTCACTTTGTGAGGCTTACATAATAGAAACCACCCAAAAATGACCCCATTCTAGAAACTACACCCCTCAAGGTATTCAAAACTGATTTTACAAATGTTGTTAACCCTTTAGGTGTTCCACAAGAATTAATGGAAAATAGAGATACAATTTTAAAAATTAACTTTTTTGGCAGATTTTCCATTTTAATATTTTTTTTCCAGTTACAAAGCAAGGGTTAACAGCCAAACAAAACTCAATATTTATGGCCCTGATTCTGTAGTTTACAGAAACACCCCATATGTGGTGGTAAACTGCTGTACGGGCACACGGCAGGGCGCAGAAGGAAAGGAATGCCATACGGTTTTTGTAAGGCAGATTTTGCTGGACTGTTTTTTTTTACACCATGTCCCATTTGAAGCCCCCCTGATGCACCCCTAGAGTAGAATCTCCATAAAGTGACCCCATTTTAGAAACTACGGGATAGGGTGGAAGTTTTGTTGGTACTAGTTTAGGGTACATATGATTTTTGGTTGCTCTATATTACACTTTTTGTGAGGCAAGGCAACAAGAAATAGCTGTTTTGGCACTGTTTTTTTTTTATTTACAACATTCATCTGACAGGTTAGATCATGTGGTATTTTTATAGAGCAGGTTGTCACGGACGCGGCGATACCTAATATGTATACAATTTTTTTTATTTATGTAAGTATTAGTGTCTCCATAGTCTGAGAGCCATAGTTTTTTTTATACCGTTTTAATTTTTTTTTTTTTTACGGTGTTCACCTGAGGGGTTAGGTCATGTGATATTTTTATAGAGTAACTTATTACGGATGCGGCGATACCTAATATGTTTACTTTTTTTTATTTATGTAAATTTTACACAATGATTTCATTTTTGAAACAAAAAAAAAATCATGTTTTAGTGTTTCCATAGTCTGAGAGAAATAGTTATTTCAGTTTTTGGGCGATTATCTTAGGTAGCGTATCATTTTTTGCGGGATGAGATGACGGTTTGATTGGCACTATTTTGGGGTGCATTTGACTTTTTGATCAGTTGCTATTACACTTTATGTGATGTAAGATGACAAAAAATTGCTTTTTTTACACCGTTTACATTTTTTTTTTTACGGTGTTCACCTGAGGGATTAGGTCATGTGATATTTTTATAGAGTAACTTATTACGGACACGGCGATTAGAGATGTCCCGAACTATTTGCTGCCGCGGCTGGCGAACATATGCGATGTTCGGTCCGCCCCCTATTCGTCATCATTGTGTAAACTTTGACCCTGTACCTCACAGTCAGCAGACACATTCCAGCCAATCAGCAGCAGACCCTCCCTCCCAGACCCTCCCACCTCCTGGACAGCATCCATTTTAGATTCATTCGGAAGCTGCAGTGTCACAAATTTGACAGGTTATATTAATCGCATTGCGAATTCAACTTAGAGCTGGGTTCCTAATGGTTGTTGTATTGCTAGAATATAACGAAGATTGAGAATATAGTGCTATATTCGTTATATTCGTCAATTCTAGCAATACAACCATTAGGAACTCAGATCTAAGTTGTAATGGCAATGCGATTAATACAGGTTATATTAATCGCATTGCGATTTCAACTTAGAGCTGGGTTCTTAATGACCCTGTACCTCACAGTCAGCAGACACATTCCAGCCAATCAGCAGCAGACCCTCCTGTTGTGCATTTTCATACAATATTATCTAATGACATTATAATCAAAATGAACGCTCATCTCATTGCCTTTAAGAATATGATCAGCCTGAACCAAAGTTATATTATATGGCTGAGGAAGCCAAGATGAGTTCATGGCAAGTTCAGTTTATATAAAAAATAAATAAAATTGTGAACATAAATGGACATTGTATTAAAAGTTATTGCTAAAGATATGACACCATCTGTTAAGGAGTAAGTCAACTCCCCAAGACATGTATGTCTGGAGAGAACAAGGTTACTTGATAAGGGTTCATATCCTTGGGGCACACCTGCTGTATGAGGTTCAATTTATATATTCATAATTATATTATATATATATCTCTGCATGGTATATTTAGTTTACAACATATGTTAATCAATAATTCATATCATATGTTATCTATGTGTAACAATGTATCGATTTATATATATATGTTATACCATGTATTTACCATTTAGAAGGTACAGAAACAAGTAAGTTTAAGTTAATTGGATTTCAAAACAATAGTTATTCATGGATGTAGATAAATGAAATGTACAAGTTCCGATGCACAGCATCAAAGCCGCTATATAAAATTTTCATCAAGTCAACCTATATTTCAAAAAGATAAAGGAGAAGACAGTCAACTCCAACAAGTCCAGGATATAGGTAATTAAAAGTGTCAGGAAAAGACCTTCCTCAATGATTTATTTTTAAGAAAGGTCAACAAAGTCATGTAAACATATTATTAGATATTTCATTTTAATGCTTAAAAGTTGGGATGTTCACCTACAGTACCGCAGTGCCATCTGGAGGTAGATGGGCAACATTATATTATTTCATTATTTGTTCTATACCATATTAGGAGAATTGGGAATCCATAATCTAAAGGGGATGATTCGTAGATAAGGGGGGGAATAATTACTCGTGTGCGGGGTAGCATGAAAGGTTAGCAAGAGAAAAAAAAGAGAACAAGAGAAAAAGATCCATATATCCATTGATCCATCCATTCATTCAATCAAAAAGAAAAACTTTACCAGAAGAAACTTGGATTATTCTTTTTGGATTACTAGGAAAGTTCTTCAGAACTGGTCCCATCTGAACTCTGTCTACCCT
This sequence comes from Bufo bufo, assembly GCF_905171765.1. Taxonomy (NCBI): domain Eukaryota; kingdom Metazoa; phylum Chordata; class Amphibia; order Anura; family Bufonidae; genus Bufo; species Bufo bufo. Next base: position 272,661,535 of record NC_053391.1, on the reverse strand, counting down.
TGACCCGGTAACGTATATTTTGTTTATTACTCGTGATATTAATAAGATATTTCTCTCGGTATATAGCCAAGAGTTCCCATATTGTGGGAATATATAGTGTTAGGTGCCTCCATAATGCTGATTATTCTCTTAGCAAAGATGCATATTGTTAATAGAAGATCTGACATTATTTGAAAAGAGAACTAAACCCTTGGAAAGTTATTTTCCTTAGTCTGATTACCGAGCTGAATATTTTATCATATTAATATCATATATTTTTGATTGGTCATAGGAAAACAGAGTCAAGGGATAACAGTTATTTTCCTGTAAATCCATGTTTTATTGTTATAGCCTGTTTGATAAACAGAAGATCCTAAGTTTCTCTTGGTATATGAGTCCGTTTGTTAAAAGTATGACACTGGTTGTCATAAATCAATAAATCATACTGTGCTGATCAGATAGGGGTGTGTTAACACTACCGTGTGGTACATTTTGGATGTTATGTTGTAACTTCATCATTTGTTTTGCAGTTGTATTGTTTTATATTCTTTGTTTTTATAATAAACGATTATATATTTTTGCATATACAATTGTTCTTTTGTTTCACTGCTTGCACAAATCAAATTAAGATACTTGATAAAAAGAACTTAGAGGCGGTTTTTATGTCCGCCTGAAGGATAATATATTTTTTATATTATTTTTTTATCCTCTCTTTTATATGAAGATTCTTTTTCATATAGAAGATATATGACATAAATGGAGGTCCGCACCGAGATCGAGTAATTCTTTAATTGATTGTGCAAATAGTGAAAGGTTCCACATTTCTTCTTGGCTAGCCAGTGTGGTGTTACATCTGTGTATTGATTATTGATCAGAAAGATGGGTGTTACAGGCAGTGACCCGGGTAGTGACTATGCTACAGCAGGCAGTGCACCCAGCCCAACGCAGCTTATCCATAATGTTGTTGAATATATACACTCACGGAACAAAATTGATAAAGATATAAATGAATGTATTAATGAACTACAGGAAAAAGCCAAGGAAGAACGTGGGGATATATGGCAGTTAGGTGGCATGGTTGAAAGATACCTAACATATATTGATGTGTTGCAAGATAAAAACAAAAAGGACCAACACCTTTTTTGCACATTGCCACCTGTATTATATGCATTACTGGCAGTCAGTACTCATTCACAAAAGAGATGTGAATCTGTGCAGGAAATGGAGATCTATGTAGCCCAGCTAGAAGCAAATCTCAGAGTCGCAGAGACCGAGATTAAGGACTTAAAATACAACCTTGATCTCAGCCATGATGCATATCAAAGGGCAAAAAGTGACTTAGAGGAGTTACATCTCCGGCATTCCAAAATTCAGCAGGCAGACAAATCAAGCCATACTATAATTGATATTGATCAAAATCCGTCTGATACTGAGGGATTTCCAGACCCCCCAAATCTTACGCCCCAACATCTAGACATGTCGTCATATGCTCTTAAAGTAGACTGCATTCCAGACCACAAGCCACCAAGAAATGATGGCATGATTAGACAGGAGGCATTAACCCAATTAAAAGGGCATTCCAAACTGTAACCACCTTACTAGGTGCCAGCGATATAGAAGCCCCTAGAAGTTTCTCTCCGCACATTCCCCTGGAGAGAGATGCAAGGGTTAAATCCCCTGCGCCATATGTGTCTCATGGAAGTGATCAAAGTGCATATAATTCTGACAGTGATACGGGAAAGCGTGTGTCTTATTCCCTACCACGCAAGCATGAGTTTGCCCATAAGAAAGATCTTCCTTTAGGGATAGAGGAATTCAAAATTGGCAAGATGTTTTGCATGAAATTAAACTAGAATTCGGACCTTACCGAACCATCACTGCTGCAAAACGTGAGATATATAAGCTTACATGTAGGCCCAATCAGAGTCCCCGTGAATTCCTCTCTGTCCTTAAAAATGCCTATGGATTAGCATATAGGTCCCCAAATTGGGAATCTGAAGAGTTTAAGCAGCTGTTCTATGATGCAATGCTAACCCAAATCAAGCTTAGCCTAGCTAGAGATCTTGATATTGAAGCTCCCTTGGATAGGTTGGTGACGGCTGCCACCACAATGTATAATATCAGTGAATGCCATGAAACAGGTGAGAGGAGGTTCAAAAAGTCCCCAGAGCAAAATGTAGCTGAAGCTAAGGTAAACCCTAGCTTGGGATTTGAAACGGAGCCACGTAAATACCCTCAATCAACAGGACCTGTCCAACAAACCCAGCAACAACAGGTAGGACCCAAACAGATAAAACCCCAAAACCTCAATGGGTCAGAGGGAGATAATTCTGGTGCTGAAAGGTCTAACTACCGTCCCTATTACAATAGAGGCCACCAGGGATCTAGGCCCTTTAACAATAGAAATTCCCAGGGGTACAGGAACTGTAACAACAGGCCCAGACATCAAAGGGAAGATAGGCAGGAACCCTCAAGTTCACCTAGAAGTAGGTCACCCACCAATAACCAGGCCGCCCCACAAAATCAAAATGTACGCAAACCAAACAGGTTTGATCAACTGGCTGAACAAATGACCCAGCTGTATGACATTTGTAAGTAAGTTATCCCAGGGGTCCCAAGGAAAACAGCCTGAACCTTTTTTAGGGGCAACTCCAGGTCCCAGCTCAGCCCCATAAAACAAATAGAGCAGGGTCAGAGCCCAGGCCAACGCAAGGTAATCAAGGTGGTTGAGGAAGAATCTAAATTGACTTTTAATCATATTTTGCCTTGCAGTGCTCCTGACCCTAAAGTTGGGGCCAGGGAGGAGGTGTCTAATATGTTATCTATTTTGCAGACTAATCTTGTCGATCCATACAATCCTGTGTCTTCTCAAACAAGTGGTCCTATCGTATCAGCGTCAGGCTGTGAACCGTCTATAAACTGTGACTTAGTCCAGCTTTCCCCTAAGGTGGGGGCTACTACTCCTGCTCCCTGCAGCAGGAATGTGAAGGATTCACCAGAGGTCCCGACGCTGCAGAGAGGTCACGCTCTCAGAAAACAGGAAAAGAACACTCACCTTAACTTTTTATGTGATTTGTTTCAGGTCAAAGGTCGATATTTTGTGGACTCCTACCTTCAAGATGAACATATCGGGCCGATCAGGGGTTTAATTGATACAGGATCACAGGCAACTATCTTATCACATAGTTATTTCCAACAAGTTATGGACTTAACAGCAAAGAGACCGAGATTGAAATCATTCGATGGCTCTCTGATAAGTGTAGGTGGAGACACTTTGCAGGTAAAAGGTACATCATGGTTGACATTCAAAATTGGCAAGAAGACAATTAAACACCCCACACTGATTGTGGACCTTCCATATGATCGGCTGATCATAGGAATTGACCTTCTGAAAAGGTTAAGCTCCATAATAGACTTCATTAATGAAGCAGTCTGGACTCAGGTAAAGGCACCCATTGCCTATTATTATTCTTGCAATGCACAAACCCAACGTAGTTGTCATGTGATTGAAGAAAGGCCTAACTCTGTTGAAGTTCATTTTAGGAACAGTCAAACGCCGGATGTAACGATCCTGAAAAATGGTAAGCCCGAGGAAGCTGTCAACGGTGCTGCTCATATCATTACTATCCAGGACAGAATCGAGAAGATAACCCTGGATGAGGATGTATTGACTATTTCCCTTGAAGGGGGAAGTCACAAAATTGCGGACCTGGCCAAATATACTCAATCCATGGTACAGATTGAAAGGGTCAATGACAATTTATTGATTCCCATACAGGTAAACAATATAGCCCGGGTGAAATATGCCAAGTTGGATCTGAAATCCGAAGCCAGCTACATAAGCTTAGAACTCTTAAAACAGGTCACCAATCCTAAAATGATAAAAAAAAATCCTCTCCACAGGAACAATGGGTTCATGATCTGGATGGAGATTCCCAGAGTCATAATGTGGTTGCAAAATGTCTTTTGTCTATCTCTATAGGAAGTAAGACTACAGAACACGTTTTCATCGTGTTGAATGAACCACGGCATCAGATATATATGGGTAATGACCTTCTGCACCGATTTGCCGTGCAGATTGATCTGGTAAATAATACCCTCTGGTCCAGATTACCGGGAGACCCAGAGGGATTCCAGGATGTGAAGCAAGCCTTGAGATAGGGACAACAGATGCCCTATGCCGTGAGTATCATGATTGCCGAGGAGGTTAAAATCCCTGAAGGATGTAAACCATTTCTTCTTCCCATTCAAGTGAAGAAGGGACAAACTCTGAAGAACGCAGACGCTTTGATCTGTTTGTCCAACCGGATGCAGAAACTCGGCCTACAGGTAAAACCCACTCCTATGATTAACATCCATCAGGATCCATTGCACATGATAATCCATAACATGGCTCCCCATAGCATATCCCTGCAGAAGAACACAGTAATTGGTCTAGCTATGGATTCGGAATATTATACTTTTGGGTTCCAGAATGATGTAATTGGACTTATTCCTGATGAATACCTAACAGAAGAACAAATATTGGAACAATGTTTTTCCTCAACACCTGAGGGGTTATTCAATATCCACTCTGTTTATCCTTTCACTTCTGAAGAAGGTACATGCCACATCGAAGAGTCATCATTGGTTTTCAACCAAGAGATCGATGAAAAGGAGTACGAGTCATGCAAACAAGGAAAGGATAAGGTACGCTATACCCAAAATGATTTAACGAGTGAGCTTGAAGAAACTTACGAGTTAAGTCAGCCTGAAATCTTTCCAGAATTTCAGGAAAGGGTGGAAGAGCAAATCTCTATAGCTAACGCGTGCTCCAATGAGTCAGAGCGTCAACAGCTAAAGGAGCTCTTCACAGAATTCAAGGACATGTTTGCCAAGGATTCTTATGATTGTGGGGAAATAGACCTGCATGTCGCAAGAATCCAGACAGATCCTGATGCACCCCCTGTCTTTGTCAAACAATACCGACTTCCGCTGGTGGCCTACGAGTCCCTATCGGAAATCGTCAAAAACCTGGAGAAGAGGGGCATCATCCGTCCGATACATAGCTCATTCAACCATCCTATACTTGGAGTCCTCAAACCCAACAGTCAATTTCGTTTCTGCTCGGACCTAAAACAATTGAACAAACGTGTTTACATGTCCGGATGGCCCGTGCCATACATTGACCAGTGTTTGGCGCAAATTCAAGGATCCAAAATTTTCACTGCCCTTGACTGTGCACAAGGATATTGGACAATTAAATTGGACGAAAGGGATCAATACAAACTGGCCTTTCCATTTGGAAAGACACAATATGCATGGACCCGATTATCCTTCGGGTACATAAACGCGGGCCATAAATTTGCTGTGTTCATGCATAAGGCAATGCCTGATGCCACTGAACGAGGTACCTTATCCTATGTGGATGACATTCTAATAAAAAGCACAACTTTTGAGGAACACATTGTAGAACTGAAGCATGTACTAACCCAACTTAGAAAAGCTGGTGTGAAACTTTCTTTGCAGAAGGCTCAATGGTGTCGTGCCAAGGTAAATTTCTTAGGTCATGAAATCACTGCTGATGGAATCAACCCACAGAAGAAGAAGGTGGAAGCAGTGATCAACACCAAGTCACCTACAAATCTCAAGGAGTTGAGATCCTTCTTGGGCATGATGAACTATTCCCGTAAGTTTATAGATAATTATGCCGAAATTACAAAACCTCTTTTGCAGCTGCTGAAGAAAGGAGTGAAATGGGAATGGAGTGAGCGTCATGAGCAAGCTGTGAATGAACTCAAGGCCAAGCTTGTCCAGGCCCCATGCCTTGCATATCCAGAGGGTGGAAAACCTTCTTCGTGGAAACAGGTTTTACTGACAAAAGCATGAGTGCAGTCCTTTTCCAGAAAAAGGAAAACCTGAACAAGATCATCGCCTATGCCAGCAAATCCTTATCATCGGTTGAGGTAAAATTCAACAGTTGTGAGAAAGCATTACTGTCAACTGTGTGGGCTTTACAATATTTCAGGAGCTTCATTCAAGGTGAAAAGATCATTGTGGAAACTGCACATCAACCACTGCAATATTTGCAAAGTGACAGGATCAAGGATGGAAATCTGTCAAACAGCAGGATAACCGCTTGGACGATGTCCTTAATGGGATGGCCATTGGAGATCAGGTATAAACAAAATAATAAGAACCCAGTTGCTCAAGGATTAGCTGAACTACATGATTGTTCCAATGCAGAACAGGGAGGTAAGTCATCAGAAAGTGATTTCTTGGAGGAACAATCATCATCCCCATATAAATCTTATGAAGAGGAGTACTGCAAATCATTACCATATGTATATGTAGACGGTTGTTCTTTCCATACGGATGTAGGAAATGAGCGTACACTGGTTGCAGGTGTCGGAATTGTATGGAATAATATATTCCCGGACATATCCGTCGGATACAAAATTGGCCCAAAAGTAGCCAAGTCGCAGAACTTGCTGCTGTGTACAAAACCGTACAAATGGCTATCAAATATGATATTAAAGAGTTTTCCATAATCACAGATTCTGATTATATTCGTAATAGCTTTGTGGAGTACTTCCCCGGATGGAAAAGATCCAACATGATGAGAAGTAATAACAAGCCAGTCAAGCATGGTAAGATGTTTTGTGAAATCGATCAAATGGTTATTACCCACAGTCTTACAATTTACTGGAAGAAGGTAAAGGGTCATTCAAAGTATCCAGGTATGGACAAGGAAGGAAATGACCTAGCAGACTCCCTCGCTAAACAAGCAGCCATCAATGGAGACGTTTTGGATGTGGATGATCTCATGGGAACTATTCAAGTGGATGCAACAACAAGAAGTCAGGCCCAAAAAGGAACTGAAGCCAATGTGTTGCAATGGAGCCAAGATTCCCCTAGTGAGGATCTCATCATGAGCCAAAAGGGGGATTCAATTATTGGTGCTTTTTATAAACACATTGACGATCCACAGAATTGTCCCATAAATACAGAAGATTGCGATGGCAAAGAGGAGCTGTGGATTTTGATGAAGGGTAAGTGCCAATTCTCGTTGCAGGATGGATTGTTAATTAGGACCTCGAAGAATGGTATCACGCAATGGGTAGTGCCCGCAACATACCGAGGTTTGATGCTACAAAACGCCCATGATGCCCCGACAGCTGGTCACCGAGGTGAGAAGTTGACGTACGAATTGTTACGGGACTACGCTTATTGGCCACATATGTTGCAAGATGGTCGCACGTATTGTCAAGGATGTCTAATCTGTCCTCAATTCCAGCCACAGACACCCACTCATCGAGCGCCGCTGATGAAAAGGGGGATGTCCATGCCATGGTCAGACATCCAAATTGACTTCATTGGACCAGTAACAACCTCATCAAAAGGCAACAGATACATGCTAACCATGACTTGCTTGTTCACAAAATGGGTGGAATGTTTGCCTTGTAAAACATGCAGTTCAAGCGTATGTGCATCTCTTCTCATTAACCACATATTTTCCAGGTTTGGTCTTCCCCAACGCATCGAGTCCGATCGTGGAAGTCATTTCACTAGTGAGGTGATGACAAAGATTTGGGAGATACTGGGGGTAAAAAGGAAGCTAGATATAGCTTATCGGCCAGCCTCTAGTGGTGGAGTGGAACGCTACAACCAATCCATTGTGAACATTCATTGTGAATTTCAAAAAAAGTTTGTCAATGAATCCGGTAAGGACTGGGATGTCAAATTGCCTTTGGTTCTTATGGCCATCAGAGCCACCCCAAGCGCAGCAACCAAACTTTCCCTCTTCGAAATGATCACAGGCAGGAGGATGGTGTTACCCCAACATTTGCTATACCGGACGACAGACCACAATCTAATAAATGTTACAACATCTCATCAATATGTGGAAAATCTACGCAAGCACCTTCAGCATGTGTCACGAGGGTGTCAAGAACCACGCCTGACTCCGCTATACCCGGGGTCAGGAAGTCGCAGCGGTTGGCTGCGCGCTCTATGTAAGATAGGGCTGTTTTCTTATAGTAGCTTTCTGGGTTTGCTTTGCAACCCTTTTTGGCTCACTCAGGGATCCGTAGCTCCTTCTCCTCAGCTGTTCCTTGTCCAGCACTCCCAACCTCCTTATATTCCCCTCTCACACTTCTCTGGTTGCCAGATATAGAGCTTCCTGCCTGGACATCTATTCTGACCCTCTGGAGCTGTGTTGCTGCGTTCTCTGGTTGTTGGTCCAAAACGCTACCCTCCAGATCCCTGTTGGACCTTTGTGGTCTGCTGTGGTCGCCCACCTGGGTGTATGTGTTTGTCTGTATTGTCTGTCCTCTCCCTGGTGTTTCCCTCTTAGTGTCAGTGGTGCGAACTCGCGATCCCACCGGCCCGTTCACTATCTAGGGCTCATTTTAGGGAAAGTCAGGGTTTAGGCACGTGATCGCCGCACGGGTGAGGAACCCGTCTAGGGACGTCAGGGCAGTCAGGTGCCAGCCGCAAGGTGAGTCAGGGGTCACCACCTTTCCCTCTCCCTTGGGCAGGGCTTTCCCTTTTCCCTCCCTGTGCGTGACGCCGGTCATTACATTATATCTGGCCCTTATTTTGTGTAGGTAAAAAAAAAAAAAATTTTTTTTTACCTACTTAGAATCCAGTATGGATTAAATTGCTGCTCTGTCCAAACAATTTCATGGCCTGTCTTTGGAGGTGGCAGGATTGAAGGCGTCGGTCCTCCAGCAACAGCAGCAATTACAACTGACCGCAAGCCCAGCGGTTGCTACTGGTAACCAGGTTGTTGCGGAACCCAAGGTCCCTCTCCCTGACAGATTTTCTGGGGGAAGGGACAAGTTTTTGACATTCCGTGAGGCCTGTAAATTATATTTTAAACTGCGCCCTTACTCCTCTGGTAATGAAGAACAGCGGGTGGGGGTTGTTATTTCCCTGCTGCAGGGGGACCCGCAGTCCTGGGCGTTCTCTTTACCTACTGATTCCCAGGCTCTTCGGTCAGTGGATGAGTTTTTCGGGGCCTTGGGTCTCACCGAGTCGCACTGGCTGAATCAAGATTACGGAGACTCCTACAAGGAGAGCGGCCAGTAGAGGAGTATTGCTCTGACTTCCGTAGGTGGGCTACGGATACCCAATGGAACGACCCGGCTCTCAGGAGTCAGTTCTGCTCTGGGTTATCTGAAAGGGTTAAGGATGCGCTTGCATTATATGAGACCCCCTTTTCCCTTGATGCGGTTATGTCCCTTTCTATCCGAATAGATAGACGCCTTAGGGACAGGTTGAAAAAACCGGAGCAATTGGTAACCCCTCCCAAGCAGCAGTTAGTCTGTACGGACTTAGACGAGCCTATGCAGCTAGGAGGAATTACTCGTCAGGTCCGTCCTCCTGAGGCTCGCCGTAGGCGTGGGGTTTGTTTTTTTTGTGGGGAGAGGGGTCATTTCATTAATGTCTGTCCTTCTTTCCTCAGAAACAAAAGACCGTCGGAAAACTACTAACCCCAGGCTGTGTGGAGGATGTCAGCCGGGGGGTATACGTTTCCTCCATACGTACATCGCAATTTGTGTTGCCAGCGGTTATTGTTTTTGGTGATAAGACGGAAACTATTTCTTTCTTTCTAGACAGTGGAGCAGGGGTAAATTTGATAGATGCCCATTTTGCCCGCACTATGGGTTTGTCTCTCTGTACGCTACAGAGACCTATTCCCATATTCGCTATTGATTCTGCTCCTCTGTCTCAGAGAAACCTCGCCCACATTGTTCATAATTTACACCTTCGGGTAGGGGACCACCATAACAAGATGCTTTCATGTTATGTTCTGGAGGGGCTTCCCACTCCGGTAGTGCTGGGTCTTCCCTGGTTAGTAGCGCACAATCCAGTGGTGGATTGGCAGGCCAGGGAGATATTGGAGTGGAGTGAGCAGTGCAGAGAAAATTGCTTAAATAGCAATTGCTTAGTCGCCTCCATAACTACCCTACCTACATTTATTTCGAATTTTGAGGACGTTTTTTCTGAAAATGGTTGTCAGAAGTTACCACCTCATCGTCCTTATGATTGCCCGGTTAACCTTATTCCCGGCGCAAAATTACCCAAGACCAGGTTATATAATCTTTCGGGTCCAGAGAGACAAGCCATGAAAGATTATATATCCGAGAGCTTGGCTAAGGGACACATCAGACCCTCTTCTTCACCCGTGGCTGCAGGGTTTTTCTTCGTTAAAAAGAAAGATGGGGGCCTGCGTCCTTGCCTAGATTTTCGCGAATTAAATCGGATAACCATCCGAGACCCTTCCTCTCATTCCTGACCTGTTTAACCAGATTGCGGGTGCTAGGTGGTTCTCCAAACTTGATCTTAGGGAGGCCTACAATCTGATTCGTATTAAGGAGAGGGATGAGTGGAAGACAGTTTTTAACACCCCTGTGGGGCATTATGAAAATCTAGTTATGCCTTTCGGTCTGACCAATGCTCCTGCCGTCTTTCAACATTTCGTTAATGACATTTTTAGTCATCTAATCGGCAGGTTTGTGGTAATATACCTAGATGATATTTTAATTTATTTGTCTGTTCTGAGAACACACGAGGTGCATGTCAGACAAGTACTGCAGGTCCTACGGACGAATAAATTATATGCTAAAATTGAAAAATGTGTCTTCGCCGTTCAGGAGATACAGTTCCTAGGTTATTTTTTATCTGCTTCAGGTTTCCGTATGGATCCTAGGAAGGTCCAGGCAATTTTAGATTGGGATCTTCCTGAGAACCTCATAGCACTGCAACGGTTCTTGGGCTTCGCGAATTTCTATAGGAAATTCATTAAAAATTATTCACTTATTGTAAAACCCCTTACTGACATGACTAGGAAGGGGACAGATTTTTCTAAATGGTTTGACGCCGCTAAAGTTGCTTTTTCCTCTCTAAAGAGAGGTTTACCTCGGCACCTGTACTAGTCCAACCTGATGTCTCTCAGCCTTTTATTGTTGAAGTCGATGCGTCAGAGGTGGGAGTGGGGGCGGTGCTGTCTCAGGGTTCGTCTCCTGACAAATGGTGTCCTTGTGCTTTCTTTTCTAAAAAACTATCTGCAGCAGAAAAGAACTACGATATTGGCAATAGGGAACTATTAGCTATTAAACTAGCGTTTGAAGAATGGCGTCACTTTTTAGAGGGGGCAGTCCACCCAGTCACTGTGATTACGGACCACAAAAATCTTCTGTACCTCGAATCAGCTAAGCGTCTCACCCCTAGACAAGCTAGGTGGTCGCTATTTTTTACCAGGTTTAACTTTGTGATTACCTATCGTCCTGGGGCAAAGAATACCAAGGCTCATGCACTATCTCGTTGTTTCCCTGGAGGGGGTAATGTGAGTGATCCGGTGCCCATTCTTCAAAGAGGAGTGGTTGTTTCTGCGGTACACTCTGTTCTGGAGGGGAAGGTGTTAGAGGCCCAGGGGGACGCCCCGGTCTCTTGCCCCTCAGAGAAATTGTTTGTACCGTTGAACCTGCGTTTCGAATTATTAAAGGAACATCATAATTCGGCACTTGCTGGGCACCCGGGTAGTAAAGCAACCTTGGAGCTTTTGTCTCATCGTTTTTGGTGGCCAAGGTTGCGTCAGGATGTATTGGATTTTGTGTCTTCTTGTTCTACCTGTGCGCGCGCAAAAGTTTCACATACACGTCCTGCAGGGTCTCCTTTACCACTCATCCTTCCCAATAGACCATGGACACATCTGTCAATGGATTTTATCACTGACTTACCTTTGTCTGCGGGTAAAACAGTTATTTTGGTAGTAGTGGACAGGTTTAGCAAAATGGTACACTTCATTGCGTTACCCGCACTACCTAATGCTAAGACTCTTGCTCAGGTATTCGTCAGTGAAATCGTGAAGCTTCACGGGGTCCCCTCCGATGTTGTTTCAGATCGGGGTACCCAGTTTATTTCTAAATTTTGGAAAGCTTTTTGTTCCCGTTTGGGGGTACACTTGTCCTTTTCCTCAGCTTTCCATCCTCAGTCGAATGGACAGACTGAGCGTACCAACCAAAACCTGGAGACATATCTAAGATGTTTTGTGTCTGAAAACCAAGAGTTGTGGTCATCATATTTACCGTTAGCTGAGTTTGCCATAAATAATCGTCGTCAGGAATCCACTGGCAAGTCACCATTTCTTCGTGCATATGGTTTTCATCCCCAATTCTGTACTTTCAAAGAGGGGGGGTCTTCTGGGGTTCCCGAAGAGGAATGGTTTTCATCGGTATGGCAGAAGGTGCAAGCTAACTTGAAAAATATGGGAGGTAAATACAAATGCATGGCTGATAAGAGACGGTCGCCAGGTCCGGACCTAGGAGTGAATGACTATGTGTGGTTGTCTACTAGGAATATTAAATTGAAGGTTCCCTCTTGGAAACTGGGTCCTAGGTTTATTGGTCTTTACAAAATTGTAGCCATCATCAACCCCGTGGCTTTTCGCCTGGAGTTACCTCAGACTTTTAAAATCCATAATGTCTTTCATAAGTCGTTACTCAAAAAATATGCTCCACCTCTAGAACCGTCACCGCTGCCACCCCCTCCTGTTTTTGTGGATGGTAATCTAGAATTTCAGATATCCAAAATTGTTAATTCTCGTCGGGTCCGCCGCTCTCTTCAATATCTGGTGCATTGGAGAGGTTACGGTCCTGAGGAAAGAATGTGGGTTCCTGCGTCTGAGGTAAACGCCGACAGGCTAGTTCGGGTTTTTTATGCCTCTCATCCTGAGAGACCTGGTCCTGAGTGTCCGGAGGCCCATTGTAGAGAGGGGGGTACTGTCACGAGGGTGTCAAGAACCACGCCTGACTCCGTTATACCCGCGGTTGGCTGCAAGCTCTATGTAAGATAGGGCTGTTTCCTTATGGTAGCTTTCTGGGTTTGCTTTGCAACCCTTTTTGGCTCACTCAGGGATCCGTAGCTCCTTCTCCTCAGCTGTTCCTTGTCCAGCACTCCCAACCTCCTTATATTCCCCTCTCACACTTCTCTGGTTGCCAGATATAGAGCTTCCTGACTGGACATCTATTCTGACCCTCTGGAGCTGTGTTGCTGCGTTCTCTGGTTGTTGGTCCAGAACGCTACCTTCCGGATCCCTGTTGGACCTTTGTGGTCTGCTGTGGTCGCCCACCTGGGTGTATGTGTTTGTCTGTATTGTCTGTCCTCTCCCTGGTGTTTCCCTCTTAGTGTCAGTGGTGCGGACTAGCGATCCCACTATCTAGGGCTCATTTTAGGGAAAGCCAGGGTTTAGGCATGTGATCGCCGCACGGGTGAGGAACCCATCTAGGGACGTCAGGGCAGTCAGGTGCCAGCCGGAAGGTGAGTCAGGGGTCACCACCTTTCCCTCTCCCTTGGGCAGGGCTTTCCCTTTTCCCTCCCTGTGCGTGACGCCGGTCATTACAGCATGCTTTTGCATTCGCCCAGAAGAATATAGAGAAAGCCGCAATAAGTGCTAAGACATACTACGATCTGAAGACTACACAAAAGGAATATCAAATATCCAATCAGCTTTATCTCTATAACTTCGCTCGGGATCAAGTGAAGGAGAGAAAGTTCTTACCTTCCTGGAAAGGACCTTATGTCATCACTGACAAGTTGTCACCTGTGGTCTACAAAATAAAAATCCCTAAGGGGGATGAAATTGTAGAAAAATGGGTGCACATTAACCAGTTACGTGTTTGTCATCCTAGCTCACGACTTCGCGAGATAGAAGGAGTTGGATGAAGAGAAGTGAAGAGATTTTACGGTTCCAGCTAAAGACGGAAGCCAGGATTTGGTATTGTATGAACAAACATGTGTACTAACCATCCTCATGTGCGTTTCCTCCGTAACTAAACATCTCTTAACTTACCTCTAAAACTGAGAACTTGCTCTGTTCAAGAAAAGAACCTATGCCAATCAAAGATACATGATAGCATTAACTCTTTTCTTGCAGGATAAAAAGTGAAAGATGTATGTATTCATATGTGTCATGCAATTTTATAGGTACAAGATGCCGACTAAGATGATCGCCATCGTTTATATCATCCTAATCTTGGGGAAGGAGTTCCACGCTGAGCCGATTGCTGTGCCAGGTCCTTCATCCGGGATCATGCTACAGGATACCGCAGGATTCATACTGACGAACAAGAGGATTCTATCCCAAAAAGATCTACATCAGTCTAGATACGTTTTCGTTGAAAGACAATTCAACGTGTCTGAGATCATGTCACCGGAAATCCAAGCCTGGTACCAGACGCACATCGGATATTCCCAAGAACGGATTACGCAAATCCTGGAGCAAGCGAGAAAGACCTTGACCAGAGAGCCGTTTTCTACAAACCAGAGACAAAAGCGATTCATTTCTGCAATCGTAGCCGCTATAATTTTTAGCGCAATAGGCGCTGTCATTGCCACAGGTGTAACAGTTGCCAATTCCATCTCTATCAAAACATTGGAACTTGAAATTGGTTCATTGAAAAGGATCCTAATAAACATTCATGCGGAGATGGAGAATCAAAACAAACATTTATCGAACTTATATACTGTTTTGCAGGATCCTGGGATGGTGGAATTTATTGACCATCCAGGTGGTGCGTTGGATAAGATTCTTCAAAAAGATTTTGGCCAAGTTATGGTACAAACAAGATTCACGCACCCAACCTTTAGAAGAAAACATATGAAAAGCCCTTTCATGCATTCCAAACACATTCACACGTTATGGAACATTTTGGAATGAAGGGGGATTTGTTGTGCATTTTCATACAATATTATCTAATGACATTATAATCAAAATGAACGCTCATCTCATTGCCTTTAAGAATAAGATCAGCCTGAACCAAAGTTATGTTATATGGCTGAGGAAGCCAAGATGAGTTCATGGCAAGTTCAGTTTATATTAAAAAAAAAAAAAATTGTGAACATAAATGGACATTGTATTAAAAGTTATTGCTAAAGATATGAGACCATCTGTTAAGGAGTAAGTCAACTCCCCAAGACATGTATGTCTGGAGGGAACAAGGTTACTTGATAAGGGTTCATATCCTTGGGGCACACCTGCTGTATTAGGTTCAATTTATATATTCATAATTATATTATATATATATATATCTCTGCATGGTATATTTAGTTTACAACATATGTTAATCAATAATTCATATAATATGTTATCTATGTGTAACAATGTATCGATTTATATATATGTTATACCATGTATTTACCATTTAGAAGGTACAGAAACAAGTAAGTTTAAGTTAACTGGATTTCAAAACAATAGTTATTCATGGATGTAGATAAATGAAATGTACAAGTTCCGATGCCCAGCATCAAAGCCGCTATATAAAATTTTCATCAAGTCAACCTATATTTCAAAAAGATAAGGAGAAGACAGTCAACTCCAACAAGTCCAGGATATAGGTAATTAAAAGTGTCAGGAAAAGACCTTCCTCAATGATTTATTTTTAAGAAAGGTCAACAAAGTCATGTAAACATATTATTAGATATTTCATTTTAATGCTTAAAAGTTGGGATGTTCACCTACAGTACCGCAGTGCCATCTGGAGGTAGATGGGCAACATTATATTATTTCATTATTTGTTCTATACCATATTAGGAGTTGAGATAACATCATGATGTTATTAGCATGCAAATACACCCACCCTACCTGATTGGGAATCCATAATCTAAAGGGGATGATTCGTAGATAAGGGGGGGAATAATTACTCGTGTGCGGGGTAGCATGAAAGGTTAGCAAGAGAAAAAAAAGAGAACAAGAGAAAAAGATCCATATATCCATTGATCCATCCATTCATTCAATCAAAAAGAAAAACTTTACCAGAAGAAACTTGGATTATTCTTTTTGGATTACTAGGAAAGTTCTTCAGAACTGGTCCCATCTGAACTCTGTCTACCCTTGACCCGGTAACGTATATTTTGTTTATTACTCGTGATATTAATAAGATATTTCTCTCGGTATATAGCCAAGAGTTCCCATATTGTGGGAATATATAGTGTTAGGTGCCTCCATAATGCTGATTATTCTCTTAGCAAAGGTGCATATTGTTAATGGAAGATCTGACATTATTTGAAAAGAGGACTAAACCCTTGGAAAGTTATTTTCCTTAGTCTGATTACCAAGCTGAATATTTTATCATATTAATATCATATATTTTTGATTGGTCATAGGAAAACAGAGTCAAGGGATAACAGTTATTTTTCTGTAAATCCGTGTTTTATTGTTATAGCCTGTTTGATAAACAGAAGATCCTAAGTTTCTCTTGGTATATGAGTCCGTTTGTTAAAAGTATGACACTGGTTGTCATAAATCAATAAATCATACTGTGCTGATCAGATAGTTATGTTGTAACTTCATCATTTGTTTTGCAGTTGTATTGTTTTATATTCTTTGTTTTTATAATAAACGATTATATATTTTTGCATATACAATTGTTCTTTTGTTTCACTGCTTGCACAAATCAAATTAAGATACTTGATAAAAAGAACTTAGAGGCGGTTTTTATGTCCGCCTGAAGGATAATATATTTTTATATTATTTTTTTATCCTCTCTTTTATATGAAGATTCTTGTTCATATAGAAGATATATGACACTCCCACCTCCTGGACAGCATCCATTTTAGATTCATTCGGAAGCTGCATTCTTAGTGAGAGGAGGGACAGTGTAGCTGCTGCTAATTTAATAGGGAAATCGATAGTTAGGCTAGTGTATTCAGTGTCCACTACAGTCCTGAAAGACTCATCTGTCTCTGCTGTAAGGACAGCACCCCAAAAAGCCCTTTTTAGGGCTAGAACATCAGTCTGCTTTTTTTCTTTTCCTGTGTAATCTAATTGCAGTTGCCTGCCTGCCAGTATGTGTGTCAGGCTTGCAGCGTATACTGTGCCCACTTGCCCAGTGCCACCACTCATATCTGGTGTCACAGTATCTTGCATTTAAAGAAGAAAAAAACAACATTTTTAACTGTAATATAAAAGCAGTCAGTTGCCGGCACGCGCGTGTGTTTCATGCCCTGCTAGTGCATAGTGTCACCAATGCAACTCATATCTGGTGTCAAATTCGATTCCATTTAAAGAAAAACAACAATTTTGACTTTAAATAAATAGCAGTCAGTTGCACACACGTGTTTGTGTGTTTAAGGCCCAGCTGCAAGCGCATAGTGTCACTTCAGCGCAACTCATATCTGGTGTCACATTCTATTCCATTTAAAGAAAAACAACAATTTTGACTGAATAAATAGCAGTCAGTTGCACACACGTGTTTGTGTGTTTAAGGCCCAGCTGCAAGCGCATAGTGTCACTTCAGCGCAACTCATATCTGGTGTCCCATTCGATTCCATTTAAAGAAAAACAAAAATTTTGACTGAATAAATAGCAGTCAGTTGCACACACGTGTTTGTGTATTTAAGGCCCAGCTGCAAGCGCATAGTGTTACTTCAGCGCAACTCATATCTGGTGTCACATTCGATTCCATTTAAAGAAAAACAAAAATTTGGACTGTGAATAAATAGCAGTCAGTTGCACACACGTGTTTGTGTGTTTAAGGCCCAGCTGCAAGCGCATAGTGTCACTTCAGCGCAACTCATATCTGGTGTCACATTCGATTCCATTTAAAGAAAAACAACAATTTTGACTTTGAATAAATAGCAGTCAGTTGCACACACGTGTTTGTGTGTTTAAGGCCCAGCTGCAAGCGCATAGTGTCACTTCAGCGCAACTCATATCTGGTGTCACATTCGATTCCATTTAAAGAAAAACAACAATTTTGACTTTGAATAAATAGCAGTCAGTTGCACACACGTGTTTGTGTGTTTACCGCCCAGCTGCAAGCGCATAGTGTCACTTCAGCGCAACTCATATCTGGTGTCACATTCGATTCCATTTAAAGAAAAACAACAATTTTGACTGAATAAATAGCAGTCAGTTGCACACACGTGTTTGTGTATTTAAGGCCCAGCTGCAAGCGCATAGTGTTACTTCAGCGCAACTCATATCTGGTGTCACATTTGATTCCATTTAAAGAAAAACAACAATTTTGACTGAATAAATAGCAGTCAGTTGCACACACGTGTTTGTGTGTTTACCGCCCAGCTGCAAGCACATAGTGTCACTTCAGCGCAACTCATATCTGGTGTCACATTCAATTCCATTTAAAGAAAAACAACAATTTTGACTGTGAATAAATAGCAGTCAGTTGCACACACGTGTTTGTGTGTTTAAGGCCCAGCTGCAAGCGCATAGTGTCACTTCAGCGCAACTCATATCTGGTGTCACATTCGATTCCATTTAAAGAAAAACAAAAATTTTGACTGAATAAATAGCAGTCAGTTGCACACACGTGTTTGTGTATTTAAGGCCCAGCTGCAAGCGCATAGTGTTACTTCAGCGCAACTCATATCTGGTGTCACATTCGATTCCATTTAAAGAAAAACAACAATTTTGACTGTGAATAAATAGCAGTCAGTTGCACACACGTGTTTGTGTGTTTAAGGCCCAGCTGCAAGCGCATAGTGTCACTTCAGCGCAACTCATATCTGGTGTCACATTCGATTCCATTTAAAGAAAAACAACAATTTTGACTTTGAATAAATAGCAGTCAGTTGCACAAACGTGTTTGTGTGTTTATCGCCCAGCTGCAAGCGCATAGTGTCACTTCAGCGCAACTCATATCTGGTGTCACATTTGATTCCATTTAAAGAAAAACAACAATTTTGACTTTGAATAAATAGCAGTCAGTTGCACACACGTGTTTGTGTCTTTACCGCCCAGCTGCAAGCACATAGTGTCACTTCAGCGCAACTCATATCTGGTGTCACATTCGATTCCATTTAAAGAAAAACAACAATTTTGACTGAATAAATAGCAGTCAGTTGCACACACGTGTTTGTGTATTTAAGACCCAGCTGCAAGCGCATAGTGATACTTCAGCTCAACTCATATCTGGTGTCACATTCGATTCCATTTAAAGAAAAACAACAATTTTGACTGTGAATAAATAGCAGTCAGTTGCACACACGTGTTTGTGTGTTTAAGGCCCAGCTGCAAGCGCATAGTGTCACTTCAGCGCAACTCATATATGGTGTCACATTCGATTCCATTTAAAGAAAAACAACAATTTTGACTTTGAATAAATAGCAGTCAGTTGCACACACGTGTTTGTGTGTTTACCGCACAGCTGCAAGCGCATAGTGTCACTTCAGCGCAACTCATATCTGGTGTCACATTTGATTCCATTTAAAGAAAAACAACAATTTTGACTTTGAATAAATAGCAGTCAGTTGCACACACGTGTTTGTGTGTTTACCGCCCAGCTGCAAGCACATAGTGTCATTTCAGCTCAACTCATATCTGGTGTCACATTCGATTCCATTTAAAGAAAAACAACAATTTTGACTGTGAATAAATAGCAGTCAGTTGCACACACGTGTTTGTGTGTTTAAGGCCCAGCTGCAAGCGCATAGTGTCACTTCAGCGCAACTCATATCTGGTGTCACATTCGATTCCATTTAAAGAAAAACAACAATTTTGACTTTGAATAAATAGCAGTCAGTTGCACACACGTGTTTGTGTGTTTACCGCCCAGCTGCAAGCGCATAGTGTCACTTCAGCGCAACTCATATCTGGTGTCACATTCGATTCCATTTAAAGAAAAACAACAATTTTGACTTTGAATAAATAGCAGTCAGTTGCACACACGTGTTTGTGTGTTTACCGCCCAGCTGCAAGCGCATAGTGTCACTTCAGCGCAACTCATATCTGGTGTCACATTCGATTCCATTTAAAGAAAAACAACAATTTTGACTGAATAAATAGCAGTCAGTTGCACACACGTGTTTGTGTGTTTAAGGCCCAGCTGCAAGCGCATATTGTCACTTCAGCGCAACTCATATCTGGTGTCACATTTGATTCCATTTAAAGAAAAACAACAATTTTGACTGAATAAATAGCAGTCAGTTGCACACACGTGTTTGTGTATTTAAGGCCCAGCTGCAAGCGCATAGTGTTACTTCAGCGCAACTCATATCTGGTGTCACATTCGATTCCATTTAAAGAAAAACAACAATTTTGACTGAATAAATAGCAGTCAGTTGCACACACGTGTTTGTGTGTTTACCGCTTAGCTGCAAGCACATAGTGTCACTTCAGCGCAACTCATATCTGGTGTCACATTCAATTCCATTTAAAGAAAAACAACAATTTTGACTGTGAATAAATAGCAGTCAGTTGCACACACGTGTTGGTGTGTTTAAGGCCCAGCTGCAAGCGCATAGTGTCACTTCAGCGCAACTCATATCTGGTGTCACATTCGATTCCATTTAAAGAAAAACAACAATTTTGACTGTGAATAAATAGCAGTCAGTTGCACACACGTGTTTGTGTGTTTAAGGCCCAGCTGCAAGTGCATAGTGTCACTTCAGCGCAACTCATATCTGGTGTCACATTCGATTCCATTTAAAGAAAAACAACAATTTTGACTGTGAATAAATAGCAGTCAGTTGCACACACGTGTTTGTGTGTTTAAGGCCCAGCTGCAAGCGCATAGTGTCACTTCAGCGCAACTCATATCTGGTGTCACATTCGATTCCATTTAAAGAAAAACAACAATTTTGACTTTGAATAAATAGCAGTCAGTTGCACACACGTGTTTGTGTGTTTACCGCCCAGCTGCAAGCGCATAGTGTCACTTTAGCGCAACTCATATCTGGTGTCACATTCGATTCCATTTAAAGAAAAACAACAATTTTGACAGTGAATAAATAGCAGTCAGTTGCACACACGTGTTTGTGTGTTTAAGGCCCAGCTGCAAGCGCATAGTGTCACTTCAGCGCAACTCATATCTGGTGTCACATTCGATTCCAGTTAAAGAAAAACAAAAATTTTGACTGAATAAATAGCAGTCAGTTGCACACACGTGTTTGTGTGTTTAAGGCCCAGCTGCAAGCGCATAGTGTCACTTCAGCGCAACTCATATCTGGTGTCACATTCGATTCCATTTAAAGAAAAACAACAATTTTGACTTTGAATAAATAGCAGTCAGTTGCACAAACGTGTTTGTGTGTTTACCGCCCAGCTGCAAGCGCATAGTGTCACTTCAGCGCAACTCATATCTGGTGTCACATTCGATTCCATTTAAAGAAAAACAACAATTTTGACTTTGAATAAATAGCAGTCAGTTGCACACACGTGTTTGTGTGTTTACCGCCCAGCTGCAAGCACATAGTGTCACTTCAGCGCAACTCATCTCTGGTGTCACATTCGATTCCATTTAAAGAAAAACAACAATTTTGACTGAATAAATAGCAGTCAGTTGCACACACGTGTTTGTGTGTTTAAGGCCCAGCTGCAAGCGCATAGTGTCACTTCAGCGCAACTCATATCTGGTGTCACATTCAATTCCATTTAAAGAAAAACAACAATTTTGACTGTGAATAAATAGCAGTCAGTTGCACACACGTGTTTGTGTGTTTAAGGCCCAGCTGCAAGCGCATAGTGTCACTTCAGCGCAACTCATATCTGGTGTCACATTCGATTCCATTTAAAGAAAAACAACAATTTTGACTGTGAATAAATAGCAGTCAGTTGCACACATGTGTTTGTGTGTTTAAGGCCCAGCTGCAAGTGCATAGTGTCACTTCAGCGCAACTCATATCTGGTGTCACATTCGATTCCATTTAAAGAAAAACAACAATTTTGACTGTGAATAAATAGCAGTCAGTTGCACACACGTGTTTGTGTGTTTAAGGCCCAGCTGCAAGCGCATAGTGTCACTTCAGCGCAACTCATATCTGGTGTCACATTCGATTCCATTTAAAGAAAAACAACAATTTTGACTTTGAATAAATAGCAGTCAGTTGCACACACGTGTTTGTGTGTTTACCGCCCATCTGCAAGCGCATAGTGTCACTTTAGCGCAACTCATATCTGGTGTCACATTCGATTCCATTTAAAGAAAAACAACAATTTTGACAGTGAATAAATAGCAGTCAGTTGCACACACGTGTTTGTGTGTTTAAGGCCCAGCTGCAAGCGCATAGTGTCACTTCAGCGCAACTCATATCTGGTGTCACATTCGATTCCATTTAAAGAAAAACAACAATTTTGACTGAATAAATAGCAGTCAGTTGCACACACGTGTTTGTGTATTTAAGGCCCAGCTGCAAGCGCATAGTGTTACTTCAGCACAACTCATATCTGGTGTCACATTTGATTCCATTTAAAGAAAAACAACAATTTTGACTGAATAAATAGCAGTCAGTTGCACACACGTGTTTGTGTGTTTAAGGCCCAGCTGCAAGCGCATAGTGTCACTTCAGCGCAACTCATATCTGGTGTCACATTCGATTCCATTTAAAGAAAAACAACAATTTTGACTGTGAATAAATAGCAGTCAGTTCCACACACGTGTTTGTGTGTTTAAGGCCCAGCTGCAAGCGCATAGTGTCACTTCAGCGCAACTCATATCTGGTGTCACATTCGATTCCATTTAAAGAAAAACAACAATTTTGACTGTGAATAAATAGCAGTCAGTTGCACACACGTGTTTGTGTGTTTAAGGCCCAGCTGCAAGTGCATAGTGTCACTTCAGCGCAACTCATATCCGGTGTCACATTCGATTCCATTTAAAGAAAAACAACAATTTTGACTTTGAATAAATAGCAGTCAGTTGCACACACGTGTTTGTGTGTTTACGGCCCAGCTGCAAGCGCATAGTGTCACAAACTCAAAGCTGCCATCCTCCTCCTGGTCCAGCATCTTCAGCCACGTCAATCACTGCTGTCCTCCTTGCCCCCTCTCAACCATCCGCCACTCCGTCTCTCGCCTTGAGCAGTTCCTGCTCATCTGCCCACAGTCAGGTGACTGTCAAGGACATGTTTGAGCGTAAGAAGCCAATGTCACAAAGTCACCACCTTGACCGGCGTCTGACAGCTGGCTTGTCTGAACTCTTAGCCCGCCAGCTTTTACCATACAATCTGGTGGAGTCTGAGGCGTTCCAAAAATTTGTAGCTATTGGGACAGCGCAGTGGAAGGTACCCGGCCAAAATTTCTTTGCACAAAAGGCAATCCCCAACCTGTACTCGATTGTGCAAAAGGAAGTAATGGCATGTCTGGCACACAGTGTTGGTGCAAAGGTCCATCTGACCACTGATACCTGGTCTGCAAAGCACGGTCAGGGCAGGTATATCACCTACACTGCGCATTGGGTAAACCTGCTCACGGCTGCCAAGCATGGAATGCGTGGCGCTGCAGAGGAGTTGGTGACACCGCCACAACTTGCAGGCAGGCCTGCTGCCACCTCCTCTACTCCTCCTACTCCATCCTCTTCCATAACCTCCTCTGCTGAGTCCTCTTCTGCTGCTGCGTCTTGCTCCACATCAACGGCACCCCCCCAGCTCCCCAGGGGCTATTCCACATCCCGGATACGGCAGTGTCACGCCGTCTTGGGGTTGACTTGCCTGAAAGCAGAGAGTCACACCGGACCAGCACTCCTGTCCGCCCTGAACGCACAGGTGGATCAGTGGCTGACTCCGCACCAACTAGAGATCGGCAAAGTGGTGTGTGGCAACGGAAGCAATTTGTTGGCGGCATTGAATTTGGGCAAGTTGACACATGTGCCGTGCATGGCACCTGTGTGTAATCTGATCGTACAACGCTTTGTGCATAAGTACCCAGGCTTACAGGACGTCCTGAAACAGGCCAGGAAGGTGTGTGGCCATTTCAGGCGTTCCTACACGGCAATGGCGCACTTTTCAGATATCCAGCGGCGAAACAACATGCTAGTGAGGCGCTTGATTTGGGACAGCCCGAAACGTTGGAATTCAACACTCCTAATGTTCGACCGCCTGCTCCAACAAGAAAAAGCCGTCAACGAGTATTTGTATGACCGGGGTGCTAGGACAGCCTCTGCGGAGCTGGGAATTTTTTTGCCACGTTACTGGACGCTCATGCGCAATGCCTGTAGGCTCATGCATCTTTATGAGGAGGTGAGAAACCTAGTCAGTCGCACCGAAGGCACCATCAGTGACATCATCCCATTTGTTTTCTTCCTGGAGCGTGCCCTACGAAGAGTGCTGAATAAGGGCGTAGATGAGCGTGAAGAGGAAGAGTTGTGGTCACCATCACCACCAGAAACAGCCTTATCAGCATCGCTTGCTGGACCTGCGGCAACGCCGGAAGAGGAGTGTGAGGAAGAGGAGTCAAAGGAGGAATGTGGCTTTGAGGAGGAGGTGGAAGACCGACCACAACAGGCATCCCAGGGTGCTCGTTGTCACCTATCTGGTACCCATGGTGTTGTATGTGGCTGGGGGGAAGAACATACCTTCAGTGAGATCACTGAGGAGGAGGAACGGGACATGAGTAGCTCGGCATCCAACCTTGTGCAAATGGGGTCTTTCATGCTGTCGTGCCTGTTGAGGGACCCTCGTATAAAAAGGAGAACGACCTGTACTGGGTGTCCACGCTACTAGACCCCCGGTATAAGCAGAAAGTCCCTGAAATGTTACCGAATTACCGGAAGTCGGAAAGGATGCAGCAGTTTCAAAATAAAAAGTATGCTTTACACAGCGTATAAGGGTGATGTCACAGCACAACGGGAATCTAACAGGGGTTAGAGGTGAAAGTAATCCTCCTCCTACCACGACCACGCCGGCAAGGACAGGACGCTTTACAGACGTGTTGTTGATGGAGGACATGCAGAGCTTTTTAAGTCCTACGCATCGCCACAGCCCTTCTAGGTCCACCCTCAGAGAACGACTCGACCGACAGGTAGCAGACTACCTCGCCTTAACTGCAGATATCGACATTCTGAGGAGCGATGAACCCCTTGACTACTGGGTGTGCAGGTTTGACCTGTGGCCTGAGCTATCCCAATTTGCGATAGAACTTCTGGCCTGCCCCGCTTCAAGTGTCCTGTCAGAAAGGACCTTCAGTGCAGCAGGAGGTATTGTCACTGAGAAGAGAAATCGCCTAGGTCAAAAAAGTCTAGATTACCTCACCTTTTTTAAGATGAATGAGGGATGGATCCTGAAGGGACTGACAGTGGGCGATACATTCGACTAAAAAAGGCCTGATGAGATGAGCTGCCTTGGGCTAAAAATGGTCCACACGCTGCTGTATTTTATCTCTGAATGCCGGATGACTTGCGTTCAAGCTAGGGTTCAAGCCGCAATGTTTTAGGGCACTTTCTGCCTGGGAAACAAACATCAATTTTTCTGGCCGCTGCTACAGCAGCGGCTGCAACAATACCTAATTTTTCAGGCATGTGTACATGCCTAATTTTTCTGGCCTCTGGTGCTGCACTGTGGCTTCAAAAACCCCCCAAAAAAAAGGCACTCACAAGTGTCAATTCCCCTTCCTGATCGTTACCTTGTTGTGGTGAAGGGGCTTGCGTATCACAATGAAGTGACCACCTCTATGAGTGTGTTGGCAATGGCAATGTTGGCACACCCCAGATGATAAGGTCGTTGCTTCATTGTGAACAGACCAAAAGCGATCGGCTGGATAATTTTGCATAGAAAAAACATTAATTTTCTTTGTGATCATCTAAGGTGATCATTAAAGCCTACTAGGCCAACAATGGGCCCACACTGCAGAATCATTGTTTTCTGGGTCACTTAACTGTCACTAAACTACCTCAGTACGACCATAGGCTTTGAAAAACCCCCATCGCTTGCAATCTCCCAAACGTGCGCACGAGCACAGTCATAACTACACCAAGATTGACACATAGAGGTATAAAATTTATGTCATGAGTGTGTCAACTATTGACAACTCTTTGCGGTTGTCTAAAATATATTCCATACACGTCCCCTGATAGGGGACGTAACAGGGATTAAACTGATAGGAATAGTACTACTTAACACACCACTCCTATCTGGTTGCACATTAGATTGCACGTGCAGTGCCCCAAATTGGAAGTAGGAGGACCGACCAAGCATATTTTTCCATCTCCCGGTTCCTAAAATCGATGCCATATACAGGTCCCCTGATAGGGGACGTAACAGGGATTAAACTGATAGGAATAGTACTACTTAACACACCACTCATATATGGTGGCACATTAGATTGCACGCGCAGTGCCCTAAATTTGAAGTAGGAGGACCGACCAAGCATCTTTTTCCATCTCCCGGTTCCTAAAATAGATTCCATATACACGTCCCCTGATAGGGGACGTAACAGGGATTAAACTGATGGGAATAGTACTACTTAACACACCTTATAATAATAATAATACTAATGAACGTAACAGGGATTAAACTGATAGGAATAGTACTACTTAACACACCACACCATTGGGATTGCACAGTAAATTACACAGCGCACGCGCAGTGCCCCAAATTAGAAGTAAGAGGACCGACCAAGCATCTTTTTCCATCTCCCGGTTCCTAAAATCTATTCCATATACACGTCCCCTGATAGGGGACGTAACAGGGATTAAACTGATAGGAATAGTACTACTTAACACACCTTATAATAATATTAATAATAATAATACTAGTGGACAAAACAGGGATTAAACTGATAGGAATAGTACTACTTAACACAAACCTCCTATCTGGTGGCACAGTATATTGCACGCGCAGTGCCCCAAATTGGAAGTAGAAGGACCAACCAAGCATCTTTTTCCATCTCCTGCTTCCTAAAATCTATTCCATACACGTCCCCTGATAGGGGACGTAACAGGGATTAAACTGATAGGAATAGTACTACTTAACACACCTTATAATAACGCAGAGAGAGGCAACGCAGAGAGAGGAGTCTGAAGAAGAGGAGTCAGAGGAGGAAGGTGGCTTTGAGGAGGTGGAAGACCAAACACAGCAGGCGTCCCAGGGGGCTTGTTGTCACCTTTCGGGGACCCTTGGTGTTGTACGTGGCTGGGTGGAGGAAGAGACCTTCAATGACATCAAAGACCCGTGGACTTAGGATACAGGTCTTTCCCTCTTTTCCCATAGAGGATGACAATTTTGTCTCCAAATGGGAAGAAACCTGCAATCAGGGCTCCTTCAAATTCATGGAGCTCCTGATTGGTCATAACAAAAAAAGCCTGGATCAGATGGACATTGAGATTGACCAATTGCACGCACGTCTGTCTAGTGACTGTAGTGCAGAACTATTGAAAAATTTCCAGGAACAACTAGATACAAAATATCCTATTTGGGAAAAGGAAATTCAGGATGTAAAAGTAAAGAAATTTGCAAGAGATAGAAATGATGCTCAACAAAATCGCGTCTATAAATGGAAAAAAAAGAATATAAACAGAAACAGGCCTCTCAGTAGATCATCCTCAGTGTCCTCTGTATCATCTGCGGAAGATTCTCAACCACAGGGAGCTAATTCTACTCGTCTGACTCGCAATAAGAGGAAGATGGAGCATGGAAATGGACCTGGGAGGAAAAGACAACCAGAGTCAACTACAAATGTGAAACATTCGGACAACGAGCCAAAGGTAATTAATTTATCTGATCATGTGTTCTCTAATACAGATATTTCATTGCCGGAGAAAGGTTTATCCTATGCACCTAGCTCCAGTTTTAATCGGCTCACCGCCATCAAAGATCTGCACCTTTTTGGGCGTTCTTTGATGATGAAGAGGTGGCACAGCAAGGGGGATTCCTTTGGGACCCTTAATACTGAGGGTGAACAACAAGCCCTCCATATTTTGGAGGAACTGTTGTTGGAACAAGAGGGACCTGTTACTAACACTATGAATGACATACCATTGGAGATACAAAAAAAATCCCAAAAATTTCCCCCTTTGTCGCTATGTCCCGCGATTGACCTTTTTGTAAAAATGTTCAGTAAAGACTTTGAGAAAATCTCTACGTCTGTCTACCATGATAACCTTGATAGGGACCAGCGACAAAGTCTTGATAGACTTAAAAACATGTCGGATGTGGTTTATAAACCAGCCAACAAAGGGGGAAATCTAGTGGTTTGGCCCCGGAGTATGTATTTAGCAGAAGCTTATCGACAACTGAAGAATCAAATTTGTTACCAGAAACTAACTTTTAACCCCTTGATTTCCTTCAGAGGTGAATTGATGAAAATTTTGGACACTGGATTGGAGAGGAACATCATCTCCAAACAGATGTAAGAAGCCCTTATTGTTCAGGAACCCTCTATTCCAACTCTGTATTTGCTACCTAAAATTCACAAGAACGCCTCCGTACCTCCAGGTAGGCCCATCATATCGGGGTGCAATAGCATGGTAGAAAATTTTGTAAATTGCTGGATTTTCATCTTAAACCAATTGTGAAAACTTTGCCTTCATATGTCAGGGACACATCTGACTTTCTGCAAAGGATACAGGGAATTACTCTTGATGAGGACACCCTTATGGTGACCTGTGATGTGGAATCCCTCTATACCAGTATTCAACATTCGGATGGCTTGCAAGCAGTAGAATTTTTTCTTTCTGCCAGCAATATGCCAAGGGATTTTACTTCTTTTCTGTTACAACTTTTAAAGTTTGTACTTATGAGGGATTTTTTCTCCTTCAACGGGTCCTCCTTCCTGCAGCTCCAGGGGACCGCTGTGGGGGCAGCATGTGTGCCCTTGTATGCGAATCTGTTCCTAGGGTTGTGGGAGAGGGACCTTTTCCTGTCAGACAGACACGTCATCATGGACTGCGCCATCCTTTGATGACTTACCTATACATATCATGGACTTACCTACACGTCATCATGGACTGCGCGGTACATTGATGACTTACCTATACATATCATAAGCAGAAAGTCGACTTTTTAGATGTATCTGTGTTTAGGGATGTTGGCGGCCATCTCAGGACTGATGTCTTCCGTAAAGAGACCGCCGTCAATGCTTATTTGCATGCAACTTCCTTGCACCCCAGAAACACCATTTGTGCCATTCCTGTTGGCCAATTTTTGCGCATTCTTCGGATATGTTCCGATGATGCGACTTTTGAAAAACAAGCTAGTGAACTAAAAGATCGTTTCCTTAGGAGAGGCTATAGCCATCGCTCCATTAAAAAAGCGTATTGGCGAACAAAGACACAACAAACACAATTGCTGCAAATTAAAAGAGATAAGGTACCTGACAAAAAAAATTGATTCATAAGTACATACCATTCACGTTGGGATGAAATGAGGAAATGTCTGGCCACACATTGGCCTATTTTATTGACAGATCCCATTTTAGAAAAACTTCTGTCTATGCGACCTTCAATTACAGCACGTAGAGCCAACACTCTATGAGATAACCGTTATCTACAACCAGTATCTTCCCAACTTTGTGTCGGACAAGGCAGACCAAAAACTGGCTTTAGACCATGTGGCAGATGTGCCGCATGTCCCAACATGGAAAGATCATTTGATTTTGTGGACTCCTCTGGAACTAGGTCTTTTAAGATCTACCACTCTCTCACATGTTCTAATTCGAGGGTGATATACTATGCGTCATGCCCATGCCCTAAGATATATGTGGGCTTTACAACTCGCGAATTGAAGATTCGCGTATGTGAACATGTAAAGGACATCCTTAATGCACAGGAAATAAAAGAGGATGAAGTCCCTAAACCAATTGCGAGACATTTCAAGGAGTTTCACTCATGTAATCCTAGACTTTTAAAGGTTAGAGGGATTGACTGTGTCCAGGTCGATTTACGTGCAGGCAATGTATCAAAGAGGCTAGCTCAAAAGGAGAGCCGCTGGATTTGGACTCTTGGGACTTTACGCCCCAGGGGCCTAAATGACAATTTGGGTTTCTCGTCCTTCCTGTAACCGCTGGGACCACGCCTGTGGATCCCATTATATTTTATTTTTATTTTTCTAACATGCTCTCTCTCTCCTCTCTCCCCCTATTTTTTTCATAGGATGTAACATCTTCACACCCTCCACCTATTTATGCCTGCGAAAAATGAACCTCTCTTCTGCCTGCTCCTTCTGCCATCGAGCTTTTGTTGGAGCATTATTTCAACTTCACATATACAGTACAGACCAAAATTTTGGACACACCTTCTCATTCAAAGAGTTTTCTTTATTTTCATGACTATGAAGGCATAAAAACTATGAATTAACACATGTGGAATTATATACATAACAAACAAGTGTGAAACAACTGAAAATATGTCATATTCTAGGTTCTTCAAAGTAGCCACCTTTTGCTTTGATTACTGCTTTGCACACTCTTTGCATTCTCTTGATGAGCTTCAAGAGGTAGTCCCCTGAAATGTTCTTCCAACAGTCTTGAAGGAGTTCCCAGAGATGCTTAGCACTTGTTGGCCCTTTTGCCTTCACTCTGCGGTCCAGCTCACCCCAAACTATCTCGATTGGGTTCAGGTCCAGTGACTGTGGAGGCCGGAACTATGATAGAAATGCCTATTCTTGTCCGTGACTGCGGACAAGAATAGAACATGCTCTATTTTTTTGTGGGGCCGCGAAACGGAAGTGTGGATGCTTATAGCACATGGTGGTGCTGTCCGCATCTTTTGCGGCCCCATTGAAAGTGCGGACCCATTATGCAGACGTGTGAATGGACCCTTAGTTATGGCCCGTGGTATCAGAATCCATAATGGAATTCTTAAAAAACCCTAACCTTAACCAAGAACGCCAAACTTGAAACACAAGTTCGCTCAGCCCTAGTTGTGACCACAGGGGTGAATATATGAGATTTTTAAATTAACCACTAAACAAACTCAGGCTGAGAACATTGCAATGCCACTGCCACAGAGGCCCCCTAGAAATAGAAGATGGGTTACTGTAGGTTCAGGTAGACTGAGAGTTGTGGATAGAAGGCATGTCCCACAGTCTGTAGCTCTCCATAATTCATTTGCAGCACTTTCAGAGTGCAAGAGCAACATGGAGGATGGCTCAAGCACAGTGGGTGAGAAACAATCATCTCCCATGCCTAAAGTATGCAAGACTGCAGCCAAAGACAAAAAGGAGAAGGTGAGGACTGATAGTAAGCAGCTGTTGGTGGGCGATTCCATCATAAGAGGTGTGAAGTTTGAGGAGAATGGTGTTGTGAGATGTCTCCCTGGTGCTACCGCTAGCAGGGATAGACGACGGATCCTAAATATAGTTAGGCAAGCAAAGCAGGAAAGGGAAGTGGATGTTATTCTCCATCTTGGGACAAACGATCTGGCTTGCAATGAGGTTTCAAAGGTGAAAGAAGCTTTTCATAAACTTGGAAAGGATATACGGGAGGTTGCATCAACTGTTTCATTCTCTGCAGTTTTGCCTGTGCATAACCTTCAGCATGACAGGAAGATGCGCATTAAGGAATTCAATGTATGGCTTGGTGAATGGTGTCTGAACCAAGGGTTTGGCTTTGTGTCTCATGATAGCTCTTGTTGGAATGGAAAAGAACTGTACAAGAAAGATGGTTTGCATCTTTCTCTCAAGGGAACGAATGTCCTCGGTGAACAGTTCCAAGTATTTGCTAAGAAGCATTTAAACTAGGAAAGGGGGGCAAAAGAGTGATAATCCAGCAGTCCGACTGCCCCCCGAAACAATGCCAGAAGAGGCCAGTAGCAGAAAGGTTAAGAAATGACAAGCTCAGAGTCTTGTCTACAAATGCTCGCAGTCTAGGGAATAAGATCAATGAGCTTGAGGCTATAATGGCATCTGAGAATATAGATGTAGTGGCTGTTACTGAGACGTGGTTCAAGGGGAGTAATGACTGGGATATATCAATACCAGGGTTCTCTCTATACAGGAAAGACAGAGAAGGCAAGAAGGGGGAGGGGTGGCCCTGTATGTGAAAGATAGCATAAAATCGAATTTGATATAAGTTAGCGAGAACAATTTAGAGTCAGTTTGGGTTACCTTGCAGCTTGATAATCATAAGGTAACTCGTGTAGGTGTTATATATAGACCACCTACCCAAGTCAAATAATTCGATGATCTACTAGTTGAGGAAATAGCTAAAATGACATTGAAGGGGGAAGTTATCATTATGGGAGACTTCAATCTTCCAGATGTAAACTGGAAAACCAAAATAGCTAGTTCTGCCAAGAGTACAGATATTCTAAATTCCCTACTGGGATTATCTCTACAGCAAGTAGTGGAGGAGCCAACCCGGAAGGAGGCCATTTTAGATTTAGTATTCACAAATGGGAATTTGGTATCTGATATTACTGTAGGGGAAAGCTTGGGATCTAGTGATCACCAGTCAGTGTGGTTTACTATAAGTACAGTGACTGAGTCACACCACACAAAAACAAAAGTTTTAGATTTTAGAAAAACTGACTTTTCTAAAATTAGATTAGTGGTATACGAGTCCCTATCAGACTGGAACAGTTTCATTGGAGTCCAGGAGAAATGGGACTACTTAAAAGTGGCACTATTGAAGGCAACAGAAGATTGCATTAGGCTTGTCAGTAAAATCAAAAAAAGAGACCACTGTGGTACTCAGCAGAAGTGACCAAAATCATTAAAAACAAAAAGATAGCATTTAGGAATTATAAAAAAAAAAAAAAACGAGGATGACAGACAAATTTATAAGATTAGGCAGAGAGAGGCCAAACAAGTTATAAGAGCTTCTAAAGCACAGGCAGAAGAGAAATTAGCTCAGTCAGGGAAAAAAGGCGATAAGGCATTCTTCAGATACATAAATGAAAAAAGGAAACTAAAACAAGGAATTACCAAATTAAAAACTAAAGAAGGAAGGTATATGGAAGAAGATAAAGAACTAGCTGACTGCCTCAATGAATACTTCTGTTCAGTTTTTACAAAGGAAAATGAAGGAGAAGGACCTCAGTTGGGAAAGAAGACTAATGAATCTTTTGACGCATGTGTCTTTACAGAGGAAGAGGTTCTAAGTCAACTGTCTAAAATTAATACAAATAAGTAACAGGGGCCTGATGGGATACACCCAAAGCTATTAAAAGAGCTCAGCGGTGAACTAGCAAAACCATTAACAGATTTATTTAACCAATCACTGGCAACAGGAGTCATCCCAGATGATTGGAAATTAGCAAATGTTGTGCCCATTCACAAGAAAGGTAGTAGGGAGGAATCGGGTAACTATAGGCCAGTAAGCCTGACATCAATAGTGGGGAAATTAATGGAAACCATACTTAAGGAGAGGATTGTGGACCATCTAAAATCCCATGGATTGAAAGATGAAAAACAGCATGGGTTTACTTCAGGGAGATCATGTCAAACTAATCTTATTGATTTTTTTGATTGGGTAACTAAAATAATAGATGGTGGAGGTGCAGTAGACATCGCTTATCTAGACTTTAGTAAGGCTTTTGATACTGTCCCACATAGAAGGCTTATCAATAAAGTGCAGTCATTGGGCTTGGACTCCCATATTGTTGAATAGATTAGGCAGTGGCTGAGGGACAGGCAACAGAGGGTTGTAGTCAATGGAGTATATTCCGACCAAGGTCTTGTTACCAGTGGGGTACCTCAGGGATCTGTTCTGGGACCCATATTGTTTAATATCTTTGTCAGCGAAATTGCAGAAGGCCTCGATGGTAAGGTGTGTCTTTTTGCTGATGACACAAAGATTTGTAACAGGGTTGATGTTCCTGGAGGAATACACCAAATGGAAAAGGACTTAGGAATGGTCAAAAATCTGGCAACTAAAATTTAATGTTGATAAGTGCAAGATAATGCACCTGGGACGTAAAAACCCAAGAGCAGAATATAAAATCAGTGATACAGTCCTAACCTCAGTATCTGAGGAAAGGGATTTAGGGATCATTATTTCAGAAGACTTAAAGGTAGGCAGACAATGTCACAGAGCAGCAGGAAATGCTAGCAGAATGCTTGGGTGTATAGCAAGAGGAATTACCAGTAGAAAGAGGGAGGTGCTCATGCCGCTCTACAGAGCACTAGTGAGACCTCATTTGGAGTATTGTGCTCAGTACTGGAGACCATATCTCCAGAAGGATATTGATACTTTGGAGAGAGTTCAGAGAAGAACTACTAAACTGGTACATGGATTGCAGGATAAAACTTACCAGGAAAGATTAAAGGACCTTAACATGTATAGCTTGGAAGAAAGACGAGACAGAGGGGATATGATAGAAACTTTTAAATACATAAAGGGAATCAACAAGGTAAAAGAGGAAAGAATATTTAAAAGAAGAAAAACTGCTACAAGAGGACATAGTTTTAAATTAGAGGGGCAAAGGTTTAAAAGTAATATCAGGAAGTATTACTTTACTGAGAGAGTAGTGGATGCATGGAATAGCCTTCCTGCAGAAGTGGCAGCTGCAAATACAGTGGAGGAGTTTAAGCATGCATGGGATAGGCATAAAAGGCCATCCTTCATATAAGATAAAGCCAGGGGCTATCCATAGTATTTAGTACATCGGGCAGACTAGATGGGCCAAATGGTTCTTATCTGCCGACACATTCTATGTTTCTATGTTTCTAATAAAGTGTTTTTCGTTTCACTCATTTTTTGAGAGAGCGCTGCCGTTTTTTTTAATTCTTATATTGTCCCGGATTTGTTGCCGGATCCATTGGCCTGCACCTCCATATTGATATTTGAATGGGTCCGCAATCCGGAGCTATGGTGCGGAAAGAAGGCACGGAACGGTGTTTCTGTCCATGCCTCCACAATGCAAAAAAAAATAGAACTTGTTCTATTTTTTTTACATGCAGACGGATTACGGATCCATTCAAGTTGAATGGGTCTTGATCCGTCGCAGTTGCCCAATTTTCCCAATTGATCATCGCAGTTGCCCAATTTTCTGCATTGGGGACCGCAAATTGCAGTTCCCAAAGCATGGAACGGCCGCACAATGGCCGTGTGCATGAGGCCTTACTCTTTTTGTGAGGCAAGGTAACCAAAAAATGGCTGTTCTGGCAAAGACAGTTAATTTTAGTTTCTTACAATGTTCATCTGACAGAGTAGATAATGTGATATTTTTATAGAGCAGGTTGTGACGACGCGGTGATATCTAATATGTCTATTTTTTTATTTTTTGGGGGGATTTACACAATTAAAAAAAAATCAATTTTTGTGTTTCCATTTTTTGAAAGCCATATTATTATTTTTTTGGGGGGTAATTTTTTGCGGGATGAGATGACGGTTTGATTGGCACCATTTTTGGGAATTTTTGATCGCTGGGTGTTACACTTTTTGTGATGTAAGGTGATAAAAAATGTTTTTTTTTTTTACTGCGTTTACCAGACGGTTTGTATCATGTTGAGGGAAGTGGCATATTCTGGTATATATATGTATGTATGCCCTGACATATATGCATATATATATATATATATATATAGGCCCTTCTTCTGGGCCCGTCCAGTTGGGATGTGTTGCACATATAGAGATGTGTGGGAGACGCGGCGGCATGACGTAGACAGCGTGCGTGCAGCGGTCTTCCCCGCCCCCAACGCCGGCCCCAGCTCCAGCCCTTGATGCAGCACGGGTAATGCTGCTGCTGAGCCACCTAACTCTCCGCTAAGACGCCGACCCCGACGCCGATGCACCTGCCCCCTGTGTCTGCTGGGCTCTTCGGACCAGCCCTTTGCCGTGCGGGGCACCGCTGCTCTGCCTGATGTCGGTAGTTGGATTTCCGGGGTCTACGCTCGCTATAGGCTGTTCCAGGCTGGGGGCTCCATACGTTCCACACCAGTCCTGGAGTCGCACTGTGAGTGGACGTCCTCTTTCGTCTGCCTTGTCTGCCCTGCTCGTTGGGCTGTTTTGAAGAGGCTGTTTTGAAGAGGTGGGGGGGCTGCTTGACTGGGAATAGTGGCACCTCTCTTCCACCATCGCTACCACTTTACCTGCCCGCTGTCCCACCTTCGCTTGCCAGCGGTTCTGCCTGACCTACATGTGGAGTCGCTCTGATAGTTGTGAGTGTTGCGCAGCTGTGGGGCTCAGCCCTGGGTGCTGCACCAGCTGTGCCAGCGTGTACCGGTGCTGCCTCTGTTTTTCTGCTGGACACTGTGCTGTTCCGTCTGAATGCCAAACACTGTTTTGTCGTCCCTCTGGGCCCCGGATCCCTGAGCCGCGCTGGTCCACCGCCCAGTGAGTGGGTGAAGGCCGCTGAACAACGTAGGCGTGGGTGAGTGCCGCTCAGTGGTGTAGGCGGACCGTGCCGAGGACATCGGGAGAACCCTACTTCGAATCTTTTCATCATCCATCATCCAGGAAATCAGGGACTTAAGAACGAAGAAGATCGAGGATACGTAAGACTTTCTGACTATCTTTTTGTGTAAAAGGACTTTTATGACATTTTACTTAGAAATACAGAGATCTATAAGAAAAAGATAAAAAGAGGCACTCACCAACTGGTATGTCTATAGTAGATTATTTAATAATAGTAAAATCCCATAAAATAATGAGTATAAAACACAATGTATCATAAAAACATGTGCACTAGGATTGATGATCTGAGTGCAGATAGCTATCACATGAGATATGTTGCAGGATAACAATATACTTCAAACAAGTCTGTGCATATACAGTAGTATTGAAAAAAAAAATAGAAACATTTTCTGAAAAAATTTTAGAAATTTTTTTTGTAATAAAATAAGTGAACAAATGTCCTGTGAAAAAGTATATCCAGTGAAAAAAATATATATATTGTCCTGTGGAATAATTCTACTTAAATATTTCTGTGGAATATTCTGTGAAGAAAAGTTTGTGAAAAAACTTGCAGAAGTGAAAAAACTTGCAGAAGTATAGTATCTTCTTATAAGGATATTGTATCCATACAGTATAGCGTTAATGTAGCTGTAAATTATCTTGCAGAAAGCTGTGTCCAATAGCATATAACGCTGCTGTGACAGGATAACCAGCTTATAAAGTCCACACTCAGGGTTCAGTGAGGCATATATTAAGGAACTCGGGTTTTGTAAATGGGGCGTCCCCCTCTTTATCAACCCTCTTACCTTGCCTTCAGAATGGCCCTCGCTTGTGTAGTTGCTGCTTTGCTGATTGCTGAATCCTTTGTATCTCTCAGTATGAGATCCGATACTTTGTATTTGCTGCTTGGTCTCAGCGTTCCACGTGGTGCTGTTGCGTATCACCTGGAAGCACTCAGCAGGAATCGCGTAGTCTCGCGATAACTTGAGCCAGTTTCACTTTCTCTGGCGTCCGGATCAGCAGTAAATAACTTGATCTTTACTCGGGTTCAGGTGGGTAGTTTGTCTCTCACAGGATCAGCCAGACATGTTTCGAGGGACCTCCCTCTTCCTCAGTAGCTATAATATTATAGGTAAGGTAAGAGGGTTGATAAAGTAGCTATAGCTATAATATTATAGGCAAGGTAAGAGGGTTGATAAAGAGGGGGACGCCCCATTTACAAAACCCGAGTTCCTTAATATATGCCTTACTGAACCCTGAGTGTGGACTTTATAAGCTGGTTGTCCTGTCACAGCAGCGTTATATGCTATTGGACACAGCTTTCTGCAAGATAATTTACAGCTACATTAACGCTATACTGTATGGATACAATATCCTTATAAGAAGATACTATACTTCTGCAAGTTTTTTCACTTCTGCAAGTTTTTTCACAAACTTTTCTTCACAGAATATTCCACAGAAATATTTAAGTAGAATTATTCCACAGGACAATATATATTTTTTTTTCACTGGATATACTTTTTCACAGGACATTTGTTCACTTATTTTATTACAAATTATTTTTTTTTTCAATACTACTGTATATGCACAGACTTGTTTGAAGTATATTGTTATCCTGCAACATATCTCATGTGATAGCTATCTGCACTCAGATCATCAATCCTAGTGCACATGTTTTTATGATACATTGTGTTTTATACTCATTATTTTATGGGATTTTACTATTATTAAATAATCTACTATAGACATACCAGTTGGTGAGTGCCTGTTTTTATCTTTTTCTTATTTGTCATATTTGTTATATTGGATGAACAGGTGAATCATCCTAAAACAGAGCACCCTAAGGCTGGGTTCACACTTGAGCGTTTTACAGCGCGTTCAAACGCGCTGTAAAACGCTCAACACATGAAAACCAATGCTTCCCTATGGCCCTGGTTCTCACTTGAGCGTTTTACAGCGCTGAAAAACGCGCTGTAAAACGCCCTACGCTCAAACAAGTACTTGAGCTTCTTTGGGGCGTTTTGACGCGCGTTTGTGGCCATAGGACATTGCAGTCAATCACACAAACGCGCGTCAAACGCGCGTTTACTATTGCAAAAAACGTGCATCAAAAACGCGCGTTAAACGCGCATATCAAAGACGCTCAGGTCTGAACCCAGCCTAACCATACTAGAAAAAAAGGACCCTAAACTACCTAACAGAAAGTCCATTGGAACATCTTCACCCAAAGGGGGCACCGCCAGGACACAGTTAGATAAATATCTTAAATCCCCACCCCCATAAACTAAAACAAGGAGTAATCAGAAACAAACACCACAAATGGAGGATTATGAAGAGAACGAAAATCTCGCAAATAGGGCAGGAGAGAATCGGGCATTAGAAGCAGATAACCAGATGAGCAATATTGATTGCAAATTAGCGGGTATACTGGAGGCAGTCAGAACAACTAATCAATCATTAAGCACCCTGACAACAACGGTGGCAGCAGTGCAGACTGACATCTCATTAATCCGAGACGACCTAAACAAAATGAGGCAACGTGTCAAAGAGTACGTAACTCTAACTACAGAATTGCAAAAAGAATCTAGGCAGATTAAAAAAAAGGATATAAACAGTAAAAAAGTGATAATAAAGCACTGAAGGAAAAAATGGCGGATCTTGAAGACAGATCCCGGAGAGACAATCTCAAATTAGTGGGTTTCCCGGAAGGAGCAGAAAAAGACGACCCCACAGGTTTCATCCAAAAATGGTTGTCAACCGCAGAGGCAGCTGCAACACTCATAGTGGAGAGAGCACATCGCATACCAATAAGAAAACTACCACCAGGGTCAGCACCAAGGTCATTGTTAATTAAAATGACCTCCTCAAGAGATCGGGACTATATCCTTAGGTGGAAAAGAGAGATACAAACGGTGAAATACAATGATGCTAATATAGAGATATACCCGGACTTTTCCAAAGTTACGCAAGATAAAAGAAGAGAATATAAGGATGTAAAAAAGAGATTGATACAAGCACAACTAAAATATTCCATGATGTACCCTGCGAAACTACGGGTTATCTACAAAGAAACCGTTCAATTCTTCTCTAAACCAAATGATGCAGCTGATTAGATGGACTCTAAGGGCATTAAATAATCTGCTCGTGGTGCTGCGAGGGGGAGCTGAGGGGGTCGACGGCGGGGGGGAAGGGGGGGGGATAGTCTATAGTTAGAGACCTATGAGTCACAGTCTGCGACTCGCAGGTCATGATGGGAGTGGGGTTCGGGGGGGTAGGAGGGAGGGCTTTTTTTCCGCGGGGAACTGTCGAGGTATGGAGGGTACATCGTTGGGGGTGCCCTTGCCACTCCGCCCAGTGCTGCCTTAAAGTTAGAGGGGACCAATTGGAAAGAAAAAAATAAAATAAAATGTCAAGAATATTGACTTGGAACATCCGCGGTTTTGCAGATAAAATCAAGAGGTGTGTAGTGTTTGATTTGGTCTCTAGACATTTACCAGCAATAGTGGCCCTGCTAGAAACACACCTTACAGGTGAAAAAGTGGCAGCGCTTGGCGGAAGGAGATGGGCCTCTCACGAATATCATTCTTGCCATTCCACATACTCACGTGGAATTAGCGTTTACGTTCATAGACAGGTAGATTATGACCCAATAGAACAGCTAATTGACCAAGAGGGTCGGTATATTTTTCTTTACTGTTATTGGCAGGGGCAAAGGAGAATTATTGCTTTTATATATATTCCACCCCCTTTCACAACAACTGTATTATGTAGACTGATGGATTATATTTCAGCACGAGAGGAGTGCCCGGTGCTGATGATGGGCGACTTCAACTCGGTCATGGACATTAAAAAAGATAGGACCTCTACTATAACCAATTATGAATCAAATCCTGGCTCAAGTACTTTACTATCCAGAATGTGTAAAGAAATGGCTTTGGTCGATATATGGCGATCTCTTTATGGAAATAAGCAAGTATTTTCATGTTTCAGTAAGACATACAGGTCCATGTCGCGAGTTGATCTGGCCCTCGCCACGTCATGGCGTTTCTGACCACAGCCCGGTTATGGTAATATTGGATAGCCATAATAAACTAAACCAAAATAGAATTTTTAAACTTAACCCCCATTGGATGACATCAATAAGGGATCTGGATAAGATTAATGAAGAAATAAAGCTCTTCTGGAGCGATAACGTTAACTCAACACATATTCATATGGTCTGGGACTTGCTCAAGGCATACCTTCGGGGTATATATTCACATCAAATCAGAAAACAGAAAAATGCCTTTGCAGAAACTCAAAAAGAAATAGAAGGTTTGCTCGGTCAGATAATGAATGAGATCATTCATGTAAATACCCCAGAAAAACAACGTCAATTAAAAAAAGTACAAGATGAATATAAACAATATCTATATAAAAAAGCACAGAATAAAATGTTCTTCTCAGGGTTGAGAACCTTTAGCGAGTCCGGCAAACCAAATAGACTGTTATCCATGATAGTAAAAAATCAAAGGGGGAGTAATAATATTACCGGAATTAGGACAGAGGCAGGAAACATCCTACGAGACCCTGACGATATTCTAAGGGAGTTTACCCGATAATTCTCAACGCTATATCAAGCTGGGTCTAAAAATCAGGGAGGAAAAATAGATCAATATCTAGACAATATTAAGATCCCTGAATTTGAATAACAAGACATTGACTGGTTGAATAGACCTATGCAACTGATCGAGCTACAAACCACTTTGCAATCTATTAAGGGTAACACATCCCCAGGGGTGGATGGCTTCCCATTCAAAATATACCGAAAACATGAGGGAATTATCCTTCCCCAAATGTTGGAGGTATTAAATCAATCATGGATAATGGGTTCTCTACCCCCCTCATGGATGGATGGAAGCAACCATCACATTAATCCCCAAAAAAGGGAAAGATCCGCTGTCAGTCACATCCTATCGCCCCATCTCTCTGTTGAACACAGATTACAAACTACTTGCCAAACTGTTAGCCAATAGATTAAAAACAGTTATCCACAAAGTCGTCCATGCGGACCAAACTGGGTTTATCCCGAAAAGGAATATACAGGACAATGTAAGGAGGGCCTTTTTGAACATCCAGATGGGGGACGGGTAGGACTGCTCCATCCTGTCCTTGGATGCTGCTAAGGCCTTCGACAGGGTGGAGTGGCCCTTCCTCTGGAGAGTAATGTCTCGGGTTAAAATAGGCGAATATTTCTCCAGATGGGT
Organism: Bufo bufo; assembly: GCF_905171765.1. Lineage (NCBI taxonomy): Eukaryota > Metazoa > Chordata > Amphibia > Anura > Bufonidae > Bufo > Bufo bufo. The sequence continues at coordinate 272,620,321 of NC_053391.1, read as the reverse complement.
TCGTATTCTGGGGTCCGAATCAACGGTGAATATTCTGTCCCTTTCCCCCTGACACGAGGAACACGCCAGGGCTGCCCCCTCTCCCCCTTGCTCTTCTCGCTGTTCTTGGAGCCAATGGCATGCAAAATTAGAGCAGATGGGGAAATATCGGGTTTTGGGTGCGAGGGAGAGGTTGACAAAATCAGTCTCTATGCGGACGATACGTTACTGTTCCTGGGGAGAGGATACATGAATTTGCCCAGGGTTATGGACAGCCTGGACGAATTTGGGTGCCTATCTGGATATGAGATAAACTGGGAAAAATCAAAATTTCTCCCATTAAGACGTCCGGTCCCGCCCGGTCATAATTTTCGGGTTAGCATATTGACCCCAGCAGACTCCTTATTATATCTAGGTATCCAGATAGGGACCAAATTGGAACATTATACGAAATTGAATATACTTCCAATAATAGATAGAGTTAAGGAAAAAATTAGAACATGGCTTAAACTTCCCCTGTCACAAATCAACCGCATAGCACTTATAAAAATGACGCTACTACCAATGTTATTATATGTATTTAATGCTAGTCCAATAACGATAGAAGATAAGTTCTTTAATAAGCTAGAGACCCTCTTCAATGAACTAATATGGGGGCGCAAACGAGTCAGAATTAAGATACAATATCTGTATAAAGAAGAGGGTGGAATCTCTGTCCCTTTTCTAAAGGGATATTATATAGCTGCCCAATTGAGATGGTGTGTGAGGAATCGAAGGAATAAATGCATTCGACCTATTTTTGGGGAGCACTGTAGACCCTGGGAGGATCTCTTTCATATTCTTGAAACCGGTATCATGGAGAAGAGAACTATAATGAACCCGTTCGGTAGAATGCTCGGGTATATCTGGCAACAAGTTAGATATATGGTCGGAGTAACCCAAGCAGTTCAGTACACCCCACTGTGGGGGAATGCACACCTACCACAAGTTATGCTATTGGGTGATGTTGAATATTGGGAAAAATATGGGATATATTTAATTGCACAGGTTTTCCATAAAGGGCAGATTAAGCCTTTAAATGAAATCCTACCAGACATTACACTAGGATTTATTGATAAATTCCGATATGAACAATTACGACACGCTATACACTACACGGAGAATAGGAATTACTTAAATACTGTACGGAACACTTTTTTAGATTTTTGTCAAGATATGATATTCAACACTTCTATATCACATATCTATGCAAAGTTAAAATATGAATACACTAAAACGATCACATTTAGATGTGAGGCTAAATGGGAAAAGGACCTGCAAAATGGGGAACCCATTCCGTGGAACACCGTTTACAGAAACATTAAAAGATCGACGGTTTCCCCCGCCCATGCATGGATTCTTTTGAAAATCATACACCGTCTCTATTACACACCAGCATTTTTGCATACTATTTACAATGACAGGAAACAGAACTGTTATAAATGTAGTAAGGACAGAGGAGACTATAAACATCTGCTGTGGGAATGCCCAGGGATAAAGGATTATTGGATCAAAATATTCCGGAAACTGCGGGATAGCTCCCCTATGAAATATGAAGCATGCATTAGTTATGTTATCCTGGGCTCTCTTCCAGAGACAGATAAAAATAAAATTGAGCAGATACTTTGGCTCCGGGGCATCGCCCTGGCCAAAATAATAATTGTTAAACATTGGGGCACTACGAAATATCCTAATTTTCAGGAGTGGATGGAGCAGATGAATAGGGTTAAGCAATATGAACACATTCTCGCCCAAATAGCAGGGAAAAAGGCAGCTTGGTTGCGGATATGGGGCAATTGGAAATGATAACACTAGGCGTAATGTCAATGTAATGACAGTAGCTCCGTGGAAAAAAGGGGGTTGGAGGGAAGGGGGGGTTAAAAAATAAGAGGGAAATTTAGTATAGGATGAGATGATGTATTATTGTTCTGTGATATCGAAATGGAAGACTGTAGATTTCTATCCTTTGTAAAATAAAATATAACTATAATAAAAAATAAAATAAAAAAGAGATGTATGTGTGACCCCTGGGCAGCATGCATCTCTATATATGTAAGCCATGTTTCAGGGGTATGGGTACATATATATCTATAGATGTGGCCCAGACATCTATGGATGTATATGTGCCCCTATAATATAGGAGGGCTTATTCCTGCCCCTATGTGAATATAATGTCCGTTCATATATGCTTATAGATGTGCCCCAAGCATCTATGGGCATATATGGCCGGAATCCCGCTCATATGCGCCTGCTGGGTGGGTGGAGGAGACCGACAGTTGGACAATTATGTCCAGCGTTGGCCTCTACAAAGGACAGAGGATCAATAAGATCCTCTGCCCTTTGTCACCATCTCCGGCCGCGCCGGAGATGGTGCGCCTAACAGAGACATGGGAACAAAGAGTTCCCATGCCCCTGTGAGTGGCTGACCTCCGGCGCTGTAATTAAGGAATCCCTTCCCCCTGGAAGCGCGATCCAAGATCCTCGGGCCGGCGCGTGACGTCATATCACCGCGCCGGCCCACGAGTTCAGGCCGGCAGTGCGCATGCGCACGGCGGCAACGGGGGGACTGCGAGCGGGCGCCGCCAAGCTTAAATAGACCGGCGGCGCTCCGCTCAGCAGAAAGGAAGACCACAGGCAGGAAGAAGCATCCCCTGGACCAACGAGCCCCCCTGGACAACGAGCATATAGCCGGACTGAGTATCATTAACCCTTATCCCCCTACCCTATACCACCAACAATATATTCCCTTATTCCCCTACCCTATACCACCAACGATCCCTTGCCCTGCATTTAACCCTTATCCCCCTACCCTATACCACCAACGATCCCCTAACCTATACCACCAACGATCCCCTGCTCTCTGTTTCCCTTGATTAACCCTTACAACTCCAGCAAGCCCCAATCCCCTTGTGTTCCCCTCTAGCTCCTGCTTCCCTTGGTTTCCACCTCCTATAACCCTTGGCAACCCTTACCTTCCCCTGCAGCTCATTTACCCTTACCCCTGTACCCTTGGTAACCCTTACCTTCCCCTGCCCTGAGCCTAATCCCCCTGTGTTCCCCCAGGATCCCCGCTACCCTGGTATTACCCCTGTTACCACCTTCCCGGCTGCCCTGTTTACCCCAGCTGCCGCAGTGTCTGTATTTACCCCTTGTAATTCCCCGTAGGGATAGTATATTGACAGGATTGGGTGGGCTTCTGGTAAAGTGTATGTATGTGTATTATAGTTAGATACTGGGGAGGAATTGGGACTGTGTTAGCGTAGTCAGAACCGTATTAGTGTGTTATAGTGTGTGCACTTACATTGCTGTATGTTGCCATAACTATATATACCTATTCCCTTGATATAGATATATATAGTTATAAACATAAATATTCCCTTGTAGTAGTAAGGCGCCGCAGCAATAGTTGTAGTGTATTGTTGGTACTGTATTATTAGTGTATTACGTATGTTATGTTCTGTAAGGATTAATAAATACTGTAATATTTATACCTATTGTGTAACGTGTGGTTACTAGCGGTAGTTAGTAAGGCGCATCACATGATATTTTTATAGAGCAGGTTTTTATGTACACAGCGATGCCTAATATGTGCATTTTTTTCATTTTATTTTACACAATAAAAGTATTTTTTTTTTAAATAATGTTTTTGTATTTCCATTTTCTAAAAGCCATATTTTTTTATTTTTTGGCAGATTGTCTTAGGTAGGTTCTCATTTTTTGCGAGATGAGATAACGGTTTTATTGGTGCCATTTTGGGGCACATGAATTTTGAATCGCTTGGTATTACACTTTTTGTGATGTAAGGTAAAGAAAAAAAAATTGGGCCCGAATTTTTTTATTTTTTTTTACCAGAGGGGTTGGATCACATGATATTTTTATAGAGCAGGTTGTTATGAACAGGGCCTAATATGTCTAGTTTTTTTTAATTTATTTTACATATTAAAAGCATTTTTGAAAAAAAAAATCCTGCTTTTGTGTCTATTTTCTTAAAGCCATTTTTTTTTTTGGCCGACTGTCTTATGTAGGGGCTAATTTTTTGCGGGATGAGATGACTCTTTTGATCACTTTTTATACCATTTTTTTGGGAAGTAAGGTAGGCAAAATTGCAATTCCATCATAGTTTTTTTTTTTTTTTTATGGCGTTCACCATGCGGTAAAAGTAATGTGATCCTTTTAAAGATCATGTCATTACAGAAGCGGCGATACCAAACATGTTTAGTGTTTTTAATTTTTTTTAATTTTTTGCCAATTATATGTTTTAATTCTATATGTGATATATATATATATATATATATATATATATATATATATACAGAAATATATATATATATACACTGCTCAAAAAAATAAAGGGAACACAAAAATAACACATCCTAGATCTGAGTTAATTAAATATTCTTCTGAAATACTTTGTTCTTTACATAGTTGAATGTGCTGACAACAAAATCACACAAAAAAAAAAATGGAAATCAAATTTTTCAACCCATGGAGGTCTGGATTTGGAGTCCCACTCAAAATTAAAGTGGAAAAACACACTACAGGCGGATCCAACTTTGATGTAATGTCCTTAAAACAAGTCAAAATGAGTCTCAGTAGTGTGTGTGGCCTCCACGTGCCTGTATGACCTCCCTACAACGCCTGTGCATGCTCCTGATGAGGTGGCGGACGGTCTCCAGAGGGATCTCCTCCCAGACCTGGACTAAAGCATCTGCCAACTCCTGGACAGTCTGTGGTGCAACGTGACGTTGGTGGATAGAGCGAGACATGATGTCCCAGATGTGCTCAATTGGATTCAGGTCTGGGGAACGGGTGGGCCAGTCCATAGCATCAATGCCTTCGTCTTGCAGGAACTGCTGACACACTCCAGCCACATGAAGTCTAGCATTGTCTTGCATTAGGAGGAACCCAGGGCCAACCGCACCAGCATATGGTCTCACAAGGGGTCTGAGGATCTCATCTCGGTACCTAATGGCAGTTAGGCTATCTCTGGCGAGCACATGGAGGGCTGTGCGGCCCTCCAAAGAAATGCCACCCCACACCATTACTGACCCAATGCCAAACCGGTCATGCTGGAGGATGTTGCAGGCAGCAGAACGTTCTCCACGGCGTCTCCAGACTCTGTCACATCTGTCAAATGTGCTCAGTGTGAACCTGTTTTCATCTGTGAAGAGCACAGGGCGCCAGTGGCGAATTTGCCAATCTTGGTGTTCTCTGGCAAATGCCAAACGTCCTGCACGGTGTTGGGCTGTAAGCATAACCCCTACCTGTGGACGTCGGGCCCTCATATCACCCTCATGGAGTCTGTTTCTGACCGTTTGAGCAGACACATGCACATTTGTGGCCTGCTGGAGGTCATTTTGCAGGGCTCTGGCAGTGCTCCTCCTGTTCCTTCTTGCACAAAGGCGGAGGTAGCGGTCCTGCTGCTGGGTTGTTGCCCTCCTACGGCCTCCTCCACGTCTCCTGATGTACTGGCCTGTCTCCTGGTAGCGCCTCCATGCTCTGGACACTACGCTGACAGACACAGCAAACCTTCTTGCCACAGCTCGCATTGATGTGCCATCCTGGATAAGCTGCACTACCTGAGCCACTTGTGTGGGTTGTAGACTCCGTCTCATGCTACCCCTAGAGTGAAAGCACCGCCAGCATTCAAAAGTGACCAAAACATCAGCCAGGAAGCATAGGAACTGAGAAGTGTTCTGTGGTCACCACCTGCAGAACCACTCCTTTATTGGGGGTGTCTTGCTAATTGCCTATAATTTCCACCTGTTGTCTATCCCATTTGCACAACAGCATGTGAAATTGATTGTCACTCAGTGTTGCTTCCTAAGTGGACAGTTTGATTTCACAGAAGTGTGATTGACTTGGAGTTACATTGTGTTGTTTAAGTGTTCCCTTTATTTTTTTGAGCAATGTATATATATATATATATATATATATATATATATACACACAGTTGCAAGAAAAAGTATGTGAACCCTTTGGAATAATATGGATTTCGGCACAAATTGGTCATAAAATGTGATCTGATCTTTATCTAAGTCACAACAATAGACAATCACATTCTGCTTAAACTAATAACACACAAAGAATTAAATGTTACCATGTTTTTATTGAACACACCATGTAAACATTCACAGTGCAGGTGGAAAAAGTATGTGAACCCCTAGACTAATGACATCTCCAAGAGCTAATTGGAGTGAGGTGTCCAATCAATGAGATGAGATTGGAGGTGTTGGTTACAGCTGCCCTGCCCTATAAAAAACACACACCAGTTCTGGGTTTGCTTTTCACAAGAAGCCTTGCCTGATGGAAATGATGCCTCGCACAAAAGAGCTCTCAGAAGACCTACGATTAAAAATTGTTGACTTGCATAAAGCTGGAAAGGGTTATAAAAGTATCTCCAAAAGCCTTGCTGTTCATCAGTCCACGGTAAGACAAATTGTCTATAAATGGAGAAAGTTCAGCACTGCTGCTACTCTCCCTAGGAGTGGCCGTCCTGTAAACATGACTGCAAGAGCACAGCGCAGACTGCTCAATGAGGTGAAAAAGAATCCTAGAGTGTCAGCTAAAGACTTACAAAAGTCTCTGGCATATGCTAACATCCCTGTTAGCGAATTTACGATACGTAAAACACTAAACAAGAATGGATTTCATGGGAGGATACCACAGAGGAAGCCACTGCTGTCCAAAAAATACATTGCTGCACGTTTACAGTTTGCACAAGAGCACCTGGATGTTCCACAGCAGTACTGGCAAAATATTCTGTGGACAGATGAAACCAAAGTTGAGTTGTTTGGAAGAAACACACAACACTATGTGTGGAGAAAAAAGAGGCACAGCACACCAACATCAAAACCTCATCCCAACTGTGAAGTATGGTGGTGGGGGCATCATGGTTTGGAGCTGCTTTCTTGCGTCAGGGCCTGGACGGATTGCTATCATCGAAGGAAAAATGAATTCCTAAGTTTATCAATACATTTTGCAGGAGAACTTAAGGCCATCTGTCCACAAGCTGAAGCTCAACAGAAGATGGGTGTTGCAACAGGACAAAGCCCCAAGGCATAGAAGTAAATCAACAACAGAATGGCTTAAACAGAAGAAAATACGCCTTCTGGAGTGGCCCAGTCAGAGTCCTGACCTCTACCTGATTGAGATGCTGTGGCATGACCTCAAGAAAGCGATTCACACCAGACATCCCAAGAATATTGCTGAACTGAAACAGTTCTGTAAGAGGAATGGTCAAGAATTACTCCTGACTGTTGTGCACGTCTGATCTGCAACTACAGAAACGTTTGGTTGAAGTTATTGATGCCAAAGGAGGTTCAACGGATTATTAAATCCAAGGGTTCACATACTTTTTCCACCTGCACTGTGAATGTTTACATGGTGTGTTCAATAAAAACATGGTAACATTAAATTCTTTGTGTTGTCTATTGTTGTGACTTAGATGAAGATCAGATCACATTGTATGACCAATTTGTGCAGAAATCCATATCATTCCAAAGGGTTCACATACTTTTTCTTGCAACTGTATATATACAGTATATTATAGTTAAAAGTATGGTGTTTTTTAACTTTTTTTCCACACTTTTGTGACCCAGACCCACTTGGTTCTTGAAGATCCAGTGGGTCTGATGCATCTGCAATACACTGCAGTACACTGTATAGTGTACTAAAGTGTATTTGCATGTACACTTAGCCTGATCAGGTTCAGATATACCATGGCAAGCTAGAAGCCTGTGAAGGCGTCCGGTTGCCATGGTAACCATTGGGTCGCTGCTACAGCAGCAGCCCGATGGGGAAAGGGGGGGTGGTTTGTCCAGCAGCAGAGAGCGGGCAGTGGGGAAAGGACAAAGAGAGAGGACAAGGGGAGAGGGTGGAGGGTGGGAGGGAGGACAGCCGTGCCAGCCATCCTGAACTGGGAGTGGGGGTTAGCACTTCAATCATGCAGTGAGGGTACAATCCCTCTGGATGAGAGCCAGCAGCAGCACCACACGATCCCCCCTCCACAAAGTACAAGAAGGGGGGACGGTTATGTTCTGTCCAGCAGCGTTGGTGGAGAAAGAAGGAGGGGTTAACCCTTGAAGTATCAGGCCGCTACCACAGCGGCCTGATGGTTAGCCCCTTCTGTACAGTGTTTTTTTTTTTTTTTTAAACAAAGGTGTCCATATGCTTTAAGGTTTGTTTTTGTGAATGAAGTAGAGGTATTGGATGCTGATAGGTTGAACCATGCAATATCATCTGAAAAAAGTGAGAGGTGGATATTTCTGAGATATGTATATGTGAATCAAGCTACAATAAGTTGATGATTGTAAGAGAGAAGAAGGGGAATATTTTTAGTGTGTGTCTATAAGAAGGTTGCACTCGTGTAATGAGATCATAATATAATGGTCATAAAATCCTAATATTGGAAGTGGAAGTAGATATACAGTATGTATACACTTTACACTAGGAGTTATTTTAAAGGGTTTCTACCACCACATTTTGACCTAATTAGCTGTCAGACACTAGCGATCTGCTAGTGTCTGCTGTACCTAACCATGCTATTGTAATTCCTTTCTCTGCAGCGGTTACCCTAAAAAACGTAGTTTTATTGGTATGCAAATGAGCCTCTAGGTGCTATGGGGGCGTCTTTTCAGCACCTAGAGGCTCCGTCCACTCACCATTTCTGCCGCCTTCTCCTCTAGATTGACAGCCTACTCGGGCCTGCGCCGTGTGCTTCTGTATTCGGCGCAGGCGCAGTGACTGTTGAACTGCTCCCTGCGCCGTAATCGGCGCAGGCGCAGTGAAGATGCCGGCACAGAGAGACTGTCACTGCGCCTGCGCCGAATACAGAAGCACACGGCGCAGGCGCGAGAATTCGGCCGAGATGGAGAGAAGTAGGCTGTCAATCTAGAGTAGAGGGGCGGGCTGGAGCGCGCTGGGCGGCAGAAATGGTGAGTGGACGGAGCCTCTAGGTGCTGAAAAGACGCCCCCATAGCACCTAGAGGCTCATTTGCATACCACTAAAACTATGTTTTTTAGGGTAACCGCTGCAGAGAAAGGAATTACAATAGCATGGTTAGGTACAGCAGACACTACCAGATCGCTAGTGTCTGACAGCTTATTAGGTCAAAATGTGGTGGTAGAAACCCTTTAAAATGTTTTTATGGAATAAATAATCATGCGTCATTGAATGGGATGGATTTCCCGGTGGCTATTTATGGATGAAGAGAAGTCATACTAAGCATTGCCTGGAAGAAACTAAGAAATCAAAACCCTCTGTGACACAGGATTTTACCTATTGTGATGTTTTAAAATGATTGTAAGTGCAATAAAAACCAGAACGTTTTCAAAGTCTGTCAGATCTCACACAACCTTAGGCCTCTTTCACACGGCCGTAGTGCAGGCCGAATACTGCGGTATACACGGGGCACCGGCCATGTGCAAGCCGCATCACGGATGCGGACCCATTTACTTGAATGGGGCCTCAAATCCGGTGCGGAATGGAATCACGGAACGTAACCCGACGGAAGCACTGCGGAGTGCTTCCGTGGGGTTCCGATCCATGCCGCAAAAAATCTGAACTTATTCTATCTTTTTGCGGAACGCACGGATCACAGACCTATTCAAGTTAAATGGGTCTGGATCTGTCCTGGCCCCCGCACAGACATTGCCCGTACATTGGGGACCGCAAATTGCAATAGCCAATGCACGGAACGGAACCAATACGTTAGTGTGAAAGTGGTCAAGACCAAAGAGCTTTGTTGTAGAGCAGTTGGGTTATAAAAAATACCTGAAACTCTGAACATCCAACAGTACTATTTATTCTATTTGATCAAAATGGAAAGAATATGATACGACTACAAGAGAAAGCAAATTCACAGACCGGGCATAAAGGGAGATCCATAGAAGACAATAACGATAACACTGATCCACAGAATTCCTCTGCTCCACATCAAAGTTTCTGTCCATAAGACCACTGTATATTCCACAGAGTGGGACTAAGAAAACATGTCTGGAGCCCGCCAAACATCATGTGGCAGACCCCCCACATGGCCATCATGGAAAATGTTATGTCTGGTGTAATCAAAGCACTACATCACTCCAAGGACAACATTTTCATATGACGCATAGCAGCATCATGCTGTGCGGATGCCTTTCATAGGCAGGAAATGGAAAACTGGTCAAGACTGAAGGAAAGATGGATGGCAGTACATACAACGCAATTTTTGAGGAAACTTGTTTCAGTCTACCTAAGAGTTCAGTCTGGGATGTAACATACTGCTAAAGCTACATTGATGTGGTTTATGGGGAAATATTTAAATGTCTGAATGGCTTAATCAAAGCCCAGGCTTCAATCCAATTGATAATCTGTGGTTTGACTGTAAGGCCTCATGCACACGGCCGTGACGCTTTTTTGCGGTCCACAAACCGCGGATCCGCAAAAAAAACAGAAGCCGACCGTGTTGCCTTCCGCAAAGCACGGACAAGAATAGGACATGTTATATCTTTTTAGTGGGGCCGCGGAACGGAGCACGGAGTGCTGTCCGCATCTTTTGCGGCCCCATTGAAGTGAATGGGTCCGCAGCCGAGCCGCAAAAACGGTGGCTCGGATGCGGACCCAAACAACGGTCGTGTGCATGAGGCCTAAGACTGCTGTACACAAAAGCAACCCATCTAAAGTGAAGGAGTTGGAATAGTTTTTTTTGGAAGTGTGAACCGAGAGCAAGGCTGGTTCTTTGACTCCGCAACTAGAAAAGAGTGCGTATGCAGAAGTCAAGATTAAGAGAATTGCATTTACTATAAATTAATAAAAGCAGGTTAACAGTGAAGGTACAGAGGCAAAGACAAGCAAAATATTCAAAACAGTATAAACAATACAAGTTAAATAATGCAACAATTTTCACCTTTGCTGTGTCTGTATTCGCAGTGCGGACACTAAGAAATAATAGTCCAGAAACTGTACCTAACTGACCCTAACTTTCAAGCGGGTGCGCACCCCCCTTCTCCCAGTGGTCCAAGTGGACCGCTTACAGTTTGTGGAAGTGCACGGTGGGGCCCGATGTCGTCCTTTTCCTTTAACCAGCGCAGGATCCGCAACAAAGAAGTCCTCCTCAGCAGGCCGGAAAACCAGTTGAATATAATCCAGAATTTTACAGTTACTGTCCGGTACCTCGACAGCACTGTGAGTTTCTTTACTGTTTGGGGCAATCCACTCAGCCCAATGTCGACTCCACAGGTTAGTTGCTGCACACAGTCCTTTTTAACTTGGCTTCACTAAATGCACGGTTTCTTTGTACTCCATCCGTCTCTAGACCGAAGTTCACACAGCTTGGCTGTACAGGGAAGTCCTTTAGTATCTCCACACACGTCTTACACAACACAGAACTTGTTTTCTATCTTGCCAATATGGCGGCAGCTGCAGTTCAAGTCCTCTCTTCCTCCTTCTTCCTGCTCACACTGAGGCAGGCTGACATCATAAGGGGCGTGTCACTTCAACACTTAGCTGCTGCCTTAACCACCTCCCGTCACACTAACGCCAAAAGGCGTCATTGCTGCGGCGCTCCCAGGTCACACTAACGCCGATTGACGTCATCTCGCGTGAGCCGAGATTTCCTGTGAACGCGCGCACACAGGAGCGCGCGTTCACAGGATCGCGTAGTGCACAAGTTCATCTACAGCCTGCCGGCCGCGATCATTGGCTGGCAGGCTGTGGATTTTTGAATCGACGAATGAAAGAGGCATGTCAGACGCTATTTTGAAAATAGCGTCTGATATAACTGCTGCCTGGTCCTCTGGTGGTCCCTTTCGCTTGGATCGACCACCAGAGGACACAGGCAGCTCTGTAAGTAGCACCAAATCACCACACTACACATTACACATTACCTTGTCATTTATTAACCCCTTATTTAGCACCTGATCACCCATATTAGACTCCCTGATCACCCTGATCACCCCCTTGTCCACCCCCCTGTCACTGATCACCCCCCCTGTAAGGGTCCCTCATCCCTGCCAGGTAGTTAGCTACTTGCTAGGTAGTTTAGCGCCCAGCCCACCGCACCGCAGTCACTTTTTAGTCGCTGATTAGCGTCATCGCTGTCGCTAATCAGCACTACTACTATATAGTATCTGTAAGTGATCAAGACTGATCGCATTCAGATCTATATAAGTACACCTTAGGCTCTACAAAACGCAGTGTTCGCCCGATCAGGCCTGATCTTGTGCGCACACTTCCGTTCAGTCCGCCCCACCGCAGTGACAGAAATTTTTTTTTTCTGATCACTGCAAAAACACTGTAAAATCGCTGTGCCGCTATAAAGATCACTTTTGAGCTTTTTGGATCTTTATTAGCGATCGCAGCTTTACTTCGCAAGCACTCCTTTTTACTAGGTAGGTTTGCTCTTTTTCCCGGGTAGTCTCAGAGGAATACCCCCTAAATTTAGTGAACCCAAAATGTCAAACAAGGGGTATTCCGCTGAAGAGGCCTACAGGATTCTGGCCGGGATGGATGAAAGCGATGGGGACGCCTCATCCGCTGAATCCAGTGGTTCAGAATATGAACCTGTAGACAGCAGTGGCACTCAAACCGCTAGCGAAGATGACGAGGTAGAGGTCCCTGCTACGGTCAGACGTACCCGATCCCATGTCAGTGTTCTGCCTACCCCGCATGATGATCCTCATTTGCAGCAGAGTGGTGCTAGCGCTGATCTTGTTTATGGTGCGGCATACACCAGCAGCGCAGCACACCCTGGACCTTCTACCAGCACTGCCGTATTCCCTGGTGAAGTGGTGAGCACCAGAAGGGCAGTTCCAGCTGGTACGGTGGCACGTGCAATAACTCCCCTGTCGCAGCCACCGCATTCACAGGCCCGTAGAACCCCTAGTCTCCCAGAGGTGCTGGCAAATCCTAATTGGCAATCCCCTGATTCCGCCGCACCCGTATTGCCCCCTTTCACCGCCCAGTCTGGAGTTCGCGTGGAGACGGCTCATTTAGGATCGGCCCTTCAGTTTCTTGAGCTGTTCTTCACCGCAGATCTCTATGACCTAGTTGTGGCAGAAACCAACCGCTACGCCACACAGTATATTACCGCTAATCCGGAAAGCTTCTATGCCCAGCCTTACCGGTGGAAACCAGTCACAGTTTCCGAGTTTAAATTTTTTTTGGGCCTTATCCTCAGCATGGGTCTAACTAAAAAAAATGTATTGCGGTCATATTGGTCTGAAGACCCAATACATTACATGCCCATGTTCTCTGCTGCAATGTCTAGGGCACGTTTTGAGGTCATCATGTGCTTTATGCATTTCGCTGACAATAACACCTGTCATCCAAGAGGCCACCCTGCTTATGACCGGCTCCACAAAATTCGGCCCCTCATAGACCATTTGTCATCCAGATTTGCAGATGCGTATACACCTAATCAAAACATCTGCATAGATGAGTCCCTAGTACATTTTACCGGGCGCCTTGGCATAAAACAGTACATCCCCAGCAAGCGCGCCCGGTATGGGGTCAAACTGTATAAGCTCTGTGAAAGGGCCACAGGCTTTACATATCGTTTTAGGGTCTATGAGGGAAAAGACTCAAAACTGGAGCCGGTCGGGTTTCCTGACTACCTGGGGAGCAGTGGCAAGATTGTCTGGGACTTGGTGTCACCCTTACTCCACAAGGGGTACCACTTATACGTGGACAATTTTTACTCAAGCGTGGCCCTCTTTCGGCACTTACATCTAGTCGGAATTCAATGCTGTGGCACCGCGCGACCTAGTCGCCGGGGCTTCCCCCAACGGCTCGTTAGTACCCGACTTGCACGGGGGGAGAGGGCTGCCTTGTGTGACCAAGAACTGCTCGTGGTGAAGTGGAGGGACAAGAGGGACGTTTACCTTCTGTCCACCATTCACGCAGACACGACTGTCCAAATTGAACGGGCAACTGGAGTCATTGTGAAACCCCTCTCTGTCCACGACTATAACCTTCACATGGGAGGGGTGGACTTCAATGACCAGATGTTGGCTCCCTATTTAGTTTCCCGACGCACCAGACGCTGGTATAAGAAGGTGTCTGTTTATTTAATTCAATTGGCGATGTATAATAGTTTTGTTCTCTACAGTAAGGCTGGGAAAACAGGATCCTTCCTAAAATTCCAGGAAGAGATCATTTCCGAAATCCTGTATCCAGGAGGGTCCGTGCCCCGAGGCCCTGATGAAGTGAGCCGGCTACATGGCAGACACTTCCCGTCTGTCTATCCTGGTACCCCAACTCAACGTTCCCCAAGAAAAAGATGTTGTGTCTGTAGCAGGGGTGGAATAAGGCGTGACACCACCTTTTTTTGTCCTGACTGTCCTTACCAGCCTGCCCTATGCATAGGGGAGTGTTTCCGCAAGTTCCACACTCAGGTACACTATTAGCATAGGGATTGCGTACACAGGACAGGCACACAGGGGTCTTAGGGCCCTTTCACACAGAGCTGCCACAAACCTCTCCTTTCACCTGGGACAAAGTGCATAATGTACTTCGCCACATCTCTGGGCGATTTGCGCTTTGCACATTGTCCCAAGGAGAGGTTTGTCCTATAAAGGTTAAAAAATAAAAAAATAAAAATAAAATCACCGGTAAGCAAAAGTTATTGTTCTGTTTCAAAAGTTTAAAAGTTAATGTTCTCTAAAGTTAATGTTAATAAATTTATTGCGTTGCGGCCTGTTTTTTATTTTTTTATTATTTTTTATTTTTTTTTACCTTCTAGGTGGACCAAGCGATCAAGCAGCTGCAGCACTGATGTGCATTCTGACAGAAGCATTGCGCTGCTGTCAGATTACACAAAAGTCGGTGTATGCGGCGCTACAAGACGAGATTTCTCCTCTGCAGTAAAAGATACGTTTGCCGAGGCATATGAGCTGAGGAGGCGGCGGTGTTCATATGCTTTGGCAAACACTTTGTATATATAAAAAAAATATAAAAAATCCCGGCAATGATTTATTCATCCACATCGATTGATGTGAATGGAGAAATCTGGTTTGCCAGGGCATACGAGCTAAGTGGGTATGGATGTTGGGCGGAGCTCCTATGTCCTGGCAGACGCCTTTCCCCTCCTTTTTTTTTTGGCAGAGATTTTTTCATCCACATTGATCGATGCGAATGAAGAAATCTGTGCCGTTCATTTTTTCTTTCAGCCCAGAGGCTGAACGAAAAAAAAATATCTCATTACCCGTATGCTCAATATAAGGAGAATAGCAGAAACTCCTAATGCTGGCCATACATGTAATGACTGCGGAGACCCTCAAATGCCAGGGCAGTACAAACACCCCACAAATGACCCCATTTTGGAAAGAAGACACCCCAAGGTATTCGCTGAGGGGCATATTGAGTCCATGAAAGATTGAAATTTTTGTCCCAAGTTAGTGGAAAGGGAGACTTTGTGAGAAAAAACAAAAAAAATCAATTTCCGCTAACTTGTGCCAAAAATAAATAAATTCTATGAACTTGCCATGCCCCTCATTGAATACCTTGGGGTGTCTTCTTTCCAAAATGGGGTCACATGTGGTTAATTATACTGCCCTGGCATTTTAGGGGCCCTAAAGCGTGCGAAGAAGTCTGGGATCCAAATGTCTAAAAATGCCCTCCTAAAAGGAATGTGGGCCCCTTTGCGCATCTAGGCTGCAAAAAAGTGTCACACATGTGGTATTGCCGTACTCAGGAGAAGTTGGGGAATGTGTTTTGGGGTGTCATTTTACATATACCCATGCTGGGTGAGATAAATATCTTGGTCAAATGCCAACTTTGTATAAAAAAATGGGAAAAGTTGTCTTTTGCCAAGATATTTATCTCACCCAACATGGGTATATGTAAAAAGACACCCCAAAACACATTGCCCAACTTCTCCTGAGTACGGCGATACCTCATGTGTGACACTTTTTTGCAGCCAAGAAGGGCAAATGGGCCCACATTCTAAAGAGCACCTTTCGGATTTCACAGGCCATTTTTTACAGATTTTGATTTCAAACTACTTTGCACGCAGTAGGGCCCCTAAAATGTCAGGGCAGTATAACTACCCCACAAGTGACCCCATTTTGGAAAGAAGACACCCCAAGGTATTCCGTGGTGAGTTCCTAGAATTTTTTATTTTTTGTCACAAGTTAGCGGAAAATGATGTTTTTTTTTTTTGTTTTTTTTTTCTTACAAAGTCTCATATTCCACTAACTTGTGACAAAAAATAAAAGTTTCCATGAACTCACTATGCCCATCATGAAATAACTTGGGGTGTCTTCTTTCCAAAATGGGGTCACTTGTGGGGTAGTTATACTGCCCTGGCATTTTAGGGGCCCAAATTCGTGCGAAGTAGTTTGAAATCAAAATGTGTAAAAAATGGCCTGTGTAATCCGAAAGGTGCTCTTTGGAATGTGGGCTCCTTTGCCCACCTAGGCTGCAAAAAAGTGTCACACATGTGGTATCGCCGTACTCAGGAGAAGTTGGGCAATGTCTTTTGGGGTGTCTTTTTACATATACCCATGCTGGGTGAGATAAATATCTCGGCAAAAGACAACTTTTCCCATTTTTTTATACAAAGTTGGCATTTGACCAAGATATTTATCTCACCCAGCATGGGTATATGTAAAATAACACCCAAAACACATTCCCCACTTCTCCTGAGTACGGCGATACCACATGTGTGACACTTTTTTGCAGCCTAGGTGGGCAAAGGGGCCCACATTCCAAAGAGCACCTTTCGGATTTCACCGGCCATTTTTTACACATTTTGATTTCAAACTACTTTGCACGCATTTGGGCCCCTAAAATGCCAGGGCAGTATAATTACCCCACAAGTGACCCCATTTTGGAAAGAAGACACCCCAAGGTATTTCATGATGGGCATAGTGAGTTCATGGAAGTTTGTATTTTTTGTCACAAGTTAGTGGAATATGAGACTTTGTAAGCAAAAAAAAATAAAAAATTCATAATTTTCCGCTAACTTGTGACAAAAAATAAAAAGTTCTATGAACTCACTATGCCCATCAGCGAATACCTTAGGGTGTCTACTTTCCGAAATGGGGTCATTTGTGGGGTGTTTCTACTGTCTGGCCATTGTAGAACCTCAGGAAACATGACAGGTGCTCAGAAAGTCAGAGCTGCTTCAAAAAGCGGAAATTCACATTTTTGTACCATAGTTTGTAAACGCTATAACTTTTACCCAAACCATTTTTTTTTTTACCCAAACATTTTTTTTTTTATCAAAGACATGTAGAACAATAAATTTTGAGAAAAATGTATATATGGATGTCGTTTTTTTTTGCAAAATTTTACAACTGAAAGTGAAAAATGTCATTTTTTTGCAAACAAATCGTTAAATTTAGATTAATAACAAAAAAAGTTAAAATTTCAGCAGCAATGAAATACCACCAAATGAAAGCTCTATTAGTGAGAAGAAAAGGAGGTAAAATTCATTTGGGTGGTAAGTTGCATGACCGAGCAATAAACCGTTAAAGTTGTGGAGTGCCGATTTGGAAAAAAGGGCCTGGTCACTAGGGGCGTATAAACCTGTGGTCCTTAAAGGGGTATTCCCATTTCATTAATTGCTGTTAATCAGTTTCCCCAAGTGTCCTTGAATAATCTTCTAAATAACTTCTATTACCTAACTTGCACCGTTCTCCTGAAAAATGCCTTCATCTGCGCCTGTGTTGTCTACCCGTATCCCCTGGTTACGGCCACATACTTGCGGGGCTTGTATGTGCCGCGCCTGCGCACAATGTCCTACCTTCTCCCCAGCCGGCCGCTCGAGAACGCGCACGCATGCCTCCCCAGCTTGTAAAACAGCCGTGTCCTGCTTGCTGGAAATAGTGACGGGGAGAGAAACGGTCTGCCTGCAGATGCTAGAGGAGGAAGGAGGGCCCTGGAAGACGACAGTGGCAGAGGTTAGTGATTGATATGATGCCCTATTAGTCCCGGACCGACTCCCTCTGGGCGCCGGAGCACACGGCGTCCTCGGTTGCTATGACGCCGTGTGCTCCCTCCTGCCGCCGGAATACAGTGATACACTCTTAGATCATAGCAGTGTATTACTGTTTTCCGGCAGCAGGAGGGAGCGCACGGCGTCATAGCAACCGAGGACGCCGTGTGCTCCGGCGCCCAGAAGGAGTCCATGCGGCAATCCACAGATGCCCCCCCCCCACAAGTGCCATCCACAGATGCCCCCAGCCCATAAGTGCCATCCACAGATGCCCCCAGCCCATAAGTGCCATCCACAGATGCCCCCAGCCCATAAGTGCCATCCACAGATGCCCCCAGCCCATAAGTGCCATCCACAGATGCCCCCCCACCTAAAGTGCCTTCCACAGATGCCCCCCCACCTAAAGTGCCATCCACAGATGCCCCCCCCATAAGTGCCATCCACAGATGCTCCCCCCCCCCATAAGTGCCATCCACAGATGCTCCCCCCCATAAGAGCCATCCACAAATGCCCCCCCCCATAAGTGCCATCCACAAATGCCCCCCCCATAAGTGCCATTCACAGATGCCCCCCCATAAGTGCCATTCACAGATGCCCCCCCCATAAGTGCCATCCACAGATGCCCCCCCCATAAGTGCCATCCACAGATGCTCCCCCCCATTAGAGCCATCCGCAAATGGGCCTCCCCCCATAAGTGCCATTCACAGATGCCCCCCCCCCCCCCCCATAAGTGCCATTCACAGATGCCCCCCCATAAGTGCCATCCACAGATGCACCCCCCCCCCCCCCCCCCCAAAAGCTGGGTAATAGGTCAGTGATAATATATGAGACCGGGAAAGCTGGGTAATAAGTCAGTGATAATATCAGACACCGGGAAAGCTGGGTAATAAGTCAGTGATAATATCAGACACCGGGAAAGCTGGGAAATAAGTCAGTGATAATATCAGACACCGGGAAAGCTGGGTAATAAGTCAGTGATAATATCAGACACCGGGAAAGCTGGGTAATAAGTCAGTGATAATATCAGACACCGGGAAAGCTGGGTAATACGTCAGTGATAATATCTGATACCGGGAAAGCTGGGTAATAAGTCAGTGATAATATCTGATAGCGGGAAAGCTGGGTAATAAGTCAGTGATAATATCAGACACAGGGAAAGCTGGGTAATAAGTCAGTGATAATATCAGACACTGGGAAAGCTGGGTAATAAGTCAGTGATAATATCAGACACCGGGAAAGCTGGGTAATAAGTCAGTGATAATATCTGAGACCGGGAAAGCTGGGTAATAAGTCAGTGATAATATCTGATACCGGGAAAGCTGGGTAATAAGTCAGTAATAATATCTGATACCGGGAAAGCTGGGTAATAAGTCAGTGATAATATCAGACACCGGGAAAGCTGGGTAATAAGTCAGTGATAATATCAGACACCGGGAAAGCTGGGTAATAAGTCAGTGATAATATCTGAGATCGGGAAAGCTGGGTAATAAGTCAGTGATAATATCTGAGACCGGGAAAGCTGGGTAATAAGTCAGTGATAATATCTGAGACCGGGAAAGCTGGGTAATAAGTCAGTGATAATATCTGAGACCGGGAAAGCTGGGTAATAAGTCAGTGATAATATCTGAGACCGGGAAAGCTGGGTAATAAGTCAGTGATAATATCTGAGACCGGGAAAGCTGGGTAATAAGTCAATGATAATATCTGAGACCGGGAAAGCTTGGTAATAAGTCAGTGATAATATCGTACATCGGGAATGCTGGGTAATAAGTCAGTGAATATATCTATCTATATCTAGCACAGATCATATGGCTACTAGCTAACATGCATTTGGGCTGTAGTGATTTATTGTTTTTGCTGCACAGAACGAGAGCAACGGAGCGGGGCGCAGCATAGCGTAGTGCAACTTGACTTAGGGGGAAGTTGAAGGCAGATAAAGGGTTAAGGTTTATGTTGGGTTAGGGGTTGGGTTAGGAATTTTGCGGGCATTATATATGCCTGGGGGAGGAGTCACCTCTTACCGGCGTGCAGGGATTTGTCACGGTTCCCGCCCACCCTCCCTATTATTAAGTGAGGGGAGCATTCTTATGGGCAGGATAACGGAGGGTCCTGGAAGGCAATTCAAGGCTTAATAGGTGCATGACAAGTTGGAGCGTGCATCGCATGAGGATCGGTAAGCTGGTGGTTGGGGCCCCTGTTTGGCAAAATGGGCCCACAGGGGTAGACGGAATTACAATTGGCGAATTCGTGCCCTTGGGTCGGTGACCGCGGCCAAGGGTAAGGTGGTATGAAAATGGAGGGAAGAGTGAGGAGAATGGCTTGCCTTGTTGCCTTCTAGGATCCTATTAGTCTTTCAAAGTTTGGAATGTTGTTATTTATTTTGATATAGTAACATAGTAACATAGTACATAAGGCCGAAAAAAGACATTTGTCCATCCAGTTCGGCCTGTCATCCTACAAGTTGATCCAGAGGAAGGCAAAAAAAAACCCTGTGAGGTAGAAGCCAATTTTCCTCACTTTAGGGGAATAAAAAATTCCTTCCCGACTCCAATCAGGCAATCAGAATAACTCCCTGGATCAACGACCCCTCTCTAGTAGCTATAGCCTGTAATATTATTACACTCCAGAAATCCATCCAGGCCCCTCTTGAATTCCTTTATTGTACTCACCATCACCACCTCCTCAGGCAGAGAGTTCCATAGTCTCACTGCTCTTACCGTAAAGAACCCTTTTCTATGTTTGTGTACAAACCTTCTTTCCTCCAAACGCAGAGGATGTCCCCTCGTCACAGTCACAGTCCTGGGGATAAATAGATGATGGGATAGATCTCTGTACTGCCCCCTGATATATTTATACATAGTAATTAGATCTCCCCTCAGTCGTCTTTTTTCTAACGTGAATAACCCTAATTTTGATAATCTTTCAGGGTACTGTAGTTGCCCCATTCCAGTTATTACTTTAGTTGCCCTCCTCTGGACCCTCTCCAGCTCTGCTATGTCTGCCTTGTTTACAGGAGCCCAGAACTGTACACAGTACTCCATGTGTGGTCTGACCAGTGATTTGTAAAGTAGTAGGAATATGTTCTCATCACGGGCATCTATGCCCCTTTTGATGCAACCCATTATCTTATTGGCCTTGGCAGCCGCTGCCTGACACTGTTTTTTGCAGCTTAGTTTGCTGTTTATTAAAATTCCTAGATCCTTTTCCATGTCAGTGTTACCGAGTGTTTTACCATTTAGTATGTACGGGT
This sequence comes from Bufo bufo, assembly GCF_905171765.1. Classification (NCBI taxonomy): domain Eukaryota; kingdom Metazoa; phylum Chordata; class Amphibia; order Anura; family Bufonidae; genus Bufo; species Bufo bufo. Next base: position 272,599,132 of record NC_053391.1, on the reverse strand, counting down.
GACTTGCATTATTCCTTCCCATGTGCATAACTTTACATTTCTCAGTGTTAAACCTCATCTGCCACTTATCTGCCCAAGCCTCCAATCTATCCAGATCCCTCTGTAGTAGTATACTGTCCTCTTCAGTGTTAATTACTTTACACAGTTTAGTGTCATCTGCGAAAATTGATATTTTACTATGCAAGCCTTCTACAAGATCATTAATAAATATATTGAAGAGAATAGGGCCCAATACTGACCCCTGAGGTACTCCACTAGTGACTGTGACCCAATCTGAGTATGTACCGTTAATAACCACCCTCTGTTTTCTATCATTGAGCCAGTTACTTACCCACTTACAGACGTTTTCTCCGAGTCCGAGCATTCTCATTTTATATACTAACCTTTTATGAGGTACAGTGTCAAATGCTTTGGAGAAGTCCAGATACACGACATCCATTGATTTGCCGCTGTCAAGTCTAGTACTTACCTCCTCATAGAAACTGATTAAATTAGTTTGACATGACCGATCCCTCACGAAGCCATGCTGATATGGCGTTATTTGCTTATTTCCCATAAGATGCTCTAACATAGCATCTCTCAGAAAACCTTCAAACAGTTTACCCCACAACAGATGTTAAACTTACCGGCCTATAGTTTCCAGGCTCTGTTTTTGGACCCTTTTTGAATATTGGCACCACATTTGCCATGCGCCAATCCTGTGGGACATTCCCTGTTAGTACAGAGTCCGCAAATATCAGAAATAAGGGTCTGGCTATGACATTACTTAATTCCCTTAGGATACGGGGGTGTATGCCATCCGGTCCTGGCGATTTGTCTATTTTGATTTTTTTAAGTCGCTGTTGTACTTCTTCCTGGGTCAGACAGGACACTTTTAATGGCGAATTTATTTCAGCATTCAGCATTTCATCTGACAGTTTATTTTCCTCAGTGAATACATTGGAGAAAAAAATATTTAACAGCTTTGCTTTCTCCTCGTCGCTCTCTGCGACTCCCCCCTCATTACTCTTTAAAGGGCCGACACCTTCAGATTTATACTTTTTAACATTTATATAATTGAAGAACATTTTAGGGTTAGTTTTACTCTGTTTGGCAATTAATCTCTCGGTCTCTAGTTTGGCCGCTTTTATTTGTTTTTTACATGTTCTGTTTTTTTCCTTATAGTTTTTCAGTGCTTCCGTGCTACCCTCCTGTTTTAGGGTTTTATATGCTTTCTTTTTGTCATTTATTGCTTTCTTTACAGTTCTGTTTATCCACATTGGTTTCTTTTTGTTCCTTAACCTTTTATTCCCATACGGTATGTACCTCTCACAATGAGATTTTAGGATGTTTTTAAAGATATCCCATTTTTTGGCTGTATTTTTATTTTTGAGGACTTTGTCCCAGTTAGTTAGGCCTATGGCCTCTCTTAGTTGGCTAAATTTAGCTTTTTTGAAGTTTGGTATTTTTGTTTCTCCCTGTAGAAACGCTCTTTTGAATGATAATTGGAAGGTTATTACTTTATGGTCACTATTTCCCAGGTGTCCCCCAACCTGCACGTCTGTTGTTCTGTCAGGTCTATTGGTTAATATTAAGTCCAGTATGGCCGTCCCTCTAGTCGGGTCCTGAACCAGTTGGGAGAGATAATGGTCTTTGGTTATTGCCAAGAATCTGTTTCCTTTATGAGATATACAAGTTTCAGTTTCCCAGTCTATATCTGGGTAGTTGAAGTCCCCCATAATAACCACCTCATTATGATTTGCCGCCTTGTCTATCTCGTTTAGTAGTAGATTTTCTGTGGACTCTGGTATATTAGGTGGTTTATAGTAGACTCCTATTAGTAATTTATTGTTGTTTTTAGCTCCATGTATCTCTACCCACAGTGACTCCACATGTTCATGTCCCTCACTTATATCTTCACGGAGTGTGGGCTTTAGACAAGATTTTACATAAAGGCAGACCCCTCCACCTCTCCGGTTTTGACGATCCTTTCTGAACAGACTGTAACCTTGTACATTAACTGCCCAGTCATAGCTATCATCCAGCCATGTCTCAGTTATTCCCACTATGTCATAGTCCTCCTCACACATCACTAATTCCAGTTCACCAGTTTTATTAGTCAGACTTCTGGCATTAGTATACATACATATGAGAGGTTTATGTATATTTTTTACCCTACACCTTTCCTTCTGAACTGTTCTTGTCCCTCCTTCCATTTCTCCCCCAGTCCCACTACCTTGCCCCCGGTCTCTATCTGCACTATCTTCCCCTTCTATAGTGTAATTACCCTCCCCCCCAGTCCCTAGTTTAAACACTCCTCCAACCTTCTAGCCATCTTCTTCCCCAACACAGCTGCTCCTTCCCCATTGAGGTGCAGCCCGTCCCTACGATAGAGGCTGTAGCCGACAGCGAAGTCGGCCCAGTTCTCCAGGAACCCAAACCCCTCCATCCTACACCAGTTCTTGAGCCACTTGTTAATTTCCCTAATCTCCCGCTGCCTTTCTTGTGTGGCCCGTGGTACCGGTAGTATTTCGGAAAATACTACCTTTGAGGTCCTTGCCCTAAGCTTTTGCCCTAAATCCCTGAAATCATTTTTAAGGACTCTCCACCTACCCCTAACTTTGTCATTGGTTCCGATATGGACCATGACCGCTGGATCTTCTCCAGCCCCTCCCAGTAATCTGTCAACCCGATCCGCGATATGTCGAACTCTAGCGCCAGGAAGACAGCACACTGTTCGGCGATCACGGTCTTTGTGACAGATTTCCCTATCTGTTCCCCTAATAATTGAGTCTCCCACTACCAGCACCTGTCTGGCCTGCCCTGCTCTCCTGGTCCCCTGCTTACCGGAGCTGACATTCCCCTGACTGGCAGAGGAAGTGTCCGGCTGCGGCAGTGCCGTCCCTGGACTGACATCCCCCTCATCTGCCAAACGTGCAAACTTGTTGGGGTGTGTCAGATCAGGGCTAGCCTCCCTGGCACTCTTCCCTCTACCCCGCTTTCTAAATGTTACCCAGCTAGCTACCTCACTTTCCTCAGCCTCCTCTCTGTCACCCTCTCCCTCATCTACCCCAAAGAGTGCTTGCTCGGTGAGAAGCAAACTTTTTTGCAAATTGTCAATGCCTCTCAGTGTTGCAACTTGCCCATTTAGAGACTCGATTAGCGATTCCAAACGGGTAATTTGCTCACATCTTGAACAAAGAAATTCACCCTGGAACGGCTGTTCCAGGACTGCATACATCATGCAAGATGTGCACTGGACTGCGTTGTCAATTGTGCAACACATACTAAATGGGGATTACACCACAAAAGAAAAAAATACAATACAATGTAGTAATAATATACAGGCTAATTGCAGTCCCCCTCTGAAGTCCCTGAATCTAAAGTCCCTGAATCTAAAGTCACACACTTACACAACCACACTTAATCAACCACGCGTCGCGGTCAAACTCGCGTTATATATCTGCTTATATTAATATAAATGCAGCTCACTGCACCAGCCTGGTTTGCTTCCCCTCTGGAATCAAAAAGGCTGTGCTGTTCTTACTGCTGAGTTTTTAAAGTCTCCTAATTAGACAGCCACACCCTAATTAAACAGCCACACCCTAATTGCTCACCTGTGCAACCCCTGGAGAAAGAAAAAAAAAAGTGTTATCACAGCACAAAATACAGTCAAACACAGCCACTCATCAATGTCCACAAATTATTTAGCTCTCAGATACTCCCTCACTTAATCTTAAGTCACACACTTAATCAACCACACTTAATCAACCACGCGTCGCGGTCAAACACGCGTTATATATCTGCTTATATTAATATAAATGCAGCTCACTGCACCAGCCTGGTTTGCTTCCCCTCTGGAATATGTTTTTTGATATGTTTTCCTGTGTTTTATTATTCGGTGAATTATGTAAATGTTTAATAAATTGGGCCGAGTAGGCCTCTTTATCGAAGTAGGTATTCATGTGTATTATTGGGGAAGGGTAGTTAGTTGGGAAGGTTTAGTGGATGACTGAAATTATCTTCCATCCTATTAAGTCATGGGTTTGTTAGGCTACTTTCACACTTGCGGCAGGACGGATGCTGTTCACCATGTTGGATCCGTCCTGCGGCTATTTCGCCGTGCCGCCGCTCCGTCCCCATTGACTATAATGGGGACCGGGGCGGAGCTCCGGCGCAGCACGGCGCAGCACGGCGGTGCACGGCGAAAGCCGCCGGACTAAAAAGCCTGACATGCAGTAATTTTAGTCCGGCGGCTTTTTGCCGTGCTACGCCGGAGCTCCGCCCCCCGTCCCGATTATAGTCAATGGGGACGGAGCGGCGGCACGGCGAAATAGCCGCAGGATGGATCCGACATGGTGAACAGCATCCGTCCTGCTGCAAGTGTGAAAGTAGACGGTTTTATGTGTAAAAGTGTATTAGAATGCATGACAGCCACAAGTTACTACTACATTAGTTCACTAACATTGGTCAGTGGTCACTGAGTGATTCCCCAGCAGGGGGATGGGCTTTATATACTCTGCAGGCTCCAGAAAGATGACTCATCCACATGAACGAGCACGCAAGGACTGAGCTCTCAGGGTGAGTCATGAGGAGGCGTGGCCGGCCTTCACTCAACTGCCTGAGCCAAACCAGGAAGTTATCAGGACATCTACTGCTGGTAAGATTGAAAAGGCAAAGTGGGACAACCCCTTTAAGTGGTTAAAGAACCAGTATCACAGTAGTACACTTTCTCTGTGGTAAACTCCAATGCAAATTGGTCCTATGCTGCCATCTACTGACCAAACAAATACTGCAGGCATTTTACATTAAATTTTAACACAGTTTACCAGGATAATGAAACTTAGAGACATTACATGATTGTTTCTTACATATCCCCCCCCCCCCCACTTTAAGATTGGCAGTCCCTGCCAATGACTGCATATCCAGAGGCTGTACTCTTATACGTAGAGTGGTAATGGCAAGCCAAATAAACTAATCCTGCGCATACCGAACAGGGGGAGTGCCAGCATTTTGTCTAGTGGTGCGTCTGAGAACCACTGGTATACTCTGGGGTGCTGTAGCCATAGGCTGAGAAGGACCAGCAGACTCCGCACCAGAGGGGGCACAGGCTGGGGGCACAGTAGTCACAGGTGGAACATCCTCAGGAGTGGGGATTGGCCAACAATCATCTTCATCATCGTAAGCCCATTCCACACCACCAGTCTCTGACTGTGGGAGCTTGTTGACATTATCAGTTCCATCACAATTTGCTTCTTCAGATTGACACAGGCACAACATATTTCTGTGAAGTACTCGGACACAATCAGTTCCTTCCTTCTGGACTTTGTACACTGGCCATTTGCATACTTGCAGGCAACTACACGATACGGCACAGCCTCCCACCTGCTTTCCAATTTTCCTTGAGGCTTCTTGACACATATCAGCACCAGGTCACCTGGCTGCAATGGTGCCCTTTGCACTGGGGTCTTATCAGGATGAGAATTTTCTTGCAGACGCTGCCACACCAATCGATGAACTGTCTCAAGTCTCTGCCGGTGTGCCCGCACCCAGGAGGCTGGATCTCTTGGAGGGAACCCATCCACATAATTTAACTGTAACTCTCCGACACTTCGCCCAGACCGTCCAAAGAGGAGAGTATAAGGAGAATACCCTGTTGTAGAATGGACCTGATTGTTATAGGCCCACACCATCTCAGACAAGAACTGAGGCCACTGTAACTTCTTGTCCTCCTCCAAAGTCTGCACCATCTGTAGCAGAGTTCTATTGAATCGTTCGCAGGCTCCGTTTCCTTGGGGATGGTATGGAGTCGTGTGCGACTTCTTTATCCCGTAGATACGTTGAACCTCTTTCATTACATGTCCCTCAAAGCAAGCCCCTTGGTCAGAGTGGATGCGTTGTGGACACCCGTACACTCGGATGAAATCTTGGCATAGGGCTCAGGGCTGCCGACTCAGCGTTCTGGTCCTTGGTGGCGGTCACCACCGCAAATTTGGTGAAGCGGTCCACCATTACGAGGCAGTACTGGTGCCCACTGTTGGATGGGCCCACCATTAGGTAGTCTATCATGACGATCTCCAAAGATTCCTGGGTCACTATGGTTTGCAGGGGAGCTCTTTGTTCTATCGCCTTATGGATCTCACAAGTTCGACATCTATGACATACTTCTTCGACCATTTGACGGAGGCCTGGGCAGTAAATCAGTCGCTGTAGCCAACGAAAGGTCTTCTCATGACCAAAATGTCCATTCTTATTATGAGCCTCAAGAGCCAATGATTGAGCCAGTTCACTAGGCACTACGATTTGGTAACGAATGTCGATTTCAGAAGGTAGATATACCTTTCGGGATAACACTCCATTTTTCATCTCTAACTTTTCCCACTGACTCAGGACTGATAGCATTTCACGTGTCAGTCGTTCTCTTTCCTCTTTACAGGGCTTCTTCCCTTTCTCAACACACTTGATAATTTTCGCCAGCCCCTCATGGGCCTGCTGTATTTGCACCCATTCCTGTCGTGAGGGGCCAAAGAAAGGAGCCGTTTCGGTCCCTTCCACTGCACACTGCATAGCAATGACCAAGGCTTGTGAAAATCTGCTGAAGTCAGGCACCTCCACATGCTCTAACTCATGATCCACATCTCCGCTGGGGAACTGGGTAGTTACCCTAGAAAGTCCATCGGCATTTTGGCTCTCTGTCTTGGACCGATACTTAATGCAGTAATTGAACTTAGACATTCAGGCTATCCACCTCTGCTCCAAAGCCCCAAGCTTGGCATTTTCCAGATGAGCTAATGGGTTGCTGTCAGTCAGTACTAAGACTTCAGCTCCGGTCAAATACTCAGAGAATTTCTCAGTCATGGCCCATACCAGTGCCAACAGTTCTAACTTAAATTAACTATAATTGTCAGGGTTTCTTTCAGAATCTCGCAAAGATCGGCTGGCATACGCTATGACACGCTCTTGGCCATCCTGGAACTGAGAGAGCACCGCTCCGAGACCATACAGGCTTGCATCCGTATATAGCTGGAAGGGCAAGTGGTAATCAGCATACGCCAAGATTGGGGCCGTTGTAAGAGCATCCTTCAATGCCTGGAAGGCGTGTTCCTGTTCAGGGCCCCATTTCACGGACCGGTTCTTTGGACCCCCGGAGGTGCCTCGTAGGAGAGCATTAAGTGGTGCTGCTACCCTAGCAAAGTCCTTAATAAACCGTTGATAGTAGCCGGCTACTCCCAGGAACGCTCTCACCTCTCGCAGGGTAGTCGGTGTCGGCCAATCTTGAACAGCCGCTATCTTGTCCCTCGACGGCCTTACCCCTTCTCCCGATACACGATGACCCAAGTAATCAATTTCAGATTGGAACAACCGACATTTACTGGGTTTCAGTTTGAGCCCATGTTCCTGCAATCGTTGAAATACTTGTCCCAACTGGTGGAGATGGTCCTCAAAGGTTGCAGAGTACACTATAATGTCGTCCAAGTAGATGAGAGTGAACTCAAAGTTGAAGTCACCAAGACATTTCTCCATCAATCGTTGAAACGTTCCAGGTGCATTTGTCAACCCAAAGAGCATCCGGTTAAATTCGTATAGTCCCATGGGCAAGATAAAGGCTGTCTTTTCCTTATCTTTCTCGGCCATTGGCACCTGCCAATACCCACTAGCCAGGTCTAGTGATAAGAAGTACCGGGCTCTTCCTAGTGCCGAAAGGGACTCCTCAATCCGAGGTAAGGGGTAGGAATCTCGTACGGTGCAGGTATTCAACTTTCGATAGTCTACGCAAAACCGAATGGAGCCATCTTTCTTCCTTACTAGTACCACTGGGGCTGCCCAGGGACTTTGGCTTTCTTGAATGATCCCACTCTGCAGCATCTGGGTCAACAGTTCTTACATCTGTGGAGGAATTTGTCGGTAGCGCTCTCTGATTGGAGGGGTGTCTCCTGTGGGAATCTCATGGTAGATCCATGTTGTACATCCAAAATCTTCAGCATGACGTGCAAAGGTTGTGCGGTTTTCCCATAACAGTTCATCTACCTTCCGGATCTGTTCCAGAGAACACGAAGAAGTCTCTATCTTCATCTGTTCTCGAATTGCACCACCATTCCATTTAGGGGTGGGGTTCTCGCCTTCCCCCATAGACACGGTTACGGTTCATTCACCTCGTTCAGCCGGCATCAACTGCATCGGGGTCGCTTTCCTCACTTCCTCCGGAGTCACATAGAGGTTAGTCAGCAGCCTTCCTGGGGCTAGGTCTACACTCTGATCCTGGGTGTTCACACATCGGAGGGGTACTCTCCCATTGCGGACTACTGCCAAGGAACGGGCTACTAGCGGATCAACACTTCTTCCGGCTGTCGGCAGTGGTTCTATCAACACAGCTATGTCCTCTAGTTTCCTACAGGTGTCTACAGGCATGGACACAATCATCTCCCGTCTGGGTGGCAAAGTAACTTTTGTATGCAGAGGGACCGAAATTTGAGCAAGAGGACACTGTGCATCTGAACTTTTCTGTAAGCCACATGTTCGGACCAGCCTCTGGAAGGCCGTTTGAATAGGCCGATGGCTAGTGGTTTCTCTCCAATAACTGTGACCTTTCTTTTCAAAGAGAATCTGATCCAATTCTTTTAACACATTCATCCCCAAGATGACAGGGACCTTTACTTCATGTGACTCCTGTACATGAAGTAAATGTCCCTGTCATCTTGGGGATGAATGTGTTAAAAGAATTGGATCAGATTCTCTTTGAAAAGAAAGGCCTTTCTTGCCTAGATCTTGGCCACATAATCTGACATTCATCCAGGCCACTCCCACCACCGGTACTGGTAACTGATTAGCTGCAACCACTGTATGAATGTATGGGGATTATATTTCACATGTTGTTGAAAGTACCGTTCGTAACAGTCTCTACTCAGGGTCGTTACTTGGGAACCCGTGTCAATCATCCCGGTAACCGGAATACCTTCCAATTCCATCTGTATGATGGGACTTGCAGCGATCAGGTCCTCTTCAGGGCATTGTCCCCTCATAGTCTCCTTCTCAGTTTCCCCTACTGCCCGCCCTACTGCAGCAGGGGATTTCAGTTTAACGCCGGTATCTCATAAGCTTGTCGCTGCTCTGGACATCTAGCAGCAATGTGGCCCACGCGTCCACACTCCCAGCAGCGTATTTCCCGTCGCTCTGGCCATCGGTTTGGGCCCCTTCGGTAAGCCCCATCAGTCTCTCCTAAGAGTTGCACTACATTATTGGGACCCCTTCGGTAGGTCCTATCCTCATCCCCCCAGCGGGGTTGTGGGTGATTCTGACCTTCTTAGTGTGAACGGCCCACCCCTTCGTCTCTAGTTTTCTGGAGGCCTGCAATTCTCATAGAATTCTCATTACAATTGGTTTGTAGGTGTTCCATTTGCTCTTTAACTGTCCCTTTTTCCACTGTTTCTGGGTCAGAGCTAGCCCCCTGCGACAATGTAACTCCAACTGCGGTCTGAGGCTTCTGAACCCATACTATTGGCACGTGAGATGGCCTCTACCTGTACGTCATGAAATTTAGCATCAGTCGTATAAAGTCCTGCATAGCAACAGTCAAACTGCCATCACGGATCCCCAGAATAAACTGGTCACGGAGTGTCCGATCAGGGTTACAGAAGGCTGGTGAGCCCCCTCTTTCCTTCCCTTCAATATTTTGGAGCAGTTCTTGTAGGGCATTTGCATACTGAGGGAGACTTTCATTCTCCTTTTGTACCCTCTGGAAGAACCGTGCCTGCAGGGACCCCAGCAATGCGGTTTCTCCATAAATAGTTTTTGTCACAGTAAAACTATTTGCACCCTCAAAGTGGCCGGTATGTTGTGTAAATCAAATGGTACAAATCCCCAATATCTATTTTAATACCAGAATGTAATGCAACAACTACTTTGGCAAGGCACTGTATATTACACTAATATAGAGCAGCTCAAGCAAAACCGAACCCTATTTGCCTTGTGTGGTTTTTACAGGCTAATTCTAATGAGGCTTTATTCATCAAAACAATTTCACAGTAAAACTGTCGTTGTTGCCCACAGTTGACAATTAGAGCTCAGTTTTCATTTTACTACAGCCGTTTAAGAAATGAATGAGTTATTTTTTCATTATCCTGTGCAAACCACCCAAGAAATAGGATTTTGTTTTCAATTGCATATCCTGTGTTAGGGTCACTCAGTTTTCTTAAAACTTTTGATATAACAGAGTTCTGAGTTTCAAAAGAAAGTCTATAGTCTCAATGATGTCCACTCCAGTGAGGAGAGAGAGTATGATATGTAAGCACTCTCTGCTCATTCTAGCGACTGGTGGGGGTCTCAGCACTCTCACTGATCAAAACCATTGATATTTCTCTTCGACAAATATATCAAAAGTTATATGTAAACTCAGTGGCCCTTTAATATTAAGAGTTTGTTTTTCCTTCTCATTTGGCAGATGATTTGGCACTTGTTCTGATCAAATGTCCAGATCCGTGAGGGTCTAACTCTCAGCAACCCACAATCAGCTGTTTGAAGAGAAGGCTGCGCTTGTAAAAGCGGACAACCCTTTGCTACACTATTAATGCGTTCCTGTGAGCTTGACAAGTACAGTGCCAGTTAGCCCCATTCACTTCTATAGAGCTGAGGTTCGCCTAGGCCACGTGACCAATGAATGTGTCATCACTGGCCTAGAAAAAGCTGAGAGAAGGCCGCAGCACTACTGCGAGTGCCGCTGTCTTCTCAAACAACTGATCCGCGGGGGTCCCAGGAGTCAGACCCCCACCGATCAGATACTGATGACCTCAGAAAACAACAAAATTTTGCCCGTTACCCATGCATAATTACATTCTAGTTCTCAAAGAAGCCATCAGAAGGATATATCTCAAAATCACATCTTAGGGTTATTAATCATACGCATTTCTCCCTCAAGGAAAAGAATGGTCAAAAACTAAATGATGCAGACTTACTAATCCTCGTACTGAATGACAGATTTAGTGCTTGGTTAGACACGTATGCCCAACATTATACTACTTATAGGTTGGCTTAATTTGAGGCAGAATTGTATTCCCACATTGTTACACAGTTTGGGAACTAAGGGGGGATTTATCAAACTGGTATAAAGTAGAACTGGCTTAGTTGCCCATAGCAACCAATCAGATTCCACCTTTCATTTTCCAATGGAGCTGTGAAAAATAAAAAGGTGGAATCTGATTGGTTGCTATAGGCAACTAAGCCAGTTCCACTTTACACCAGTTTGATAAATCTTCCCGTAAATGTTGCATATTAAGCCATGCACCCTTTACTATGAACCCACACCCATTTCCATTATGGTAAACATAACACTTCCGGCAGCTACTCCCGAATAGCTAATCGGTGTGGGTGCATAGTGTTAGACCCATACCTGTCTTTTACTGATGGCCTATCCTGTGAATACGCCATCAGTAACTCAGGATTTGGCTATTCCAAAACATCAGAAATCTTTTTCAACTATCCTTATTTGATTTAATTGTGCAGAGGTTTGTGATATTAGCATGTAGATTGACTTTGCATAGTCTTCATGATTAAGACCAAGAGTAAATCTAGGTAAATTTGCAAATGCCAGTAAAGAAACAGCAAAGGGAAGCACAGAGCAGAGGAGATGTCTTACCTGACAAACCACCCACATCCATTTTTTTCAAATTTTTGGCTTCTAGAATGCAGACAGTCAGTTTTCCAGCAGTTGGAACATAACGTAGGGAAATGCAAATATCTCCAAGTTTCTCGGGCTGGAGGTACAAAAAAGTGAAAGAAAATTATTTCAGAGCAGAGGCAACATTTTAGTAGCTACAGTGCCAGTGAAAATGATGGAAGCACATATAGAAAACTGTTAAAACATATCAGAATATATTTTATATTTTAGATTCTTGGAAATCCCTCAGTCAGCTTCAGGAGGCAGTCACTTGGAATGGTTTCAAATAACAGGTATTCCTTGTCCAGAGTTCATTTGTGGACTTTCTTGACCATTAGTTGTGTTGTGCAGAGGCAGGATTAGTACACAGTTTACTACAAAGTTTAGCCCTATTCTACTATTAATTCACATTATGGCAAAAACCACTCTTTACTTATCCATAAAGAAAAATGACAACTCATCATTATTTTAAGACATTAAGGTATACTTAAGCGCAGTCATGAAAACCAAACGCTATGAGGAAACTGGCTCTAATGAGGACTCCCTCAGGAAATTAAAGACTAAAGCTGTATTTACATGGGCCGACTGAGCGGCCGATTGTCGGGGAGGAAGCGTTTACATGCAGCGATCTCTTTCACCATATGAGGACGAAGGATCTCTATTGCGATCCCTCATCCTCATACAGAATCATGGTCTGCTGCCCAGAAGCCATGATCAGTGGTGCCTGCATGAATGACAGGATCTCCCGATGAACGAGCGTTTCACTCATTCATTGGGTGATCAGTGGCATATTTACATGGCCAGATTGTTGGGAACAACTATTCACAGGAACGGTCGTTTCCTGATAATCTGCCCAATTCTTGAGCAGTATAAATGCACCTTAAAGGGGTTGTCTTACTTCTGCAAATACCCTTTATTACGTAGAGGAAGTTAAGCAAGTTACTTACTAATGTATTGCTATTATCCATATTGCTTCCTTTATGGCTGGATTCATTTTTCCATCACATTATACACTGCTTGTTTCCACTGTTATGACCACCCTGTAATCAAGCAGTGTAGGTCGTTCTTACACATCACAGGAAAAAAAGTGTCGGCCTCTCTGGTGGCCAGGACCATGGAACTGCACATAGGCTAGTGCTTTTTCCCATAGTGTGCAAGCATGAGCACTACTTAAGGATTGCAGGGTGGCTGTAACCATGAAAATGAGCAGTGTATAATGAAATGTAAAAATGAATCCAGCCAGCAAAGTAAGCAATATGGATACTAACAATACATCATTAAGTGCCTTGTATTAACTTCCTATGCATAATAAATGCCATTTGCCAAAGTGAGACAACCATTTAAGAGTTACTTCTAATGCTCAAAAACCACACATTAACAGCATGTCAAATAAGAGCCCACAGAAATGCTTTACATTGACCAAGTATCAGACACATCTCGATATCAACTGCTCAGAGGAGACTATAAGATACAGGCCTTTATGGCTGAATTACTGCAAAGAAGACACTACTTAGGAACCACAAAATGAAGAGAATTGCTTGGGCCAAGAAACATGAAGAATGCACATTAGACCAGTAGAAATCTGTACTTTGGTATCATGAGTAAAATTTTAGATTTTTATTCTAACTGCCATGTCTTTGTGAGTTGCAAAAAAGGGAAGTGGATGGCTTCTATATGTATGGTTCCCACAGTGAAGCATGGAGGAGAAGCTATGATGGTGTGGGAGTGTTTTGCAGGTTTACACTGTTGCTGATTTACTCAAAATTCAAGGCACACTTAACCAGCATGGCTAAAACAGCATTCTACAGCAATAAGGCATCCTATCTGGTTTGCACTTAGTAGGGCCATCATTTGTTTTTCAATGGGACAATGACCCCAAACGCACCTTCAGGCTATGTAAGGGATATTTGACAAAGAAGAAGAGTGATGGAGTACTGCATCAGATGACATGGCCTTCACAATTACTCGACCTTAACGCAACAGAGATGATTTGGGATGAGTTGGACCGCAGAGTGAAAGAAAGGCAGCCAACAAGTTATCAGCTCCTCGGGGACTCCTTCAGGATTGTTGGAAAACCATTGCAGAATCCAGATGACTTCTTCATGAAGCTGAGAGAATGACAAAAATGTGCAAAGCTGCCAAAGTGTTAAACATATTTGGTTTAACACTTTTTTTCTTTACTACTTATTTCCATATGTGTTTCTTCATCATTTTCATGTCTTCAGTATGAATCTACAATGTAGAAAATACCAAAAAAAAAAAAAAAACTAGAAAAAACATGGAATGAAAAGGCATCCAAACTTTTGAATGGTACAATACTTCTATGCTTTATTATTACAGCTCATGTCATCACTCATAAGTAATTTTTTTCATATATATACAAAGTAAAATCACATTCTATCATAGTCCATTGTATTGAAGATTGTTAACCCATGGGGTCACAGACAATTTAAATTTTTTCGTTTTGTCTTCTACTCCTCCCAAGAGACAAAATGTTTTTTCATCCCTTTGGTTCACATAGCTGTATTTTTAGTGGCACCAATTAATTTACTATATTGTGTATTGGAAAATAGCATAGAAAATTTTGTGTAAAATTGAAAAAAAATAAAAATAAAATAAAATTCTGCCATGGTTTTTTGGGTTTTGCCTTTATAAATTTCACTGTCCTCTTAAGTGAAATTTTATAGTTTTGACATTTTTGGATGTACCACTACCAAATGTTTATTTTTTTTATTGTTTACTTCTATATGTAAAATCGGTAAAGAGAGTGATTTGAAAATGAAATACTTTTTTATATTTTTTAACTTTTAATCTTTAGTCCCCCTATAGAACTAGAACATGTGAATGTACTATCATACTGTCACAGGCAGGGCTTAAAGGGGTTGTCCAAGTTATAGGAAAAAAATGACACTCTGCAAATCTGATAGTCAGGAATATACACATTAGTATAAGTGAGGTCTAACAAAAGAAAAATGCTATTTACACACGTACCTAGTACTGTTTTGGCTCTGTACTACTTTGTTTACATGCAGTTGCAGAGCTGTGGGGCGTGTAACGACATTCTGTGATGTTCTTCTCATGAGTATTTGTGGGTGTCAGCTAAGGCTACTTTCACACTTGCGTTCGGGGTTCCGCTTGTAAGTTCTGTTTGAAGGCTCTCACAAGCGGCCCCGAACGGATCCTTACAGCCCCAATGCATTCTGAGTGGACGCTGATCCGCTCAGAATGCATCAGTTTGGCACCGTTTGGTCTCCGTTCCGCTCAGCAGGCGGACACCTGAACGCAGCTTGCAGCGTTTTGGTGTCCGCCTGGCTGTGCGGAGCCAAACGGATCCGTCCAGACTTACAATGCAAGTCAATGGGGACGGATCCGTTTGACGTTGACACAATATGGTGCAATTGCAAACGGATCCGTCCCCCATTGACTTTCAATGTAAAGTCAGGAGTCCCTATTAATATACCATCAGATCGGAGTTTTCTCCAATCTGATGGTATATTTTAACTTGAAGCGTCCCCATCACCATGGGAACGCCTCTATGTTAGAATATACCATCGGATTTGAGTTAGATCGTGAAACTCAGATCCGACAGTATATTCTAACACAGAGGCGTTCCCATGGTGATGGGAACGCTTCAAGTTAGAATATACTAAAAGAACGGCCCCCCCTCCCTCCCCTGTATTTAACTCATTGGTGGCCAGTGCGGCCGGCCCCCTCTCCCCCTTCCTAATTAAAATGACCGACCCCCCATCATTGGTGGCAGCGGAGAGTTCCCAGTTTAATCGCTGGGACTCCGATCGGTAACCATGGCAACCAGGACGCTACTGCAGTCCTGGCTGCCATGGTTACTTAGCAATTTTAGAAGCATTATACTTACCTGCGATGTCTGTGACCGTGCCGGGCGCTCCTCCCACTGGTAAGTGAAAGGTCTGTGCGGCGCATTGCTTATAGTACAGCACTGGCCACTAATGAGTTAAATACAAGGGAGGGAAGGGGGCCGGCCGCACTGGCCACCAATGAGTTAAATACGAGGGAGGGAGGGGGGGCCGGCCGCACTGGCCACCAATGAGTTAAATACAGGGGAGGGAGGGGGGCCGGCCGCACTGGCCACCAATGAGTTAAATACAGGGGGGGGGTCTGCCCCCTGCTGCCTGGCAGCAGCTGCCAGGCAGCAGGGGGCAATCATGTACACAGTTCTTTTAGTATATTCTAACTTGAAGCGTCCCCATCACTATGGGAACGCCTCTGTGCACCTCCAGCATCATTTATTCTCATATAGCAACTATAATGTGCCACTTTTTTAACCCTGGCACCTCCAGCATCATTTATTCTCATATAGCAACTATAATGTGGCACTTTTTTTAACATTATAGTTGCTATATGAGAATAAATGATGCTGGAGGTGCCAGGGTTAAAAAAGTGTCACATTATAGTAGCTATATGAGAATAAATGATGCTGGAGGTGCAAGGGTTAAAAAAGTGCCACATTATAGTTGCTTTTATAGGATAATACATGCAGATGGAGGTGCCTGTGTATTATTTTTGACACTTTAGATGAATACCTGTTGCTGGAGCTCTCTGGGAGGAGCGTGACCCTTGTGCCTAGCCTCTGCGGCGTGCCCGAGATCACGCTCTGTATGCGCAGGTAGAGAAGATACCGGGGCGCAGGAGCGAGTATGTAAGGCTGGCGGGCGCATGCGCTGTAGCGAGACTGAAGCCGGCTGAGTGTACGAGCCGGAGCCGGGATCGCGCTACAGCAGCCATTTACTGCGCATGTGGGCTGAGAGCGCGGTCCAGGCACTGAGATGCGGCCTGTCAATCAAGGCGGCA
This sequence comes from Bufo bufo, assembly GCF_905171765.1. NCBI lineage: Eukaryota > Metazoa > Chordata > Amphibia > Anura > Bufonidae > Bufo > Bufo bufo. The sequence continues at coordinate 272,582,676 of NC_053391.1, read as the reverse complement.
GGAGGCGGGGAGAGCAGGATTGGAGACGCCTAGACCGCTGCCCCCTTTTTTTTTTTTTTTAGAATTTTTTATTAAGGAAATTCAAAAGTGTACAAACTTTTCCAATAAAGTACACAAGTAAATAAGAATTAGAATACAATCAGGTACAAATTAGTGTTACAGTATGCCAAAATTGATCCTAAAAAGGAGAGACATGTGCGAGTTTTCTAAAGTACAGTGATAATCAGAATTGACACCCAAAACAGAGTTATACTAACAATCGTGTAAAATCAATGTTAAAGCTAGACTAGGCCTAAGCATAAATTCATGAGCCAATAACTTTGAAAAATACAGAAGAGAATTGCAAGTGAGAGGAAAAATAATTAGTCATATTTCCTGAAAGACGACCATTGTGACCAACATTTCTTATACGCAATTATACTGTTGTTTTCCCAGGAGGCTAGTTCCTCGAATCTACAGATCTGGTCAATCTTGGCTATCCATCTTGGGATGGGCGGTGTTTCTGTTGACAGCCAATAACAAGGTATTAAGAGGCGGGCCGCATCCAAAAGATGACTGAACAGGGGAGGAATGGTGACCTTGTGAGTGGGTGTATACATCCCTAAGAGAGCTAAAGCAGGTGAAACAGGAATGGACGAATGGCAGATCTTATTGCACTGTTCAAATACGACATACCACCACGTTTTAATTTTGGGGCAAGACCACCATATGTGGAAAAAAGAGCCTTTGTCTTGTCCGCACCTCCAACACCTGTCTGAGAGTGAAGGATTGAATCTACAAGTAACATCCAGGGTTTTATACCATCTTGTCAAAATCTTGTATGCGTTTTCCTGAATACGCACACATCTTGATGCCCTGTGAGGTCTAAGAAGTAACCTGGATATTGTTGTCTGGGTAAACGAGGTGTCGAGGTCTTTTTCCCATAGACCAATGAACGCCGGTTTTACTATAAGTTTAGGGGAATTTAGGTTTTTGTAGATCAGGGAGATTAATTTGGGTTGTGGGTTAGACCTAGCTAGAAGGTTCTCAAACCATGTAAGTGGGCGTAGTAGGGAGCTTTTATCAATGAACTTGGTAAAGAAGGACTGAAGAAATGAGATGAGAGGAAGGGGAAATTTGCATTCTGGAAAGAGTCGAATAATAGAGGTGAGATCTATAAGTTTACCATTATTGTCCAAGAGAGAAACCACTATCTGGGTAGAGTCTTTTATGGACAGTGGGAGACTATCCAGCAAAGCTTTGGGTGCCATTCCCACTATATCTCTCAGTTGAACCAAGGGAGAGGGTAATGGGATAGCGTGAGTGGATGATTGGAACCAATCCCAAGCCTTTAAGGTGGATTTAACTATGGGAGTACCGCCTATAACCCTGTGTTTAGATACTTCATTACTTACTAGAAGTCCTCTAAATGGGGTACCATATTGTGTTTGTTCAAGATCGACCCAGGGTTCCTTCAATGTTCCCTTAATCCATCCTACAAACCTAGCTAGGAGGACTGCATTATTGTAAAGTTCAGGATCAGGCATGCCTATCCCACCGAAAGATTTAGGCTTCTTTAGGGTAGAAAATGCTATCCGAGCTTTCTTACCAGCCCAAATAAAGGATCTAATCATCCGATTAAATGATTTATAAAACGATTTGGGCACCGGAATTGGTAGAACTTTTTGGAGATATGTCATTCTAGGGATAATAATTGAAGTCACTATATTTTTCCTGCCGAACCAGGACAATAGGAGATTATTAAGGGAAGAGAGTTGGTCTTTTATTGAGTTTGGAAGTGGAATATAATTTAGGCGAAACAAAGTGTCAGGATCAGGGCCTATTTTGATTCCCAGGTAGGTGATGTGTGGATTATCCCAATTAAATGGTGAGTTCGATCTGAGTTCTTTTATCAAAGAAGAGGGAAAACCAACATTAAGGACATGGGATTTTGCGGCATTGATTTTGAAGTTAGAGAGCTTACCAAATAATTCCAGTATACGTTCAATATGGGGAAAAGCTATGGTTGGGTTCGTAAACATAATAAGCAGGTCGTCAGCAAATGCAGCAACCTTATGATTGTGTCTTCCAACACGAACCCCTTGGATTCCCCCCTGTCTCCTAATAGCTTGTAGAAGGGATTCCATAACTAAGACAAATAGTAGAGGAAAGAGGGGGCAGCCCTGCCTAGTCCCATTATGTATAGCGAAGGGAGTCATATTGGAGCCATTTAAAGCGCTATTACATACTTCGAGTAGAAAAGGGCTTAAAATTTTAGAGAGTGATCGATAGTATGAGGCTGGAAGGCCATCAGGTCCCGGGCATTTTCCTCTAGGAAGCTGCTTAATAGTGTCTTCCACTTCCTGTAAAGTGAAAGGGGCTTCTAACAGTTGAGCCTGTTGCGTGGACAGGGATGGTAGAGATAAGGATTGTAAAAAGGACGATACTGAGTCATTGAGTGGGAAAGGATAATGTACCTTTTTATCCGAATCTTTTAGATTACACAGAGAATGATAAAATTCTTTAAATTGGGCTGCTATATCAGCTGTGGTATAGACTAGCTTACCACTAGAAGTCTTGATCTGATGGATATAGTTATGGGCTTTTCTTTGTTTGATCCGCTGCATCATAAACTTGGATGCTCTATCACCATGGGCATAATATTTAAAGCGCGCCTGTAGATAATATTTGGCTGAGTTTGAATTTAGGATCTTTTTTAAGGCCTCCCTTGACGCAGTTAGTTCCGAGAGGTGTGACTCTAGTAAGGACTGTTTATGGAGGGTTTCCAACTTTTGGATTCTGTTTAGTAAGGAGTCCACTCGGGCATTCCTGTCTTTTTTAGCTCTAGCTCCCATTGAAATAAAATGATCTCTCATTAATGCCTTATGGGCATCCCATAAGACCTGACAGGAGTTGACTGAATTGTGGTTGAGAGTAAAGTATTCCCTTAACGCTACTTGTGTCTTGGATAAAGGGTCACCTGGGGCAATTAGTTGCTCATTTAGCCGCCATCTAAATGGACGAGGTTCCGGATTTGGGGCAGATAATAACAAAAAGATAGGGGCGTGATCAGATAGATGCATAGTACCAATGCTGGCCTGGCTACAGAACTGGAGATGTTCTTTTGATGTGAATAAATAATCCAATCTGTGATAAGATCCGTGCACATGAGAGAAAAAGGAATAATCTCTTTCATTAGGATTAAAAAGCCTCCACACATCACAGACAGACCAATTGTGCAGGTTTTTTTTTGAGACGTCTAAGCTCTTTAATAGCTATTGGTGATTTTTTAGAAGTGGAGTCAATATGAGGTTCAAGTGTTAGATTGAAGTCTCCCCCCAATATAACTACTCCCTCTTTGAATGGCTCTAACAGGGAAAGAACCTCTATAATCCATGAAGCCTGGCCAGCATTGGGGGCATATAGGTTGATGAAAGTGTAAACCTGGTTAGCTATAGTTCCCTTGAGTAACAGGTATCTACCCTCTTGATCTTGGGTGTGAAATAAATAAGTGAATGGAAGATGTTTCCTTAACCCTATACTTGCGCCCCTGGAGGCCGAGGACCCCGAACCACAGTGGTACCATTCCGCAAATAAGGAGTTCTTAAGGTTTGGATATTTATCAAATTTAAAATGGGTCTCCTGAAGAAATATGATTGAACATTTTTCTTTTTTTAGGTATGAGAAGACTTGGCTTCGTTTAGAGGGAGAATTGAATCCCTTCACATTGAAGGATGCTATACAAAGGTCATCCATGATTAAAGGTGAGGGGATGCATGATAGATAAGCTTAATGTATGTTGTATGATAAAGAAGGATAATAGGAAGGGGGAGCACTCAACCTCCAGAAGCGAAGCACCATTTTGTCCCATATATCTTGGATAGGATCGTACATCCTGCATACAGAAAAAAGTACCTGAATGAAAAACAAGAACAACAAAGAAAAAAGAAATTAAAAGGCAATTAACAGTATAGACAACACAAATGAGTGTGTTAAACATTTTGGCAGAGTAAGAAAACTCTTTATCTACTAGGGGGGAAAGAGAATTTTTTTTTCCGTAATATCCTTCCCTAGAGCATATAAAACCAGACCTAGATTCGCATGAGGAGAAGCAACAATATATAATCGCAGTGTATAGCGAATAAAGCATTTCTCATACTGGGGTATGCGATTTAAACCTAAACTGCTGGGGTATACCTAAGCGATCAACTAAAAGGTCAGGAGAAAATATTCGGATGAAAATATTCGGATGGGAACACCCGCACTTTATAATGTTCAATGGTATAACAGCTCTATAACAGTCCTGCAATTATATACTTATTGAAAGTAGTCGATCAGAGGTAATCTTCTCGGGGTGGAGGCAATTATTCTTCTACCCCTCTGCGGCTTTGGAGTACGTGGAGGTTCCCAAGGGATGAAGGATGGCAGATCCGGCAGGGTTGTCGTATTCTGGAGCACTTCCCAATTGTCGATCGGCAGCGGTTGGATTTGAAGATGCGCATAAATCTTCTCCAAGTCTTTAGGTGAAGAGACGAAAAGACGACGACCATCATGGGAGAATGAGAGGCCAAAAGGGAAGGACCATCGATACAGAATCTTCTGAGAGTGCAGCCAATCCGTAAGTGGCTTCAGCGCTCTGCGCTTGCGAAGAGTAGATTGTGCTAAATCTTGAAAAATCACAATTTCGTTGCCTTCCCACAGCAGCGACGGATTATTTCTAGCGCCAGAAAGAATCGCTTCTTTAACCGGAAAATATAGAAATTTACAGATAATTTCCCGTGGGGGCTCGTTCGGAAGCGGTTTGGGCCTTAATGCCCTGTGAGCCCTTTCGATTATGATCTCATGCGCTGTGTCAGGGCCTAGTAATTGGAGGCAAATTTGCATCACTGCCTCAAAAATATCGCCAGGGCCAACAGATTCAGGAATACCTCTGAACCGTAGGTTATTCCTTCTTCCCCTATTTTCCTGATCCTCCAACGCCGTGTAAAGCAGATTTATGTGGGCTTGATGTTCAGCCAGATTAGAAGACACCTCTTTCTGGTGCGTCACAATCTTTTGCTGGTTTTCCTCCAGCGTCTCCACTCTGGATCCAATATGGCGAATATCACCCCTGATAGCAGCTAATTCACAGCTGAGGGGTTCTAAGGCTTCAGCAAGAGAGTCCTTAAGGAAGCTCCTGGAGATTGAAAGGGCGTCTGGGTTAAGGGAAGTCTCCCTGCCTCCTTCAGCACCCGTCGGAGCTTGTTGCTTGTAGCCGGCAGCCTTGGGCGTTCCAGGCGCCATTTTAGCTTCCCTTGCCACATATGCAGTAGCAGCCTTCTTAAGGAATTTATCCATTTCTCCGGGCTGGGTCGCCGTTTTAGCAGGACCGGAGTGTTCAGCATTCTTTTGACCTCCGATTTTGACCATTTTCGGTCTGGTTAGCTGATGATTAGAGGCTTTGAAGGATATCTAGATAGCGGAGCGACGCTTCACACAGCCATCCACTCTCAGCGTAGGCTCCGCCCCCCCGACCGCTGCCCCCTTGACTTCAAGCCTGACTTGAAGCACGGGGCAGCAGCTGAATAAAACATTGATTTCTCAATGAGGCTAAATGCTGGAAAACAAAGAAAAAGTGCAATAGGACACTACTATGTAGCACTATAAGGTACTCTGAACAGCTTAATAAGCGATTTTTTAGTGACAGGTTCTCTTTAACATAATTCAATGGAGGACGGATCCGTTTTCTATTGTTGTCAGATTGTGTCAGTGAAAACGGATCCGTCCCCATTGACTTACCCGTATTTTTCGCCCTATAAGACGCACCGGCCCATAAGACGCACCCAGGTTTTTGAGGAGTAAAATAAGAAAAGGTGGTGCTTTTGGTGGGTTTTGAACTAATGGTGGTCTGTGCATGACACTATTATGGAGGATCTGTGCATGACGCACTATTATGGAGGGGATCTGTGGATGGCATTGTTATGGGGGATCTGTGGATGGCACTGTTATGGGGGTGATCTGTGGATGGCACTGTTATGGGGGGGATCTGTGGATGGCACTGTTATGGGGGGGATCTGTGGATGCCACTGTTATGGAGGGGGATCTGTGGATAGCACTGTTATGGGGGGTGGATCTGTGGATGGCACTGCTATATATGTGTCACCCACAGATCCCCCACCCCATAACAGTGCCATCCACATATCCCCACCCCATAATAGTGGCATCCACAGATGCCCTAATATACCATAGCTAAACCTGTGGGGGGGGGGGACTCACTGAAGTCACATTTCTTGTGTCGCCTACTTTATGAATGAAGTAGGCGGCGCAGGCACATGACGTCAGTGAGTTACGGACGGCCGCCTGCCCTGCTCTGCCTGCTACAGGACATTTAGTAAGTAGTACAGATGGGGCTGGGGATCGGAACGTCAATTAAAGTTATTATTACAAAAGGTTTAAGCAATAAAGGAGTGAGTGAGCGGCGTGGCCGGAGTACTGTGACCGCACCGGCCCCGCCGCATTTGCATGACACCGGCCCCTCCCCCCTCCAGCTGATACATCGCAGTCTGCGATGTAAAATGACAGCATTCGCCCTATAAGACGCAGGGGCATTTCCCCCCCACTTTTGGGGGGGAAAAGTGCGTCTTATGGGGCGAAAAATACGGTACATTGTGTATTAGGACGGATCCATTTGGCTCAGTTTCATCAGACGGACAACAAAACGCTGCAGGCAGCGTTTTAGTGTCCGCTTCCAGAGCGGAATGGTGACTGAATGGAGGCAAACTGATGCATTCTGAGCGGATCGTTTTCCATTCAGAATGAATTAGGGCAAAAACTGATCCTTTTTGGACCGCTTGTGAGAGCCCTGAACGGATCTCACAAACGGAAAGCCAAAACGCTGTGAAAGTAGACTTAGCTGAAACAGATGGCTCTTTTCCTGCTGCAGCTCTTCCAAGTAGTTACTGACCTCAGCCAGACATTCTTTCTTCTGGTTGCTCTCCTGGCCATTTACATCTTGCTGCTTCTTTCATTTATACAGGCAGAGTATTTCACCTGTTCCAGTCCTTTTAAATACTCCCCCTCACCTGTTAGCTTTCACCGTGATGTTCTTATAGCCCACATACACTGGCAGCTATCAAGCTAGCCTCTATGAGGATGCTTTCTGAATGTACTGGACATGCCTGACAGCTCTCAGCTTAAGGATGGATGGAGCATGACAAGACAGATAAGCCTGCAGGGAGTGTGGCTTGTCCCTCCAGCAAGCACAGCCCACAGATCAGACTTCAGTGACGTTTCCGTGTACAGGGGCAGGACTGCTCCCTACTGCAGCCCTAGGTTGGTGCACGGAACATCATCAGAGCAAGCAAAGAACCTGATGTCACCAATCAGTGAGCTATGAGAAAGGGACCACTATAGAAGAAGATGATAAACAATTGAAAATCAATGACTTTTGTTTATATAGAAACATACAAAGAATACAAAATTAACTTGGACAACCCCAGGAAGTTTACAATGGCAGGCCTGTGAGCCTTCACAAGGGCCCAAACTGCCATAACAACTTATCTACATATAATAACAGGCCTGTGTGTAGATATAGGGTGACAACTATGGGTCAGAGCAAGTCCCCAGAGAGATCACAAGGCTGGGATTACAGTGATCCCAATCACTGCAAGCAGATCAGCTGTTTTAAACCAACAGTGTATAGCAGGCTCAGCTACACACTCCTCTGATGCCACTATGCTGTAAATGTACAAGTGTCACTAAGGGGTTAAAGTGCAACTATCATTATACAGGTGCATCTCAATAAATTAGAATATCATCGAAAAGTTAGTTTATTTCAGTAAGGCCCCTTTCACACGAGCGAGTATTCCGCGCGGATGCGATGCGGGAGGGGAACGCATTGCACCCGCACTGAATACCGACCCATTCATTTCTATGGGGCTGTGCACACGAGCGGTGATTTTCACGCATCACTTTTGCGTTGCGTGAAAATCACAGCATGCTTCTCTTTGTGCGTTTTTCACGTAACGCAGGCCCCATAGAAATGAATGGGGTTGCGTGAAAATCGCAAGCATCCGCAAGCAAGTGCGGATGCGGTGCGATTTTCACGCACGGTTGCTAGGTGACAGTCTATTCACTGTATTTTGATCTACAGTATTTCAAGGGTTTATTTCTTTTAATGTTGATGATAAGAGATCGGGAGCTACGCGAACAAGAGGAGAAGGTGAGTTAATTTTTTTTTAACCCTCAATTGATCCCCTACTACGCATTCTGTATTCAGAATGCTATTATTTTCCCTTATAACCATGTTATAAGGGAAAATAATACAATCTACAGAACACCGATCCCAAGCCCGAACTTCTGTGAAGAAGTTCGGGTTTGGGTACCAAACATGCGTGATTTTTCTCACGCGAGTGCAAAACGCATTACAATGTTTTTGCACTCGCGCGAAAAAATCGCGGGTGTTCCCGCAACGCACCCGCACATTTTCCCGCAACGCCCGTGTGAAAGAGGCCTAATTCAATTCAAGTCCTACTGGAAAATGAATTCAGCATCTGTATAAAGCTTGTCAGCAGAGGGAACCATGAAGTGCTCTACAATTTCCTGGTAGATGGCTGCGCTGACTTTGGACTTGATATAACACAGTGGACCAACACCAGAAGATGACATGGCTACCCAAACCATCACTGACTGTGGAAAATAAATAGCCTCACTAACGATGAAACCCAGTACACCTGAGGGAAGGTGGATCCAGCTCTAATCCAAATCACAACAAACCAAGTCAGAGATGTGCAGCCAGTCTGACAGATCTCCGCACATTCACAGGGCAAGGCGTGACACTCGTTCATTTTTGTAGAGCAAAAGGTTTAAATATAAATCCTGATGTAACTATCCTTGCTTGTGGGTTAGAGTATAACGTGGATAGGTAGTTCCGAAAGGGTCCCTGCAATTCCATATGGTCTAGTACATCCATCAACCATCCCTACCTTACATTATCAAATGCTTTTTCTGCATCTATACTGAATATGCCCGGTCAAGGGTGAGCTGACGGGTTTGCTTGTATGGTATCCAATACTGCTAATCCTTTACGTATATTAGATACAGCAGCCCTACCTTGGACAAACCCCACTTGATGTGTAGATATTAGTCGGGGCAGTACCTTTGCCAGTCTGTCTGCTAATATTTTTGATATTATTTTAATATCCACAACAATCAAGGATATTGGTCTATGCGATGTCGGTGATGTGAGGTCTTTCCCCTGTTTAGGTAGTCCTTTAATGTATGCCATAGTGGCAATTGTTGGTATCTTTTTGTTAGCCAAATAACTAGAGATGGCCTTGCGGTTCGCTCGGCGGTCGTTTCGCGGTGAACTTTGCGTGTTCGCGATTCGCCGAACATATGGAGAAATTCGCGCCCAACATATTATTTTACATTATGAAGAACTTTGACCCATGACACATCCATCAGGTGGTACAGGACAGCCAATTGAGACATTTCAGCACATGGACATACCGCCTACCTTATGAATAAACCTGATCTGACCGCCATTTTACATTCAGTGTTTTGCCAGTGTAGGGAGAGGTTGCTGTGTGGAGCAGGGACAGGCTGTTAGGCACACCAAACGCTAGCTAATAGGGCCACAAAAGACATTTTAAGGACTAGTATAGGTGTGCTATCTATATGTGTGATACACAGAGGGGTGCGAAATACTTAAAATATACTTTTAAAATGAATCAAAAACACATAGATCTATATAGTGATCACCTGGAAGTCAGGGGCCTAGGGGCTAGGGGCTTACTAGGGCCATTTTTATATAGGGTAAGGTTCCGGACAGGGTCGCTCTTATCATGGCGGGTGGTCTGTGGTTAGGCCGCCGAGCACTTGTTATTGCCTACCACATCTATGCTTTTTGCTTAAATGGGTTCTGCACTTTGTTTTAACTGATGATCTATCCTCTGGATAGATCATCAGCAACTGATCGGCGGGGGTCGGACACCTGGGAACCCCGCCGATCAGCTGTTTGAGAAGGCAGCGGCGCTCTAGAAGCGCCACGGCCCTCTCGCTGTTTACCGCTGGTCCAGTGACGTCACGACTAGTATCAACTAGCGTGGGCGGGGCAAAGCTCTGTTCACTTGAATGGAGCTTAGCCACGCCCATGCTAATTGATACTAGTTGTGATATCTTTGGGCCGGCGGTAAACAGTGAGAAGGCCGCGCCTCTGCCTTCTCAAACAGCTGATCGGCGGGGGTCCTAGGTGTTGGACCCCCGCCGATCAGATGCTGATGATCTATCTAGAGGATAGAGCATCAGTTAAAACAAAGTGCAGAACCCCATTAACTTTAATAATTTAATTTATTTTCATTTTGAGGGATATCTTTTCTATTCACACGTCCGCAAAATGGGTCTGCATCCGTTCCGCAATTTTGCGGAACAGGTGCAGACTCATTCATTTTCAATAGGGCCGGAATGTGCTGTCCGCATCCGCGGATCCGCACTTCCGCATCTGTGCTTCCGTTTCCCCAAAAAAATAGAACATGTCCTATTCTTGTCCGTAATTGCAGACAAGATTAGGCATTTTCTATTATAGTGCCGGCGATGTGCGGTCCACAAATTGCGGAATGCACATTGCCGGTGTCCGTGTTTTGCGGATCCGCAAAACACTTAAGGACGTTTGAATGGAACCTCATAGTAAAATTATTAAAGGTTACGGTCACCGCCAGACATCTGAGAGGCTCTGACAGACGTTCTTCAGAACCTCCTGCTTGAGGTTCTTTTGTTTTGCTTTCGTTTTGTCATCTCGTTTCCCTCTCTCAGCTGTCATCTAGTTGCACTGATTGCATCCCTTTAAATCCCCTCCCATACTGCATCACTTTGCGGTTTATACAACTTTCTGGAGTGTGTGCATGCTGAATGCTACAACTGATGCTTCTACAGATAAGTCTGTTCATTTATCTGTGTTTTCCTGTTTGCTTGATCCTAGGTGACCCTGACTCCCTCCGTATTAATTGTAGGGAGACGGTGGTCGTGTCCCCTCACTATTATAGGCTGTTCAGGTTTCATACAGTCGAGGAACGAGGGTATGCAATTATCTACCATAGAGATTTTTGCATAGGCTGAGCAGTAAGGGAGAGAGCTAGGGCTGTTGCAGGGCTTACCCTTTGGTTCCTTAGTTTTTGATCAAGTCAGTCGGATCTTCATTTATGTCTTCTAGTTTTCTGTAACACTTTCCGTGACATTATAAACCGCCCAAAACCGTCTCAAGCATGGATCCGGTTTCACTTTCGACTGAATACATGCAGGGTCTTTCATTGGAGGTAGCAGATCTCCGTAAAACTGTATCTCAGTTTCAGGTGACCGGTTCAGCTTGCGTTCATGGAGTTTGTTCTGAGCCTAAGATCTCGCTCCCGGATACGTTCTCCGGGGATAGTGAGAATTTTGTTCGGTTTAGAGAGGCTTGCAAACTCCATTTTTGGCTACTTCCCCATTCCTCTAGTGATGAGGAGCAGAGGGTGGGGATCATCATCTCGCTGCTCAGGGATAACGCTCAATCTTGGGCCTTTTCGCTGCCGGTGGGGGCACGGCCCCTCCGTTCAGTGGATGAATTTTTTGTTGCCCTGGGTCAGATATATGATGATCCGGATCGTATTGCTCTGGCTGAGTCTAGACTACGTCTTTTATGCCAGGGTAAACAGTCCGCAGAGATATACTGTTCAGAATTTCGGAGATGGGCAGCTGATACTGGTTGGAATGATGCTGCACTCCGAAGTCAATTTTGCCATGGTCTTTCAGAGGGATCGAAAGATGCATTTGCCTTTCATGAGAGACCTACCTCCTTGGACTCTGCCATGTCTCGGGCCGTTCGTATTGACAGGCGTCTTAGAGAGAAAGGAGAGATCACTCCTTCCTGTCATACTCACTCCAAGGACAGTGCGGCGGTCTCTTTCAGTGCGCAGGGGTCTCAGTCTCTCTCAATCCCCTCTGAGCAGGAGCCCATGCAGCTGGGTTTGTTTGTCTCTGACAATAGAAGATTCAGCTCTCAGAGGAGGGTTTGTTTCTGTTGTGGAGGTATAAATCATTTGGCAAATGTTTGTCCCTCTAGGAGATTCAGGCAGTTTTTTGAGAGTAATAAAGAAACAAAAAGAAAAAAATCCTCTAAAAACGTTCCATCTGTTACTATTGGCAAGGTTGATGCGGAAATTGAAGGTTTTTTCGTTTGCTTGTAGTTCCCGTTTTGTCCTACCTGCCAGGGTGGCGCTAGAGAGCAAGAACATTTTTTTTGCGAGATTTTTGTAGATAGTGGAGCAGCTGTCAATCTCATTGATAATCAATTTGCTATAACACATGGTTTCCAGCTATGCACTTTGGGAAAGGATATACCTGTTTTTTCTATTGATTCCGCTCCACTTTCTCAGAAATCGTTAAAGGGCAGAGTTCACAATATCCATTTGATTGTGAGTGATACTCATGTTGAGGATGTGTCATGTTTCGTCCTAAGCGGGTTGCCTACTCCTCTAGTGTTGGGGCTACCCTGGCTCACTAAACATAACCCCACCATTGATTGGCAAGCGAGGCAAATTAAATGGTTGGAGTGACTTTTGCAGAGAGAATTGCCTCACGACATCTGTTTCAGAGGTTTCTACTAAGACTGTACCATCTTTTCTCTCTGAATTTTCGTATGTGTTTTCTGAGAGTGGTGTTTAGGAGCTGCCCCCTCACAGGGAGTACGATTGCCCTATTAATCTCATCCCAGGCGCCAAGCTGCCTAAATCTCTTTTATACAATCTCTCCCAACCTGAAAGGGTCGCTATGCGTGCTTATATCTCTGAGAGCCTGAGAAAGGGACACATACGACCCTCGAAGTCACCTGTTGCCGCTGGTTTTTTCTTTGTTAAGAAAAAAGATGGTTCTTTAAGACCATGTCTGGATTTCAGGGAGCTGAACAGTATCACAATTCGTGAACCTTATCCGCTTCCTCTGATCCCGGACCTGTTTAACCAGATTGTTGGGGCTAAAGTTTTTTCCAAGTTGGAGCTAAGAGGGGCATACAACCTGGTCAGGGTCAGAGAAGGAGACGAATGGAAGACGGCCTTCAATACCCCTGAGGGCCATTTTGAGAATTTGGTTATGCCTTTTGGTTTCATGAATGCTCCGGCCGTCTTTCAGCATTTTGTGAACAGCATTTTTTATCATTTAATGGGGAAATTTGTACTAGTGTATCTAGATGACATTTTGATTTTTTCTCCTGACTTCAAAACTCATAAGGACCACCTACGTCAGGTCTTGTTCATCCTGCGGGAGAATAGATTGTACGCTAAACTGAAAAAATGTGTGTTTGCGGTTCCAGAAATTCAATTTCTGGGGTTTCTTCTCTCCGCTTCTGGCTTTCGAATGAACCCCAAGAAGGTCCGCGCAGTGCTTGAGTGGGAGCTTCCTGAGAATCAGAAGGCGCTGATGCGTTTTTTGGGTTTTGCCAAAAATTACAGGAAGTTTATTTTGAATTATTCCTCTGTTGTTAAACCACTCACTGATATGACTAGAAAGGGGGTAGATTTTTCCTCCTGGTCTGGAGAGGGCGCGTAAGGCCTTTTCTAGTATCAAGGAGAGTTTTGCTTCCGCTCCCATCTTGGTACAACCTGATATCTTTCTGCCCTTCATAGTTGAGGTGGACGCTTCTGAGGTGGGTGTGGGTGCGGTCTTGTCTCAGGGTCCCTCTCCTGCCAAATGGCGACCGTGTGCCTTTTTCTCGAAGAAACTCTCCTCCGCAGAGAGAAATTACGATGTGGGAGAGGGGGAGTTGTTGACCATCAAGTTAGCTTTTGAGGAATGGCGCCATTGGCTAGAGGGAGCCAGACACCCTATTACCATGTTTACCGACCATAAGAATCTGGCCTACTTGGAGTCAGGGTGGGGACGCTAAAAAAAGGACCACAAAGAGGCGCCAATATCCCTAGTATTTAGGCTTGTGGGGGTATATAACCCATGTGAGACAGTGACAGGTCTCACTCAGGTTAGAGGCAAGGAAGGGGTGTATAGTGGGGTCCACACCCCTGTTCCACCACAGGTGAGAGAAGCTGGAGGTAATCAGCCTGGCATAAGGCACCTTCCAGAGTGTCAGAAAGGGGGTAGTGTGTTACCTTTGGACAGAGGCCTGGAGGCTCTGTCTGTGTGGTCTCAGCTGGGCAAGGCTGAGGGACCACAAGGCTGGGAGATAGCCTGGAGTTGGGGGACGCAGCGACGCCTGGGAGGGTCGCATGGCCATAGTCAGGCAGACTACTGAGCCCCAATCCCCCACAAGAAACACTGGACTGGAGACAGTGGGGGAACTGTGCTCTGTACAGCCAGGAGGCTGTGGGACATTGGCTGACAAAGCCGCATGTGTTCACAGGGTGTGAACTGTGACTTTAGGTGAGTCAGGATATTATATGTTTAGTTAGAGCCCAGCCGGGCAGGTGTTTATTTTGTAACATTTATGTTTGGATTGCTGAGGAGCCAAATAAAGTGATGTTTGGACCAGAAACTTGGTGTCTGGCGACGATATTTGTGTGAATCACCCCGGAGAAGAGCAAACCCCCCACAATTGGTGTCGGATGCGGGCAGGTGTCCCTGCTGATAAGTAAAAATGCTGGAAGCCTGCTAGTTTGCAGAGCAGAGACTGCTGGTGTTAAACTGGACTTTTTTTTTCCTGTGGTGCAAACAGTGCAGGATTTAAAGGGCCAGAAGCCCAGTACAAGAGACTGAGCAGTGGAAATGGCTGCAAAATGGTATAGCCCGTGGGAGAAATCCTGCGAGTTAGTGATCGGCGGAATCCCGCTGGGGGTCAGTCTAGACTCCCGCCAGCAAGTGTCTCGGGTCCTGCCTAATATTCTGGACTTTGTAACAAGGGGTCCAGAGACAAAAACTACGGTGTCACTGACCTTTGTGACGGACTATGGCTCTGTGCAATGGGAGCTGTTAAAATGTGAGACACTGGAAGTGGAATTTGTACTGGGCAAGGACTTTCCATTGTTTGGGCAGTTGTGGAGCGGAGTTCCTGATAAAAGGCAAAGATATGCCGTTGCCAAGGGCAACCGTCGGAAAGACAAAGAGGTGGAGAGCGGTGCGGTTCTCAGGAGTGCATATCTTCCCTGCGACTGTGTCCAGAGTCCTAGAGAGGAAGTGCGGAGGTGCAGTAAAGCTGTTGCTAGGAGCAACCACAACCTTGATGAGTCCGCGGGAGAGAATGTCACTGCTTTACCAGAATGGTTGATTACAAAGGGTAAGACTGTTCCTGTTATTAACTATGTGGCAGACCCAGTGACCGTGAGCCGGCGGCAGGGGATACCTGCTGGGCCGGTAGGTAATAAGTCTGTGTCTGGACAGGCGGATAAGCCTGCTGTGATTGCTCCCTCGCAGAAATCTACAGGGGAGAAGGTTTCTGTGTTACCTCAATTGCCCATGACCAAAGCTAGTTTTGGGATGACAAGGATCCGGGATCCCATGCTAGCCCGGGTAAGAGAGAGCACAATATTCAAACCTGAGACTGGTAAAATATTAAAGGTGCTGGACAGTCGTGCGGATAAGGACTATCCGCTGATTTTCACTGAGCGTGAGACTCCAATGAGAACAGAGACTGATGAACTTGATGTTACAGATACGCTCATGCATGAGGGAGTGTTGGGCCGTGATATCTGTTTGTTGCTGTGGGGTAAGGTAGACACTTCTGCAGATAGTGACGAAACTCCTGCAGAACCTGTACCTGTCCCTTTAAGTGAGGATCTAAGGGAGCTGCACTTTGACCTGCATGGGGAAAGAATATTGACCATTGGAAACAATGGTGCTGGTCAAGTGCAAAGTGATGGTAACAAAAGTGCGGAAATGCATAAGGAAAATATGATGTCATATGAAATATGTGGTGACAGTGATATAACTTTTCCGTTGCAGGTTGTGGTCAGGGGAGAAGCGCCCCCTGGAGGTAAAAATGTAAATGATGACAAAACTTTATTTTCTGCATCTGCTATGTTTCATGAAGCGCGATATGATGTAATCAAAAAGTTTGAAGACATGCCTATAACTAGTGTGGAGCAAAGCCCAGCTCCAGCTCAGTGTTTGAAGGTGCAGGAGAATATGATAGGGTTAGAGGGTGTACCGCACGTACCAGAGGGGGAAATGCAGTCTCCACAATGTTGGTTGGTTACTAAGGAAGTGTCCCAGGTGGGGATTAGCTCATCGGTGCCCCTAGAGGTCAGAATTAATAATGACACGAGCGGTATAGGTGACGTATGTGCTGTGACCGATAGCATCCCAGAGAGTGAAGCTACCATGTCAAGGTCCTGTGAAACAAAGGTGGTTACTAGTAGCGACCAGACAGTTATATCTGACGAGATGAGAATTAAGTCGGGTGACGTCAGCCTAGGGTCTGAAGCCCATATCCAGACAGTTGTAGGTGACCTGACACGACAGTACAGCTGCAAACAGGAGGATGATCTCTCTCTCTCCTCACGCTCCCTAGAAACGTTGGAGACGGGACTAGCTGTCTTCACAGAGCAACTGAAGAAGGCTTCAGAAAGGGCAAAGAAGGAGAGCCAGAAAGAGAATGGTGATACTCCTACATCTACATCTGCTGCAGCAGAGCCGAGCAAGGAGCAGCTGGAACCGGAGGCCAAAAAGCGGGGCACTTCCCACAAGCTTGTGCAAAAAGCTGAAAAGAAACTGCTGAAAAACATGGAGTTGGTGGTTCAGCGCCTGGAGAAACAGGGTGTGACATACAAAAAGGTGGAGAAAACCAAGAACAAACTTCAGCGAGGATTGGATGATCTGATGGTGGACCTGGACCACCAGAAGCAAGTTATGTCTAATCCAGCGAAGAAACAGGAGAAATGTGACTGGCTCCTAGCTGAAGAGAAATACATCTCGGCTCGATATGGTGAAAAACGTGACCAAACAGAGACTGATGCTTGGGAAAAGGAGACCAAGGCCCTCTCCTTGGCTAAAGCCCTGGAAAAAGCGCTTGAGGAGCATGCTGAATTGGAGAGGCTGAACAAGCAACTCAGAGCAGAGAATGAAAATCTCATGAGCTTAAAAGATGAGTTGGAGAAATCTAAGTGTGCTCTCAAACAGCAGGTTGAAGGTGAGAAACCTGAAGAGGAGAGTTCTCTGGAAGATGTCAAGAAGCCAGAGCCTGTTAAAAATGGGACTGGAGAGGGTGGCACTGTGGTGCTGGCTGTGGCAGAGAAGATGGAAGATGCTTCTGCTAAACCAGATGATGAGGCTGATGTGGATGCCGAAGACCTCAGACCCGTGGTAGCGTGTAGCCTAGGCCTGGAAGACGTCCCCTCTGCATACAAGGCCTTCCAAATAGCCAGCAGCCTGCTGGGGAAGTAGTACGAGGAGGTGAACGATCAGTTTTCGGATCCGGGCTATTACGATGGGCTGTATCTCCGGACTCCTCCACAAAATGAGAACAGGGTCCTGGGTGAGCCTCTGGAGAAAATGACAGAAGAGGAGGAGTCTGCTGAAGACCCTGGTGCCTCCTGCCTCGATGAGAAAGAGGGGGAGGGGTTAACAGGGCAAGTTTATGGTGCCATGTCCGAGAAGGATGAGAAGGCGGTCAAAGAGACTGGAGACTTCAAGAAGACAAAGACTGAAAAAGTTAAGGCCAATATGCTGGTTGACATGAAGTCCCCAGGTTCTACAGAGACCAAAGTTAAGCCAAAGGGAGCCGCGGCCGAAGTGGAAAAAGCCGCTAAAGAAGCAGAGGTCTCTAAAACTGTCATAGTAGCTGGAGTAACTACTGTTGGAAAGAAGGAAGAAGTTACCCAGATGCACGTAAAAGAAGCGAGTAGGGGCAAGCATGCTCTGCTGAAGGAGCCCTGCAAAGCAAAGGAGAAAGTGTTGGGATATGACTATGACTGGGAACAGTTTAGGCAAGAGCTGCAGCAGTCCAAGAAAGGACGTGAGGCGCATGTACAGGAGCCAGAGGATCTAAAAAGAGAGAGAGATCAAAATATACGACAGCGCATCATCATCTCTTGGGAAAGAGTAAGAAAACAGTATCTGGCCATGAGATGGGCACATGAGGCCTTTAGGCCGTTTCTGTTAGGCAAGATGTTTGTTTTGGTGATGAACCAAGCTCTGCTGGCGTGGGTCTGGCAGAACAAAGGGAAGGTACGTGTCACCGAGGTTCCTGGCCTCGGTGAAATAAGAACCGGTAATTTTCTGTGTCAGCGGCAGCTAGTGCTCGCTGACACTGGGTTACTTAGTGTGGCTGTAAAGCCAATCTGGGCCGGTTCTTATTGGGAGCAGCCAAAGAGCAGGGTGGGTGGCTGTTCCCCACGTCCAGGCCAGGTCGATACCCTCTCACCAGCCTCCCGTGATTATGCAGGTGTTCACCCTCACGGGCTTGAACAAAGTGGGGGGATATGTGAGACAGTGACAGGTCTCACTCAGGTTAGAGGCAAGGAAGGGGTGGATAGTGGGGTCCACACCCCTGTTCCACCACAGGTGAGAGAAGCTGGAGGTAATCAGCCTGGCATAAGGCACCTCCCAGAGTGTCAGAAAGGGGGTAGTGTGTTACCTTTGGACAGAGGCCTGGAGGCTCTGTCTGTGTGGTCTCAGCTGGGCAAGGCTGAGGGACCACAAGGCTGGGAGATAGCCTGGAGTTGGGGGACGCAGCGACGCCTGGGAGGGTCGCAGGGCCATAGTCAGGCAGACTACTGAGCCCCAATCCCCCACAAGAAACACTGGACTGGAGACAGTGGGCGAACTGTGCTTTGTACAGCCAGGAG
The DNA here is from genome assembly GCF_905171765.1 of Bufo bufo. NCBI lineage: Eukaryota > Metazoa > Chordata > Amphibia > Anura > Bufonidae > Bufo > Bufo bufo. Next base: position 272,563,957 of record NC_053391.1, on the reverse strand, counting down.
GCTGTGGGACATTGGCTGACAAAGCCGCATGTGTTCACAGGGTGTGAACTGTGACTTTAGGTGAGTCAGGATATTATATGTTTAGTTAGAGCCCAGCCGGGCAGGTGTTTATTTTGTACTATTTATGTTTGGATTGCTGAGGAGCCAAATAAAGTGATGTTTGGACCAGAAACTTGGTGTCTGGCGACAATATTTGTGTGAATCACCCCGGAGAAGAGCTAACCCCCCACACCCAAAGATAGCAGTTTATGTTGTTAGGTGTAGATAAAACAAATAGTAAAAGCAATGGTAAATTGCAAGTATAAAATTGAAATATAAAATCAAAATTTTAGTGACTCACTTCACCCAGGAGGGTAATGTGGGATAAAGCTCAAGACACCCACATCACACCTCCTGCGCCTGGATCGCCAGTAGAGTCTTTAGAGATGAACAAAGATCACTCTCGAGTCCTTGTTCTTTCTTTTATTCTTTTATTCCAAAAGCCAGGGTTGGGGGAGTGAGCAGCTCGACGCGTTTCGGGGCCTCTTAGTGGGTCCCCTTCATCAGGAGCATATGCTTATGCTCCTGATGAAGGGGACCCACTAAGAGGCCCCGAAACGCGTCGAGCTGCTCACTCCCCCAACCCTGGCTTTTGGAATAAAAGAAAGAACAAGGACTCGAGAGTGATCTTTGTTCATCTCTAAAGACTCTACTGGCGATCCAGGCGCAGGAGGTGTGATGTGGGTGTCTTGAGCTTTATCCCACATTACCCTCCTGGGTGAAGTGAGTCACTAAAATTTTGATTTTAGATTTCAATTTTATACTTGCAATTTACCATTGCTTTTACTATTTGTTTTATCTACACCTAACAACATAAACTGCTATCTTTGGGTTATATACCCCCACAAGCCTAGATACTAGGGATATTGGCGCCTCTTTGTGGTCCTTTTTTTAGCGTCCCCACGCTACCCCACTCCTTTCTTTCCAATCACCCACCTTGAGGCCCTCAAGGTGGGTTGAGACCATTTGGCAGCCTGCACTCACCTGTTCTACTATCTTCATTTCACATTTTTCCCCTAATATTCAGGTGAAATCAAAAGGACACTTATTCTGCCCCACCTTTGGCGCCCTGCGAAGTTACCCCTGGACCATCATTCTGAAGGCCCAGTGACTAACCCTCTTTTTTTCCTTTTCCTGTCTCTGACCTACTTGGAGTCAGCCAAGCGTCTGAACCCAAGACAGGCCAGATGGTCTTTGTTCTTTTCAAGGTTTAATTTTGTTGTCACGTTCCGCCCTGGGGTTGAGAATGTGAAGGCGGATGCCCTGTCACGTTGTTTTCCGGGAGTTGGGAATTTTGAAGACCCAGGTCCCATTTTGGCTGAAGGTGTGGTGGTCTCTGCTCTTTATCCTGAATTGGAGGCAGAGGTTCAGGCAGCCCAGGCAGAGGCTCCTGATCTTTGTCCTTCTGGGAGGTTGTTTGTGCCTCTCGCTTTAAGACACAAGGTTTTTAAGGAGCACCACGATACTGTCCTTGCTTGGCACCCGGGGGGTAGAGCCACAGTGGATCTCATCGCTCGGAGATTCTGGTGGCCGGCGCTTTGTAAGTCGGTTGAGGGTTTTGTGGCAGCCTGCGAGACCTGCGCTCGTGCCAAAGTCTCTCATTCACGGCCATCAGGTCCTCTCCTCCCGTTACCCATTCCTTCCCGTCCTTGGACACATCTGTCCATGGACTTCATTACGGACCTGCCTCGTTCCTCGGGGAAGACTGTGATTCTGGTGGTGGTGGACGTTTTAGCAAAATGGCGCATTTCATTCCTTTTCCTGGGTTGCCCAATGCTAGGACGCTGGCGCAGGCATTTATTGATCACATTGTCAAATTGCATGGTATTCCTTCAGACATAGTCTCTGATAGGGGCACGCAGTTTGTTTCCAGATTCTGGAAGGCTTTCTGTTCTCGCTTGGGGGTGCGGTTGTCATTCTCTTCTGCTTTCCACCCACAGTCGAATGGCCAGACGGAGCTCGTCAATCAGAATCTGGAGACATATCTGTGCTGTTTTATGGCGGAAGAATCAGGAGGATTGGTGTTCTTTTCTCTCCCTTTCTGAGTTTGCTTTAAATAACCGTCGTCAGGAGTCCTCTGATAAGTCACCATTTTTTGGTGCATATGGGTTTCATCCGCAGTTTGGGACATTCTCTGGAGAGGGGTCTTCTGGTTTACCTGATGAGGAGATTCTCCTCGTCTTTGTCATCTATTTGGCAAAAGATTCAGGATAATCTAAAGAGCATGAGTGAGAGATATAAGCGTGTGGCGGATAAGAGACGTGTGCCTGGTCCGGACCTGAATGTTGGTGATCTGGTGTGGTTGTCTACTAAGAATATCAAATTGAAGGTTCCCTCCTGGAAGTTGGGTCCTAAGTTTATTGGGCCTTACAAAATCTTGTCCGTCATCAATCCTGTTGCCTACCATCTTGATCTTCCTCAGACTTGGAAGATCCATAATGTTTTTCATAAGTCCCTATTAAAACCTTATGTCCAACCCATTGTACCCTCCTCTTTGCCTCCTCCTCCGATTGTGGTTGATGGTAATCTAGAATTTCAGGTCTCTATCATTGTGGATTCTCGTGTTGTCCGCGGTTCTCTCCAGTACCTCGTTCATTGGGAGGGTTATGGTCCTGAGGATAGGATGTGGGTCCCAGTGACGGACATTAAGGCCACTCGTCTCATCAGGGCTTTCCATAGGTCCCATCCTGAGAAGGTGGGCTCTGAGTGTCCGGAGTCCACTCGTAGAAGGAGGGGTACTGTCACCGCCAGACATCTGAGAAGCTCTGACAGACGTTCTTCAGAACCTCCTGCTTGAGGTTCTTTTGTTTTGCTTTCGTTTTGTCATCTCGTTTCCCTCTCTCAGCTGTCATCTAGTTGCACTGATTGCATCCCTTTAAATCCCCTTCTTATACTGCATCACTTTGCGGTTTATACAACTTCCTGGAGTGTGTGCATGCTGAATGCTACAACTGATGCTTCTACAGATAAGTCTGTTCATTTATCTGTGTTTTCCTGTTTGCTTGATCCTAGGTGACCCTGACTCCCTCCGTATTAAGTGTAGGGAGCCGGTGGTCGTGTCCCCTCACTATTATAGGGTGTTCAGGTTTCATACAGTCGAGGAACGAGGGTATGCAATTATCTACCATAGAGATTTTTGCATAGGCTGAGCAGTAAGGGAGAGAGCTAGGGCTGTTGCAGGGCTTACCCTTTGGTTCCTTAGTTTTTGATCAAGTCAGTCGGATCTTCATTTGTGTCTTCTAGTTTTCTGTAACACCTTCCGTGACAGTTACGTTTTATCTTTATGTATATTCTAATGGATTGCCTTCCTTGTACAATGTTATAATATTGTGCGGCAGTTGTGTGCGGTTCTGCTGCGATACTGCAGGTATATAGAGGGACAAGCGTTATTGGAACAAATAATTTCTACTGGTGTGATATACCAGTCGCCCCCCAAAAAAACTGATTGAAGCGGGGTGTTATATACCAATATACTTTCTTTATAGTGCATTTGCGCATGCGCGTACGAGAAAATTATATTGCCGATCTTTCGCATTGAAAAAAATAATGAATGGAGATCGCAAATTTGAATAATACATCTGGTATGTCACTGTCCATGTTGTGGGAATATTTGTGCACTTCTAGTAATTATTTCTTGGCTGCAAATATGAACTGAAGGTTTTTCAGGTTCGCCTGCCATTAAAAAATGAATGGGACCCGCCGCAAACTTGCGGTTCGTGAACATTTGATCGCGTTTGCGAACCGTCCCGGCAAATGTTCGTCCATCTCTACATATAACCATTATATAGAGGTGTTAAGATGGGTCCTATTTTCTCCTTCAAGGCCTTATAGAATTCACCCGTGTATCCATCGGGACCCGGTGTCTTTCCCAGGGCTAACCCCTGAATACATTCATTTACTTCACCCTGTGTTATAGAAGTGTTTAACATATCCAGCTCCTCTGTAGTACTTTTTGGGAGGGAAAGTGAAGTTAATCAGGATTTCGGGTCTCTATTGTTTTGTGATGTGTCAGAGTAAAGATGAGTATAGAACTCCTGGAAGATCCCATTGATATTATGTGGGTCGTGGTGTGTTACTCCCTTTGAGTCTTTTAACTCCTTAAGGACACAGCCTTATTTCATCTTAAGGACCAGGCCATTTTTTGCAAATCTGACCAGTGTCACTTTAAGTGGTGATAACTTTAAAACGCTTTGACTTATCCAGGCCATTCTGAGATAGTTTTTTCGGCACATATTGTACATTTTGACACAGGTAAAATGAAGTCAAAAAAATTAATTTTTATTTATAAAAAAAATACCAAATTTACCCAAAATTTAGAAAAATTGCAAATTACCAAGTTTCAATTTCTCTACTTCTATAATACATAGTAATACCTCAAAAAATAGTTATTACTTTACATTCCCCATATGTCTACTTCATGTTTGGATCATTTTGGGAATAATATTTTATTTTTTGGAGATGTTACAAGGCTTAGAAGTTTAGAAGCAAATCTTGAAATTTTACAGAAATTTTCAAAAACCCAATTTTTAGGGACCAGTTCAGGTCTGAAGTCACTTTGTGAGGCTTACATCATAGAAACCACCCAAAAATTACCCCATTCTAGAAACTACACCCCTCCAGGTATTCAAAAATGATTTTACAAATGTTGTTAACCCTTTAGGTGTTCCATAAGAGTTAATGGCAAATGGAGATAACATTTCAGAATTTAGATTTTTTGGCAAATTTTCCATTTTAATCCATTTTTTCCAATAACAAAGCAAGGGTTAACAGCCAAACAAAATGCTATATTTATTGCCCTGATTCTGTCGTTTGCAGAAACACCCCATATGTGGCCGTAAACTACTGTACGGGCACACAGTAGGGCGTAGAGGGAAAGGTGCGCCGTATGTTTTTTTGGAAGGCAGATTTTGCTGGACTGGTTTATTTACACTATGTCCCATTTGAAGCCCCCCTGATGCACCCCAAGAGTAGAAACTCCATAAAAGTGACCTCATCTAAGAAACTACACCCCTCAAGGTATTCAAAACTGATTTTACAAACGTCGTTAACCCTTTAGGTGTTCCACAAGAGTTATTGGCAAACAGGTTTCCACTGGTAAGGGCACGGGTCTCACCCCTGGGGATAGGTACCTGGAGGGGGTGGGTAGGGAGGTCGCGTTGATTTTTCCGCACGGTCCCACAAGCGGATGTTAATCTGGCGGCAAGAGACTGGAACAAGGGGATACTAGTATAAAAGTTATCCACGTACACGTGGTAACCCTTATCTAGCAGTGGGTGCATAAGGTCCCACACAAGTTTCCTGCTAACACCCAGAGTGGGGGGACATTCTGGGGGTTGAATACGGGAATCTCGCCACTCGTACACACGAAACTTGTAAGTGTATCCTGAGGTACTCTCACAAAATTTGTACAGCTTCACACCATACCTCGCCCGCTTAGAGGGAACATACTGGCGGAAAAGGAGTCTCCCCTTGAACGCAATGAGAGACTCATCAACCGCGACCTCCCTTCCAGGTACATAGGCCTGTACAAATTTGGCCCCAAAGTGATCGATGACCGGCCTGATTTTGTACAGGCGGTCATAGGCAGGATCACCTTGGGGGGGACATGCTGCATTATCTTAATAATGCAGGTATTTTTGGATGGCCTCAATCCGGGAGCGTGTCATGGCAGTACTGTAAAGTGGGGTCTGGTAGAGAACGTCCCCACTCCAGTAATGCCCGACACTAGGTTTCTTGACTAGGCCCATGTGCAGCACGAGGCCCCAAAATGTCCTCATCTCAGCTGCAATGACCAGGGTCCAGCCACCGGGCCTGGCCAAAAAGGAGTCCGGGTGTTGAGTAACGAACTGTTGGGCGTACAGGTTCGTCTGCTCCACCATCAAATTTACAAAGTGGTCACTGAAAAAAAGACTAAAAAAGTCGTATTCAGTGAAGCCCACTGTGGAAATCTGGATTCCTGGTTGGCCTTCAAAATCAGGAATCACGGGCTCATAACGCTCTGGGGTATACCAGACAAGTTCACCGGCAGGGGGCTACGGTGGATTTAACTGGTAGGCAGGAAAACTAGTACGAGCCCCAGAGCTGCTCGTACTGGGCCACAGGGTCCCTAGCATGGCGGCCCCCTTGCTCCGCCTGGCGGCGTCTCCGCCGCCTTGGGGGCTCATCATCATCGCTAGATGAGGAGGACACGCATGACAAAAGGAAAGTGGGGTCATCCTTGTCCTCACTGGGACTCTCGGAGTTGGAGGCAAGCAGGGCGTATGCCTCCTCGGCCGAGAACATCTGGCAGTCCATGGGGGAGTGTGTGTCTGCGTGTGTATGTGCGTGCGTGTAAATATTTATTTGGTGTGCGTGTGTGTGGGGGCACAGGTGTTCGCTAACAGTGCACTAACAGTGCACTAACAGTGGCCGGACGCTAAGAGTGCCGGCCACAGTCAGTGTACGCACAAAAAAAAAAAGCTGCAGCTGTGGACCCCAGAAACCTGATTTAGGGTGATGCAATCAGTAACTGGTTTTATTTTTTTCTTCTCACTAACTTTCCCTAAAATATCCCTGCCTAATCTAACTTGTCCCTAGCCTTTCCATAATTACCTGGGTGCTGGGGTACAGATGGGGGTGTTGGGGCATAGATGGAGTTGTTGGGGTGCTGGCTCTGATGATCCTTGCAGCGATCCGACGTGCAGCGCTGCGGTAATTTGAACCTCCCGCCCCTGCAGCCGACCAATGAGAGCGATCCTGAGAGGTGATGTCACCATCACCACTCAGGATCTAAGGATGGTGATTGGTGGTGTATTATCACACCACCGATCACCATCCTGTTCCGGGTTATCGGGTCCCCAGAGACCCGAATAACCCGGAAACGCAGCAAACCTGCGATCGCCGACATGAGGTGGTCACAGGACCCCCCCGGCGCATTTACCCAAGGTGCCTGCTCAATGATTTGAGCAGGCACCGAGTTCCGATCACCGCCCGCCGGTAAGTCATGTGTCCGGGACAGGTTAAAGCTACTATTGGGGGGTTAGTAGTTTTTTTCTCCCAGGCTGTGAGCTCTGTGCTGCGATTTGGACAGTGCTAAAGCCTGGGAGAAGGAACGCCCAGGAGAAAAAGGGCAGGCTCCCCCCAGTGTTACCAAGTCAGCAAAAATACCGGGGGACATAGCGGGAGAACAGAGCGGCGCAGTGCAGTAAGTGCAGTGAGATCCCGGGGTGCCGCTCTACACAGCCTGATAGTTATCTTACAATGTTTGGACCGATGAAAGGTTCTCTTTAGAGGCTTAGGAAACCTTTGCAGGTACTGGTATTTTGTGTTGATTAGCTGGTTAGAGTGTGACACCATGAGTCTACAATATTGAACTTTTTCACAATATTCTAATTTTTAGAGATAGTGACATTTGGCTTTTCATTAGCTGGAAGCCATAGCCATGGCCTGGCTTCCATGGCCATGGAAGCCAAGCCATGAGCATTAAAAGAAATAAACGCTTGAAACAGATCACTCTGTGTGTAATGAATCTATATAATATATGAGTTTCACTTTTTGAATTAAATTACGGAAATAAATTAACTTTTCAATGATATTCTAATTTATTGAGTCTCCTGCTTCCTCGTCCCTCTCCATAGATTTGGACAGCATATAACCTGATCTCTCTCTCTGACGTTTTTGTATTCCACTTTTATTTTACTTCCTGAATTCACTGTGTGGCTTACATACATATTTGTAGATTATAGATGAAGATTATATAGTAGGCACTCCCCACCTGAAATGACCTATAATTTAATTGTGGCCGCGGCCACGGTCAGTAAGGTGACAGGAGGGGGCTAGACAGTGGCTGGGGTGTGCCTGGAGCCACGGGACGTGGGCCTGCCTAAAAGAGGGCCAACCCTAGGGAGAGTAGGAAGAAAAAAGGGGGGGAAAGGGTGGGTGAAGTGCTGGTCGGCGGGCGCGGTGATGGTGAGCTGTACGAGGGGGTTTAAGTAAGGGGACCTGGCCCCTCCCACAATAACAGGCTGCATGCAGCCTTAACTATTTGTGGCCGCAGCCACGGTCAGTAAGGTGACAGGAGAAAAAGAGGGTTAGTCAGCACCTCCCAGTGCGCAGGTGCACGCCGCCATGGCAAAGACCTAGAGGAAAAAAAGGAGACAATGCGGCAGCACTCTGCAAATCAGACAAAGTACAACAATGCTTACAAAAATTATGATGCTAATACTACGCTTAAAAAGCGAGATGCTTGGTCAATGCATTTTGTACAAAACCATCTAAGCCCGTATGCCAAACGTCAAGGCGATCTCTGTTACACGGGTCCTAACACTAAATACTACCTGTTATGCGCCATAATGACCGCCATAAAATTCAGGGAGTGTTGGACCCACATGCATGCTGGATCCACTCTGCCTTTTTCCGTTTTTTGTGCCAAAATGGCCTCCATTACAAGGGATGCAGGTACCAACATGCATGCTGAGCCCACTCTATACCCTTCCTGGTGCTAAACAGCTTCCAATGAATGTAGTGAGAGCAGGCCACAGCTTTATACTGAAAATAATTAAAATCAGCCTATGGGGCAGACAGGCTAATCAGGAGTGCACGACTCGCTGGAGTGCCACATCTCCAGCATTGTAAATCTGCAAAAAAAGAGGGTTAGTCAGCACCTCCCAGTGCGCAGGTGCACGCCGCCATGGCAAAGACCTAGAGGAAAAAAAGGAGACAATGCGGCAGCACTCTGCAAATCAGACAAAGTACAACAATGCTTACAAAAATTATGATGCTAATACTACGCTTAAAAAGCGAGATGCTTGGTCAATGCATTTTGTACAAAACCATCTAAGCCCGTATGCCAAACGTCAAGGCGATCTCTGTTACACGGGTCCTAACACTAAATACTACCTGTTATGCGCCATAATGACCGCCATAAAATTCAGGGAGTGTTGGACCCACATGCATGCTGGATCCACTCTGCCTTTTTCCGTTTTTTGTGCCAAAATGGCCTCCATTACAAGGGATGCAGGTACCAACATGCATGCTGAGCCCACTCTATACCCTTCCTGGTGCTAAACAGCTTCCAATGAATGTAGTGAGAGCAGGCCACAGCTTTATACTGAAAATAATTAAAATCAGCCTATGGGGCAGACAGGCTAATCAGGAGTGCACGACTCGCTGGAGTGCCACATCTCCAGCATTGTAAATCTGCAAAAAAAGAGGGTTAGTCAGCACCTCCCAGTGCGCAGGTGCACGCCGCCATGGCAAAGACCTAGAGGAAAAAAAGGAGACAATGCGGCAGTACTCTGCAAATCAGACAAAGTACAACAATGCTTACAAAAATTATGATGCTAATACTACGCTTAAAAAGCGAGATGCTTGGTCAATGCATTTTGTACAAAACCATCTAAGCCCGTATGCCAAACGTCAAGGCGATCTCTGTTACACGGGTCCTAACACTAAATACTACCTGTTATGCGCCATAATGACCGCCATAAAATTCAGGGAGTGTTGGACCCACATGCATGCTGGATCCACTCTGCCTTTTTCCGTTTTTTGTGCCAAAATGGCCTCCATTACAAGGGATGCAGGTACCAACATGCATGCTGAGCCCACTCTATACCCTTCCTGGTGCTAAACAGCTTCCAATGAATGTAGTGAGAGCAGGCCACAGCTTTATACTGAAAATAATTAAAATCAGCCTATGGGGCAGACAGGCTAATCAGGAGTGCACGACTCGCTGGAGTGCCACATCTCCAGCATTGTAAATCTGCAAAAAAAGAGGGTTAGTCAGCACCTCCCAGTGCGCAGGTGCACGCCGCCATGGCAAAGACCTAGAGGAAAAAAAGGAGACAATGCGGCAGCACTCTGCAAATCAGACAAAGTACAACAATGCTTACAAAAATTATGATGCTAATACTACGCTTAAAAAGCGAGATGCTTGGTCAATGCATTTTGTACAAAACCATCTAAGCCCGTATGCCAAACGTCAAGGCGATCTCTGTTACACGGGTCCTAACACTAAATACTACCTGTTATGCGCCATAATGACCGCCATAAAATTCAGGGAGTGTTGGACCCACATGCATGCTGGATCCACTCTGCCTTTTTCCGTTTTTTGTGCCAAAATGGCCTCCATTACAAGGGATGCAGGTACCAACATGCATGCTGAGCCCACTCTATACCCTTCCTGGTGCTAAACAGCTTCCAATGAATGTAGTGAGACGTGGGCCTGCCTAAAAGAGGGCCAACCCTAGGGAGAGTAGGAAGAAAAAAGGGGGGGAAAGGGTGGGTGAAGTGCTGGTCGGCGGGCGCGGTGATGGTGAGCTGTACGAGGGGGTTTAAGTAAGGGGACCTGGCCCCTCCCACAATAACAGGCTGCATGCAGCCTTAACTATTTGTGGCCGCAGCCACGGTCAGTAAGGTGACAGGAGGGGGCTAGACAGTGGCTGGGGTGTGCCTGGAGCCACGGGACGTGGGCCTGCCTAAAAGAGGGCCAAAAAGACACCAGGTAGGAGAAGTGCTGCTGTTTAATGCATGTGGAACAGGGTTACAAAACCAAGGAACGGAATACCTGCCGGGTTTCAGTCAGCGGATCCGGGATGTACCGGGAAAAACAGGCAGATCTCCACCTACCCATGTGACGGATGACGTGCGGAGGCGTCCCGTGCTTGGAAGCCGCTGAAGCCGCTCCGATGCGGAACGAATGTCCTGATATGGTTTTTGGGGTCCACCCCCAACCCTGCGACCAGGGATCTGATGTGGGAGACAAACTGTGACGTGGATAGGGGTTTCCCTTGGAATGGCAGCAACGGAGACTCTGGATCTGGAGATGGTGTGGAACCCAGGAGATGTTGGAGTACCACCACCGGACACCAGGCGTTCCCGGACTTGAAGAAACGGATCAGTATGGGAGGACCGGTTTGGGACGTCTTGGTGGAAGGCAGGCTTAATACCAGATGATCCTGGCTCCAGGATAGCTGCTTCTTTTTCAGGAAGATCGTCTTCAGGTAAGAAACTGAAAATTCTCCTGGACGAAGGAAGCCGTAGAAGCTTAGGTACATGGCGGCTTTGATGACCAGACTAGTGAAATGGCCAAAAGGATTGCCATCTAGGGATGCAGACAGCTGCCTAAACAGCTCACCGGAGACCGGCCGACGGGACGGGTTGGAGTCTTTATTGTTTTTCTCAATGCCCCTGAGCGTGGCCTTGACGGCTTGGGATGTGAACGCTGCGCGTACTTCTGGGTTCTGAAGGGCTAAGAAATGCTGTGCTCCGGCCAGGTACAAACGGATGGTGCTGGGTGCCAGCTTGAGGTTGACATGGCAATGGGCCATGAAAGCCATGATGTACGCAATGAAGGACATATCCTGTTGGGGATGGTCCCTGGAAAACTTCTGGAAGTGGTTCCAACCTGTGCCGTAGTTGCGAGCCGTGTTGACCGAAAGGGATCGGTGCCTGAGGTCCTCGGCGGTTGCCAGCAGAGACCTCAGTCCAACATCAGGTCGCTGAAACCGGGAATCCGGGCCCCGGTCCGGTCTGCTTCTGGACATACCTGAAAGAAGGTGTGAAAATTGAACCTCGATAAGGCATCGGCCGCCGTGTTGCTGGCACCTGGGATATGGGAACATGAAAAATGAAAGTTATGGGTCATGGCCAGCCAGACCAGTTTGCGCAACAGGGACATGACCCTGGCCGACTTAGCTCGGCCTTTGGAGATGATGTCCACCAGGTCCTGACTGTCAGATATAAACATGACGCTGGAATTCGCCCAGAGGTGACCCCAGACGGATGCGGCCGCCACGATGGGGTAACATTCCAGGAACGGTGATGAGCTGAGGGACTGAGGGTCGGAACTGACCTGAGGAGGCCATGGGCCAGCCAGCCACTGGGACCCAAAGATGGCCGCGAAACCCCGGGATGCTGCGGCATCAGCAAACACCCTGGTAGATGACTGGGACCATGAGGGGACAAACAGGCTGACCCCGTTCCAAGATAACAGAAAGCTGTCCCACATGCGCAAATCTGCCATGGCAGCCCTGTCCAAGTGGACAATGCTGCTGGGTTCGGAGGCTGAGGGAAGGAGCGAGAGCAGCCGGGAAATGAAAGCCCTGCCCTGGGGCATGACCCTTAAGGCAAAGTTCAGCCGACCCAGGATGGACTGTAGCTCGACCTTGGTCACCTGGGAAGAGGTGATGGCCCTGGCCACGACTTCCCGTATCTGGGACAGCTTTGCCTCAGGAAGCCTGGCTTCCATTCTGTCTGAGTCCAGGACAATACCCAGGAAGGTGATGGAAGTGACCGGCCCCGCGGTCTTTCCCTGCGAAATTGGGATGGAAAGGGCGGCAAAGATCTCCAGGAGGGAGAGCAGCCCGGATGGCCGACATAGCGGAGGTTCTATGAGGAGGAAGTCGTCCAGGTAATGGATGACCGCTGGGGCGCTGCCGTGGTGGATCAGGATCCAGTGCAGGGCCTGCGCCAATTGGTCGAATAACCACGGGCTGCTTTTTGAGCCGAAGGTCAACCTGTTGGCAAAATAGAACCTGCCCTCCCACCTGATGCCACAGAACTGCCAAAGGTGAGGGGCAATGGGCAGCAGTTTGAAGGCGTCCGCTATGTCAGTTTTAGACAACCAGGCGCCTTTCCCGGCGCTAAGGATGAGGGCAATGGCTTCGTCTATGGACGCATAGGTCATGGAAAATTCTTCAGAAGGGATGAGTGAATTGATGCTGGGGATGACGGAATCATGGGGGGCGGAGAGATCGTAAATCAAACGTTTTTTATTTGAATCTTTTTTGGACACGATGCCTATGGGGCTGATCCGCCAGCGAAAGAAAGGAACCTGGTTGAAGGGGCCCAGGAGGAACCCTTTCTCCACCTCCGAATTCAGGAGTTCCTGTACAGCGGTGGGATCTGACCTGGCTGACTGCAGATTGTCGCACTCCCAGTTGGAATGGGGTAGTGCCACCAACCCTGTGTCAAACCCGGAGCAGAGGCCAGAGACCAGGAAGTCCACGAACCCTGGCACCGGATGGTCCCGTAACAGGAGAGCCAGGAGGTCGATGTCGCAGTCGGCTAGTCATAGGCGCTTGTAAGCCTTCTTGGGACATGTGGACCTGGGGTGAGCCCTGAAGCAGATGGAGCAGATGTGCAGGGCCCTGCAACCGCTAAATAGACAGGAACCAAAGTTGAAGTTATTGCAAACTTGGCTGTTGCCAAGGTAGACAATGGGTCTACCCAACTTATCGGTGGTGGAGGGACTGCGGGGGACCCCAGAGGGGCCTGGAATAGCCTTGTCTGGTTGGGCCGTGGCCGTTTGAGGACACCACTCAGTAGAGTGGAAAATCGACTGGCAGGTCGAACAAGCGGGGGCCCGGAGACCGGCGAAATGCTGGCAGAACAACTCCATGTCCAGCATGGCCCAGTTGACGGAGAACTGAAACTGGGCAAGCGCGGCGGCGGCCTTGGCTGAAAAGGAGCGGTGGTAGTCATAAAAAGCCGTGCCGCCGTACTTGTGCCCAAGTCTCGTGACCCTGTGTAGATACGTGTCCAGCTCCTCCCGGCGGGCCGGGAAAGTGGAGCAGAGCACGTCTCTAAACAGGCCGAAGGCCAAAACAAACTCGACGACAGAGAGCTTGCGGTTGAGACGTCCATCCTTGGCCCGAAGGACCACCGAGACCTCCCCGCAGTCAAAAGTCTTGTTGTCTGCGGCATCGTGGGACGCAATCAGGATGGACGCGAGATTCACGTCCTTGCCCGCCAAGATGTCCCTCCTGATGTGGTCCGGCACCAAGTGCGCAGGAGCCACCACCGGAGCAGCCGGGGACGTACCTGGAGCCGGAAGCTGAAATAGAGGGGGATCGGAGATGGGGACCACCGCCTGGGAAGACGCCGGTGTTCTGGACTCCAAGTCCACCACCCTGGTCCTGATGTCGGCAACGGACGAGATGAGCGAATCCAAGGAGGCCTGCAACAGCACCAGGGACTGCTGGATGGCTGGGGGTGGATCTTCCCTTTCAGGAGCGCTGGGCTCGGTCATCAATAGGCGGTATAACTCGGCCTTCCTGGCTGACGCTGGGTGTCTGATGCCTCTCTTGGCCAATTCCGCAACGAGCCTCGGCACAGTCCATCTACGGAGGGCAACTGGGCCGCCTTGGCTGGAGACCGACGTACCCGGGAGGGACAACGTGTCGTCGACGTCAGAGACCTGTGACATGGCTTCAACAATAGCAGAGAACTTGCAACACCTGGAATTAGAGACAACAATATGGCCGCTGGAGAGGTCATGGGGACGTGCACCCCGACTAAGAAGGTCGTGGATGAACGTATGCGATGACGTACCTGAGAGCGTGGAATCAACACCCTTGTCTTACCGTCAGAGGATGGACGGGAACGAACCGGCTGGCATTGAGGACTGGAAAAGTTAGGAGTGACGTGAGCAAAATGCTGCGCGAGACAGGAAGCCATCGCGGGTGCGCGTGGACACAGCGTAGTGTCGTCTAATGTGGAGACAGGGAGACGTGGATAAAACATGGACCAGGAAGAAGGGCACCAGGAGGCGGAGACTAGGGACTGTGGTAAGGAGGGCCTGGGAGTACCGAGACGCGTGGCGATGCGTGGCCTGAATGCACCGGCTGCCTACCGGGAAGGTGGCTGCACCTGAGGCTGACGAGCCCAGGGCCGACCCCGACGCTACCAGCCACCGTGGACGGAGAAGACACCTGAGCGCCTCAGGGCCCCTGGCAGGGAAGACACCTGAACGTCTCGCCTGAGATGGACAGAGGAGACACCTGAGCTCTTCAGGGTGCTGGGACAGAGAAGACACCTGAACGCCTCAGGCAAGGATGGACAGAGAAGACACCTGAACGCTTCAGGGTACCTGGACAGAGAAGACACCTGAACGCCTCAGGCAAGGAAGGACAGAGAAGATACCAGAACGCTTCAGGGTACCTGGACGGAGAAGACACCTGGACGCCTTAGGCAAAGATGGACAGAGAAGACCCATGAACGCTTCAGGGTACCTGGACAGAGAAGCCACCTGAACGCCTCAGGCAAAGATGGACAGAGAGGACCCCTGAACGCTTCAGGGTACCTGGAAAGAGAAGACACCTGAACGCCTCAGGCTAAGCAGGACAGAGGAGACACCTGAACGTCTCGGGTTGAGAGCGAGAAAAACATCCCCGCGTGCCTCCTGGGAGGCAACCCGGGATGTCGGGAAGAGGAACTGCCAGGAGCAGCCCCAGATTACCTACCTGAACCCTCAAGTATGAGTTTTCCCGCGAGCGGCCGACAGCGATTTTCTGCAGGACCTAACCTGACGTCAGGGAAGTCGAGATAAGGTACGACGGGGACCACGAACGCTACTGGCACCGGAAGTGACGTGCGTCACAGGAAGTGCTGGTCGGCGGGCGCGGTGATGGTGAGCTGTACGAGGGGGTTTAAGTAAGGGGACCTGGCCCCTCCCACAATAACAGGCTGCATGCAGCCTTAACTATTAATCATAACACCAAACAGAAGGGCCACTGCTGTATAACAATATTAAAAATATCGATCCAGTACCAGTAAAGTAGTCACTTATGTGCTTGCTCATATACCGTAGTTCTGGTTGCATTGGATGCAGAAATCTCAGCCCGTTCATTTATAAACTGTACTAAAAGCAAATGAATCCTTAATAGGGAAGAGTTACAATGTGGTGACAAGATGATATTATTGTAATCTTGTCTCACTTGCAGCAGCAATGTTTTCACCATATATGGATATAAAAGCTAGGGATATGCCTGCAATGATTCCTGTGCAAACTGTGAGCCGCTCTGTCTCACCTGGTGCATCAGGCCTTGCGTGGCCTGGATTGCGCAAGGCTTGATACACCAGTAAGCTGTGGTGGTTGAGGAGACTCAACAGAGAACACAACCTTTGCCCACGCAAGACTATACATAACAAACAAGTGTGAAACAACTGAAAATATGTCATATTCTAGGTTCTTCAAAGTAGCCACCTTTTGCTTTGATTACTGCTTTGCACACTCTTGGCATTCTCTTGATGAGCTTCAAGAGGTAGTCCCCTGAAATGGTTTTCACTTCACAGGTGTGCCCTGTCAGGTTTAATAAGTGGGATTTCTTGCCTTATAAATGGGGTTGGGACCATCAGTGGCGTTGAGGAGAAGTCAGGTGGATACACAGCTGATAGTCCTACTGAATAGACTGTTAGAATTTGTATTATGGCAAGCAAAAAGCAGCTAAGTAAAGAAAAACGAGTGGCCATAATTACTTTAAGAAATGAAGGTCAGTCAGTCAGCCTAAAAATTGGGAAAACTTTGAAAGTAAGGGCTATTTGACCATGAAGGAGAGTGATGGGGTGCTGCGCCAGATGACCTGGCCTCCACAGTCACCGGACCTGAACCCAATCGAGATGTTTGGGGTGAGCTGGACTGCAGAGTGAAGGAAAAAACGGCCAACAAGTGCTAAGCATCTCTGGGAACTCCTTCAAGACTGTTGGAAGACCATTTCAGGGGACTACCTCTTGAAGCTCATCAAGAGAATGCCAAGAGGGTGCAAAGCAGTAATCAAAGCAAAAGGTGGCTACTTTGAAGAACCTAGAATATGACATATTTTCAGTTGTTTCACACTTGTTTGTTATGTATATAATTACACATGTGTTAATTCATAGTTTTGATGCCTTCATAGTCATGAAAATAAAGAAAACTCTTTGAATGAGAAGGTGTGTCCAAACTTTTGGTCTGTACTGTATGTGACTACTTTACTTTACTGCTACAGGATTGATATTTTTAATATTGTTTTACAGCAAGGGCCCTGCTGTTTGGTCTTATACAGGGTGGCCTACAGAAAAGTAGCCCACCTCCAGCGATAGTATGACAAGATGAACAAGCAAGTGGATTTATTTTATTTTTTTATTACCCACAAGTCACAAAAGATGCTGAAAGTGGTCCCCGTTTACTTCTATGCATCTTTGGGCATGTCGGATTATGATACTGCTTGCAGCGATTCAACAGTGATGCTGCAGAAGAAAAAATGTCCTTTTCCAAAAAGATGGGACAATATCCCACACCTTACGGAACTCATTGGCATGGGTTTATGAACTGTTTACGAAGGAGCAAACTGGGCTTCCGTAGCTGGCAGTCCCGATGCCTGTGCAAGGCAACAGAGCTGCTATAGCAACCTTTGGGTCCCCGCCACCGCAGCACGGGAACCCGATGGGAATGTACAAGCTGCGCTAAACCCACTGTATGCCGCAGTCACCGTGAACGCGGCATACAGGAGGTTAATCCGCCGGCATCTGTGTTTTCACCGATGCTGGCGGATACAGCAGGGGCACGGCTGTCAGTATCAGCCGGGCCCCTGCTGCTGATCGTGGCAGCACATGCAGGGCAGCCGGTTAACCCTAGGACGACAATGCTCGTCCAAAGGCATTAAGTACCGGCCAGTTAGGACAAGTATTCTCGTCCAAGGTCGGCAAGCTGTTAACTTATGACTGATGTTTTTTTCTGTTTTCAAAACAAATAGATATTTAATTTAACCCTTAAGATACCGGAGGTTTTTTCGTTTTTGCGTTTTATTTTTGTTCCCTATCTTCCTAGGGCCATAATTTTTTTATATTTCCGTTCACATAGCTGTATGAGGGCTTATTTTTTGGGGGACAAGTTTTACTTTTTAATACCACCATTAATTATGGCATAAAATGTAGTGGGAAGCATTCCAAATGGCGTGGGATTTGAAAAAAAAAAACGCAATTCCTCCACCATTTTACTGGTTTTGTTCCCATGGCGTTTCGTTTGCGGCAAAACGGACTCATGCCCTTCATTCTTTGGGTCAGTACGATTACAATGATATCACCATATTCTGACCCCCATAAGGTTTTTATACTTATGTCTACTGAGCAGTTTAGGGGCTAATTTTTTGCGGGACAATCCGAAGATGTTATTGATACCATATTGGAGTGTGTGTGACTTTTTGATCACATATTATTACATTTTTTAATAATGAAAAAATGCCAAATGCCATTTTTACCCCTTTTTTCCCTTAAGCCATTCGTCGTATTGAGGGATTTCAGTCGCAGTAATACCCATGATGTTTATATTTATTGTTTATATTTATTGGATGGTGATTTAACTTTTATATTTTTTTTATTTATTTTTTAACTTTTTTTATTTTTTGTAATGATTTTGAAGCTCATATATGAGCCTATAAATTATGTTTTTTTAAGTTTTTATTGTGTACTATCAGGGATTTTTAAAATGGGTTTTGGACTGAAAATTCCTTATTTCTTATCCTGGCCTGCCATCTGAAGGTCAAAATAAGAATTGCAGCATGAATACTATTAGCCTCGTCAGCGAGGCTGATAGGCTGATAGTGTTCAGCGCAACTACCGATGCCCCCATTGGCCGCAGGAGGTATCGGTACGAAGCCCTGGGTTTTTGCGCATTTAGATGCCATGATCTTACTTAATCACGGCATCTAAAGCCTTTAATTACCGCAATCGGAATTATTGCCGGTCACGGTAATTAGCCACAGGTCTCTGCTGTTTGAAACAGCAGAGACTTGCCGGCCATGACGCCATGTTCGCACATCGATCCAGCTAAGTACATGTCGCTGGTAGCGAAAGGGTTAAAGGGATTCTGTAGTTCTTTTTAAGTGTTGATATCTCCGCTGGATAGATCATCGGCATCTGATTGGTGGGGGTCCGACACCTGGGACCCCCGCTGATCAGCTGTTTGAGAAGGCAGTGGTGCTACAGGAGCATAGCGGCCTTCTCTCTGTTTCCCTCAGGCCCAGTGACAGCACAACTAGTATTACTGGCCTGGGCAAGGCTAATCTCCGTTCACTTGAATGGGGTTTAGCCCCGCCCAGGCCAGTGATACTAGTCGTTACGTCAATGGGCCTGAGGGAAACAGAGAGAAGGTCGCGGCACTGCTGTAGCACCACTGCCTTCTCAAACAGCTAATCGGTGGAGGTCCCAGGTGTCAGACCCCCACCAATTCCAGAGAATAGATCATCAGTTAAAAAGAACTACAGAACAACTTTAAGGGAAGATGTCTCCTGTGTAGAATTTAAACATTTTATCAATATGTGGCAATGACCTTCTATGAACCAGACTTCATGTTATTTGTTCTTTCATGAAGTGTTAGTTTTGTATGTTGTATAGCCTGAGGAAAGAATTAGTATGATGCTCAAATTTTTACAATGAAACTCCATTGAGCCAAATGGCTTGTTGAAACGATTCTTTCACTTTTTCTCTTAGGCCTCCTGCACACGAACGTATTTTTTTGCGGTCCGCAAAAACGGGTCACGTTTTTCCGTGATCCGTGACCGTTTTTTCGTCCGTGGGTCTTCCTTGATTTTTGGAGGATCCACGGACATGAAAAAAAAGTCGTTTTGGTGTCCGCCTGGCCGTACGGAGCCAAACGGATCCGTCCTGAATTACAATGCAAGTCAATGGGGACGGATCCGTTTGACGTTGACACAATATGGTGCCATTTTTGAAACGGATCCGTCCCCATTGACTTGCATTGTAATTCTGGAGTCCCTTTTATACCATCGGATCGGAGTTTTCTCCAATCCGATGGTATATTTTAACTTGAAGCGTCCCCATCACCATGGGAACGCCTCTATGTTAGAATATACTGTCGGATATGAGTTAGATCGTGAAACCTCATTTTCGACAGTATATTCTAACACAGAGGCGTTCCCATGGTGATGGGGACGCTTCTAGTTAGAATATACTACAAACTGTGTACATGACTGCCCCCTGCTGCCTAGCAGCATCCGATCTCTTACAGGGGGCCGTGATCAGCACAATTAACCCCTCAGGTGCCGCACCTGAAGGGGTTATTTGTACCATCATATCCCCCTGTAAGAGATCAGGGCTGCCAGGCAGCAGGGGGCAGACCCCCCCCCCTCCCCAGTTTGAATATCATTGGTGGCCAGTGCGGCCCCCCCCTTCCTCCCTCTATTGTAATAATTCGTTGGTGGCACAGTGTGCCCCCCCCCGCCCCCCCCTTCCTCCCTCTATTGTAATAATTCGTCGGTGGCACAGTGTGCGCCCCCCCCCCTTCCTCCCTCTATTGTAATAAATCGTTGGTGGCACAGTGTGCGCCCCCATTGGCCCCCCCTCCCTCTATAGCATTAACAACATTGGTGGCCAGTGTGCGGCCTCCCATCTACCCCCCCCCCCCCGATCATTGGTGGCAGCGGGTTACTAGCAATAGTACAATAGTAAAAGATTCATACTTACCTGGGAGCTGCGATGTCTGTGTCCGGCCGGGAGCTCCTCCTACTGGTAAGTGACAGTTCATTTACCAATGCGCTGCACAGACCTGTCACTTACCAGTAGGTGGAGCTCCCGGCCGGACACGAACATCGCAGCAGCCGGTAAGTATGAATCTTCTACTATTGTACTATTGCTAAGTAACCATGGCAACCAGGACTGTAGTAGCGTCCTGGTTGCCATGGTTACCGATCGGAGCCCCAGCGATTAAACTGGGACTCCGATTGGAACTCCGATGCCACCAATGATGGGGGGGGGGAGATGGGAGGCCGCACACTGGCCACCAATGTTGTTAATGCTATAGAGGGAGGGGGGGCCGATGGGGGGGGCACACCAACGAATTATTACAATAGAGGGAGGGAGGGGGGGGCGCACACTGTGCCACCAACGAATTATTACAATAGAGGGGGGGGGGGGGGGGCGCACACTGTGCCACCAACGAATTATTACAATAGAGGGAGGGGGGGGCCGCACTGGCCACCAAAGTATTATTACAATAGAGGGGGGGGAACCGCACTGGCCACCAATGATATTCAAACTGGGGAGGGGGGGAGGGTCTGCCCCCTGCTGCCTGGCAGCCCTGTTCTCTTACAGGGGGCCGTGATCAGCACAATTAACCCCTTCAGGTGCCGCACCTGAAGGGGTTAATTGTGCTAATCACGGCCCCCTGTAAGAGATCGGGTGCTGCCAGGCAGCAGGGGGCAGTCTTGTACACAGTTTGTAGTGTATTCTAACTAGAAGCGTCCCCATCACCATGGGAACGCTTCTGTGTTAGAATATACTGTCGGTTCTGAGTTTTCACGAAGTGAAAACTCAGCTTTGAAAAAGCTTTTATGCAGACGGATCTTCGGATCCGTCTGTATAAAAACTAACCTACGGCCACGGATCACGGACACGGATGCCAATCTTGTGTGCATCCGTGTTCTTTCACGGACCCATTGACTTGAATGGGGTCCGTGAACCGTTGGCCGTGAAAAAAATAGGACAGGTCCATATTTTTATCACGGGCAGGGTGCAGGAAACACGGATCACGGATGCGGCTGCAAAACGGTGCATTTTCCGATTTTTCCACGGACCCATTGAAAGTCAATGGTCCGCGAAAAAAAAACGGAAACGGCACAACGGCCACGGGTGCACACATACGGTCGTGTGCAGGAGGCCTTATACTGCTCATTAAGCCACTACCTACTCAAGGGACATCTAGGATTCCTATTGGAACCATATCTATTTCATATGGTAGTTCTGATATTCTGCCCCCCGGACAAGGAGTTGGCAGAATTCCCAGAGAGAGCAGTGGCTATATCGCATCATCTCTGCAACCAAGTGCTACACAGAGATGTGTCTGTTTTGCACAAATCCATCAGGTTAGTTTAAAACTTGTTGGTTCACAGATCCACTGTGTACCCCTGTATTCAGGCACTCAACTACTGCACTTAGGAAGTGTCCCTTTGTCCTCCTTTAAAAAATGGCACAACTTTTGTGGAAAGAAAGACCCTTCCTAGATTCTGAAAACACCTGAGATCATTCACATACAGAAGGAAGATTAAAGAAAGTGTAGATATTCACTTTTTTTTTGCTAAATTAACATACCTCCTCTTTTTCTGCGCTCTGCAAATCTCTCCACTCTTCAATTGGCTGTCCAAGATCTACAGTGTTCATTGCAACTTTCACCTCTCCAATAATGTCATGTTTGGAAAATCGATCAAAGTCATATATGGACATACATAGGGTCTTTCCTCCAAGTTCTTGATACGGAATCTAAGGTACAATAAACGTAAAGTTAAATATAGTTATACATACAAGAAGATTAAACCCTAACACCATATAAACATTAATAAAATGTACGAGTATGAAAATAAGCAGCACTATGGGTCACATAGTGGCGTACAGGTCATGCCAATCATGAAAGGTACCATAAAACCATAAAAGGTTTATTTAAATGAAAAGTGTAATCAGAATATGGCGTATTATTTAACTCAAATTCTAATGTTATCCCTTCCTGCCATCCACTGCTGGGTCCCCTTCAAGGTTGGGTGGTCTAGTCTACCCATCTATGAATAATAACCCCATACTGAAATGTTAAGATACTGGAAATTGGGCACTGGAAAAAGCAGCCTTAGATACAGCTTCTGACTACACATAAAGGAGGTCATTTATTAAGACCGGCATTTTAGATGCCGGTCTAAATAAACTCCTGTGCTGGTGGTGGACCCCCTGAAGTTATGAAGAGGTGCCAGCCTCTCCATAACTTTGGCGGATCCTCCACCAGTTCTAAATGAAAGACAGCTTCTAAAACAGGTGTAGAAAATGGTAAATGCCACACCCACATTTTTAGACCTGGCATCAGTGGGGAAAAGTAGCAGACTGCAGCGCAACTGACAATTGCGCCGCAATCTGCGCCTGAAATACGCCTAATCTAGACGTATTTCAGCTTCATAAATGACCCCCAAACTCCCCTATTCCCATTGGGATTGCAGCTGAAAGATGATCACACATACATCACCCATCTCCATTAAGATAAATAGGAGATATGGAAATGGATAAAAGTAGTGTTGAGCGAATCGAAGCATCCAAAGTGGGAATTTGATCCGAAGTTTAGGAAAAATTAAATTCGGAATGAAACTGAATTTCCTGCCGCTTCGTGGTAACAAATCTATTTTTTCTAAAATGGTGGCTACATGTGTTACAAAGTAAAAGTAAGAAACCCGGGAACAAGGGATCGCCCATAATGAAGTGCAGCCAGCCAATCAGCAGATGGCATTCTCCTGTGATGTCACAGCACTATAAAAATTTTAATCCTGCCTGTTCTCAGCCATTTTACAGTGAACTGAGAATAGGGAAAGATGCGCCAAGTGCTAGGGACAGTGTTTAACAAAGCTTAATTTTTAGAGTCTTGGACAGGGAGATTGCAGGGACAGAGTAGGGAGATCATAGGGACAGTGCAGGTCTAGTGCAGACTGTGTAATATAAAGCTGAAGGGATCCATAGGAGACAGCTCAGTTTGCATTAATCCCTGCACAGAGCTATCTAATTGAACAGTGTTCCTCTTGTTAAATAGATAAGCAGATCTATTACACCTTGATTCTCAAATTGGGGTGAATAATTTAACCAGGGGCGTTGCTAGGTTAAAAAATTTGGGGCCTGGGCCCCTGATGTTTTGTCACAGGCCCCGAATGTACTGCCTGCCTGCTAGATACAACGGTATTGCCATCCTCAGGACGGCAATACAAATGAATCTAATGCCCTGCAAGAGCTGAAGGACCTGTGATGACATCACAGGTCATGGGATCAATGCTAAATGCAGTAGCTTAAAAGGACCTGCGATGATGTCACCGTCATGTGACCAGTGCAGGAGAGGACGTCTCAGCAGTGAAGAGAAGTCCTGGGAAGAAGCTGTGGTGAGGTCTGCTACATGAGGAGAGGTAAGTGAAGGGGTAGATTACTCAGTGTGAGAGGCAGAGCAATGTTGGGAGTTGTAGTTATTTAACTGGGACTGTATGTTAGGGCTGAAGGGAGGGAAGTTACATGGGACAGTGGGGTGGAGTGATGTTATTTACATGGGACTGAAAGTTGAGGGAGTGATGTTATTTACATCGGAATGCATGTTGGAGGTGGCTGGGGCGGGGTGATGTTATTTACATGGGACTGCATGTTGGAGGTGGCTGGTGAGGGGTGATTTTATTTACATGGGACTGTATATTCAAAGTGACTGGGGGAGGAAGTGATGTTATTTATATGGGAATGAATATTGAGGGGGTGATGTTATTTACATGGGACTGTATGTTGAAGGCAACTGGGGAGGGGGTGATGTTATTTACATGGGACTGTATATTGAGGGGGCAGGAGAGATGGTGCGATGGTATTTACATGGCACTCTATGGCAGAGAAGGGAAATAATGTTATTTACATGGGACTGTATGGTGGAGGGGCTGAGGAATTATAATTTTTAAATACAGTAAACGGAGGAATATAACTACAGGGGGCACTGCAGGGGGCATTATAAATAATGGGAGGATTTCAGGACGAGCATTATAACAGTAGGCCGCAATATAAATACTGGGGCACTTCAGGGTGAGCATTATAACAGTAGGGGGCATTATAAATACTTGGGGCACTGTGGGGGCATTTTAAATCCAGGAGACATTAGGTGTTCCTATTACTAATGGGGGCGCTATAGGAGGGACTTATAGATCTGCATAATTTCTACTAAGAGCACTGTGGGGGTCTTATTACTACTGAGGATTCATTAGATAGCTTTATTACCACTGGGGGAACAATAGGGGGGCCTTATTTCTACTAGGAGTTCTGTAAGGGCATTATTAATACTGGAGGGCTCTTCAACTAATGGGGTCACTCTTGGGGAGCATTATCACAGTTGGGGGCACTGTAGGGGGCAGTGTTACTAATGAGGGCATTCTAGAAGGGAATTACTATTGGACACCTGGGAGGAACTGGATGTGAGAGGTACGTGCCGCTATATAGCTATAGCGGGCTTAGGGGTCAGTCAGTTGGTCGACTTAAAGAATTGGGCCATATGCATTGGGGCTTGAGTCCCGGATTTTTTGAGACCCTAGCAACGCCCCTGAATTTAACTGTTATTGGGGTGCCCACCTTGTTTAATAGATACGCAGATCTATTATGCCTAAATTGTCAAATTGTGATGAATATGCTGTGTAATTTAACTGTTATTGGGGTGTCTCAATTGTTAAATAGATAAGCAATTCTATTACACCTTGATTCTCAAATTGGGATGTCTGTTACTGGGGTGTCCCCCTTGTTTTATAGAAAAGTAATTTCATTAGGCCTTGATTCTCAAATTGGGGTGAATATGCGGTCTAATACTACTGTTAACATTTAATAACTTATTTTACACATACAGTTAATGTACAGTATGTCCAACAGACAGGTGCCAGGGCCCTTTGAGAGAATGGGCAGTGGCAAAAATGTTGCTGGAGCAGGCATAAGTAGCAGCAGAAGAAAGGGGTTGGTAGCAGCAGCAACAGGCCAGAGCTGCCACTGTCTTCCCATGGGCGTGTTTTGAAGAGCAATTCAGCTGTCCTTGAATGGTTGACTCAGTCTTCAACATAATCTCAACTGACGTCAGACACCTACAGCCAGGAGTCGGTGGGTTCCTCTGACACCACACTTAAATGACATGGCACAGGAACAAGCTCTGTGTCCTCATCTGTCCTGAACCTGCCTCATTCTTTGTTTGCTCCTTCTATTCGGGAAGTATTGTATGTTGCTGGCTCTGCTCCACTGTTCAGCGGGGACGAGCTTATTGAAGACAGTCAGCAGCTACTGTCCACCCCAGATTTGGAGGATAGGTCCGCTGTTTCCTCCTGTAGCGTATAAGTAGCGATAATGAGAGTCAAATGGGAGCAGGTGTTGAAACAACTAGCGGTACACAGCTTCATAGAGGCAGTGGCAGGCAGTCAGCATGCAGTGGTGGGGGTAAACTGCCATACTTGCTGGTGTGGGAATTTTTCATGAAGTCGCCAAAGGAAGTCAGCGCGGCCGCATGTAGGATCTGTGGGCAGAAGGTGAAGCACGGCCAGGGTGCCAATGTTGGCACCACGGCCCTGCGTCAATACATGCAGCGTCACCATAAAGTGGCCTGGGAAAACCGTGGTGCTAATGTAGTGGTACAGCCTGACGCAGTAATCGCTGCTTCTCCCAATGGCCTGCACATCTTTTCCAGCAGGCAAGGCTCCACCACCTCAGCAGAAGGGAGCTGTGCTTCCTTCTCTTTGTCTACTGGTCCTTATGCTCCTCCGCCTACTCCTCATCACACATTTCACCAGCAAACGATGACCGAGGCGATTGCAAAAAAACAACAGTATGCGTGCACTCATCCAACGGCGCAGAAGCTTAACTTGCTCCTGGCCAAGTTGCTGGCACTACAGTCCCTCCCTTTGCATGTGGTTGACTCTGCTCATTTCAGAGAACTGATGGCTTGTGCCGAACCAAGGTGGAGAGTCCCAAGCCATCATTACTTCTCTAAAAAAGCAGTACCAGTGTCACAGATGTATCGAGACATACGGATGTCCCCGCGACTGGCAACACGTGGTTTGGTTTGACATGTTTACCTTGTGGATCAATAGGAGTCTGTGTTGTTTCTGGTACTGGCCACACCCTTAACCTCCAGGTGTTGCTAATGTGGTCATTTAACTTTCCCTATTTATAGTTGTCTCTCCCACAATGCTGTGCGGTTTACAGATTCAGATGGACCTGTAGATAGCTGGTATTTGGATCTCGGCTGAGTTCCTGGTGCTGCCATAGCTTCTTGGAAGTTAAGTGTTACCTTTCCCTTTGTATTTTGACTTTTCTGTGTGTTGCATTTCTTTGTTGTTTTGTATTAGGCCTTAGGGAGACTCCCGTTCATCCTTCCTTTTGGAGGAACAGGATGTCTCATTCCTGTCATTAGTACCAGGGTCCTTTAGTGTTAGATAGGACTGTAGGTATTCCTGTGTATGAATACACCTACCTCTGGGGTCGGTTCATACTGGTAGTCAGTCAGGGCTTTGATTAGGGTTTTCACTAGGAGGTGCCCATCTTCCTTCCCTAGTTTTCAGGCCTTAATTCCTTTTCCCTTCCCCTCCAATGTTCGGTGTGGGAGTTTCCCTCCCACACTAGAGCGTGACAATCAGCCCTGCACACATACAGTCAGGTCCATAAATATTGGGACATCGACACAATTATAACATTTTTGGCTCTATACACCACCACAATGGATTTTAAATGAAACAAACAAAATGTGCTTTAACTGCAGACTGTCAGCTTTAATTTGAGGGTATTTACATCCAAATCAAGTGAACGGTGTAGGAATTACAACAGTTTGCATATGTGCCTCACACTTTTTAAGGGACCAAAAGTAATGGGACATACTAATAATAATCATAAATCAAACTTTCCCTTTTTAATACTTGGTTGCAAATCCTTTGCAGTCAATTACAGTCTTAAGTCTGGAAAGCATAGACATCTCCAGACGCTGGGTTTCATCCCTGGTGATGCTCTGCCAGGCCTCTACTGCAACTGTCATTCAGTTCCTGCTTGTTCTTAGGGCATTTTCCCTTTAGTTTTGTCTTCAGCAAGTGAAATGCATGCTCAATCGGATTCAGGTCAGGTGATTGACTTGGCCATTGCATAACATTCCACTTCTTTCCCTTAAAAAACTCTTTGGTTGCTTTTGCAGTATGCTTTGGGTCATTGTCCATCTGCACTGTGAAGCGCCGTCCAATGAGTTCTGAAGCATTTGGCTGAATATGAGCAGATAATATTGCCCGAAACACTTCAGAATTCATTCTGCTGCTTTTGTCAGCAGTCACATCATCAATAAATACAAGAGAACCAGTTCCATTGGCAGCCATACATGCCCATGCTATGACACTACCACCACCATGCTTCACTGATGAGGTGGTATACTTAGGATCATGAGCAGTTCCTTTCCTTCTCCATACTCTTCTCTTACCATCACTCTGGTACAAGTTGATTTTGGTCTCATCTGTCCATAGGATGTTGTTTCAGAACTGTGAAGGCTTTTTTAGATGTCGTTTGGCAAACTCTAATCTGGCCTTCCTGTTTTTGAGGTTCACCAATGGTTTACATCTTGTGGTGAACCCTCTGTATTCACTCTGGTGAAGTCTTCTCTTGATTGTTGAATTTGGGGTGTTTTCTTCACCAGGGAAAGCATTCTCCGGTCATCCACCACAGTTGTTTTCCGTGGTCTTCCGGGTCTTTTGGTGTTGCTGAGCTCACCGATGCATTCCTTCTTTTTAAGAATGTTCCAAACAGTGGTTTTGGCCACGCCTAATGTTTTTGCTATCTCTCTGATGGGTTTGTTTTGTTTTTTGAGCCTAATGATGGCTTGCTTCACTGATAGTGACAGCTCTTTGGATCTCATCTTGAGAGTTGACAGCAACAGATTCCAAATGCAAATAGCATAGCACACTTGAAATGAACTCTGGACCTTTTATCTGCTCATTGTAATTGGGATAATGAGGGAATAACACACACCTGACCATGGAACAGCTGAGAAGCCAATTGTCCCATTACTTTTGGACCAATAAAAAGTGGGAAGCACATATGCAAACTGTTGTAATTCCTACACAGTTCACCTGATTTGGATGTAAATACCCTCAAATTAAAGCTGGCAGTCTGCAGTTAAAGCACATCTTGTTTGTTTCATTTCAAATGCATTGTGGTGGTGTATAGAGCCAAAAATGTTAGAATTGTGTCAATGTCCCAATATTAATGGACCTGACTGTATGTTGAACAGAAGGTGGGCAAGTCCTTGAGCTTGTCGGTGTCTGGTACAGTTCATAGCAATGCCAACATGTTTTGCTTTAACTATGGTCAAGGACAATATATGTCCTTTACAGCCCACTCGGTAAATGTAGTTCCTCCCCACGCATACCTGCAACTTGGCCAGATGATGGCAATGCCGCCTAGGGTTGGGCAATATACTGGTACCGCGGTATTAAGAATCATACCATATGGCCGTTTCTTAATTACTGCAGTATTTTAGTGATGTCATAGGGGCAGTCACACATCCACGCGATTCCGAGAACCCCGTCAATTAACCTCTCAGGCACGGCACCTGAGGGGTTAACTGACGCAGTTTCAGTTTCAGACCTTCAGTGTGAATCTACAATTTTCACAGTCATGAAAATAAAGAAAACTCTTTGAATGAGAAGTGTGTCCAAACTTTTGGTCTGTACTGTGTATATATATATATATATATATAATGTTGGTAAGGCTGATTAGTCAGCCTGCATTTGTGGGAGGGGCGGAGGCTCTTCATATATGAGCCACAGCCTCACTCACAGGCGTGTGCTCTCAGGTGCACAGCTGCCGCTGGGTGTCATTAGCAAGCTAGCTTCTCTGGTGGTAGGATTCTTTCTTTGCAGCCTGGAGCCAGAATAGAGCTTGTTATCTTGCTCTCTGCTACCGTAGCATGCACGCGCCATGCTACGTAAGTAGGTTGGGCCGGGGCCGTCTCTCCTGGCCGGTCGGAACCAACTTTGCTAGCGAACGGGAGGCTTCGCCTCAGAATCTGCTACCTCAGGTTTGCTCGTTGGGGCTAAATACTCTTTTTTTTCATCTTTGTTTGTTGGTAATAGGAGTTAGTTCCTATAAATCTTACAAGTTTCACTTCGCTTTGTTCATCTCGTATGAAAAGTTACTTCAGCCAATTTGCTGTAAAGGAAGAGTTATCCGGGCTGCACGTGACGTCATGTTTGGAGATCGGACGCAGCGTTTATTGTTTAGGCATTTACACTTTCGGCTTTTATTTCATGTCTTATGCTGCATCCGCACGTCTTACTGTCCAGCACTTTCCTACTCTAGGTTTGTATTCACTCAGATTAGTCTCACATTCAAGCTGCAGTCACCTGTTGGCTGTTACATCTCATTCCGTACCCAGCCGACAGCCAGATCCGTATTACACGCCTGTTATTACATGTTGTGTACTCTGCTTACAGCTGCTACTGTTACTCCATTTTTATTCTCGGGACGCACCACCCTGGTGTTCACACCTTGCTCCACTCACAACCAGAGCTGCGTTCATGCGTCGACTGGTATACCATGTTTGCTCTTTTCACTGAGAGCTGTGTTTACACGTCCGCTGTCACAACATGTTCATACTAGGCTTGTTTCAGAGCTGCATTCACTTTCACTGTTACATCATGTTTATGCTCCACTCACATTTAGAGCTTCTGTTCTATCAATTTCATTCTCGGCCACACCCAGAGGTGCATTCACACTACGCTGTCAAATCCTTTTTTGCACTCCACCCTCGACCAGAGTTGCATTCATACGTCTATCGGTATATCAGGTTTACTCTACTCGCACCCAGAGCTGCGTTCACATGTCCTATGCTACTACAAGTTCTTTCCAGGCCCATTTCAAGAACTGCATTCATGTCGCTGTTACATCTGTTATGCTCTGTTCACAACCAGAGCTGCTGTTATACCAAATTTCATGCTCTGCTTATACCCAGAGTTGTGTTCACACTTCTACTGCTACACCAGGTCGTATACCCCACTCACCAAAGCCGCTTTCCATGTCTGCTGTCACATCAAGTTAATATTCCGTGCACATCCAAAGCTGCGTCCGTATGTCTGCTTTTAAATCTTGTCCTATACTCCATTCACTACTAGAGCTGCGTTCACGTGTCTGCTTTTGCATCACGTCAATACTCTGCTCACTTTCAGATTGCATTCATACGTCTGCTTTATACCATGCTTTTCATGCGCTACCCATACTCAGAGCTGCGCCATACCATGTTTTTTAGGTACCACTCGCATCCAAAGCTCCATTCACCCATTTGTTGTTACATCATGTGTTGTACTCTGCTTCCACTCAAAGCTGCATTCTCCTGTTCATTGCTACGTCATGGTTTTACTCAATAATCTCACCGGGGCAGTCTGCACCCACAGCTATGGTACCTCTCTTCCGACAAACATAACTGCGTTCTTTTCAGGCTTACGTTCCTTTCCTCGGTGGTCTGTTACATTCCATAGGCCTACTTTTCTGTTCACCTCAGGGAGAATTATTATTTTATTTTTTTTGTCGTCTTTAATCCTGGTTCATTTTCACTCAGACTGGTCTCCTTTTACTTCTGTTTCGTATTCACTCAGATTGGTCTCCTGCCCCAGTTCACCAAACAGCTCCTCAGCGGAGGTCAGTGGGCCAATAGGAGTAAGTTTCCTGCTATGTTTTCACAAGCTGTTCATTTGTTTGTCACGATAAGAGACTTCTCTTAGTGAACTTGCAATGCCTCAGGCTCTTAGTTTTTCTCCCATCTCTGTTTCAATTTCATGTTTACGTTTTATGGTTCGCGGTGGTTAGTGTTTTATGTATGCACGTGCTTTGGATTACTAATGTCTATATTTTCAACGCCTGTTGGCAGTTATGTTCTTTAGGCCACCTTCTAGCCAATCCAATCATTCAAGTCTCTGCATATCCCATCAGGTCCGGCTTACGTTTTAATTACTTATCGTCACCACAACGTCATCCCTCTGGCTTCGGGGGCCCTATGACTGATCCGGCCTCATGGCTCCGGGGGCCCCATGACCGTTTTTCATGTTTTGTTTTTTTTGTTAGGGGTACGACATGGTTGTAGGCTGGTTAGTGTCCCAGGTTTGCGGTTGGAGGGGGTCATGGTTATGCGAGTCACCAAGGCATTCTGGTGCTGCATAAGTGGTTTATAAAAAAAAAATATCATAAGAGGCTCGCACGAGTGGCTCTTCGCTTATAGGACCTCACGATTGGCACTGACACTTGTAGTCCGCACGCCCATCTGATACTTTTTTCTGCCATAAGAGTCTCGCACGCATGGCTAATCCCATAAAGACTCGCACGAGTGGCTGTTCGCTTATAGGACCTCACGACTGGCATCGTCATTCGTAGTTCGCACGCCCATCTGATACTTTTTTCCGCCATAAGAGACTCGCAAGCATGGCTCCGGCCATAAGAGACTCGCACGCATGGCTCCAGCCATAAGAGACTCGCACGCATGGCTCCAGCCATAAGAGACTCGCACGCATGTCTCCGGCCATAAGAGACTCGCACGCATGGCTCCGGCCATAAGAGACTCGCACGCATGGCTCCGGCCATAAGAGACTCGCACGCATGGCTCAGGCCATATGAGACTCGCACGTATGGCTCAGGCCATATGAGACTCGCACGCATGGCTCCGGCCAAATGAGACTCGCACGCATGGCTCCGGCCAAATGAGACTCGCACGCATGGCTCCGGCCATATGAGACTCGCACGCATGGCTCCGGCCATATGAGACTCGCACGCATGGCTCCGGCCATATGGGACTCGCACGCATGGCTCCGGCCATATGGGACTCGCATGCATGGCTCCCGCCATAAGAGACTCGCACGCATGGCTCCGGCCATAAGAGGCTCGCTGGAGTGGCTCCTGGCTTAGAGGATTTCACAATTGTCATCGACATTGGTAGGTCATACGGCCATTTGATACTATTTTCCATGGCACACCTTTCAGAAGTTTTCTTTTGTTCATTTATATTTTACAGATTAGTACTTGTGGTTAATTTCAGCCTCATTTCATTAAGAAGCTTTACCCCATGTCTTTGTCTTTCTAGGTTATCGAGTCCCGGTTGATTACTAAACCCGTCTGCTTAAGCCCCAATCTTTTCCCCAGCCGTCCTTAATTGTAAGGTTCGCATCCCGGCGGCTGCCCGGCCCCATGGGCCCCTGGTGGTTGCTTCGGCCCCATGGCTTCAGGGGTCCGACCAATGGTTGTCTGTCCACCTGTGCAGCTATGCTTTTATTTTGAATGACTCACATCTTTACCTGCTTGCCAGCTTATGTAATTTAGGTTTCATTTTAGTTAATGTTCGTTATTATCTCCATTTTCTGTCACGTTTCCCTTCGTCTTTTCAGGTCATGCAGTTGAATTCATGTTGGGGGTCACCTTCCACGTCGGTCAGGTCTCGTTCCTAACGATATTTCGCCTTGCATGTTATTCAGGCCACGTAGTTTATCTTAGGTATCGCCTGCCACATCGGTCAGGCTCATGGTTTAATTTCACCTGCACCTTATTCAGGTCACTTATTATAGTTATAATTTCATGATTTGAAAAAAATAAAAAGAAAACTCGGCCCCATGGCTTCGGGGGCCCGATGACGGCTTTGGCCCCATGGCTTCGGGGGCCTGATGACTGTTTTAAGTCCTGCTGGGCTGATTGCCTGGTTGGTTGTCCATCTGTGCATCTGGGCTGATTTGGCCCCTATGTATCACATACATACCTGCTTCCCTAATTTCCTAATAATCCATGTTGATCGCTCACTTTATGTTTTGACCGCAAACTGGTCCGGTTCGCCCTACAGCATCATTGTCATGTCTTACGCAGATATTTTGTCTTGCTTTAATTGTTCATGCTTTCGTTCAGGTCCTGCCAGAGGAGGAACAAGTAGGGTAATTCCCTCTAGCATTTCAGTCTCTGATCGTAGTCGATCATATCTTGTCAACCAGGTCCCCGCGCAAAGTCTTTGCCTTTTTACCACGACCAGGAATTCATTTTCGCCGGTAGCTTCATTGCAATTGCATTCCCTCACTCATGGGAGGGCATAGACAGCCGCACTAACCTCAGACTCCCTACAACCACGTTAAATCGTGTTTTGGACAAGGTTCAGCATTTCCTCATGGTAGAAGTTTCAGATAGTAGGTTGGTCTTAACGTCTCAAGCGTTAAAACAATTCTCAGGGGCACACAGTAGAACAACGCGCGGACCACGGCTAGCAGATAGCTGTTGTCTGGGGAACTATTCAAGGATTCTCTTCCTATCTACATAGTACTTTTTGGCCCTTATACCTGCATAGTCTAGGCAGTTAGGTTTTGGTCCCACAATCTCCTGAGGCTAGGGCATTGCCAGTACTCCCTAGAATCAAAACTTTACAAGGTTCAGTTGGTTTTCATGATCCATTTCATAACGTATTCCCGGTCCTCCATTCCACTTTGGGGCAGTATCCGCAATATTGAGCATCATGTCTCTGGCCTTGTCATCCACAAGATGGGTTGTAGGTCTCCTTCTGGCCTTGCCTCATACACCCTGAATCTTTCGCTCTAGATCCCTGACGCCTTGCAGTTGGCTTGGGGATTAGTTTGCACATGCCATTCGAGTTCCTTTTCTACCCTACTTGGCTTGGTTTTTGCCCACTTATAGGCCTACCCACGATTATGGCTTGACCACAAGCTGGTAAGGCTGATTAGTCAGCCTGCATTTGTGGGAGGGGCAGAGGCTCTTCATATACGAGCCACAGCCTCACTCACAGGCGTGTGTTCTAAGGTGCCCCACCCTCCCTCCCTCCCTTATCTTCTCATTTCCACAGGGTATGCCCACTTATAGGCCTACCCACGATCATGGCTTAGGGCACACAACAAACCATTTAGTCAGGTTAGCTAAGACATGCCTAGCAGGGTTAGGTTGTTCCCGTTGTTTCTCTCCCTAGGGTTCTTCGGATATACAGTACAGACCAAAGGTTTGGACACACCTTCTCATTCAAAGAGATTTCTTTATTTTCATGACTATGAAGGCATCAAAACTATGAATTAACACATGTGGAGTTATATACATAACAAACAAGTGTGAAACAACTGAAAATATGTCATATTCTAGGTTCTTCAAAGTAGCCACCTTTTGCTTTGATTACTGCTTTGCACACTCTTGATGAGCTTCAAGAGGTAGTCCCCTGAAATGGTCTTCCAACAGTCTTGAAGGAGTTCCCAGAGATGCTTAGCACTTGTTGGCCCTTTTGCCTTCAATCTGCGGTCCAGCTCACCCCAAACCATCTCGATTGGGTTCAGGTCCGGTGACTGTGGAGGCCAGGTCATCTGGCGCAGCACCCCATCACTCTCCTTCATGGTCAAATAGCCCTTACTTTCAAAGTTTTCCCAATTTTTCGGCTGACTGACTGACCTTCATTTCTTAAAGTAATGATGGCCACTCGTTTTTCTTTACTTAGCTGCTTTTTTCTTGCCACAATACAAATTCTAACAGTCTATTCAGTAGGACTATCAGCTGTGTATCCACCTGACTTCTCCTCAACACAACTGATGGTCCCAACCCCATTTATAAGGCAAGAAATCCCACTTATTAAACCTGACAGGGCACACCTGTGAAGTGAAAAAATTTCAGGGGACTACCTCTTGAAGCTCATCAAGAAAATGCCAAGAGTGTGCAAATCAGTAATCAAAGCAAAAGGTGGCTACTTTGAAGAACCTAGAATATGACATATTTTCAGTTGTTTCACACTTGTTTTGTTATGTATATAATTCCACATGTTCATAGTTCATAGTTTTGATGCCTTCAGTGTGAATCTACAATTTTCATAGTCATGAAAATAAAGAAAACTCTTTGAATGAGAAGGTGTGTCCAAACTTTTGGCCTGTACTGTATAAGCAATAAAAAAATATTAGGTATCGCCACGTCCGAAAAAGTAAGAACTATTAAAATATTAAGAATTATATCCTATACAGAAAAAAAAAAAAAAAAACACAATTAAAAAAAAAAATTGTCCCCTTCTTCCCCCAAAAGATAGAATAGCACTGTACTATTATGGGTTGGACACTCAATAAAATGCAGAATGCACACAGATTTTTGGACATTTTATTTTTGTGTGGTATCAAATGGTATCGAGTATTTCAATACTTTTTTATGGGATCGAAATCTAATCACAATTTTGGTATTGTGACAGCCCTAGTCACGGGAGCATAACGTCTTCTCAGGTCCTTTAGGTCACAAAGAAATAGCATCTAGCGGCTATAAACCTCTGGAGCCAGGAGACCGGCACTGGATAACAGTCACTGCGCTTCGGGCAGGCACTCCCCTGTGTAACTTCGACGTTAGCCAGTGTAAGCTCATGCGTGACACCTGCCATTTGCTCAGGCCCTTTGAGGTGTCCGCTTTATTTGTCAGTCGTCAGGACTACGGGATGAATTATGTAATTCCACTCCTTTACGTCCTGGAACAGATCCCGATAACTCTGGATAGACAGGAGACATGGTGCCTATATCTCAAGGTCACCTGAGTCCTGTGTGAGCTGAACTGGCAGAGGAGGATGAGGAGGACATTAACGCCCATGAAATGTACAGTGTACACAGAAATAGGTGGTTTATCTGCAAAAGCAACAGGAGAGGAGGAGCTGGAGGGCGATAAGGAAGACCAAGCAAATGACCCCAACAGAACATTGCAGTATGCAGTGGAGATGGAGGCAGCGAGTCCCTCCGAGTCCCTGCACAAATGGCCAGATGCATGATGAGTTGCTTGCGTAGTGACAGCAGCATTATCACCATTTAGCAGAGGGACTCTGTTCTGCATTCATACTCCACTGCCATGACTGCTGGAGGGGGGGAGGGGGGAAGAGGGCAGGAGCAGCACCAGCTCCGTCAGCAGTAACTTGAGTCTCCAGTCTCTGATGAGCATGTTTCTTCACTCGCCTACTGAAGAAACCAGCCAGCAGCAGCAGGACATGAAACAGAACCTGAACCAGCAGGTGGTGGCATACTTGGAGTGCACCCTGTCACCCCAGATCCAAGATCCTCTGGACTACTGGGCAGCCCAACTTGAATTGTGGCCGCAACTGGCTGACTTTGCCCTGGACAAGCTTTCCTGCCCAGCCAGTAGTGTGGCATCAGTGTGCGCATTTAGTGCAGCGGGGGGCATAGTTATTCCAACGAGAACTCACCTTTCAAAACAAAATGTAGAGAGATTAACCTTTATGAAGATGAATCAGGGGTGGATCAGGCAGGATTTCCATACACCGGTGTCTGATGCATCATACTACAGGGTGGGCCATTTATATGGATACACCTTAATAAAATGGGAATAGTTAATGATATTAACTTCCAGTTTGTGGCACATTAGTATATGTGAGGGGGGAAACTTTTCAAGATGGGTGGTGACCATGGCGGCCATTTTGAAGTCGGCCATTTTGAATCCAACTTTTGTTTTTTCAATAGGAAGAGGGTCATTTGACACATCAAACTTATTGGGAATTTCACAAGAAAAACAATGGTGTGCTTGGTTTTAAAGTAACTTTATTCTTTCATGAGTTATTTACAAGTTTCTGACCACTTACAAAATGTGTTCAATGTGCTGCCCATTGTGTTGGATTGTCAATGCAACCCTTTTCTCCCACTCTTCACACACTGATAGCAACACCGCAGGAGAAATGCTAGCACAGGCTTCCAGTATCCGTAGTTTCAGGTGCTGCACATCTCGTATCATCTTAAGACAATCGTCTATGCTGTGAAGATACGAGATGTGCAGCACCTGAAACTACGGATACTGGAAGCCTGTGCTAGCATTTCTCCTGCGGTGTTGCTATCAGTGTGTGAAGAGTGGGAGAATAGGGTTGCATTGACAATCCAACACAATGGGAAGCACATTGAACACATTTGGCCAATGTGGATTCAAAATGGCTGACTTCAAAATGGCCGCCATGGTCACCACCCATCTTGAAAAGTTTCCCCCCTCACATATACTAATGTTCCACAAACATGAAGTTAATATCACCAACCATTCCCATTTTATTAAGGTGTATCCATATAAATGGCCCACCCTATAGATTATTATAGCAGTAATGTTCTGACTGCAGTGTGCTGCCACACCAGAACATTGTGAAAAATGGCCCATGACCTCTGGCCATGTGCTTCAGCCACTATTTTGATGCTGCCACCACCTGATGCCACAGAAGTGCTGCCTCTGCTGTCATCTTCTCCTACTGCCACTATCTTGTTATGTTACTGCCACTGCTGTTGCCCACCACCTCCCCACTCTGTGACTGGGCCACTATGTTGACTCCTTATGCTGTTGTCATCCTCCCCACTCTGTTACGGGAACACTATGTTGACTCATCATGCTGATGCCACCCTCACCACTCGAGACTGGGCCACTATGTTGACTCCTCATACTGTGACGAGGCCACTTGTGTCCCCCGTTTGTCCTTGTTGACATCACCGTTTACTTTACCCTTCTTCTGATCTGTCAGAAGAACCGAAAAATGAAAAACACAACGGATCCTGTCTTTGGAGCATCTATAAGACCTATTACATGGTCAGTATTTTGCAATAGGACTTAATTTGGAAGCCAAAAGCAGGAGTGGGTCCAAAACACAGAAGACATGCACGTGGCATCTCTGTTTTGGACCCACTGCTGTTTGTTTTTGCCTTACCAATACTGATCAGATACTGATGCAAAAAACTGACCAAATACTGACCGTGTGATAGAGGCCATTAAAGTTCTGCATGCAGGACTTCTTTTCCATCTGAGTAAGGCTACATGCACACAACAGTTGTTTTTTGCGTCCGCAAATTGTGCGTCCGCCCAAAAAAACAGATGCGGCATCCGTTTTTTTTGGAGGATCCGTTTTTTCCCACAGATCCCTTGTAATAAATGCCTATCCTTGTCCGCAAATGTGAAAAAAGTAGGACATGCACTATTTTTTTTTGCTGAAGGGAAACCCGGACAACGGACGCGGAACACAAACGGATGAACTATCAGCATTTTTTTGCTGACCCATTGAAATGAATGGGTCCCCATCCTATCCGCAAAAAAAATGGAATGGAGGCCGAGAAAAACTGTCGTGTGCATGAGGCCTAAAACCAATGTCAGATGTAAATGGCCAAAACTCATGTAAATTGAGCATTAGGCCTCTATCACACGGTCAGTATTTTACATCAGGTTTGATCATGATTTGGAAGCCAAAAGCAAGAGTGGGTCCACAACACAGAAGACATGAAAATATTTCCTTTACATGTCATCTCAGTTTTGGACCCATTCCTGTTTTTGCCCTACCAATACTGATCAATTACTGACCAAATACTGACCATGTCAAGGCGGATACTCAAAAGACAGGATCCGATTTTTTTTGGGTTGTTCTATCGACGGATAACAAGAAGGGAAAAATATACATTCACGTCAACATAAACTTACTGCTGACACCATCCCCACTCTGTCATGGGGCCGCTACTTGCATCAATAATTAACAGAACAAGTTCTCTAGCAATCTATGTGGAAACAGCAGACGGTGTAAAATGGAACCGCTATTTCATTCTATAGTAGAGTGAGTGGGTAACACATTACCTTATCTATCAATCAATGTGGACACCCCAAAAACAGTGAAATGAAATTGCTCTTTTGCAGTTTAGTAGAATCAGTGGCTAACTAGCAATCTATCTGGAAACAGCAGATGATGTAAAAAGAGACCATTCTTTCACAATATAGTAGAATCTTGGGCCACTGCATGGTTAAGTGCTTTATACGTGACACAAATATTGACCTGTAAGGCTGACTTCACACTTCAGTTATTTTGTCAGTTAATTCCAGCAGTTACTGTATGGTAAGCCAAATTAAAGAGCCAATCTTATTCTCAGATAAGGTATCATGAAAAGATCTGCAAATGTTCTGTGTTTTGGACCCTTAACTGACCAAATGATGTGTGAACTGAGCCTACTAGTGACGAACGCTAAAGCGCACATCCATAAACTGTATGTGACCTGCCTGTCATACTGACGCACAGCAAGTGTTTGGGCTGTTTCACACGAGCAGATGCCGTGCGTGACATCCGCTCCGTGAATGACAGCCAAGACCCGATGCAGACTGCAGAAGCACGGAGCATTAACATGATTGATAATGCTCCGTGCCTCTCTGTGATCTCTTTACTACGAAATCACAGTGACTTCGTAGTAAAGAGATCACAGAGAGGCACGGAGCATTATCAATCATGTTAATGCTCCGTGCTTCTGCAGTCTGCATCGGGTCTTGGCTGTCATTCACAGAGCGGATGTCACGCACGGCATCCGCTCGTGTGAAACAGCCCTTTTACTGCCAGAAATATTAGCTATGCATATTGCTTTAATGCACAGTGATATACACCGAGATACACTCTCCCTACATGCCGAGATATAGGTGATTTTATGCGTTTCATGACAGATTAATTAATAACAAAGCAAATTTTTGGGAAAAATTTGGTAAAGCGTCCAAATAAAATTTTTGAAAACCTCTTATCTCTAGCCAAATGCAAGTCTGCAACATTTAGGCTTGTAGTGGGCAGTATGCAGAGTTTATAAACTGCTGCAAGTTACAAGAGAGGGGAATAAAGAAAGGAAAATGAAAAAAATATTTCAGATTGCTTTGTATATAGTATAACATACTATATGTATTAGTGTTTTTTTCTTAAAATTAATTAGCCTATATTTGAACATGTATTTAAGGAGTTGTCCCATCTTATCAATTCTGGCATACAAGTTTCTCACAAAAGTGAGTACAACCCTCACATTTTTGTAAATATTTTATTATATCTTTTTACGAGACAACACTGAAGATAAGACACTTTGATACAATGTAAAGTAGTCAGTGTACAGCTTGTATGACAGTGTTAATTTGGTGTGCCCTCAAAATAACTCAACACACAGCCATTAATGCCTAAATCGCAGGCAACAAAAGTGAGTACACCCCTAAGTGAAAATTAGCCATTTTCCCTCCCCGGTGTCATGTGACTTGTTATTGTTAAAAGGTATCGGGTGTAAATGGGGAGCAGGTGTGTTATATTTAGTGTTATCGCTCTCACACTCTGTCAACTGGTCACCGGAAGTTCAACATGGCACCTCATGGCAAAGAACTCTGAGGATCTGAAAAAAAAAGAATTGTTGATCTACATAAAGATGGCCAAGATTGCCAAGACCCTGAAAAATAGCGGCAGCACGGTGGCCAAGACCATACAGCGGTTTAACAAGACAGGTTCCACTTAGAACAGGCCTCGCCATGGTCAACAAAAGTAGTTACAGTAAGTGCACAAGCTTAGCATCATATTCAGAGGTTGTCTTTTCAAAATAGATGGATGCACACTGCATAAAATTGGTCTGTACGGCCCAGAAGGAAGCCTCTTCTAAAAATGATGCACAATAAATCCCGCAATCAGTTTGCTGAAGACAAGCAGACTAAGGACATGGATTACTGGAACCATGTCCTGTGGTCTGATGAGACCAAGATAAACATATTTGGTGTCAAGCGTGATGGTGTCAAGCGTGTGTGGCGGCAACCAGGTGAGGAGTACAAAGACAGATGTGTCTTGCCTGCAGTCAAGCATGGTGGTGGGAGTGTTATGGTTTGGGGCTGCATGAGTGCTGTTGGCTGTGGGGAGCTACAGCTCATTGAGGGAACTATTAATGCCAACATGTACTGTGACATACTGAAGCTGAGTATGATCACCTCCTTTCGGAAACTGGGCCGCAGGGAAGTATTCCAACATGATAATGACCCCAAACACACCTCCAAGACGACCACTGCCTTGCTAAAGAAACTGAGGGTAAAGGTGCTAGATTGGAGGAGTGCAAGGTCTCTAACCTCCACCAAATCCTTGATGCCGTCATGGAGGAGTGGAAGAGAATTCCAGTGGTAACCTGTGAAGCTCTAGTGAACTCCATGCCCAAGAGAGTTAAGGTAGTGCTGGAAAATAATGGCAGACACACAAATTATTGACACTATGGGCACAATTTGACAATTTTCACTTAGGGGTGTAGTCACTTTTGTTGCCAGCGGTTTAGACATTAATGGCTGTGTGTTGAGTTATTTTGAGGGCACACCAAATTTACACTGTTATACAAGCGCTGCACTGACTACTTTACATTGCATCAAAGTGTCATATCTTCAGTGTTGTCTCATGAAAAGATATAATAAAATATTTACAAAAATGTGAGGGGTATTCACTTTTTTGAGATACTGTATCACTAGGATATGCCATATATGAGTCCCACATCTGTGACCCGCTTCAATCTCCAGAATGGGGCCCCCAAAGTGAAAGAGAGCACGCTGCACATGTGAGGCGTCCTCTCTGTTCACTGCCATGGCACGTTCATAAATAGCTGAGGGAGTACACGTGTCTATTTTTAGAAGTCCCATAGCAGTTAAGTGAGAGAAAGCTATGCACATTCAAGCATGGCCTCCTCTCTGTTCACTGCTATGGGACTGGCAGAAAAAGCCAAGCCAGTGCGGATATTTTTGGAACTCACATTGTGAGGAATGGAGGGTGGCCACGCATGCGCAGCAGCTCTCCCTTTACTTCGGAAGTCTGGTTCTGGAGGTGGGTTCTAGAGGTAGGATGCCCACCTATCTGAAATTTTTGGCATATTCTTGCAATATGCCATAATTATTGACACGGTACAAGTCCCTTAAGGAGGAGTTCACGTCACCGTTTCATTTTCCATTCTTCTGATCCTTCGTCAGAAAAACAGATCCAGTAAAAAAGACGGATCCTGCGCATCAGTTATGCACATTTGACTCCGTTTGAGCCATTTCCATCTAAGATCCGTTTTTTTTTTAGATGAAAAAATAAAGTCCTGCATACAGTATTTTTTTCCCCCATCTAAAAAACGGATCTGAGGCAGAAATGCCTCAAACGGATGCCAAATGTGCATTACTGATGCACAGGATCCGTTTTTTTCTTACAGGATACTGTTTTTTTTTTCTTTTTGTTCTTCTCACGGATCAGAAGAACTGAAAATGAAACAGTGATGTGAACTCCTCCTTAGTATTAAGAAGGGATTTGTTATGTGCAGGTTCATATACTGATGTGTGGCAAACAAATACTTTACTGCCAGGTAGGATCCAAATTGTCTAGTTTGGTAATTAAGGAAGTGGTGATTTTATTTTTTTTCAGAAGCCATATCTTTTTTATTATTAGTACCAGGGCTTGTTTTTTTTGTGGGACGAGTTGACATTTTTGGGAAACACCTAATAAATAATACTATGAAATTTTAATATGCTAGACATTTTCTAACATGGCAGTGTTTGACCAGTTTCATTTATATAATAAAAAGTAACATGCTTGTTTCACCTTAAAAGTGAAAGTCTCATTGAAAATTGGGTTAAGTGTCTTGCGATGAACTTTAGTTTCATACTTCTTCTTCTTATCTGGCAAAAAGAAGACCTTCACATAAGGATCTGAAGTCCCTCCCATGTCCAATGCAGGTA
Organism: Bufo bufo; assembly: GCF_905171765.1. Lineage (NCBI taxonomy): Eukaryota > Metazoa > Chordata > Amphibia > Anura > Bufonidae > Bufo > Bufo bufo. The sequence goes on along the minus strand of NC_053391.1, from coordinate 272,521,162 downwards.
ATTCAGTAGCCTGTATGACGCCAACTTGAATCTGTAAAAAAACAACAACAAAATAAACAAAAAATCTGTAAATACATTACACAACTACTTTTCTAGCATGTTTAGGGGTCCCTCAATGACTTGCAGTGAGGCACCACTGACACCTATTCTTAAAATTCGAAAGTAGAATGTGTTGGGAAAACTTTGATAATTTAGGCCTAATATCTTTCTCCTTGACAATATTTCTCAAAAGTATAGGTAAAAAAACACAGCACTAAATATTGTTTAAAGGACATGCTACAATGCTACAAATACAAAGCTACTTTATTCATTAGATGTTATAACTGACAGAAGTCTTCTCTTGTCTTCACCCACAACAGGAGGTTTTGGTGTTTCCATGCCATTTGTCTTGATTACATTTTGTACTTCTTTGTTTCTACAGCTGGAGTAGAACACACTTGAAGACCTCATTATCTTCTACCTCTAAGGCATTTATAGCAGCCACATACAATGCATTCCAAACACTAAATAAAAAGTACTCAAAATGAACACTCAGAAGGATCATCTGGTCCTAGAGAATTAAAGTTAATAGGTTGATTATCTAGCTGAATCTGGTTGTTTTACCATTAATTATAAGATACGGGAATAGGATTAAGGCTTAAATTAATATAAAAGGTTTATTTAAGCAATGATCATGCAATCAGTGGAGCTGAGCTCTTTGTTACATGTATACAGATTATACTTTCTAGCTCAGTGGCTAGCCCATCCTAAATGGTCTCTAGTGTGCAGTACGCATATACTGTGAGCTCAGCCCATAGTACCAATTTCCAGTCCTGATAACTCTACAATAATAGGGCCTGTATCTGCTCACTACATTAAACAAATAATATCCCTAACCCACTACTAGCGATGAGTGAAGCAAGCTTGGGATACAATATCCGGATTCGCTTCGCTCCAAAATTTGTTTTAATGCTGGAGGTGAAAGCAAAGCAAAGTGAGTTTCACCGAGACTTCGGTGAATAAATTCGGGATATGATTTTTGAACTTGAAAACCATTTAAAAACTTGGTTCCGAAATTGGCTTCGGTACCGAGGTACCAATCGGTACTGAAGCCAACTTTGGATACCGGTTTTAAAATGTTTTTCAAGTTTAATAATCAAATACCGATGTTATTCATCAAAGTCTTGCGAGACTACAGTGATAACCCACTTCGCCTCACTGGAACGCATACATTTTAATGCTGTACGGAGATGGATTTGCGTACAGCACGCTTCACTCCTCCTTACCCACTAAAGAGTAATAATTAAAGGGAAAGAACCATTAAACAAAATCCCCCCAAGACTGCCACACCCATTCAATAGCTGTTGGCCGAATAATGTCTTGTGTTTACCTCCTAGCATCCCTATATACATACATGTTCGACTCTGCCTCTGGCAGCAGCTTATCTACTGCAAAAACAAAAGGATTGGGTTTTTTTACATTAGGGGCTGTTTTTAAACTGTCTTTTGTTCGTAGTGTTGGATATAGTCTCCAAGCAACCCTGCTTACAATTCTCAGATTTGGGTTGTAGGTGACTACTACAGGTACCCAATGGTTTTCTTGTTTTGTTTGGAATTGTAGAAGCTCACTTCTTGGTATTTTGGCAATTTCGTTTTCCACTGTAGTTGGATGGTATTCCTGACTCAAAAATGTCTTTGTGAGGTTTCCAAGGAATTCATACCTGTCTGTAGAGTTTGAACATATGTGGTTGCATCTGATAACTTGACTGTAGATTATGTTTTTTTTATGTGTTTGGGGTGGAAACTGTCCTATCTGAGGTCTGCTGTGCAACCAGTTGGTTTCTGGTAAAGAGTTGTTTCTATTTTATTGTTCTGTATCTTGATGATGGTGTCTAAAAAGTCAATTTCAGTAAAGTAGTAGGTAAAAAGTAACAACCACTAAGACATGTCAATTTTTTGATATGCTATCCCTAGAACCCCAAATGAAATACAGGCACTAATGTTCAGTCAGTGGCTCTTTGCATAACATAAATGGTTGCTTTTGTTTGGTTGGTTTGCTGTTTCTTTATATGCCTGTTTATCCTCATCTGCTTGCTTGCCCCTGATGAACGAATTAATTTTTTTAAGCATGTGTAGAGATGTCGCAAACATAAAATTTTCCGTTCGCGAACGGCGAACGCAAATTTTCGCAAATGTTCACGAATGGGCGAACCGCCATAGACTTCAATAGGCGGGCGAATTTTAAAACCCACTGGGACTCTTTCTGGCCACAATAGTGATGGAAAAGTTGTTTCAAGGGGACTAACACCTGGACTGTGGCATGCCGGAGGGGGATCCATGGCAAAACTCCCATGGAAAATTACATAGTTGACGCAGAGTCTGGTTTTAATCCATAAAGGGCATAAATCACCTAACATTCCTAAATTGTTTGGAATAACGTGCTTTAAAACATCAAGTATGATGTTGTATCGATCAGGTAGAGTAAGGGTTACGCCCGCTTCACAGTGACAGACCAAACTCCCCGTTTAATGCACCGCAAACAGTCCATTTGCACAACCGCAAACTCCCCATTTGCACAAGGTTGGATAGCAAACTAGCCATGTTCCATTCCTTGTCCTCACTGATGTCATTGAAGGTCTCTTCCTCCACCCAGCCACGTACAACACCAAGGGTCCCCGAAAGGTGACAACAAGCCGACTGGGATGCCTGCTGTGGTTGGTCTTCCACCTCCTCAAAGCCACCTTCCTCCTCTGACTCCTCTTCTTCAGACTCCTCTCTCTGCGTTGCCTCTCTCTGCGTTATTATAAGGTGTGTTAAGTAGTACTATTCCTATCAGTTTAATCCCTGTTACGTCCCCTATCAGATGACGTGTATATGGCATTGATTTTAGGAATGGGGAGATGGAAAAAAGATGCTTGGTCGGTCCTCCTACTTCAACCAGATAGTTGTGGTGTGTTATGTTGTTCTATTCTTATCAGTTTAATCCCTGTTACGTCCCCTATCAGGGGACGTGTATAGAATAGATTTTAGACAACCGCAAAGAGTTGTCAATAGTTGACACACTCATGACATAAATTTTATACCTCTATGCGTCAATCTTGGTGTAGTTATGACTGTGATCGTGTGCACGTTTGGGAGATTGCAGGCGATGGGGGTTTTACAAAGTCTATGGTCGTGCTGAGGTAGTTCAGTGACAGTTAAGTGACCCAGAAAACAATGATTCTGCAGTGTGGGCCCATTGTTGGCCTAGTAGGCTTTAATGATCACCTTAGATGATCACAAAGAAAATTTATGTTTTTTCTATGCAAAATTATCCAGCCGATCGCTTTTGGTCTGTTCACAATGAAGCAACGAACTTCTCATCTGGGGTGTGCCAACATTGCCATTGCCAACACACTCATAGAGGTGGTCGCTTCATTGTGATATACGCAAGACCCTTCACCACGACAAGGTAACTATCACGAAGGGGAATTGACACCTGTATGTGCCTTTTTTTTGTTTGGTTTTTGAAGCCACAGTGCAGCACCAGAGGCCAGAAAAATTAGGCATGTACACATGCCTGAAAAATTAGGTATTGTTGCAGCCGCTGCTGTAGTAGCGGGCAGAAAAATTGATGTTTGTTTCCCAGGCAGAAAGTGCCCTAAAACATTGCGGCTTGAACCCTAGTTGGTGGCGGATAAGCCACGCAAGTCATCCGGCATTCAGAGATAAAATACAGCAGCGTGTGGACCATTTTTAGCCCAAGGCAGCTCATCTCATCAGGCCTTTTTTAGTCGAATGTATCGCCCACTGTCAGTCCCTTTGGGATCCATCCCTCATTCATCTTAATAAAGTTGAGGTAATCTAGACTTTTTTGACCTAGGCGACTTTTCTTCTCAGTGACAATACCTTCTGCTGCACTGAAGGTCCTTTCTGACAGGACACTTGAAGCGGGGCAGGCCAGAAGTTCTATCGCAAATTGGAATAGCTCAGGCCACAGGTCAAACCTGCACACCCAGTAGTCAAGGGGTTCATCGCTCCTCAGAGTGTTGATATCTCCAGTTAAGGCGAGGTAGTCTGCTACCTGTCGGTCGAGTCGTTCTCTGAGGGTGGACCCCGAAGGGCTGTGGCGATGCGTAGGACTTAAAAAGCTCTGCATGTCCTCCATCAACAACACGTCTGTAAAGCGTCCTGTCCTTGCCGGCGTGGTCGTGGTAGGAGGAGGATTACTTTCACCTCTTCCCCTGTTAAATTCCTGCTGTGCTGTGACATCACCCTTATACGCTATGTAAAGCATACTTTTTAATTTATTTTGGAACTGCTGCATCCTTTCCGACTTGCGGTAATTTGGTAACATTTCAGGCACTTTCTGCTAGTGTCTAGTAGCGTGGACACCCAGTACAGGTTGTTCTCCTTCAGCCTTTTTATACGAGGGTCCCTCAACAGGCACGACAGCATGAAAGACCCCATTTGCACAAGGTTGGATGCCGAGCTACTCATGTCCCGTTCCTCGTCCTCAGTGATCTCACTGAAGGTATGTTCTTCCCCCCAGCCACGTACAAAACCACGGGTACCTGATTGGTGACAACGAGCACCCTGGGATGCCTGTTGTGGTTGGTCTTCCTCCTCCTCCTCAAAGCCACATTCCTCCTCTGACTCCTGTTCCTCACAATCTTCTTCCAGCGTTGCCGCAGGTCCAGCAAGCGATGCTGATAAGGCTGTTTCTGGTGGTGATGGTGACCACAACTCTTCCTCTTCACGCTCATCTACGGCCTGATCCAGCACTCTTCGCAGGGCACGCTCCAGGAAGAAAACAAATGGGATGATGTCGCTGATGGTGCCTTCGGTGCGACTGACTAGGTTTGTCACCTCCTCAAAAGGACGCATGAGCCTACAGGCATTGCACATGAGCGTCCAGTAACTTGGCAAAAAAATTCCCAGCTCCGCAGAGGCTGTCCTAGCACCCCAGTCATACAAATACTCGTTGAAGGCTTTTTCTTGTTGGAGCAGGCGGTCGAACATTAGGAGTGTTGAATTCCAACGTGTCGGGCTGTCGCAAATCAAGCGGCTCACTGGCATGTTGTTTCGCCGCTGGATATCTGAAAAGTGTGCTATGGCCGTGTAGGAACGCCTGAAATGGCCACACACCTTCCTGGCCTGCTTCAGGACAACCTGTAAGCCTGGGTACTTATGCACAAAGCATTGTACGATCAGATTACACACATGTGCCATGCACGGCACATGTGTCAACTTGCCCAAATTCAATGCCGCCAACAAATTGCTTCCGTTGTCACACACCACTTTGCCGATCTCCAGTTGGTGCAGAGTCAGCCACTGATCCACCTGTGCGTTCAGGGCGGACAGGAGTGCTGGTCCGGTGTGACTCTCTGCTTTCAGGCAAGTCAACCCGAAGAAGACGGCGTGACACTGCCGTATCCGGTATGTGGAATAGCCCCTGGGGAGCTGGGGGGGGGCCGTTGATGTGGAGCAAGATGCAGCAGCAGAAGAGGACTCAGCCGAGGAGGTTATGGAAGAGGATGGAGTAGGAGGAGTAGAGGATGTCACCAACTCCTCTGCAGAGCCACGCATTCCATGCTTGGCAGCCGTGAGCAGGTTTACCCAATGCGCAGTGTAGGTGATATACCTGCCCTGACCGTGCTTTGCAGACCAGGTATCAGTGGTCAGATGAACCCTTGCCCCAACACTGTGTGCCAGACATGCCATTACTTCCTTTTGCACAATCGAGTACAGGTTGGGCATTGCGTTTTGTGCAAAGAAATTTTGGCCGGGCACCTTCCACTGCGGTGTCCCAATAGCTACAAATTTTTGGAACGCCTCTAACTCCACCAGATTGTATGGTAAAAGCTGGCGGGCTAAGAGTTCAGACAAGCCAGCTGTCAGACGCCGGGCAAGGGGGTGACTTTGTGACATTGGCTTCTTACGCTCAAACATGTCCTTGACAGACACCTGACTGTGGGCAGATGAGCAGGAACTGCTCAAGGCGAGAGACGGAGTGGTGGATGGTTGAGAGGGGGCAAGGAGGACAGCAGTGGTTGACGTGGCTTTAGATGCTGGACCAGGAGGAGGATGGCGGCTTTCAGTTTGTGTGCTGCTTGTACTCATGTGTTGATCCCATAGGCGTTTATGATGTGTGATCATGTGCCTTCGCAAAGCAGTTGTACCTAGGTGGGTGTTGGACTTCCCACGACTCAGTTTCTTTTGGCACAGGTTGCAAATGGCATCGCTGTTGTCAGAGGCAGACACACAAAAAAATGCCACACTGCTGAGCTCTGCAATGACGGCATTCTGGTGGTGGCAACAGCATGCGTTGATTGGTGTGCTGTCTGGCTGACCCCGGGTGCCGATGCATGCTGTCTGACTGTGCCACTAGCTCCTTGCGACGACCTCCCCCTGCTTCCAACTCGTCTCCTCCTCCTCTCTGTCTCCCCATCTGAACTTTCCCCCTGTTCTTCTTCTCTTCTAGCAGGCACCCACGTGACATCCACGGACACATCGTCATCATCAACCGCTTCACTTGTTTGCTTCATAATGGTTGTGCATCACTCATTTCTTCCAACTGATGTGTAAATAACTCCTCTGACAGATCAAGTGAAGCGGCTGTGGTGCTAGTGTTGGTGGTGGCGACAGGCGGGCGAGTGGTAACTTGAGAGGTGCCCGAAGCTAAGCTGGAGGAGGATGGTGCATCAAGGTTCCAAGCGGAAGTTGTAGAAGATTGGGTGTCCTGTGTTAGCCAGTCAACTATGTCCTCTGAACTTTTCGAGTTCAAGGTACGTGGCCTCTGAACACTGGGCATTATTCTAGGGCCAAAGGGAATCACAGCACCACGATCACGACGGCCCCTGCGGGGTGGCCTGCCTCTGCCTGTCATTTTTTTTTTTAGATTAGTTAAGTTGTACTATGCGTGCAAGCTACTGTGACACCAGATATGAGTGGCACTGTGCACTGGCAGACGTTGGCAGAGTAGACGCTGTAGGCCTGACACACGCTTGCAGAAAACTAACTGCTATTCAATCTATTACAGTTTCTACAATCTATTTATTTTATTTTTTTATGTGCACTACTGTTACACCTGATATGAGTTGCACTGGTGTGACACTGTGCCCTGGCAGGCCCTGAAATGCACACGTGTGAAGGAAAATGACTGCTATTATTTCACAGTCCAAAAAGTATAATTTTTTTTAAAATGCAAGCTATTGTGACACCAGATATGAGTGGTGGCACTGGGCAAGTGGGCACGGTATACGCTGTGAGCCTGACACACACTCTGGCAGGCAGGCAACTGCAATTAGATTACACAGGAAAAAAAAAAAGCAGACTGATTATTACAGTCAAAAAAGTTTTTGTTTTTTTTAAAATGCAAGCTATTGTGACACCAGATATGAATGGTGGCACTGGGTAAGTGGGCACAGTATGCGCTGTGAGCCTGACACACACGCTGGCAGGCAGGCAACTGCAATTAGATTACACAGGAAAAAAAAAAAAAAAGCAGACTGATGTTCTAGCCCTAAAAAGGGCTTTTTGGGGTGCTGTCCTTACAGCAGAGATCAGATGAGTCCTTCAGGACTGTAGTGGACACTGAATGCTCTAGCCTAGCTATGGATTTCCCTATTAAATCAGCAGCAGCTACACTGTCCCTCCTCTCACTAAGAATGCAGCTTCCGAATGAATCTAAAATGGATGCTGTTCAGGAGGTGGGAGGGTCTGGGAGGGAGGGTCTGCTGCTGATTGGCTGGAATGTGTCTGCTGACTGTGAGGTACAGGGTCAAAGTTTACTCAATGATGACGAATAGCGGGCGGACCGAACATTGCCGGGGCGAACGCGAACAAGCTACGTTTGCCGGCGAACTATTCGGGACATCTCTAATCATGTGTTGTGACGTTAATGTGGAGTGGCCCAGCTTAACACCACCATACTAAACACCAGTGACTTTTTAAATCAGTTTAAGACCAGGCCATTTTACCCTCTTCATAACCCCCTTTTCTATTTTCTATCTGCCTTCTCTATGGGTAGTCTGGATGTCCCTGTGCAGCTGCAACTCGGCAACGACTTTCAGAAACATCTTTGCAGAGTCATAGGAAGACCCACTAGATGATATAAGCCATCCAATATTACTTATGAAGGAAATCATACTTTTTCCAAAACAAACTGGACTGTGCTATTCCGCTGAGGACACCATAGTTTTAATATTGAGGTCACCTAATATGCTGGTTCCCGCTATCCTGACATGTGTGAGAGGCTGCCGGCTGGGGCATATCCCCAGGATACGTGTTGGAGAGCTTGTCATACTGTACATATTAATATTTTTGAGACTGTGCCTTGTGGACTCAGAGTCTACAGTATTTTCTATAACACAGACTTATGATTGCTTTATTGGAAGGTGACAAATCTGAACTGACTGTGAGTATGGTAGCTTCTTTATTATTACATTATTACAGTTTTTGTTGTGTGGTTATCACTTTAGCCCCAGTCATATGGGCTATAAAAATAGTTTCAATTGAGAGCATTACTTTTATGGATATGTGTCTTGGCCTCAGTTGCATTTGAGCACAAGATAAACCTCTATATTGGACTGTATTTTTATATGCAGTCTTTTTGGAACTTACAAGCAAATGCTCATTTGTTGACTGATGGGTATCTTTCATCAGGACAAAAGATGTGCAATTATCTGTAGCATATCTCCCTGTGTAATCAGGGATGTGCTACCAATAGAATAGAAGTAGCAGTAGCAATCGTCCCTCTCACATTAAGTTTGCATCGGCCTATGAATTCAGCCTGATAGAAATGAAGGCCGATGGATGTGTTATCATCCATCGATGCTCACACTGTCCAAACATCAGGGGCAGTGTAATAGGACCTTTAGTGTACAATAAGGATTTATTTATACAGATTTTGGAGATAAACCCCTCTCAGAACACGTTCAGTGGGGATAGAGAGACTGTCACTTGTGGTTGGGAGACTCATTTTACCTTTGTCTTAAGCATCAAATTAGCTTTTTTTTTTACCTCAATGTTATTACCTGGTTATTTTGAAAGTCATAATCCAAGGAGAATTGTAGTTTTCCAAGTTTCTCCTCTTCTTTTTCCTCATCCTCCTTGTCTTCACCTTCTGTTAAACCAGTCTCTGCATCATCATCATCATCCTAAAAGATCTAAAAACAATAAAATGTATCTTATTTTGCACTGAAGATACAAAAAAAAATAAAGATACTTAAAAATGCATTGTTATGTTTAGTCCGATTGGCTCTTGACATTGTATGACATGCAAGTCACATCGGTACCCCTTAGTAAAATCAACATTTTGCTACAAATTTCAAGTCATTTCTGCAATGGACATTTTTTCTGTCTTTGAACATTCTGAGAAAAACACCACAAACATAACACTTGTAAAAAAGAAAATTTAGCAAACAAAAGTATGCATTTTTCAGATTTATACAGTATATGATGAAGGCCTAATAAATGTCCCCTAGTTACCTTCATACTTTTAATATTATACACACAATTTCAGCAAATGTCTTTTATCATGTAGACAAAGTTAATACAAGGTACTTACTAGTTATTGTGATTGTCCATATTGTTTCCTTTACTGGCTTGATTTATTTTTCAGTCACATTATATTCTGCTCCTATCCAGGGATTACAACCACACTGCAATCCAGCAGTGGTAGCCGTCCTTACACAAATTTCTTATAGTGTGTAGGCATAACCAATGATGCTGGATTGCAGGGTGCTTGTAACCCCGGATATGAGCATAGTATAATGTGATGAATTAAGCCAGCAAAGCAGGCACTATATTACAATACAATACATTAGTAAGTGCCTAGTATTAACTTTGTCTATCAAATGATTAGTCGAGCATGAATAAAACCTGTCCTTTATTAGTACATATTAAAACTCCATCATAGAACTCACCACCACTTTTACAACAATCATTATTAATTGTCCTGATCACATGGCTTATACATCAAATAAACATGTGAAGTATCCCCCCCATGCTGCATATTAAAAACTATTTATATCTGAGAGTAAAAATAAAACAATTTTATGGTATGAATTTGTAATATTGTTTTATTTTTATTCTCAGATATAAATTGTTTTTAATATGCAGCATGGGTGGGGAACTTCCTCGGTTTATTAGACGTATAATCCATGTGATCAGGGCAATTAATAATGATTGGATCCCTATGGTATTTAAACGTGTTGTCCATGTTCAGACTATAGCGCCATGACTACGGACGTAGTGTGCGTCAGAAACACGTGGGCGGTGTATTAAACGTGTTGTCCATGTTCAGACTATTGTGCCGTGACTAAGGACACAGTGTCCAACAGAAGCACGTCAGCTGTTTAATTAAGTGGTAAAAGTGGTGGTGAGTCCAAAGATGGAGTTTTAATATTTACTAATAAAGGAGACATTTTATTCATGCTGGACTAATCATTTATTTGATATGCAAGCACGTTGAAGCAGGACGGTATCCATTCATGGATTGACTACTGGATTTGGAGTCCAGAACTGATGAGCTAGGTTTTGCTTTTGTTTATTAAAGAGTTATTCCCATCTCAGACAATGGGGGCATATCGCAATAGAAATGGAGGGCGGCTGCGCATGCCCAGTGCGCCCTCCATAACTTTCCAGGCTCCATACTCAGACAATGGGGGCATATCCGAACAATATGCCCCCATTTTCTGAGATAGGAAAAACCCCTTTAACTTCGTCTACGTGATAAATTCCATTTGCTGAAGTGAGACCCTTTCCATTTTATTTACTTGCCACCTGGCTGTGCAGCTACTTCCAGAAAATCTGTATTGTTCACTTCAGTTGCTGACTGTCTGGCATCATCATCAGCAAGCCTGAGCGAGTGACACTTTAAAACTTTGGTTGTACTGATGATTGCAGCAGTTTACCACCCTTCCTGTCCTACTAATGATAATCTATTGGGAGTCCACAAATTTGTCAAGCACACAATACCAAATTATTCCTACTGTAATAAATTTATCAATTACAATATTTCAAACATATAGAGGGGTATTTATTAATGTCTTTATGCCACCACTTAAGTGGGTGAAAAAGGCAGGGCTTTTTGAGCGAGGAAGAGGGGCCTAACATGGTCAACTGGATTTACTTTAATTTGCACCAGAAATTGGCATAAATTACAGCTTAGTTATGCCTCTAAAGAAATTAGGAGCATCTTACTCAAGTGCACAGGGGCTCAAGACTGACGTATGGGAATGCCAGTCTTGATAAATGTCCACCATATATTTTAGTTCCAAAAAATTTGTACGTAACAGTAGTGTCCTATGAATTCATTAGTGATCCTAAACAGTAGGAGGCAGAATACAAAACAGCTAAATCCAAAGACAAACAGGTGACGCAATGTACCACAGTTGTTGTGCTCCCTTCATTTATAGTTCAGACCAACCTAGAACATTGAGGATCATTTACATAGACAATATTTTATCGCACAGGCATTTTAATGCTTCATTAGACACTTAGTAGTGTCAAGGGTGTGTCGGGGGCATGCTTAGAGCCAGGCCTGGACTTCAGCCCCAACAAATTTACTAACATTTACAGTACACCTGAAGAGACGCGTAATTTTTGTTGAAAAACTATACCGGCCGGGGGCTGGTCTAGTTTTTCCGCCAGGCGCACTGACTGTTGAAGGTGCACCTAATTTATGGTGAGCAAAGCCAGTGCAAAAGGGAAAACAAAGACTGGCGTAAATAGAACATGAGCTTTTCTCCTGTTCTAAACGCCATTTACCAGAAAGGCTCAAATTTATGGATTTATGGATCAGAGGAAGGCTACTTACGCATGCAGGTATCTTTTTTCTTTTACCCCAAATATTGCTAGCGGTGATGTGGTTTTAAAATAATTACAATTGTTGGCCAAAGTCATTTATTGACTGCAGGGCCAATTTAATAGACTCCAGGGTGGTTAAAGGATAACTGTCATATTTTGATTTATTTGCTAGGTTATTATAGCTAGGCATTTATACCTGAGTTAGTCTGCCAATGATTGCTAAAAGATCTGAAATTACCTTATAATAATAGCTTTCATTAATGTCTCCTGTCTCTTTTCACTGCTCCCTTTAAAAGACCGTTGCTATGGCTCATCTGTCTCCGGCTAGGAAAACAGAGGGGCGGTCCTTCACACTGCATGTCTGCATTAGGCTTCAGAGTAAGGAGGCGTGTCTTTCAGTAATCCAATCTGATTGGCTGGCAGGAAGCTACTGGCTACAGCAAGTGTGTATGGAAAGTAAGGGAAGGCAGTTTTGGCCACAGAGAACTGGCAGAGCAGCTAAAGTCTTTGCTCACTGGGGTTGTGCTTGGATTCCCCGTTTCCTTAAAGGAATATTACAGTTATTATTAGTATTATTTTTTATTTATTTGTTTATATAAAAGGAGATCATATATTTAAAATTCTGCATACCTACCTTTCTTATATCAGGCAGTTGACCCCTACATGCAGAAAAATTGTATAGCCCATGTATCAGTCCTATGTAATGTATCCATGGCCTAACTGAAAAATGGTATCAGTCATGTGAAACTCTTCACATCATATAATCCCTGACATTCAGGAAGCAGTAGTGTTATCTGACAAACATGTGCTGGGTCAGACAGCACAAAGGACACATTCATGTAAAATAGGCCTAGTGGTGGAATCAAGATTTTTATTGTGGTTACTACAGCAACTACATCACTGTGTGTATTTACATGGCCATCTGCCTCCTAGGTGATGTTATAAAATGGCTGCCTGTCTCTAGGCCAGCGGTTCTCAACCTAGGGGTCGCGACCCCTTTGGGAGTCGATCGGCCCTTTCCGGGGGTCACTTGAGGCTTCCTATTGTGGGTCGCCCGCACAACGGCAGCGGCCCCTTATCCTCGCGCACAGGAAGTGATGTCCTATCACTGCCTGTGCTTGAAGGAGCCTGACGTCTGGAGCCAGCCTGTCTGCTGAGGTCCAAGTTTTTTCGTTAATGACACCGCCGCTGAGCACCACTGCCACCAATGATTTAATTGAGCCTGGCTGAGCCTGGCTAATTTTATTTTAATTATTTGGCTAAGCAAGGCTTAATTTATTTGGGGGGACATGAAGCACCGCTGATTTATTTATTTGGGGGACCCTGAGCACTTCTGATTTATTTATTTGGGGGACCCTGAGCACCATTGATTTATTTATTTGGGGGACACCTGAGCACCGCTGATTTATTTATTTGGGGGAGACCTGAAGCCCCGCTGATTTTTTTATTTGGGGGACCCTGAGCACTTCTGATTTATTTATTTGGGGGACCCTGAGCACCATTGATTTATTTATTTGGGGGACACCTGAGCACCGCTGATTTATTTATTTGGGGGAGACCTGAAGCCCCGCTGATTTTTTTATTTGGGGGACCCTGAGCACTTCTGATTTATTTATTTGGGGGACCCTGAGCACCATTGATTTATTTATTTGGGGGAAACCTGATGCACCACTGATTTATTTATTTGGGGGACACCTGAGCACCGCTGATTTATTTATTTGGGGGAGACCTGAAGCCCCGCTGATTTATTTATTTGGGGGACCCTGAGCACTTCTGATTTATTTATTTGGGGGGGACTTGAAGCACCACTGATTTATTTATTTGAGGGGTACCCTGAGCACCACTGATTTATTTTTATTTTTCTTGGGGGGAGGGTACTGTGAGCACCACTGAGTTATTTATTTGAGGGGTACTGTGCGGACCACTGATTTATTTTTTAGGGGGTATTTGTTGTTTATTATTTATTTTAAAGTTATTTATTTGGTTTACAAATATTTTGTATTTATGCTAAAGTTCTGTGGTTATGAATGAATACTTGTGTATTTGAATTAACATTTGGTGTATTGGTGTCTGTGCGTGTTTTTGGTGGGTCATCATAACAGTAGCAAAATTAGTTATGACGTAGCAAGGAAAAAAATGTAATGGTTGGGGGTCACCACAACATGAGGAACTGTATTAAGGGGTCACGGCTTTAGAAAGGTTGAGAACCACTGCTCTAGGCGATGTTGTCATGTTGTTAATTAAATTTAGTGTTAACAAAACAACACGCAGAGAGATCTGCTTCTATACAGACACTGACAGACATGATGTTGAGGTGCTGCTGCAGATAGTGATACTGTATGGGGCAGATTTATCATAGATTGGTGGCTTATGCCTAGTCATAAATTAGGCGCAGAATCCAGCAGTCCATGCACCTATTCTGATATCTATGCCAGCTCGTGGTGGGGACACTAGCCGTGCCTTCGCAATGCCCCATTTTTGGGAATGTGGTGGGGCCAGCTGAAAAATGCCACTTGCACAAACATTTTTGCGCAAGTGACTTTTCAAAAGTCGCAAACTTCAAGTTTGCATCTTTTTCATGCCACAAATATGGCAAAACAAAATAATAAATCTGCCCTTATATGTTCTGCTGTTGAATACTAACACACTACTGTTCATCTGTTTCATGACACTTGTGAGGGGCACATGACAGCTCAAATGACTGACATCATATTTAGTCCTATCCAGCTCTTGTATGGATACATTTTACAGGACTAAGATGAGTCGTACCATTTTTCTTTAGGGCTCATGCACACAGCAGTTGTCGGTCGGTACCCGTATTGCGGCCTGCAATTGCGACGCACTTGTCCACAATCCGGAAGATACGGCGTGGAGGCACGTAGTGGAAGTGCACAAAGCACTACAGAGTGCTTCCATGGCATTTCAGCCCATGCCTTCACACCCCCAAAAAATTGAATTTGTTCAAATCTACCTGAGAAGAGTCCTGGTTTTTCATAATCTCCTGCTCTCCCCGCTTATCTGCTGATGATTGGCAGTTCTCTCCTAGACAGAAAGGGAGAAAACTATAGGTAGAAGACAAGGTAGGAGAGCAGGAATTCATGAATAACCATGACTCTTCTCAGGTGGCCGGGACTCTTTTCCAGGCCCAGTCTGCAATGATTGTGATGTTGGTTCTCGGCAACCACTTACTTTTAACTTATAAATGACAGATCGCTGAAATCAACTCACCTATCTCTACTTTATGCTCCCGTTAGTATGGGCAGCATAAAGTTGATGACCGGTTCCCTTTAAGGTGAGCCATTTCATAAATCTGTTGCAGGCACATATAGCAAAGACAGACTTAAAACTAACACAAAACCAATACCAAATGATTAGTGTTGAGCGAAGCAAAGCATCCAAAGTGGAATTCGGTCCAAATATTAGGAAAAATAAGCTGAATTTCTTTGCGCTTCATGGTAACAAATCATTGTTCCTAAAATGGAGGCTGGAGTGGTCATATAAAAAAAAAAATTTTTTTTTTTTTTACCTCATCCACTTGCTTGTGCAAAGGCCGTCTGCTCCTCTCTTAATCAAAAAAGACCTACCGAAGGATCTGTGCTTAGTGTTAAGACGTCACAGCGCACCCTCAGCGTGATCTCATGGTGACGTCATCACTGATCAAGAAAGGAGCAAACTGCCTGTACCCAAGCAAGCGGGTGAGGTGAGTGATTTTTTTTTTAAAACCCAAAAGACCATACTGCACTAGCCTTTAGACAGGTGCACTTCTGTCTAAGCGGCTTTTAAAAGTGGTCCCATTCATTGATAGGCTGGATGGGGTTTTAATATAGCGATTTGGGACGACTTAAAGCAAACCTTTCACCTGGATTTCACTTAATAAACTATCAAAAGTACCTTATAGATCATCCTCATTGTGTTAACACACTGTATTGTCCCGCTTTTCTGTCATGTATATGCATGGAAAAATCGCTTTATAAAGTACTCTTCTCCAGCTCCACAAGTCACGGTAGAAGTCAAGGGGGTAGCCCTTCCCTCACTCCAGGCTGTAACTTCCCTGCCCTAACCCCGCCTCTAAGCAGTGTAATTGACACCCCGGCTCAGTCGCCGGGACCCTGCGCTTGTACAGGCGCGCATGCGCCGTCGGACTCAAGCGCGATCCTGTAACTGAATCGCGCATGCGCCGTCCCCGGATGCCTGCCTGTCTTCTCTTCCTCACGCGCGAATTCAGTTACAGGATCGCGCTTGAGTCCGACGGCGCATGCGCCGCCTGTACAAGCGCGGTCTCGGCGACTGAGCCGGGTGTCAATTACACTGCTTAGAGCGGGGTTAGGGCAGGGGAGTTACAGCCTGGAGTGAGGGAAGGGCTACCCCCTTGACTTCTACCGTGACTTGTGAGCTGGAGAAGAGTACTTTTATAAAGCGATTTTTCCATGCATATACTTGACAGAAAAGCGGACAAGACCGTGTGCTAACACAATGAGGATGATCTATAAGGTACTTTTGATAGTTATTAAGTGAAATATCGCAGTGAAAGGTTTTGCTTTAAAGGAAATCTGTCCACAATGATTATGTCTAATTAAAGTATAACTATTCCCATGTACAACATAACACCTCCTTCCTTGATGTACCTTTTATTTGTGTTTCTTGTTTGCGTATCTGTTAAATTCATGTTTGTATGATATGCAAATTAAGCAGTAAGGTGCCCAGAGGGGCGTTATTTTCTTTCAATGGTGCCCAGGAATGCCCCCATCCAGTGCCCAGCTCGCCCTAAAGCAGATCCCAAGTACGTCTCTTCGTACTGAGACTCCACCATCCCCATCAGCGCCCTTGCCCTTCACAGGTCAGTACATGAGATCCGCAATCATATGTTAATTGACTGCATTGGTGCTCTATGCAAATCTTGCTGGGACGGATGTTTGGCCATGTATTTGATCTCTCTGCTTATAGTGAGTATTTCCAACCTAGATGTTTACCAAACTTCTCTTTGCCTGCTATTGTGTTTGACTTCTAACTATTTAGTGACCATTCTTCTGCCTTGCATCTCTGTTCCTTTAGGCCTCTTTCACACGAGCGTGTCCGGATAAGGTCCGGATGCGTTGCGCCAAACCCACGCGAGTAGGTACGCAATTGCAGTCAGTTTTGACTGCGATTGCGTTCCGTTGTTCAGTTTTTATCGCGTGGCTGCAATGCGTTTTGCACGCGCGTGATAAAAAACTGAATGTGGTACCCAGACCCGAACTTCTTCACAGAAGTTCAGGTTTGGGTTCAAGGTTGTGTAGATTGTATTATTTTCCCTTATAACATGGTTATAAGGGAAAATAATAGCATTCTGAATACAGAATGCATAGTACAATAGGGCTGGAGGGGTTAAAAAAAAATAAAAAATAATTTAACTCACCTTAATCCACTTGTTTGCGCAGCCCAATTTTTCTTCTGTCTTCTTTCTTCAGGACCTGGGTAAAGGACCTGTGGTGACGTCACTGCGCTCATCACATGATCCATCACCATGGTGATGGATCATGTGACGGACCATGTGACGAGCGTAGTGATGTCATCAAAGGTCCTATTCCTCAAAGAAGACGACAGAAGAGATGCCGGCTGCGCGAACAAGTGGATTAAGGTGAGTTAAATTTTTTTATTTATTTTTTTAACCCCTCCAGCCCTATTGTACATATGCATTCTGTATTCAGAATGCTATTATTTTTGCTGATTAACCATGTTATAAGGGAAAATAATAAAGATCGGGTCCCCATCCCGATCGTCTCCTAGCAACCGTGCATGAAAATTGCAACCGCATCTGCACTTGCTTGCGGATGCTTGCGATTTCATGCAGCCCCATTCACTTCTATGGGGCCTGCGTTGCGTCATGTGCACAGCCCCATAGAAATGAATGGGTCGGATTCAGTGCGGGTGCAATGTGTTCAACTCACGCATTGCACCCGCGTGGAAAACTCGCCCGTGTGAAAGGGGCCTTAGTCTCTCTTGGTTTTGACTCTACTTGTTTTCTGATATTACTATTGGATACCGCTTTTGACTTACGTTTGCTCCGGTTTCTGATCACAGCTGGTTAGACTTGTTCGCACCACCTGCTATCTGGTAAACACAACATAGATTCCTTTCCACCCAGAGGAAACGCTCAGGGTTATCTGGTTAGTTTCCTGATAGTCGTATTGCTGTTATCAGATTTGCTATTCCGTGATAGGCTGTGTCCTGCTGTGATTGTTGAGTAAAAGTGTACTGATTTACTGTACATACGCACCCAACTGCATTGATGGATGTCAGGGTTAACATCTTGACTCATTCTCTTTAGGTTGACAGGAGGTGGACAGGAGGTGTCCAGAGACCTGTGTCAAAGTAACCTTAACCAGCCTACCAGTACCCTGCACTTTACTGACAAGGAACAAGAACTCTGATATCCCTAGTCATGTTTCAAGGCTCTTTAGCGAGTCATAAATGCAGGGTGGCTACCTAAAAGTAGCACTAGATTGTTTTCTTCCTTCTGGAAGGGAGTATTACCTGACCCTCAAGAGCAGCCACAAAGGCATCTCACCCAGCCAACTAGTTCATTGTTCTGTACTAAATAATGAACACACATATATATACTGTATATATATATATTTGTGGTCATGGCTACGGCCAAGAGATATCCGAAGAACCCTAGGGAGAGAAACAACGGGAACAACCTAACCGAGCTAGGCGTGTCTTAGCTAATCTGACTAAATGGCTTGTTGTGTGCCCTAAGCCATGATCGTGGGTAGGCCTGTAAGTGGGCAAAAACCAAGCCAAGTAGGGTAGAAAAGGAACTCTAATGGCATGTGCAAACTAATCCCCAAGCCAACTGCAAGGCGTCAGGGATCTAGAGCGAAAAATTCGGGGTGTATGAGGCAAGGCCAGAAGGATACCTACAACCCATCTTGTGGATGACAAGGCCAGAGACATGATGCTCAATAATTGCGGATACTGCCTCAAAGCGGCAGGATACGTTGTGAAATGGATCATGAAACCACTGACCTTGTAAAGTTTTGGTTCTAGGGAGTACTGGCAATGTCTAGCCTCAGGAGTTCGTGGGACCGAAACCTAACTGCCTAGACTATGCAGGAATGAGGGCCAAAAAGAACTATGTTGAATAGTTCCCCAGACAACAGCTATCTGCTAGCCGTGGTCCGCGCGTTGTTCTACTGTGTGCCCCTGAGAATTGTTTTTAACGCTGAGACGTTAAGACCAACCTACTATCTGAATCTTCTACTGTGAGGAAATGCTGAACCTTGTCCAAAACACGATTTAACGTGGTTGTAGAGAGTCTGAGGTTAGTGAAGCAAGAAGCTACGAAGCCATAATAAACAAGATTCTGTCTATGACCTCCATGAGTGAGGAATGCAATTGCAATTGAAGCTACCGGCGAAAATGAATTCCTAGTCGTGGTAAAAAGGCAAAGACTTTGCGCGGGGACCTGGTTGACAGATATGTCGACTACGATCGAGACTGAAATGCTAGAGGGAATTACCTACTTGTTCCTCCTCTGGCAGGACCTGAACAAAAGCATGAACAATTAAAGCAAGACAAAATATCTGCGTAAGACATGACAATGATGCTGTAGGGCGAACCGGACCAGCTTGCGGTCAAAACATAAAGTGAGCGATCAACATGGATTATTAGGAAATTAGGGAAGCAGGTATGTATGTGATACATAGGGGCCAAATCAGCCCAGATGCACAGATGGACAACCAACCAGGCAATCAGCCAGCAGGACTGAAAACAGTCATCGGGCCCCGAAGCCAGGGGGGCCGAAGCCGTCATGGGGCTGAAGCCGTCATCGGGAGCCCGAAGCCATGGGGCCAAGGCCATCATCGCGCCCCCGAAGCCATGGGGCCGAAGCCATCGTCGGGACCCCTGAAGCCATGGGGCCGAAACCGTCATCGGGCCCCCGAAGCCATTGGGCCGAAGCCGTCGTTGGGCCCCCGAAGCCATGGGGCCGAAGCAGTCATCGGGCCCCCGAAGCCATGGGGCCGAAGCAGTCTTCGGGCCCCCGAAACCATGGGGCAGAGTTATTTTTATTTTTTATCAAGAAATTATGACTATAATAAGTGACCTGAATAAGGTGCAGGTGAAATTAAACCATGAGCCTGACCGATGTGGCAGGCGATACCTAAGATAAACTACGTGGCCTGAATAACATGCAAGGCGAAATATAGTTAGGACCGAGACCTGACCGACGTGGAAGGTGACCCCCAACATGAATTCAACTGCATGACCTGAAAAGACGAAGGGAAACGTGACAGAAAATGAAGATAATAACGGACATTAACTAAAATGAAACCTAAATAACATAAGTTGGCAAACAGATAAAGTTGTGAGTCATTCAAAACCAAAAACATAGCTGCACAGACAACCATTGGTCGGACCCCTGAAGCCATGGGGCCGAAGCAACCACCAGGGGCCCATGGGGCCGGGCAGCCGCCGGGGTACAAACCTTAGAATTGAGGTTTGCTGGGGAAAAGATTGGGGCTTAACCCGTCGGGTTTAGTAATCAACCGGGATTCGATAACCTAGAAAGACAATGACATGGGGTAAAGCTTCTTAATGAAATGAGGCTGAAATGAACCGCAAGTACTAATCTGTAAAATATAAATGAACAAAAGAAAACTTCTGAAAGGTGTGCCATGGAAAATAGTATCAGATGGCCGTATGACCTACCAATGTCGATAACAATTGTGAAATCCACTAAGCCAAGAGCCACTCCAGCGAGTCCCTTATGGCGGGAGCCATGCGTGCGAGTCCCTTATGGCAGGAGCCATGCGTGCGAGTCCCTTATGGCGGGAGCCATGCGTGCGAGTCCCTTATGGCGGGAGCCATGCGTGCGAGTCCCTTATGGCGGGAGCCATGCGTGCGAGACTCTTATGGAGGGAGCCATGCGTGCGAGACTCTTATGGCGGAAAAAAGTATCAGATGGCCGTGCGAACTACAAGTGTCGTGCCAATTGTGAGGTCCTATAAGCGAAGAGCACTCGGGCGAGCTCTTATGTTTTTTTGTTTTATTTAAACCACTTATGCAGCACCAGAATGCCTTGGGGACTCGCATAACCATGACCCCCTCCAACAGCAAACCTGGGACACTAACCAGCCTACAACCATGTCATACCCCTAACAAACAAAACAAAACATGAAAAACGGTCAAGGGGCCCCCGGAGCCATGAGGCCGGATCAATCATAGGGCCCCCGAAGCCAGAGGCCCCCGAAGCCAGAGGGATGACGTTGCGGTGACGATAAGTAATTAAAACGTAACAGGCGTTGAAAATATAGATATTAGAAATCCGAAGCACGTGCATACATAACACTAACCACCGCGAACCATAAACGTAAACATGAAATTGAAACAGAGATGGGAGAAAAACAAGAGCCTGAGTCATTGCAAGTTCGCTAAGAGAAGTCTCTTATCGTGACAAACAAATGAACAGCTTGTGAAAACAAAGCAGGAAACTTACTCCTATTGGCCGACTGACCTCCGCTGAGGAGCTGTTTGGTGAACTGAGGCAGGAGACCAATCTAAGTAAATACGAACCAGAAGTAAAAGGAGACCAGTCTGAGTGAATATGAGCCAGGATTAAAGAACCAGAGCGGTGGGTGCAGACTGCCCCGGTGAGACTATTGAGTAAAACCATGACGTAGCAATGAACAGGAGAATGCAGCTTTGAGTGGAAGCAGAGTACAACAAATGATGTAACAAATGGGTGAATGGAGCTTTGGATGCGAGTGGTACCTAAAAAA
Source organism: Bufo bufo (assembly GCF_905171765.1). Taxonomy (NCBI): domain Eukaryota; kingdom Metazoa; phylum Chordata; class Amphibia; order Anura; family Bufonidae; genus Bufo; species Bufo bufo. The sequence continues at coordinate 272,499,630 of NC_053391.1, read as the reverse complement.
CATGGTATGGGCCCAGCTCCGAGTATGGGTAGCGCATGAAAAGCATGGTATAAGCAGACGTATGAATGCAATTTGAAAGTGAGCAGAGTATTGACGTGATGCGAAAGCAGACACGTGAACGCAGCTCTAGTAGTGAATGGAGTATAGGACAAGATGTAAAAGCAGCTTTGGATGTGCACGGAATATTAACTTGATGTGACAGCAGACATGGAAAGCGGCTTTGGTGAGTGGGGTATACGACCTGGTGTAGCAGTATAAGTGTGAACACAACTCTGGTATAAGCAGAGCATGAATTTGGTATGACAGCAGCTCTGGTTGTGAACGGAGCATAACATAGATGTAACAGCGACATGAATGCAGTTCTTGAAATGGGCCTGGAAAGAACCTGTAGTAGTATAGGACGTGTGAACGCAGCTCTGGGTGTGAGTAGAGTAAACCCGATTATACCGATAGAGTGGGGTATGGCAGAGACTTTTCTAACAACAAAACATGACATATAGCGTAGTATCAGCAGCGGCTGAACCTGACGGTCCAGTGGTCACCCAACATTTAGCTTGTCCTGGGCGATCCAGGTAACAAGACAAATGACATAGCATGGTATCTGCAGTAGCTGAACCTGGGCGATCCAGGTGACATACAACATTTAACTCGGCCTGGGCGATCCAGGTGACATACAACATTAACGTGGCCTGGACGATCCAGGTGACATACAACATTTACGTGGCCTGGACGATCCAGGTGACATACAACATTTAACTCGGCCTGGGCGATCCAGGTGACATACAACATTTAACGTGGCCTGGACGATCCAGGTGACATACAACATTTAACTTGGCCTGGGCGATCCAGGTGACATACAACATGTAACTCGGCCTGGGCGATCCAGGTAACAAGACAAATGACATAGCCGTGATCTGCAGTGGCTGAACATGGACGATCCAGGTAACACATAACATGTAACTCGGCCTGGGCGATCCAGGTAACACATAACATGTAACTCGGCCTGGGCGATCCAGGTAACACATAACATGTAACTCGGCCTGGACGATCCAGGTGACATACAACATGTAACTCGGCCTGGACGATCCAGGTGACATACAACATGTAACTCGGCCTGGACGATCCAGGTAACACACAACCTGTAACTCGGCCTGGACGATCCAGGTGACATACAACATGTAACTCGGCCTGGGCGATCCAGGTAACACATAACATGTAACTCGTCCTGGGCGATCCAGTAACACATAACATGTAACTCGGCCTGGACGATCCAGTGACATACAACATGTACTCGGCCTGGGCGATCCAGGTAACACATAACATGTAACTCGGCCTGGACGATCCAGGTGACATACAACATGTAACTCGGCCTGGGCGATCCAGGTAACAAGACAAATGACATAGCCGTGATCTGCAGTGGCTGAACCTGGGCGATCCAGGTGACATACAACATTTAACTCGGCCTGGGCAATCCAGTAACAAGACAAAAACATATAGTATCAGCCGGCTGAACCTGGACGGGACAAGGTAACATGCGGCCTGTGCACCTGAGAACACACGCCTGTGAGTGAGGCTGTGGCTCGTATATGAAGAGCCTCCGCCCCTCCCACAAATGCAGCTGACTAATCAGCCTTACCAACATATATATATATATATATATATATATATATATATATATTATAATTTTTTGGGGGCGAGTAAGGAGGTTTGTAAAGAGTTACATTCAGTAGCCCCCTTTTCCTGCCTGAAGGATCTATGAATTTTAAATATTCACATGTATTAACAATTTATGCAATCATTTTGAGATACACATAGCTTACTGATTAACTTATATTATTTATTTCTGGGAGGGGGATGGGAAAAAACAGAAATACTACCACTGAATAAGTTTTTCCGACGTTATTTTTCAGCATAAATAACATGATAACTGTTCACTGTTAAGTATGATTACAGAAATACCAAATACATATAGTTTTTATTAAGTTTTATTACTTTTGCACAATGAAATCCTAAAATAAGGAAAATGCTTTTGCATAGCCACATCTCAAGACCTATAACTTTTTACTTTCATTTCTATCATTTTGGGTACATAACAATTTTTGATCGCTTTTTGGCATTCATCATGCAGGATAAATTGTATGACAATTGTATATTAGGGTCACTATGGACATGGCAATACCAAATACAGTATGTGGAGGGGATTTTATTTTTGCAATTTTTTTTCCAGTGAAAAACCATCTCTTTTTCAATAGAAAAAGGTATAATATTTTTTAACTTTGAGTTTTTTTAATAACTTATTTAAACCTTTTTACCATCCATTAGTCCCACAAGTGAACTTTTACAGACAATCTTATGATTGCTTCTATAATACACTGTACTGCTTAAACAGTACAGTGTACTATACTGTCAATACTATACTGACAGGCGGCGTCAAGCATTGCGCTTCTGCAGAGCTCTGATTGGCAGTTGGGGGCAGGCCTGGACCCTTCATTATGCACCCAGCTTCCATACACAGACAACGCACTCTACGATCTTGTTAGTGGCGGTGTGGGAACTCCCTCCCTCTAAATTGCTTAGATGTTGTGGTCACTATAAGGGGTTAAAAGGCCCAGACCAGCACTTCACATAAAAAAGGCTAGCCTAACCTAAGTCCCATTAGTGATCACCATAAAAAGGTGTATTAGTGGTCACCAACTGGTTAATAATATCAGCACCACACAGGGCAATAGGGTATACCAGAAGAACACTTTAAATCACTATTCACAGAGATCACTGGAATAGTGCTTAAGGGCCAACAATCATAACATTTTTATCTGCAGTATAAAAGAGGAACTCAGGATAACAATTTGTATTACAACTAATGTCCATAGGCAAAAAAAAAAAAATCTAAACAAAAATTTTATAAATAAATAGTATTTTTTGTAAATTGCATAATTATAAATGCAAATAACAAACACTCATACCCACCATCAACCATCTTGTAAGATATGCTGTATAGGCATCAGCATTTATATGATATAAACTGTTACCCAGAAATCTCAAAATATGAATTGCCCCAATTTTTGTCTGCCATCCTACTTTTTATCTAGTAGAGTGTGCTCAAGTAGTATAATTTTGCCACACTGATAGCATACACATACTTGCTATCACTGTACATAAGAGAATCAAAGAATTATTCTTGGGACCATTTACAAATTGAACCACTTATATCAGAGTACAAAAAAAAATTGTCCAACCAAACCCTCTTCTAGAAAACAAATCTGGGCTTAGCCAGCCCTCCACAAACTCATTTGTAGTTATATCATAAATAAATATGTTTATTGTTTGAAATACCAATCATGCATATGCACTTACCCACATAGGCAGTTATCATGATGCAGCAATGGGACATATAGACATCATTGAAGACAGAAGAAAGACAAGAAGGCAAGAGAAGAGAGGAAAAGGATCTGCAATTAGTTTTTTTGGGGGAATGAAAGTTCTTGTATATATATTACGATCACAGTAATGGTATAAAGGGTAAAATCATTTAGATGTTAGAGGGAAATATAGCCAATGTAGAGATAAAAAGCAAGCAAGCAACACGATCCGCAGAAAACAAATGGCAGGTAGTCATCCTCTGTAGATACTGGCTCACACATTATTTTTGAGCTCATGACAGGACAGTTGCATTAAAACAAAGTTGAATATACAAGCCACCAAAATGTACTGTTAAACCTCCAATGAAAACTACTCAATTCCCTTAGATCCTCAAGTACAGTACACGTGAAGGCTTTCCCTTCAATGCTCAGCCAATCTCCTTACTCCTAATTCATTAACAATTTTATTTTTTGTCTGAATTGCTGGGAGCCTGTTTTGTGGTAATATCCTGCTTTTGCAGCTTTTTTGCAAATATGGTATCACTGCATAAACTGTGGTTTGACAATAACTTGTGAATAGACCTTTACAGATACACTGCATCCTGGTCACAGTCACTTTGTCAAGGGAGACACTGCCTGCATCTATGAGAGACTTAAAGGGGTTATCCCATCCTAGACAATGGGGGCATATCGCTAGGATATGCCCCCATTGTCTGATAGGTGCGGGTCCCAGAGGTGGGACCCGCACCTACAAGGAGAACGGAGCGGAGAAAGTGGAGGAGGGCGCACTGCGCATGCGCAGCCGCCCTCCATTCATTTCTATGGAGCTGCCGAAAATAGCCGAGCGCTGGCTCGACTATTTCCGTCGGCCCCATAGAAATGAATGGGAGCGAGGCCGCTCATGCGCGGTGCGCTCCCATTCACTTCAATGGGAGAGGCGGGGAGCTGCGCCTGGTGGGTGGACGGATCCTGGGAAACCCGGGGTCCTCCAGCCACAACTCTCCCCGCTCCGTTCTCGTTGTAGGTGCAGGTCCCAGAGGTGGTACCCGCACCTATCGGACAATGGGGGCATATCCTAGCGATATGCCCCCATTGTCTAAGATGGGATAACCCCTTTAAGCTAATTTCACACTTGCGTTGTTAATCCCGGTATTGAGATCTGGCAGAGGATCTCCATACCGGAATTAAACAAATGCGTTTTGATTTTGCACATCAGAATGCATCTGTTCCATTAGGATGCGGTTATGTGAAATCAAAACGGAAAAAAAATGTATCCGTCACTAAATACATTGAAAGTCAATAGGCTCCTTAAAAAAATGGATCCATCACTCCTTACATTGTTTTCAGTGACTGATCCATTTTTTTCAGTTTTTATGACTGGACACAAAACCGCAGCGTGCAGTGGTTTTGTGTCTGGTCACAAAACGGAATGCTGACGGAATGGTAGACACCGTGGTGCATCCTGAACATCCTCTTTTCATTCAGAATGCATGAGGACTGCTGACAACCTGGACGGATATGCTGTGGCTACTACTATACCATCGTTCTGCTGCTTGGATGCTGACATCGGGAGGTCCGGGTCTCTAAAGTTGAGGCAAGAGGAGTCGGCATCGCTGGGAGAGCAGGTGAACTGAAGTTCTGAGGACCGGGCGGCATGACCGCTAGCGCTTCTATCTGTCCCCCTTCCCCGCTGAGGATGAGGCGAGAAGAATTTATGCTTCCTAGAACACCGCTACAGCTAACCTGAGGTAACACTTGGAAAAGGGCACTGGCTCAGGGGAAATGAAAGGGGGGCCATGTGTGTTGGTCCCAAAAGTGTCCTACCGAAGAGATACTGAGCAGCGTGGCTTAAAAAAATAGGTCTATTATTGGTCTGACTGTAACTGGAAGGAGGAACGGCGGAAAATCTGGGAAAGGGAGGAAACAGCCTAAGGCCTCCTGCACACAAACGTTTTTTTTTCCCGTTTACGGGCCATTTTTTGCATTTCGTATACGGTCCGTATATTGAACCATTCATTTCAATGGTTCCGCAAAAAAACGGAATGTACTCCGTATGCATTCCGTTTCTGTATTTCCGTTTTTCCGTTCCGTTAAAAGATAGAACATGTCCTAATATTGCCTGCAAATCACGTTCCGTGGCTCCATTCGAGTCAATGGTTCCGCAAAGAAAACGGAACACATACGGAAATGCATCCGTATATCTTCCGTATCCGTTCCGTTTTTGCGGAACCATCTATTGAAAATGTTATGCCCAGCCCAATATTTTCGATGTAATTACTGTATACTGTATATACCATATGGAAAAATGGAACGGAAAAAACGCAAAGGAAAAAACAGAAACGCAACGGAAACAAAAAACGGAAAAACGGATCCAGAAAAAACGGCCTGCAAAACACTGAAAAAGTCATACGGTCGTGTGCAGGAGGCCTAAGAGTCTGTCACCTGATACCCTGAAGTGGAAAGCAGGACTGAAACAGCATTATGATACGGAGCAGTCTTACTAAACTTTACTAATGAATAACTAGCCATCATGGAGATTATGACCTAACTGGATCATTAATGCCTACTAACTGAGATTTTATTATTGTCTTCTGAGATACAAACTTGCACGAAGAGACTGGCTAACAGAACGGAGCAACTATAGGCTGCCATAAATGTTATGAACTAATTCTTTAACATTTATTAACTGAGATACTGCTACCATTTTTTTTTTTCTTCTTCTCTCCTGCTTTATAATTTCACGAAACTAATTGTATGTGTATGCTCTAGGAGGGAGAACGAAAACTGGTAGAATATGGCTATATGAATTAGTAGGGGTAACAGAATATGTATGTAAAAGAAATTGATGGATGTATTGCTGTCTAATGGGTCTGTAAGCTGATGCTCCCGCGTTACTGATCTAGCTACTATTGTTATGTAAGGAGAGTGAAGGAGGTGGGTAAGGGGTAGGTAGCAAGAAAGTCCAGAGATTGCTAGACAGGGAGCTGGGAAAAGGGGCAGGGTACAGGTGGAGCTTAATACCTCAATTTCCCCAATGATAAAAAAAAAAAAAAATCAGAAAAATCAAAACAGTTACTTCTGACCAATATGTGAGGATAGATTAGCCCGCCAAAAAAGAAGAAAGAGGATGGGTCTCTAGTACAAGAGGGAGAGTCTAGTATAGAGGGAAGTTTTGGGTTGAAAACACTAGAGGCGAGTTTCCAGTCTGGGGAGAGAGTCGATAAACAGGGGAGAGTGATGGAAGAAATTGCCGTAACAAAGGAGGAGCAGGCTCCTAGCCTGCAGGATATATTTCAAGAAATAAAAAAATGTAATATGGCAATTCAGGATCTCTCTCTCTCCAGACTGGAAATATTAGGGAATCTGTGGGGCTCCTCAGAGCGGATGTCCAAAAATATAAAGAAAGGTTGACAGAAGTCGAGAAAAGGACGTCTGGCTCTGAGGATCTCCTGCAGACAATGGTTAAGGAAAATAGGCTAATTAAAAAATTGAGTACTGGATCTGGAATATAGGACTAGAAGGTCGAATCTGAGATGTCTTGGGATCCCTGAGGGAGCGGAGGGACAGGATTTATGTGCTTTTCTGCAAACATGGCTCACTGAACAGTTGGGCCAGGACATCTCAGATTATAAAAATTTTGTGGAACGGGTTTATAGGATATCATCCAAGCTACTGGTATCCGGAATGAGACCGAGACCCATACTTTTTAGTCTGTTATCGATCAGGGATAAGGAGGAGATATTGTGTAGATCAATGAAAAAGGGGAAACTAGAATATTTGGACGCAACAGTAATGATTTTTTCAGATTATGCAAAAGAAATGATGCAGGAAATAAGATGTTTTATTGAGGTGAAAAAAAATCCTTAGTTCGAATAATGTTAGATACTCGATGATGTTCCCGGCGAAACTCAGGATTGAGTGGAAAAACAAAAACTGGGTTTTCGATAAAGCAGATGCGGTCCAAAGTTGGATTAAAGAGAATATAAGGAGTTGAGGGGCAATTAGGCTGGAGGCTGGCGGGGAGGGGGAAATGCTAAAAGAGAGAACCAGGAGAGAAATTAACCTGGCTCATTCAGGAGGGAATGGGGGAGGGTATTTGCTGTGTTGGGTTAAGTTTTTTTTTTTTTTTCCCCCTCCGTCTCTTCTTCCCTACCTTCTCTCCTCCCCCCTTCCCCGGGATATCTAGCCATGTTAGAAGACCGGAGGGACAATTATATAGGTTTTTATGAGAATAATTTCTTGGAATATTAGGGGGTTGAGTAGGGGAGCAAAAAGGGTGGCGGTTTTTGATGCAATACATAGATTTTTACCTGCTATAATTTTCCCACAAGAGACGCATCTTACAAGTGAAACGATAAAGGGGCTGTGTAGACCATGGATACAGCACTCTTTTAACTCGGTGTATTCATCACACGCAAGAGGCGTGAGTGTTTTGATACATCGGGATATTGATATTAAAATAAGGGAAGTAGTTCAAGATCAGGAGGGCCGATACGTTCTGATTGATTGTCTGCTGGAAGGAAGACCATGTATTATAGCTAATGTACCACCCTTCAAAACTGAAATTCTTTAAAAAATCTATGACTTTGTGCTTAAAGTAGGAGAAAAAAACACTATTAGTTATGGGGGACTTTAATAATACTATGGATAGTAAAATAGATAGATGTAGGGTTGGTAAGATTCAAAATGTTTGCACGAGTTCTAAATTAAAAAATATCATGGAAGAAATGGGTTGGATAGATATCTGGAGGGTATTACACCCTAAATAAAAAAATACTCATGTTTTTCAAAGACACATAAGAGTTTATCACGGATTGATTTAGTTTTCACAAATAACATAGGTGTATTGGAAATTGAAGGGGTTAAATACGGTCAACGTGGGATTTTAGATCATAACCCAATTATTACAAATATAAAAACACAAGGGTGGATAAATATTATGGGGATACACAAAAAGATTTCAAGAGAGATAGGGGAATTTTTTGAGTTGAATAATGATTCAGCATCAGTTAATATACACTGCTCAAAAAATTAAAGGGAACACTTAAACAACACAATGTAACTCCAAGTCAATCACACTTCTGTGAAATCAAACTGTCCACTTAGGAAGCAACACTGAGTGACAATCAATTTCACATGCTGTTGTGCAAATGGGATAGACAACAGGTGGAAATTATAGGCAATTAGCAAGACACCCCCAATAAAGGAGTGGTTCTGCAGGTGGTGACCACAGACCATTTCTCAGTTCCTATGCTTCCTGGCTGATGTTTTGGTCACTTTTGAATGCTGGCGGTGCTTTCACTCTAGTGGTAGCATGAGACGGAGTCTACAACCCACACAAGTGGCTCAGGTAGTGCAGCTTATCCAGGATAGCATATCAATGCGAACTGTGGCAAGAAGGTTTGCTGTGTCTGTCAGCGTGGTGTCCAGAGCATGGAGGCGCTACCAGGAGACAGGCCAGTACATCAGGAGATGTGGAGGAGGCCGTAGGAGGGCAACAACCCAGCAGCAGGACCGCTACCTCCGCCTTTGTGCAAGGAGGAACAGGAGGAGCACTGCCAGAGCCCTGCAAAATGACCTCCAGCAGGCCACAAATGTGCATGTGTCTGCTCAAACGGTCAGAAACAGACTTCATGAGGGTGATATGAGGGCCCGACGTCCACAGGTGGGGGTTGTGCTTACAGCCCAACACCGTGCAGGACGTTTGGCATTTGCCAGAGAACACCAAGATTGGCAAATTCGCCACTGGCGCCCTGTGCTCTTCACAGATGAAAGCAGGTTCACACTGAGCACATGTGACAGACGTGACAGAGTCTTGAGACGCCGTGGAGAACGTTCTGCTGCCTGCCACATCCTCCAGCATGACCGGTTTGGCATTGGGTCAGTAATGGTGTGGGGTGGCATTTCTTTGGAGGGCTGCACAGCCCTCCATGTGCTCGCCAGAGGTAGCCTGACTGCCATTAGGTACCGAGATGAGATCCTCAGACCCCTTGTGAGACCATATGCTGGTGCGGTTGGCCCTGGGTTCCTCCTAATGCAAGACAATGCTAGACCCCATGTGGCTGGAGTGTGTCAGCAGTTCCTGCAAGACGAAGGCATTGATGCTATGGACTGGCCCGCCCGTTCCCCAGACCTGAATCCAATTGAGCACATCTGGGACATCATGTCTCGCTCTATCCACCAACGTCACGTTGCACCACAGACTGTCCAGGAGTTGGCAGATGCTTTAGTCCAGGTCTGGGAGGAGATCCCTCAGGAGAACGTCCGCCACCTCATCAGGAGCATGCACAGGCGTTGTAGGGAGGTCATACAGGCACGTGGAGGCCACACACACTACTGAGCCTCATTTTGACTTGTTTTAAGGACATTACATCAAAGTTGGATCAGCCTGTAGTGTGTTTTTCCACTTTAATTTTGAGTGTGACTCCAAATTCAGACCTCCATGGGTTGAAAAATTAGATTTCCATTTTTTTTATTTTTGTGTGATTTTGTTGTCAGCACATTCAACTATGTAAAGAACAAAGTATTTCAGAAGCATATTTAATTAATTCAGATCTAGGATGTGTTATTTTTGTGTTCCCTTTATTTTTTTTGAGCAGTGTAGTTTAGGAGGCTTATATGAGAGGGATTTTTATAAAGAACACGGTAATATACATGAAAGGGATAAGGGAAAAAATAATTAAATTGCAACAGGAGGTGGAAAAGTACAAGGAAAATTATATAAAAAAATCCTACAGAAAGTAACTATGAGGTCTGGATAGAGAAAGCTTCAAAATTGGAAGATGAGCGACTTTTAATAGCAGAACAACAGAAAGAAAACTATGTCAGAGACAACTAGATTTATGCGCATATACCGGGTAAAAAGTTAGCGGCCCTAGTAGTGACGCAGACAAAAGAAAACAAAAAACTATATATATTGCCTAGTAGACAATCTAGGAAATACACTGCTCAAAAAAATAAAGGGAACACAAAAATAACACATCCTAGATCTGAGTTAATTAAATATTCTTCTGAAATACTTTGTTCTTTACATAGTTGAATGTGCTGACAACAAAATCACACAAAAATTTAAAAATGGAAATCAAAATTTTCAACCCATGGAGGTCTGGATTTGGAGTCACACTCAAAATTAAAGTGGAAAAACACACTACAGGCGGATTTTAAAGAAGGGCGCATTCTTGAGTTTGCGACCAAAACCGCTAGGACCCTCGAGGTTGAGACAGAACCCTCGTCTTCAGAGGGTGAAACTGAGACAGAGGGCACTCCCTACCCGAATAGCCAATAGCCCATTTTTCAGCCTTCCAATAGAGGACCTAGAGGGAGAGGCGGAAGGGGTAGGAGCCCCCGCTCACGGGGGGGTTTTTTAGGGAACCAAACTACGAGATCATACAGCCTGAGAAACAGAAAAAACCAATAGCACACCATCAAAGGATGGGGGCAACTGGTTTTCAGACTGTGGACTCTACAGTGAAAGGCGAGCCAAGGGATATGTTACAAATTATTAATCTATCTGATAGGACCCTTACGGAAGTAGAGTTGGAACTACTCAGAAAGGGCTTATCATTTGTTCCCACCTGTTCTTTTAGCTCCTTCGAGTGGGTAAAGGATTTGACCCTATTCGTAAGAAGACTAAAATGGAAAAAATTCTTTGCAACACACAACCAACAACAATGCAATGAACTGGGAATTGAAATCCATGACCTGCCAGACATCCAACTGTTGGTATCCCTTATGGAAGAAGGGGAAAGGGATCCTGAAGAGGGTCCATTTACGGACCTTAAATTGTCCTCCACCAAAAACCCACCCTTGAGTGATGGCACACCCCCTGACATTTTCTTAAATGTCGTGACTGACCAACTAAGAATGCTTGACACATTCAGAGGGACTGAATCAAACCTCCACAAGAGAGAAATTGATGCATTACTCTCTCTGGAGCGTGATAACTCCCTTGTCATTAAACCATCTGACAAGGGAGGTAATATTGTTGTAATGAATTGTGAACAGTATAAGGCCATGTGCCTCAGCATTTTTAGTGCCGATTCATGTTATCGTGTGCTAGAGACAAATCCAATTGAAATATTCAGGAAAAAATTGAAGGGTCTTCTGGATGTAGCACAGGATTATGACCTGATCAGTCGGACGGAGTTTGATTTTCTGTTCCCCAAACATCCCCAGATCCCTTGTTTTTACGGATTGCCCAAGGTACACAAGGGGCTTTCACCATTAAAGGGACGTCCTATCGTCTCGGGGACTGGGAGCCTGACACATCCGATCAGTACATACGTGGATAGGATTCTACGACTGTTTGCGGTGGCCCTATCCTCGTATGTACGTGATTCTATGGATGTGATCAAGAAATTGGAGGGGATCCATATTGGTGAGAACGTGATGCTGGCCAGCTTGGATGTGGAGGCCCTTTACAGCTCCATACCTCACGAAAAGGGGTGTGGAGTTGTGGCCTCATTTTTAAACCAACACGGCATCCATTGTTGGCAGCATAACGAATTTGTTCTCGAACTGATGAAATTCATTCTTGAACACAACTTTTTTATTTTTGATCACCGTATGTACCACCAGCTCAGGGGAGTGGCGGTGGGGAGCCCATGTGCCCCCACCTTCGCTAATCTCTACCTGGGCTGGTGGGAGCGGGAAGTTGTATTCGCTGACAACAACCAGAGATGGGCTGACCATATTAATTTGTGGTCAGGAAGTGTAGATGATTTTAATAGCTTTGTTACAGACCTGAATAACAACATGATGGGACTTTTCTTTACATCTGAGATCCAGGAATCACAAATTACGTTCCTTGATCTGACCATCTTCAGGGACACAAATGGCAACATTGGTACACGGCTATTTCGCAAGGAGACTGCTACGAATAGTCTCCTTAGGTGGGACAGTTGCCATCCGTTGCCCCTGAAGAGGGGAATTCCTAAAGGTCAATACCTTCGGGTAAGGCGCAATTGTTCCAGCATGTCTGATTTTAGAACTGCATCTATTGATTTACAGACCAGATTTAGAAGCAGGGGGTACCCGCAACATGTGTTAGCTAAGGCTTACCAACACTCGCTGGCCCTAAATCGGGATACCTTGCTCACACCTAAATCAGGACCTTCTGAATCAGAACAATTGCGCATTGTGGCCACTTATGATGAAGCACATAATACAGTAAGAGAGTTACTGACGACCTACTGGGGGATTTTAAAATCGGACACCGATATTGGACATATGGTAGGCGATATACCTCTTATAACGTACAGACGTGGACGCAATCTGAGAGATTTCCTGGTCCACAGCTTCTTTCAGGCCCCTACCACAACCACTTGGTTGAGTACCAACCTCAAAAGGGACCTTCCGATGTGGAGGGTGCGTGGCGTGTCCTGCTATTCAGTTAGGCGCTACATTTAATTGTAGTGTCACTGAGCGGACATTTACCATCAGATCCTTTGTCAATTGTAAGACGAGAGGGTTGGTATATTTGGCCACTTGTACTTGTGGAAAACGTGGGCAAAACCACTAGGGAATTCCGCAGAAGAATTGCAGAACATCTTAATGACATCCGCAAAGGTGCCGATACTCCTATTGCGAGACACATATCCACTTTACATGGTGGTGATGCGGATGTGATAAAATTTCAGGCTGTCGAGGTGGTGAGAAGATCCCCAAGAGGAGGCGACTTTGATAGGCGACTATTACAAAAAGAGACACAGTGGATCTACCGCTTGCATGCACTCCAACCCCAGGGACTGAATGAGTACAACTCCTTTGTCTGTTTTCTCTGAATCCCTGCACATATGATTTCTTTTAAATTACCATATGGAGTGCAACGGGTGGATAATTAGGGCATGACTGCTCATGATTCTCTCTGATCCCTGTACTCCAATAATATGGACTAAATGAACGCAGCTCTCTTATCTGTTGTCAATTGGTCACTAGATTTGCGGCTCCCTCTAGCTTCTGTCATGGATTAGAAGGGGTGTACCCATAAATTGTGGCATGTTCCTTTTTTACCTGGCTGCCATACTGGACACCCGATCCTCTGTAGGCATGAAGGGGTTCCTGTGAATATTCGCCAAGTCGCCACAAGCACCACCCGTAATGGGAGATGTGACAGGGTTCTCCCCCGTCCCTGCCGCGTCATCTTATTTGCAATCAATACTGTTATTCACACACTGGACCATATACCATCATATAATCCTCACCCTGGTTCCTGCAATACCATACTGCCGTTTAATGTACAGTCGCCGTTTGTATCACCTCTATATTCAATATACGAATGTTTTGACATTCGTCTGAGTTCGTCTTACAGAGGGGGCGGGTTGATGGGGCGGGATGGTTGATGCGGCGGTGCCGCGCCTCCTGTTTTCCCATTGGCTGCCCTAGAGGCGTGACTCAGAGGAGGGGAGGAGTTCTCTCCTTATATAGCGCGCGTCCAAGCGGCCGCGTACGGCCACTCTGTGCTGACAGCTGCAGCCTTTGCTACGGAGGTTAGCAGCTTATTTTGTTGTTTGTCTCATACCCACATCTCTATGCTCCTGACGAGCCACACATGGCGAAACGCGTCGAGCGATGAGTGGGGACAAACTCATGCTTTATGCATGCGACTTGTATTGCGCCCACACTACAGTTGAGGTCTGTGGCATCCCAGCCCTCTGCAGTTGATGAGCAGTTGCAATCAAGCCCTTTTTGCTCATTCCAGCTAAGACTAGTGTCCCTTGATTCGTGCTTGTAGGGCCGGCACTCAGACATCTGGTTCACCCCTGAACAGATGTTTTCTCTGAGGTCGGCTTATACGGGCAGATGTTTATCAATGGATTAGTTCATTAATTTTAGTCCAGGGCACACCCAACTGGTTTTGGAGCAAAGCACCTTGTCCGCACCACGGTGCACACTTCTGGCTGAGTCAATCCATCACGGCCGGCTGGCCTAGTGGTGCAGCCTCTAGTAACGCACCAGCAGTGGACTTTCTAGCCATCCTATCCACATTTAAGCGTTACCGCGCCATGCGGCTTTATGCGCCATCTTGATCCGACTCACACTGTGGTTAGGTGGTGTTCTAGAATTTTAATATAGGTTGTAGTTTCCCCTCCCTTCCCCCTTTCTTTTTGTGAAACAATAAAGTATTAGTTTTAATCTAATTTTCATAGCGTTCCTTACGACAGTGATATATAATTTGATGGTGGAACGTATACCTAACACCAGATACTTGTCAGACTATGGAACTCTCTGCCTGAGGAGGTGGTGATGGTTTGTACAATAAAGGAATTCAAGAGGGGCCTGGATGTATTTCTGGAGTGTAATAATATTACAGGCTATAGCTACTAGAGAGGGGTCGTTGATCCAGGGAGTTATTCTGATTGCCTGATTGGAGTCAGTAAGGAATTTTTTATTCCCCTAAACTGGGGAAAATTGGCTTCTACCTCACAGTTTTTTTTTTTGCCTTCCTCTGGATCAACTTGCAGGATGACAGGCCGAACTGGATGGACAAATGTCTTTTTTTGGCCTTATGTACTATGTTACTATGTAACCCAAAATCCATAAAAATCCAGTACAACCAACAGGTAGATCAATTGTTTTAGGCCTTTGGTGTTTGACAGAGGACTGTAGTCAGTGGTTGGATTATGAATTAGGCCACTACATCTATAACCATCCATCTTATTCAAGAGATACCATGCAAATAATGAAAGAATTAGAAAGGGGTTGCCACTACCAGCACTGGCAGGCGAGATTCTCTGCATACCTGCCGGCATCTGGTTATCAGGGAAACAGTCTGATCTCCCATGTCAGGTGTTCTGACATCATAGGTCATGTGGCACCATGACCAGGAAGTGCAGGATATTTAAACAGGCAATCTGCTGGTCACAGATTGCCAGCAGATTGGTCACAGATTGCCTGTGAATGGTTTTATATACCTCACCAGAGCTTTGGATTGTGTATTGCTCTGACCTGCTGACTTCTGATTTTGGCTACTCCTCTTGACCCTGATTCTTGGATTCTGTATTGACTTGGTATTGTTTAGTCATCTGCTTTCTGATTTGGTTTGACAGTACTTTGGTTCTGGGTTTTTCTCAGTATTTGTTTACTGTTATTTTCTCTGGTACGCCCCAGCATGTAAATAAACCGGGACCGTCAACCAGTTGTGGTCCGCCACTTAGGGCAGTTGTACAAGTAGGCAGGGACAGAGGTGCAGGGGGAATTTAGAGTTCACTTGTTCCACCTGTGACAGGGGTCTATTTAGACCAGGATGAAATTCTGGTCACAAGTCATGTAGAAAGCTTATATACCAGCATAGGACATGACACCGGCTGTAAAGCAGTAAAATACTTTTTAAACAAAGATACTAACTATAATACGATCAGGTGAAAGTTCCTCATTGATGTGCTTAATTTTATAATAAAGCTTAATTACTTTACTTTAGATGCCTGTTTCTTCTCACCAATACCTGGCACAAAAATAGATGAGGCATGCGCACCCACCTTTGTAAATTAGTTTTTAGGATGGTAGGAAGAGGTAATTGTGTTTGGAGAAAGATTACATCATTAGACAAGTCAACTGACAATATGGCACCACTATATAGATGATGTCAAATTTATTTGGAAAGGTGCCAAAAAAAAAAAAAAAACATTACTGGAATTCACAAAACAAGGTAATAATAATGAGCTCGAAATAAAATTACAATAAGTAAGAAATACCCTTTTTAGATGTAACGATTGGGATTGATGGGAATAGATAAATTCAGACAGACATACAGTATATTGAAAACAGGCAGCTACAAATAGAATATTAGACACAACAAGTGCACACTTGTAAAGAACCATCAAAGGAATTCTGAGAGGGGAATTACTTAGATTAAGGCCTCATGCACACGACCGTATTTTTTTGTGGTCCGCAAAACGGGATTCCGTTTTCCCGTGATCCGTGACCGTTTTTTCGTCCGTGGGTCTTCCTTGATTTTTGGAGGATCCACGGACATGAAAAAAAAGTTGTTTTGGTGTCCGCCTGGCCGTGCGGAGCCAAACGGATCCGTCCTGAATTACAATGCAAGTCAATGGGGACGGATCCGTTTGACGTTGACACAATATGGTGCCATTTCAAACGGATCCGTCCCCATTGACTTTCAATGTAAAGTCTGGAGTCCCTTTTATACCATCAGATCTGAGTTTTCTCCAATCCGATGGTATATTTTAACTTGAAGCGTCCCCATCACCATGGGAACGGCTCTATGTTAGAATATACTGTCGGATATGAGTTAGATCGTGAAACCTCATTTCCGACAGTATATTCTAACACAGAGGCGTTCCCATGGTGATGGGGACGCTTCTAGTTAGAATATACTACAAACTGTGTACATGACTGCCCCCTGCTGCCTAGCAGCATCCGATCTCTTACAGGGGGCCGTGATCAGCACAATTAACCCCTCAGGTGCCGCACCTGAAGGGGTGCTATAGAGGGAGGGGGGGGCCAGAATATACTGTCGGTTCTGAGAAAACTCAGCTTTGAAAAAGCTTTTATGCAGACGGATCTTCGGATCCGTCTGTATAAAAACTAACCTACGGCCACGGATCACGGACACGGATGCCAATCTTGTGTGCATCCGTGTTCTTTCACGGACCCATTGACTTGAATGGGTCCGTGAACCGTTGGCCGTGAAAAAAATAGGACAGGTCATATTTTTTTCACGGCCAGGAAACACGGATCACGGATGCGGCTGCAAAACTGCATTTTCTGATTTTTCCGCTGACCTATTGAAAGTCAATAGGTCTGCGAAAAAAAACGGAAAACGGCACAACGGCCACGGGTGCACACAACGGTCGTGTGCATGAGGCCTAAGAAGCATGTGTTCCACATGGGACCAATTTAAAAGGGATTTCTCAGACTTTTATATACAAACGTATCCTCTGGTATCTGATCGTGGGTTTTGGACACCCGGGACCCTTGGCGATCAGCTTGTTTGAGAAGGCATCAGCACCGGCGCTTCCAGAGCATTGGGCATTAATATAAAAGTCTCAGAAATCCCCTTTAGAACGGGAGCACAGGAGCTAAAAATAGGGTATTGTAATGCAATTATTCATGAAAACTAATTAAAACAGCATACAATCAAGCCCCACGCACAGATTGCAAAAAACTCTTTTTTAGGGCTTGTTCACACGTCAGTCTGCTGCCCGTGCTGTGGACCGCAAATTGCGGTCTGCAATGCACTGGCACCGACCGTGGGGCAGCCACATGCGGATCGCGGACCCATTTACTTGAATGGGTCCATGATCCGTCCGTTCCGCAAAAATATAGAGCAAGTTCTATCTTTTTGCGGTGCGGAAGCACGGAACAGAACCCACGAAAGCACTCCGTAGTGCTTCCGTAGGGTAACATTCCGTGGTTCCGTTCTGCACTGAATCACCAGATTTGCAGACCCATTCAAGTGAATGGGTCCGCATACGTGATGCGGAAAGCATGCGGCCGGTGCCCCATTGTGAGGAAATCCCCCATTTTCTAAAGTGACCGGCAAAAACACCCAAACTTATGGAACTATTTTGGGCAGCTCACCCAGGGTGAACCGGTCACAGAAGACTTCCATGTCTCTTTGAGAACCCCTAAACCGATCTGGGTGAAATTTTGAATATGTTGATCACCCAGACCGGGGCTATCAGGGGACATATGATTTGTGGGGATACCTAATGTATAAAGGGGTGTTCCAGATATTGGGAAAAACTGTGACTTTTCTGCCTAGAGATAATCAAGTTGTTACTTTATCAGACTTGATTATCTCCAGGACTAGGGGAGGGCATTGTATGTTTATGCTGGAAGGGTTTTATGTTTCCATTGTACTTGATTGGCTATACTGTGTCCCTCCCTGTGGGATGTCCCCTTGCATAGGGACTTGCATAAAAGCCTGTGTGTGTTAATTAAAGTGTGTTCTATTTGTACCCTTCTTCTGGACTTTGGCTGATGTTTGGGGATTCGCATGCTTTATTAAGGGAATCATCTTAAAAATTTATTGGCATTTCGTATGGAATTCGTCTACTTCAACTGCCGAACGGAGCACTATATTCACCAGGCGCGGGCGGTTCGGGAGGAAACTACTGAATGTGGTTTAAAGATACTTGGTTTCCTTACAACTGGTGGCAAGCAGAGGGATTCGAATCCTGAATGGACGTCCTGAACCAAGCAAGGGAATGAATGGCTCAGCAATACCAGCTACTTAAGAGGACCACGCTAAAGGATTTACTGGAAGCTCAAGGCGTAGTGGCAAGTAACAAGACAAAAGCCACCTTAATTGCAGAATTAATACAGAGCGACGGAACCAGCAATACAGAAATGGAGCACGAGGAAGAAACCGCGATGCAGAAGGACATCAGATGGATGCTCAGTGTATTGGGACCCAATCAATCAACAGAGGCGGTTCTGCAGGTCATGGCACAAGCCAGGCAATCGCAAAAAGAGCGAGAGGACCGAGACAGACCGACACAGGGAGATTTGCTACACTCCCCGGGAAGTACCAATGACCTACCTAAGAAGGTAAATTATGCAGTGTTTAAAACTTTTAATGACAATGAAATGGAAATTGACAGTTATTTGCTAGACTTTGAACGTCAATGTGCGCTGGAGGGATTAGACTCCACAAAATGGGCTGCAGTACTTAGCAGCAAGTTGTCAGGAAGAGCAGCAGAGGCGTTGCGAGCAGTACCTGATGGGGACATACATAATTATATCCAGATAAAAGACATATTGTTAGCCAGATATGCTGTAACCCCTGAGGCATGCCGGAAAAAGTTTCGGGAACTTCGGAAGGCCGGGAGAGATTCACACACTGAAAGGGCTTTTCGGCTACACATGGCAGCCCGGAATTGGATGCAGGGCTGCCAAGCAACTACCCTGGAGGATGCCTTACAGCTCCTGCTATTGGAGCAATATTTCAATCACACTGCAGAAGATATAAAAGATTGGGTAAAGGAAAGAAAGCCTAAAACGGTGGAGGAAGCCGCCAGACTAGCAGATGAATACCAGGACAACAGGAAGAGGGAACAGGGGGTGAGCATACCAACTTTTAAGCTCAACTACCCGGCTCCAACAACATCTGCAGCCCCTAGGGCCTCCATATACCACCCGCCGCCGGGCTCCGCAGCAACCCCTCGACCCCCTGCAGTGTGCCATTATTGTAAGCAGCCGGGACATTACAAAAACCAGTGCCCTCGTTTGAACCGGGGAGGCTGGGAAAGGCAACCACCACAACAACCCAGGGCAACCGCTCATTCTGTCCAGAAAGAAAGTACAACCTACGTCCCTAATCAAGAAGAGCAGTGGAGTGTACTACACAAGGTTAATCCAGTGCAAGCGGGAGGTGACAACCGAGACCACCACCGGCAATGGATTACAGTGGATGGCATGGGGACACGAGCTATGAGAGACTCTGGGGCCACTCTAACCGTGGTACAACCACACACGGTCAAGGCCCAAGCTCGCACCGGTCGCACAGTAGCTGTAAGGGTAGCTGGGGGCGCCATACACAAGTTACCTACAGCCAGTGTCCTTGTGGACTGGGGTTCTGGATCCAAACAGTTGGACGTTGGCATTATGCAGGAACTGCCGGCAGAAGTCCTACTGGGCAATGATGTAGGCTGTTTAACCTCCCAACTATCACGGGACACCACTTCAGAAGCATACCCGGTTACCACCCGGGTTCAAGCCAGACTGGAATCACCGCTGCACTCTGAGGAAAGCCAGGTAGGAGTTGAAATACCCCCTTTACCCTACCACCCGTCCCCTTTCTGGGATACGCCACAGGGTTTTGAACTGGAACAGAAAACCGACCCCACACTAGAAGGGTGTAGAAAAGCAGTAGACGTTACCCGGGGGGAAAGCACCCACAAAAGATTTGAATGGCATAAGGGGTTATTGTACCGAGTGACAGGAGGGGTGGGACACGGGGCCGCTCAGGTCACTAAAAGGCAGCTAATAGTACACCGAAAGTTTCGGGCGGAGTTATTAAAACTCAGTCATGACATCCCCCTAGCAGGACATCTAGGGGTTAAAAAGACAAGGGACCGGTTGACCCAAACGTTCTTCTGGCCTAGGGTCACGCAAGATCTTAAGTATTATTGTAGGACGTGTGACATATGTCAAAAGATAGGGAAAAGGGGTGACCACCAGAAAGCCAAACTCCACCCTTTAACCATTATAGAAGAACTGTTTCATCGAGTAGCGGTGGACTTAATAGGACCCCTCAGCCGACCCAGCCAGTCCGGCAAAAAGTTCATTCTCACTGTAGTGGACTACGCCACTAGATACCCAGAAGCAGCAGCCCTCGCAAACATAGAGGCCGAGAATGTGGCGGAGTAAAAATATTTTGCCGGGTAGGTTTTCCCCAGGAGATCTTGTCCGATCGGGGGACTCAGTTCACGGCACTCCTGACACAGCAATTGTGGCAGAGCTGTGGAGTGAAACCCCTGTTTAGCTCCCCCTATCACCCCCAGACCAATGGACTCTGTGAACGGTTCAATGGCACCCTCAAACAGATGCTAAAGACCTTCGCAGAGTCCCACAGGAATTGGGAAAAGTATCTTCCCCACCTTCTGTTTGCCTACCGCGAAGTGCCCCAGGCATCCACTGGGTTTTCCCCCTTCGAACTCCAGTTCGGGAGAAAAGTCTGGGGCCCCCTGGATCTCGTACGGGAGCACTGGGAGGGCAACACGGATGAGGGGGGAGTACCTGTCGTCCAGTATGTTCTGGAGTTCCAGGACCGATTGCAGGCTCTCACCGAATCCATTCGGGAGAGCCTGCAGGCGGCCCAGGAATGCCAGAGGAAGTGGTACGATAGGGGAGCCAGAGATAGGGTACTAGACATAGGGCAGAAAGTGTTGGCCCTGAGACCCGCTAAAAAGGACAAGCTGCAAGCGGCCTGGCAGGGACCCTTTAAGGTGGTAGAGCGCATAAGCGATACCACCTATATTGTGAGCAAATGTTCAGATGAAAGGCTGACCAAAGCTTTTCATGTAAACATGCTCAAGCCCTATTTTGAGAGAACGGAAGATGTAGGTGCCGTATGTGCCCCCTCTTCTGAAGATGGTGAGGAACTACCCCTCCCTGATTTATTAGACACCTCCCCGTGTACTATTGACCAAGTAAGCTGGGGTCAGAACCTAAACCCCTTAGAGATAGGTGAAGCATTTCAACTGCTTCAGGGATACCAAGGAATGTTTTCAGCCATACCAGGCTATACCTCCGCTGCGGTACACCGTGTAGAAACCCAGGGAGAAACGCCGTTACGGCAGCAACCATATCGTATCCCTGAGGCAGTACGTGAAAATATGCTCACCAAAATAAGAGAGATGCTCAAGTTAGGGGTTATAGAACCCTCACAAAGTCCTTGGGCTTCACCGGTAGTACTAGTTCCGAAGCGCGAAGGCACCACGCGCTTCTGTGTAGACTATCGGAGACTCAACGATCGCACTATAACTGACGCCTACCCCATGCCCAGAATAGATGAGCTATTAGACCGTATGGCTGGGGGGAATTACTTGACCACCCTGGACTTGTGCAAGGGGTATTGGCAAATCCCCTTGGAGCCTGCGGCCATCCCAAAGTCGGCATTCGTCACTCCATTTGGGCTATACCAGTTCAAGGTTATGCCCTTTGGGATGAAGAATGTCCCGGCTACTTTTCAGAGGATGGCCGATAGGCTCTTGGAGGGGTTCCAGGACTTTGCATGTGCGTATCTAGATGATATTGCCATCTATAGCCGCACATGGGAGGACCACCTGGGTCACGTGTCCAGGGTACTCAAACGAATTAATCTCGCAGGTCTCACCTTGAAACCGGACAAATGCCATGTAGGCATGGCCGAGGTGCAATATCTCGGCCACAGGGTAGGTTCTGGTAGGCAGCGTCCAGAGCCGGCTAAAGTAGAGGCCATAGCTAATTGGCCCCAACCCCGTAACAAAACCCAGGTATTAGCCTTTTTAGGGAAGGCCGGTTACTACTGAAAATTTGTCCCAGAGTATAGCGCCCTGGCCAAACCTCTCACCGACCTTACCAAAAAGGCCCTATCAAAACAGGTAACCTGGACCCCAGAGTGCGCGGATGCTTTCCAGAGACTTAAAGCAGCATTAATCGAGGCTCCTGTGTTGGCAGCAGCCAACCACAATAAACAATTTCTTGTCCACGCAGATGCCTCCATGTTTGGGTTGGGAGCCGTGTTGAGCCAAGTGGGGGACGACGGCATGGAACACCCGGTGGTATACCTCAGCCGTAAACTTTTGCCCAGAGAGGTCAGCTATGCCACCGTGGAGAAAGAGTGCCTAGCAATAGTTTGGGCACTCAAGAAACTTCAGCCCTATCTGTATGGACGGCCGTTTACCCTTATGACCGACCACAACCCCCTTGTGTGGTTAAACCGGGTAGCTGGTGACAACCCCAGGCTATTACGGTGGAGCCTAGCCCTTCAGCCCTACAACTTTACAATGCAATATAGTCCGGGCAAACAAAACGGTAATGCGGACGGTCTGTCCAGACAGACCGAACTGGACTCGTGAAATAACTTTCTTGGACATCCCCAAGCCAACCCGACAGGGTCTAGGCGGGTATGCCGACCTATGGACTTATAGGGGAGCAGTGTGAAGAAATCCTCCATTTTCTAAAGTGACCGGCAAAAACACCCAAACTTATGGAACTATTTTGGGCAGCTCATCCAGGGTGAACCGGTCACAGAAGACTTCCATGTCTCTTTGAGAACCCCTAAACCGATCTGGTTGAAATTTGAATATGTTGATCACCCAGACCGGGGCTATCAGGGGACATATGATTTGTGGGGATACCTCATGTATAAAGGGATGTTCCAGATATTGGGAAAAACTGTGACTTTTCTGCCTAGAGATAATCAAGTTGTTACTTTATCAGACTTGATTATCTCCAGGACTAGGGGAGGGCATTGTATGTTTATGCTGGAAGGGTTTTATGTTTCCATTGTACTTGATTGGCTATACTGTGTCCCTCCTGTGGGATGTCCCCTTGCATGGGGACTTGCATAAAAGCCTGTGTGTGTTAATTAAAGTGTGTTCTATTTGTACCCTTCTTCTGGACTTCGGCTGATGTTTGGGGATTCGCATGCTTTATTAAGGGAATCATCTTAAAAATTTATTGGCATTTCGTATGGAATTCGTCTACTTCAACTGCCGAACGGAGTGCTATATTCACCAGGCGCGGGCGGTTCGGGAGGAAACTACCGAATGTGGTTTAAAGATACTTGGTTTCCTTACACCCGTGTATTGCGGATCTGCCGTATGCGGGCCTCAATACGTCAAGGGAGGGGCAACGGCCGTGTGAACAAGCCCTTAAAAGAAAGCAGGACAGTAAGACATGGTTCATTACAGTAGATGGGAAGAAATGACGCATATTCGACCATCACTGGAAAATATTACTGATAGACCAAGGGCTGATTTCTAAGATCAGATTGTCAAGATTTATCTCACTAGAGATATTTCTAAAAAGACAAAAAAAATAGCCTGACTTTTTCCCTTGTGGAATTTGTACAGCACACAAAATGCTTATGAAGATGAAATCCTTTGTGGATGGCTTTGGAAGAATTTAACAAATTACAGAACACATCACCTGTACGATGACCTGTGGCAAATTCTATATAGGAAAAACTAGTTGCGAACTGAGAATAAGGATTTGGGAATATATTAGTAGTATTAAGGGCTCATGCACACAAACGTATTTTCTTTCTGCTTCTGTTCCATTTTTTTTTTTGCGAACCGTATGCGGAACCATTCACTTCAATGGGGCTGTAGAAAATACAGAAGTTACTCCGTGTGCATTCCGTTTCAGTTTGTCCGCATGGCCGTTCCGCAAAAAAGTAGTGCATGTCCTATTATTGCCCGCAAATCACGGTCTGAGGCCCCATTCAAGGTAATGGGTCCTCAAAAAATACGGAACGCACACGGAACACATCCGTATGTCATTCGTATTTTGCAGATCAATACTGTAGAAATGCTATGCCTAGCCCATATTGCTCATGTGTTTGGTGATTAATAAGTTACTGTTTCTGTATATTGCTATGGCTGAGAACCTACACTTTCTGAATTTTATGATAGCCGCTATGGCACATAACAGGTATATTTAGTGTTAGGAACCCGTCTAACTAGAGATTGCCTTGACGTTCGGCAGACGGGCTCAAATAATTTTGTACAAAACGATTTGCCAAGTATCTCTAACTTATTAGTTCAGCATTTGCTATTACGATGCAATTTTGTACCTTATTTGATTTGCAGTGAGCTGTTGCATTGCTTGTTTTGTTTAACAGTCTTGTTCTCAGCCATAGCAACGTGCCCCTGCGCTTTGGGATGTGCTGACTGACCCCCTTTTTCTTTGCAGTTTGTACTGGAGGTGTGGCTGCCTCCCCAGTCGTGCACTCGTTCCAGCTCGTCTGTCCCACAGGTTGATTTTAATTAGTGTTAGTATTTAGCTTGGCCTGCTCCCCCCCCCCACTCACTGAAGCCATCTGGCACCAGGAGAGAGATAGTGTGTGGACTCTCATTGCAGTCCTTGGTGACCATGTGGCGCCAGGGGTGGTGTGGAGTGGGCCCAGCGTGCATGCTGGTAACTGCTTTCCCTGGATATAATGGAGGCCATTTTGGCACCGAAAATGACGGAAATTCAGGCGGATCCAGCATGTAAGTGGAACCTACACTTTCTGAATTTTATGATAGCCGCTATGGCACATAACAGGTATATTTAGTGTTAGGAACCCGTCTAACTAGAGATTGCCTTGACGTTCGGCAGACGGGCTCAAATAATTTTGTACAAAACGATTTGCCAAGTATCTCTAACTTATTAGTTCAGCATTTGCTATTATGATGCAATTTTGTACCTTATTTGATTTGCAGTGAGCTGTTGCATTGCTTGTTTTGTTTAACAGTCTTGTTTCTGTATATGATCCGCAAAACCATACGGAAACCATACGAATATGTTTTGTGCAATAACGGAACGGAAGAGGACTTAAATCAGAGAAAAAAAAACCTCAGATACAGAACGGATCCGTGAAAAACGGACCGCAAAACAACAACGGTCGTGTGCGTGAGCCCTAAGAATTATTATAAGTTAGAATCAGAATCTATGCGAGTGAACAAACCTTTCCAACCCCCACCAGTTGCCAGACATTTTAAAGTTAGCCGTAACTCCAGAGACTCCAGAGTACTGAGAGGGTAGAAATTATGCCAAATAACATTGGGCATAAGAAGATGAGATTTACATAAATAATTTTTTCCAAATTGGGAGTAACTGGATATTTCTTATGAAGTCCAGGACTTTTAAAGGACTAAATGATTCCTTTAGTTTTCAATGCTTTTTACGATCCCAGCAAACTGACTGGATCTCCTGGGTTCTAGATAATAGTGAGACTCCAAAGACAATAATTAAAATACAACTAGCTTACAGAGGTAAAATTCACCTGTCAAGTTCTAATATGTGTGTAAATATATCCATGGTTCATACACTGTGTGATAAATAAAGTACTTCTAAAGGCCTGATTCACATGTTAGTGTTTTAGTCAGTGATAAGTTATTGATTTTGATCCAAAACCAGGAGTGAGGAATACATGGAGATCAGGTATAATGGAAAGATTTGTACCTGTTCTATGTTTTTAACTTGCACCTGGTTTTGGTGTACAATCATTCATAAAAATCACTGACCAAACAGTGAATAAAGCCTAACAATGTAGGTGGTCTGGCTAACTGAAAGATATTATATTCTAGATACATTATTAGATATTATAGATAAATTAAAAGAAAAAAGGAGGAGGTTAAAAAAATCCTCAGGGAATAGGTGAAATCCCTTAAAGAGAGTGTAGAACCTTTTGGTGCCAGCAGTGATGGAAGAAAGAAGAAAGGGATAGTGATCAAGAAGGAATATGGTTGCTGGATTAGAATGGGGAAGACAGCTGAGAGTTTAACGATATAATTTTTGTCTGGGATGGAGAGGCTAACGATTTGGTAACCTTTGATGCCCGAATTAACTGGAATCTAGAACTGACCTTAGAACACCACCCTAAAGAGGCAATCTTTCTAGATCTACACTTGAGAAAAATTAATAAAATGAACACCAAAACACACTTTAAAAAAGGAGGACACGAACATTTATCTTGATTTTAAAAGTTGCCACTCCACTATCATAGATGGAAAAATAATATTCCATATGGTCAAATGAAAAGGATTAGAAGAAACTGTTCTGACGATAACATCATGAGGAAACAATTAGACATTCTCAAGAAAAGATTTAAGGATAAGGGTTATCCCACAAAATTGTTATATGAATCAGAAAAAAGAATCTTGACAGAAAGCGAGGGAGAGAGTTTGAGGAGCAAAAAGAGAGAAAAGACCAATCCACAACATTCAAATTTTAGTCTGATCACACGATACAATACAAAACATACGGAGATAAAGATCCTGAATAAACACTGGAAAGTTTTATTAAGAGATCCCATTCTGGGGAAAAATATCCCAAAACTTCACACCCTAACTCTCCGGAAAGCCCAGACACTTAAAAACCTATTAGCACCTTCATGTCCAAAATGAATGAAAGATCACCACAACCAAGGGCCCTTAGAGAGTAAAAGCCAAATCAGGCTAGGCTCCTCGCAATGTGGGTCAAAGAGTTTTTTTTTTTTTTTGTGGGAAATCAATGGCACTACCATCGCCGAGAGAACCCATCCTATTACGACATAGTATGAACTGTGGCACCTCTGATGTTATCTACCTAATTCAATGTCCCTGCAACTTACTTTATGTTGGCCGCACAACCCAAACTTTACGGGAACGGATGAATGAACATAGATCAAACATTAAACGTAAAGTCGGTACTCACAGTGTATCTCGTCACTATGCAGCACATCATGAAGGTGACCCCACATTACTTAGAGTAACCCCCCTTGAATGGGTCCCACAATCTTACCAGACCCTATGCAGAAAAGAAATGTTCTGAATCTACCAGTTGAACACTCTAGTACCATTCGGTCTTAATGAGTCACTAGAACGTGTAAACTATTCATTTTTTTATATATATATATATCACCTAGCTGACGATTCACATATCTACCCCATAGGTACTTATGAGGGAACTAAACCACTTTATCCATACAACAATAAAAATAACAAAAATGTTAACGTTTTATCCATTTATCTATGTAACTATTCATTATATATACAGTTCATTTTACACATAGTTTATATATGAAATCAGTGCAATTCACAGAGGTAACTAGTATATTTATCTAATTTAACAATTTATTACGTATGCAGTTAATTTTACACATAATTTTATATATGAAATCAGTGCAATTCACAGAGGTAACTAGTAGAGATAGATATTTGTTAGGGAATCAAAATCCAAACCATCAACTCATATTAATCTATAGAATCATTTACTCTATTATTTATTTATTGATTTATTTATTGTTTTTTATATAGAAAATCTATGTAGGTATAATCATGTAAGTATTCATTAGTGTTTTAAACCATTAGTTCATATTTATATAATCATTGATTCAATTATTTATTCATTGATTTGTGTATTGTTGGTGTAGTCAAGCCCATCTTTACATAGGTACTTATTAGGGAATTAAACCACTTATTTATATATTCATTCATTTATTTATCTCATGTATTACGTATGCGATCAATTTTATACATAGAAAAAAATAGGGGGTTGAGTCAGCACAACCTGCCTGTAGGTGCACATCACTATGGCGAAATACATATACAAACGGAAAATGCAAATGTGATTGCACACTACATCCAGCACTCTGCCCTCCATGCTGGATGAGACATTGGTTTATATTTTGGCCAAAGCATAGTAAGCCACTCACCGCGTCAAGGCCGTCTCAATTGAGTGGTCCCTAACTCTTGTTCCTACCTGTTTATGGGCCATGACAGCCACATAAAATCCAGGGAATGCAGGTCAGCATGCAAGCCAAGTACACTTTGCTTGTAACCCCGTCCGGTGCCATTACAGCTTTCATCGGATCCAGGGATGCAAGTACCAACATGCATGCTGAACCCACCATATACTTCTCCTGGAGCCAGATGGCTAATGGTAGGTTCTATATAAGCAGACTCAGTTTTATACTGACTTTAAAACCAGCCTCCAGGACAGATTAACTGGTCAGGTGTGCAATGACTCCAAGGAGATCGCCACGCCTCCAATATATACTACAAAGAAAAAAATAGGGGGTTGAGTCAGCACAACCTGCCTGTAGGTGCACATCACTATGGCGAAATACATATACAAACGGAAAATGCAAATGTGATCGCACACTACATCCAGCACTCTGCCCTCCATGCTGGATGAGACATTGGTTTATATTTTGGCCAAAGCATAGTAAGCCACTCACCGCGTCAAGGCCGTCTCAATTGAGTGGTCCCTAACTCTTGTTCCTACCTGTTTATGGGCCATGACAGCCACATAAAATCCAGGGAATGCAGGTCAGCATGCAAGCCAAGTACACTTTGCTTGTAACCCCGTCCGGTGCCATTACAGCTTTCATCGGATCCAGGGATGCAAGTACCAACATGCATGCTGAACCCACCATATACTTCTCCTGGAGCCAGATGGCTAATGGTAGGTTCTATATAAGCAGACTCAGTTTTATACTGACTTTAAAACCAGCCTCCAGGACAGATTAACTGGTCAGGTGTGCAATGACTCCAAGGAGATCGCCACGCCTCCAATATATACTACAAAGAAAAAAATAGGGGGTTGAGTCAGCACAACCTGCCTGTAGGTGCACATCACTATGGCGAAATACATATACAAACGGAAAATGCAAATGTGATCGCACACTACATCCAGCACTCTGCCCTCCATGCTGGATGAGACATTGGTTTATATTTTGGCCAAAGCATAGTAAGCCACTCACCGCGTCAAGGCCGTCTCAATTGAGTGGTCCCTAACTCTTGTTCCTACCTGTTTATGGGCCATGACAGCCACATAAAATCCAGGGAATGCAGGTCAGCATGCAAGCCAAGTACACTTTGCTTGTAACCCCGTCCGGTGCCATTACAGCTTTCATCGGATCCAGGGATGCAAGTACCAACATGCATGCTGAACCCACCATATACTTCTCCTGGAGCCAGATGGCTAATGGTAGGTTCTATATAAGCAGACTCAGTTTTATACTGACTTTAAAACCAGCCTCCAGGACAGATTAACTGGTCAGGTGTGCAATGACTCCAAGGAGATCGCCACGCCTCCAATATATACTACAAAGAAAAAAATAGGGGGTTGAGTCAGCACAACCTGCCTGTAGGTGCACATCACTATGGCGAAATACATATACAAACGGAAAATGCAAATGTGATCGCACACTACATCCAGCACTCTGCCCTCCATGCTGGATGAGACATTGGTTTATATTTTGGCCAAAGCATAGTAAGCCACTCACCGCGTCAAGGCCGTCTCAATTGAGTGGTCCCTAACTCTTGTTCCTACCTGTTTATGGGCCATGACAGCCACATAAAATCCAGGGAATGCAGGTCAGCATGCAAGCCAAGTACACTTTGCTTGTAACCCCGTCCGGTGCCATTACAGCTTTCATCGGATCCAGGGATGCAAGTACCAACATGCATGCTGAACCCACCATATACTTCTCCTGGAGCCAGATGGCTAATGGTAGGTTCTATATAAGCAGACTCAGTTTTATACTGACTTTAAAACCAGCCTCCAGGACAGATTAA
This sequence comes from Bufo bufo, assembly GCF_905171765.1. Lineage (NCBI taxonomy): Eukaryota > Metazoa > Chordata > Amphibia > Anura > Bufonidae > Bufo > Bufo bufo. Next base: position 272,469,551 of record NC_053391.1, on the reverse strand, counting down.
CTGGTCAGGTGTGCAATGACTCCAAGGAGATCGCCACGCCTCCAATATATACTACAAAGAAAAAAATAGGGGGTTGAGTCAGCACAACCTGCCTGTAGGTGCACATCACTATGGCGAAATACATATACAAACGGAAAATGCAAATGTGATCGCACACTACATCCAGCACTCTGCCCTCCATGCTGGATGAGACATTGGTTTATATTTTGGCCAAAGCATAGTAAGCCACTCACCGCGTCAAGGCCGTCTCAATTGAGTGGTCCCTAACTCTTGTTCCTACCTGTTTATGGGTCCTCAAAAAATACGGAACGCACACGGAACACATCCGTATGTCATTCGTATTTTGCAGATCAATACTGTAGAAATGCTATGCCTAGCCCATATTGCTCATGTGTTTGGTGATTAATAAGTTACTGTTTCTGTATATTGCTATGGCTGAGAACCTACACTTTCTGAATTTTATGATAGCCGCTATGGCACATAACAGGTATATTTAGTGTTAGTCTTCGCCCCTGTATAGACTACCATGGTCTGAATAAGATAACCATCAAGAATAAATACCCTTTACCGTAAATTTCTGAATAGATAGACTGCGTGGGGCATATAATTTAATACGGATTTGTGAGGGTGACGAATGGAAGACAGCTTTTAATACCAGGGATGGCCACTATGAATACCTCCTGATGCCCTTCGGACTCAGTAATGCCCCTGCTGTCTTCCAGAAGTTTGTCAATGATATTTTTCGAGATCTGCTCTATTCTTGTGTTGTTGTCTATTTGGATGATATTCTTATTTTTTCCAGAAACATCAGAACTCCTCGCAGGCATGTGCAGACGGTCTTACAACGCTTACGAGAGAATCGTCTGTACGCTAAATTGGAAAAGTGTGTCTTTGAAAAGTCGTCCCTGCCCTTCCTGGGGTACATCATCTTGGATCATGGTCTTAAATGGATCCTGGAAAGGTGGCAGCAGTGCTCGACTGGCCCCGTCCCTCCGGCCTGAAGGCAACACAAAGGATCTTGGGTTTTGCCAATTACTATCGTCAATTCATCTGTAATTTTTCTACCCTGACAGCTCCTATTTCCGGTCTGACCAAGAAGGGTGCTGATCCCAAACAATGGTCCCCTGAAGCAGAGACGACATTTTCCTCCCTCAAGCAAGCCTTTTCTTCAGCTCCAGTCCTTAGACGCCCAGAACCCAACAAACAGTTCTTCTTGGAGGTGGACGCATCCTCCGTGGGAGCCGGGGCGGTCCTGTCACAGAAGAATGCCTCAGGTCGTATATCTCCTTGTGGTTTTTTTTCTAAGTTATTTTCCACTGCTGAAAAAAACTATTCTATTGGTGACAGGGAACTCCTAGCAATTAAGTTGGCTCTAGAGGAATGGAGATATCTTCTGGAAGGTTCTAGCCTACCGGTCATAATTTACACAGATCATAAGAACCTTACCTATCTGCAGACAGCTTAACGACTCAATGCTTAACAGCTTAACAACTCAACGTCTCTCTTCTTTGCCTGATTTAATTTTCAACTGCATTTTCGGTCCGCTGACAAAAATATCAAAGCAGACGCTCTCTGTAGGTCCTTTGAAACCACAGATTCAGAAGACGAACCCCAGTTCATCATTGAACCAACTAAAGCAGTCCCAGTGGCTCCAGTCAACCTGTCCAAGGTTCCCCCAGGTAAGATCTTTGTTCCAGAATCTAAACAAAGGAAGGTTTTACGTTGGGGGCATGCATCCAAGATTGCTGGCCATCCAGGTCAACGGGGGACCTTGAATCTCATCTCTAGAAATTACTGGTGGCCATCCATAACCGCGGATATTGGAGACTTTGTGGCTTCCTGTACCTTGTGTGCCCAGAATAAGTCTCTGAGACTGAAACCTGCAGGTTTATTATTGCCTCTATCGGTGCCTGAGGTCCCCTGGCAGCATATTGGTATGGACTTTCTAACTGATTTACCTGTCTCCGAGGGCTGTACAGTCATTTGGGTTGTCGTTGACCGTTTCTCTAAGATGTCACACTTTATTCCGCTTCCAGGTCTGCCATCTGCTCCTCGTCTGGCTGAGCTTTTCATTTTACATATCTTCCGCGTTCATGGATTTCATCTCCATATCGTCTCAGATAGAGGAGTACAATCCACCTCCCGGTTCTGAAGATCTTTATGTAAGTCTCTGAATGTCTCTTTGGACTTTTCTTCTGCCTATCATCCACAGTCTATCGGCCAGGTGGAACGCATGAACCAAATATTGGTCAGCTTCCTGCAACATTTCACCAATGCCCATCAGGACGACTGGGTGAAGCATTTTCCCTGGGCGGAATTTGCTCATATCAATAGAGTAAACCAAGCCACAGGTAAATCTCAATTTTTTTAGGTCTACGGACGACATCCAAGTGTTCCTCTTCCCGTGCGGCCTTCTTCTGGAGTTCCTGCGGCAGATTCCTGTGTGGAGCAGCTGTCTCTGGTCTGGTCTGACACTAAAGTATCGCTTCGGAGAACAGCGGACCAGATGAAAAGGTCTGAGGATAAGAGGCGCAGACCTCCTCCTCAGTTTGCCATTGGAGACAAGGTATGGCTTTCTTCTAAGAATATCCATCTCAGATTTCCCTCTTGCAAACTGGCTCCGCGACTCTTGGGACCTTTTTTGTGATCAAGAAAATTAATCCTGTTGCCTACAAGCTCAAACTACCTGCTACCTTGATGTCCAACTCATTTCATGTTTCGTTACTTAAGCCAGCTGACTAACAGGTTTTGCAAAGGCACTTCACAGAACCCTCCTCCTGTCACTATGGATGATGAGTTTGAAGTCAAGGACATTCTAGACAGGAGGATTATCAGAGGTAAGACCTTTTATTTGGTGGATTAGAAGGGCAACGGCCTGAAGAAAGGTCATGGGAATCCACAGAGAATATTCATGCTCCTCTGTTGCTCAAGAAATTTCTCCCCAGGTCAGCCGTGGGGAGTACTGTCAGTATGGGGTCTGTGTCCCCACCGCAGGGTATGCTGGCGGGTGCCTGCGTCTCCTACAAGGTAAGCCTAAGATCGCTGTCTGCACATCGCAGCACTATGGGTCCCAGTACTGGCATACCTTGTAGAAGACGCAGGCACCCGCCAGCATACCACCACATCCGTCCTCACTGCCAGGTGTCATCTGATGCGCTATAGCGCACACGCACGCGCACCTCTCCCTTTCTTATAGGAGTAGGCAGCTGGTTCCTGATTACCGTCCCCACCCAGAGGCGGGACTATTTGTATTTAAGGCAGCTTCACTCATCATGTATTGCCCAAGCGTGGTTTTTGTACCTCTTGACTCCCGCTGAAGCGTCCCACTGTGTCCGTTTATTGGATTTCCTGGCTTCTGACCTCTGCTTCGTTTGACTATGCATCTGCCTGCCGTCTGTTTATTGGATCACCTGGATTATAGACCTCTGCACTGCGCACATAACTGGTTTTGTGTGTAAAGTATTTTACTACTGTCTGAAACAATCTCTCTCCTATTGATAAAATGGCAAGCCTCTGTACTCAGTCACTTTCACTATGAATGCACTGCAGCGAGCGGCAGCGAGCTGGCCGGCCAGCGCGTGACTGACGTCACTGTCACGCTCCTCCCACTTAATTCAGGAAGCAGGAGCGTGACTAAGTTACGTCAGTCACGCGCCGGCCGGCTCGCTCGCTGCCGCTCGCTGCAGTGCATTCATCGTGAAAGTGAGTACAGAGGCTGGCCATTTTATCAATAGGAGAGAGCTTGTTTCAGACAGTAGTAAAATACTTTACACACAAAGCCAGTTATGTGCGCGGGGCCCCTTCATATATAATCGCATCATTTTCGGGTCGGCCAAATCGCCATATCGCATTTGGCGATTCGATTATTTTTTCGATATATCGTGCAGCCCTAGTTCACACTACTGCAGGTAGCTGGATTCTGGGTAACTGGTGCAGACACCAGGGTCCTGACTCTGAGAGTCAGCAATATTGGACTAATTGCCAGTCCTCTATCAGCTGACACAGAGGATCCACATCCTCTGGTCGTAACACTACACCAATTGGCTTTTGGAGTGCAGATTTTAGAAGAATTGTTCTTGGGTACCAGGTCACATTTTCAGAGCCCCTGAGCTACCAGTACAGTGAAAAATCCCCAAAAGTTACCCCAATTTGGAAACTAAACCCTTCAGGGAATTCAACTAGGGGTACAGTGATTGGCTTGACTCCACAAGTGTTTTACAGAAAGTTAAGAAATTGGGACATGGAATAAAAAGATGCAATGTTAATTTTTTTTTAATATTCTCTAGTAACCTGTACAGTGCCAAGAAACTGGCGTGAGGCAAATGTGGTGCCATATTCAAAAAGGTCACTGGGTCTTCAACAGGTAATTATAGACCAGTAAGCTTAACTTCTGTCATAGGAAAATGTTTGAAGGACTCTTAATGGACTATATTCAGTATGTGACTGTATAATATCATAAGTAATACCAAGGACAGAAATTGTCAGACTAACTTGATTTGATTTTTGAGGAGATGAATAAAAGCAAGGATATAAGGGTGTACATATACGCTTCTTACAATTGATACTGTCCCACATAGACGTTTAATGGGTAAAATAAGGTACATGGGCTTAGAAGTATAGTTTGTAATCGAATCGAAAACTGGCTGGACCATGTCCAGAGAGTTGTGGTCAATGATTGCTATTTTGAATGGTCCCCCAAGGTGTACCCCAAGATTCAGTGCTGGATTCTCTATTATTTAACTTATTTATTGATATAGAGGATGGGATTAGTAGCACTGCTTTTATTTTTGCAGATGACACCAAGCTATGCAGTAATGTGCAGTCTACTGAAGATGTCCATGTGTTTTGGCACCCACTTGACAAATGAGGTTCAATGTGGATAAATGAAAAGTTATGCATATGGTTAGTAATAAGGTACGTGCATCATATGTCCTAGGGCGAGTAACACTGGGAGAGTAATTTTTAGAGTAGGATTTAGGTATACATGTAGATCATAGACTAAATAAGCACATGCAATGTCAATTAGCTGCTTCCAAGACTAGCAGGATATTGTCATGTATTAAAAAAGGCATGGACTCGCAGGACAGGGTTGCAATATTACTACTTTACAAAGCTTTGGTGCAACCTCATCTGGAATATGCAGTTTAGTTCTGGATGGCAGTTCCTAGAAAGGATGTCCAGGAGCTGGAAAAATTACAAAGGAGAGCAACTAAACTCATAAGGAGCATAGAGGATCTTGGCTATGAGCAAAAGTTAAAATAATTCTACCTAATTAGCACTAAAAAGCAGCATCTAAAAGGGGACATGATTAACCTATACAAATATATAGATGGCCCATACAAAAAGTATGGTGAAAAGCTGTCCCATATAAAATCCCTTCAAAAGACAAGGGGGCACCACCTCCATCTGGAGAAGAAAAAGATCAGTTTTCAAAGGCAACAAGACTTCTTTACAGTAAGAACTGTAAATCTGTGAAATAGTCTACTACAGGACGTGGTACTGGCATAAACAGGGGGTGGTTAAAAAGGGCTTAGATGAAGTATTAGAATGAAATACCTCTAATGCTTATACAAATTTACAGAAGTCTGAGTCTCACTGTACATTCCAAAAATTCATATCCAAACCCATATCTTGGTTGAACTTTTTAAACTCTACTATGTAACTATTGTATTTCATGTACCGTATTTTCCATTTCATCCACCATGACGGCCCACCTTGAGATTGACCCTTGACCTCTGTAGGGGCAGGAACACATAGAGAGTTTAAGAACCCCCCACCCCTCCACCTCCTCAGTGCTTTCCTGCCCCTACAGGGGCCAACACGTGGAGAGGATCCTCCTCAGGGAGGATTACATCGTTAGTTTTTGCTTTGCAGGTTCTCCAGCTGGCCTCCCGCGGCATGGGCTAAGGCTGGCCAGCTTGGAACATCGAGGACCCTCGTCTCGGCCTATGCTGAGGCCTGTGGCCCTCCCCCATACCTCTTGTACTTCCTTCCCTCCTTAGGGAAGCAGTCGGGGGTGCCGGATTCATGGGCGCGCGGTGTGCGGTATGCGACGCTCTTCCTCTGCATGCTGTGCGCTTGTGACCGGCTGGGGGAGCAGGTACGGCGAGGAGGCAGGCCGGACGCCGCACGCATCCTCTCATAGGCTCGTGTGGCACCGGCTCTTGCCGTCACTAGAGGCGCAGCTTGATAACGTCAGACGCCGGGAAATTTGAAAAGGAAAGAGACCGCGGTTCCCTCCAGCTCTTGCCTGCAGCACCGCGATGTCTGAGACACCTGCTCCCCGCCAGGAAGGCCCTGATCCCACTACTGCCAGTACCGTGAGTCCCCTTCTGGGGGGTATATATTTCAGTCTTTTGACATTGAAATTCTAATTGGCATATCTGGTTGTTTCCTCTCCAGGGCAGCAAGGAGTCAAAGCCAAAATCCAAACTCCTAAAATGCTGCGCTTGTTCAAAGCGTCTCCCTGAGAACTACAAAAAAAGGTTGTGCAAATCTTGCACATCGGAAATTTGGAAAGAAGAACAACCAGATATTCTGTCTGAAATGAAATCTTTTATTGCAGACGAAATTAAGTCCTCTTTAGCCACCCTGACAACCCCCGCTAGTACTCCTATCCCCTCCAAGAAACGCAAGTTGTCCGCTATCTCCTCCTCTGAGGGCGAGGAGGTGGAAGTGGCTTCCATCTCATCCAGACAATTTCCTAATGAGGAACCCTTGTCTGACGGGGAAATTCCGGACGAGGATAAAAAATATTTCTTCTCCGCTGATGAAATGGAGGAGCTGCTGAGAGCAGTTAGATCCACAATGGGTATCGAAGATACCCCTAAACCTCGTACGGTACAAGACGAAATGTTTGGGGGCCTTAGATCTAAATCCCCTATAGTTTTTCCCATTAATGAAAATATAAAGGAGATGATAATGGAAGAATGGTCAGACCCGGAGAAGAGGTTAGGCGTTCCTAAGGAGTTCAGAAACAGGCTCTGCTTTGATCCGACTGAATGCAAACTTTACAATCAGACCCCTAAAGTGGATCTACAAGTGGCTAAGGTAGTAAAGAAGACCGCTCTACCCTTTGAAGACTCCTCACAGTTGAACGATCCTATGGATAGAAAGGCGGACGGGCTCCTAAAAAAATCCTGGGAATCAGCCATGTTTGGGGTCAAGACTAATATCGCTGCTACTTCTGTTGCTAGAGCAATGCATATATGGCTAGGGGAGTTGGACGTACACCTGAAAAATAAAACCCCAAGAGAAGAGATCAGAGACTCGCTCCCTCTTCTACGCTCCGCCACTGCATTCCTGGCCGATGCTTCTGCAGAGTCGATCCGCTTCTCAGCCAAGGATGCGGCTCTTTCTAATGCAGCCCGGCGGGCTTTATGGATGAAGGCCTGGTCCGGGGACAAGGCTTCCAAGGCTAAACTCTGCTCCATCCCCTTCTCAGGGGAATTTGTCTTCGGTCCCACTTGAACTTTTTAAACTCTACTATGTAACTATTGTATTTCATGTACCGTATTTTTTGCCCTATAAGACGCACCGGCCCATAAGATGCACCTAGGTTTTTGGGGAGGAAAATAAGAAAAAAATGTTTTTGAATCAAAAGGTGTGCTTTTGGTGGGTTTGGAACTAATGGTGGTCTGTGGATGACGGACACTGTTATGGGGGGATCTGTGGATGACGGACACTGTTATGGGGGGATCTGTGGATGACGGACACTGTTATGGGAGGATCTGTGGATGACGGACACTGTTATGGGAGGATCTGTGGATGACGGACACTGTTATGGGGGGGATCTGTGGATGACGGACACTGATATGGGGGGGATCTGTGGATGACGGACACTGTTATGGGGGGGGGGGGTCTGTGGATGACGGACACTGTTATGGCGGGATCTGTGGATGACGGACACTTATGGGGGGATCTGTGGATGACGGACACTCATGGGGGGATCTGTGGATGACGGACACTTATGGAGGGGATCTGTGGATGACGGACACTTATGGAGGGGATCTGTGGATGACGGACACTTATGGGGGGGATCTGTGGATGACGGACACTTATGGGGGGATCTGTGGATGACTGACACTTATGGGGGGGATCTGTGGATGACTGACACTTATGGGGGGGATCTGTGGATGACTGACACTTATGGGGGGATCTGTGGATGACGGACACTTATGGGGAGATCTGTGGATGACGGACACTGTTACAGGGGGGGGAATCTGTGGCTGGCACTGTTATAGGGGGGGGGGGATCTGTGGCTGGCACTGTTATAGGGGGGGGGGGATCTGTGGATGGCACTGTTACAGGGGGGGGATCTGTGGATGGCACTGTTACAGGGGGGGATCTGTGGATGGCACTGTTATATATGTGGCATCCATAGACCCCCCACCCCATAACAGTGCCATCCACAGACCCCCCCCCAGCCCATAACAAAGCCATCCACAGACCCCCACCCCTTAACTGTGCCATCCACAAATTCCGTGTGCCCCCCTGCCCGCCGCCGCCGCCCCCCAGTATACAAATATAAAATGTATTATTGAATTAAAAGTTATTAAACATGCCCCCCTCACTCCTAATAGTACTGTATATCCTAATTGCTTCTGTATAATGCGGGCCGGGTGGCCGGCGAGTCACTCACTGATGTCACTTGCCTGCGCCGCCTGCTTCATTCATAAAGGAGGCGGCGCAGGCACGTGACATCAGTGAGTTACGCTGCCGCCCGCCCAGCCTGCCTGCCGGCATTATACAGAAACAATTAGGATATACGGTACTATTAGGAGTGAGGGGGGCATGTTTAATAACTTTTAATTCAATAATACATTTTATATTAGAATACCGGAGCGGTGGGGCGGGGCTATAGTACAGTGACCGCACCGCCCCACCAGTATTGCCGGCCCCCAGCTCCTCCTCCCAGTCCCTTCCCCGGCCCCCGCTCCGTACATCGCATCCAGCGATGTTAAAACTGTCAGCATTCGCCCCATAAGACGCAGGGGCATTTTCCTCCCATTTTTGGGGAGGAAAAAGTGCGTCTTATGGGGCGAAAAATACGGTATATGTGGTCTTAGCCTCAAATATTTCATTTTCACAAGTGGTAACAGGAGAAAAAAACAACCCAAATTTTTCTACATAAGTACCACAATATCACCTATGTGGTCAAAAACCTTTTGGGCAAACTGCAGGGTTCAGAAAAGAAAGAGCACCACATGCTTAGTTTGGCAGAGGCTCTGAGATGACGTTAAAAAAAACAAAAACAAAAAAAACTCTCCAAGAAGTGACCACATTTCAGACACTACACCCCTTGCAAAGGGATGCAGTAAGCATTTTGACACATTCTATGTTTCTATCTATGTTTCTATCTGTATTTGAAACCCAATGTGGTGATTTACACAGCTTATACAGACAATTGTAGAATGCTTGTCTGAAGGCTTTTTCTTTTATTATGTTTTTATTGGGTCTATTTTGGGGTACATATGACTTTTTGAGATATATACACACTCACCTAAAAAATTATTAGGAACACCATACTAATACGGTGTTGGACCCCCTTTTGCCTTCAGAACTGCCTTAATTCTACGTGGCATTGATTCAACAAGGTGCTGATAGCATTCTTTAGAAATGTTGGCCCATATTGATAGGATAGCATCTTGCAGTTGATGGAGATTTGAGGGATGCACATCCAGGGCACAAAGCTCCCGTTCCACCACATCCCAAAGATGCTCTATTGGGTTGAGATCTGGTGACTGTGGGGGCAATTTTAGTACAGTGAACTCATTGTCATGTTCAAGAAACCAATTTGAAATGATTCGAGCTTTGTGACATGGTGCATTATCCTGCTGGAAGTAGCCATCAGAGGATGGATACATGTTCTCATTCTGTTTACGCCAAATTCGGACTCTACCATTTGAATGTCTCAACAGAAATCGAGACTCATCAGACCAGGCAACATTTTTCCAGTCTTCAACAGTTCAATTATGGTGAACTCATGCAAATTGTAGCCTCTTTTTCATATTTGTAGTGGAGATGAGTGGTACCCGGTGGGGTCTTCTGCTGTTGTAGCCCATCCGCCTCAAGGTTGTGCGTGTTGTGGCTTCACAAATGCTTTGCTGCATACCTCGGTTGTAACGAGTGGTTATTTCAGTCAACGTTGCTCTTCTATCAGTTTGAATCAGTCGGCCCATTCTCCTCTGACCTCTAGCATCCACAAGGAATTTTTGCCCACAGGACTGCCGCATACTGGATGTTTTTCCCTTTTCACACCATTCTTTGTAAACCCTAGAAATGGTTGTGCGCCAAAATCCCAGTAACTGAGCAGATTGTGAAATACTCAGACCGGCCCGTCTGGCACCAACAACCATGCCACGCTCAAAATTGCTTAAATCACCTTTCTTTCCCATTCTGACATTCAGTTTGGAGTTCAGGAGATTGTCTTGACCAGGACCACACCCCTAAATGCATTGAAGCAACTGCCATGTGATTGGTTGACTAGATAATTGCATTAATGAGAAATAGAACAGGTGTTCCTAATAATTCTTTAGGTGAGTGTATATATATATACACACAGTGGATACAAAAAGTCTACACACCCCTGTTAAAATGTCAGGTTTCTGTGATGTAAAAAATGTGACCTATAAACTGTACCACTCAATTGAAAAGCAAACTGAAATCTTTTTGGTGGAGGGAAGAAAAAAATAATATTAATAATGTGGTTGGGGATGTAGCTGTGTTCAGAATTAGGCAATCACATTCAAAATCATGTTAAATAGGAGTCAGCATACACCTGTCATCATTTAAAGTGCCTCTGATTAACCCCAAATAAAGTTAAGCTGCTCTAGTTGGTCTTTCCTGAAATTTTCTTAGTCGCATCCCACAGAAAAAGCCATGGTCCACAGAGAGCCATGGTCCAAAGCATCAGAGGGATCTCATTGTTAAAAGGTATCAGTCAGGAGAAGGGTACAAAAGAATTTCCAAGGCATTAGATATGCCATGGAACACATTGAAGACAGTTATCATCAAGTGGAGAAAATATGGCACAACAGTGACATTACCAAGAACTGGACGTCCCTCCAAAATTGATGAAAAGACGAGAAGAAAACTGGTCTGGGAGGCTACCAAGAGGCCTACAGCAACATTAAAGGAGCTGCAGCAATATCTGGCAAGTACTGGCTATGTGATACAAGTGACAACAATCTCCCGTATTCTTCATATGTCTGGGTTATGGGGTAGAGTGGCAAGAAAAAAGCCTTTTCTTACGAAGAAAATACATCCTAGCCAGGCTACATTTTGCAAAAACACATCTGAAGTCTCCAAAAAGCATGTGGGAAAAGGTGTTATGGTCTGATGAAACCAAGGTTGAACTTTTTGGCCATAATTCTAAAAGATATGTTTGGCACAAAAACAACACTGCACATCACCAAAAGAACACCATACCCACAGTGAAGCATGGTGGTTGCAGCATCATGCTTTGGGGCTGTTTTTCTTCAGCTGGAACTGGGGCCTTAGTTAAGCTAGAGGGAATTATGAACAGTTCTAAATACCAGTCTAAATTGGCACAAAACCTTCAGGCTTCTGCTAGAAAGCTGAACATGAATTGGAACTTCATCTTTCAGCATGACAACGACCCAAAGCATACATCCAAATCAACAAAGGAATGGCTTCACCAGAAGAAGATTAAAGTTTCGGAATGGCCCAGCCAGAGCCCAGACCTGAATCCGATAAAAAATCTGTGGGATGATCTGAAGAGGGCTGTGCACAGGAGATGCCCTCATAATCTGACAGATTTGGAGTGTTTTTGCAAAGAAGAGTGTGCAAATCTTGCCAAGTCAAATGTGCCATGCTGATAGACTCATACCCAAAAAGACTGAGTGCTGTAATAAAATCAAAAGGTGCAATGGCAGCACATCAGGCCAAATATAAATATGGAGGTGCAGGCCAATGGATCTGGTAACAAATCCAGGACAATATAAGAATTAAAAAAACTAGGGATGAGTGAACTTGTGTTTCAAGTTTTGTGTACAAGGTACAGGTTGGGGTTATGTAAGAATTCCGTTATGGATTCTGCTACCACAGACCATAACTAAGGGTCCATTCACACGTCCGCATAATAGGTCCGTATCCGTTCCGCAATTTTGGGGACCGCAAAAAAGTTGCGGACGTGTGAATGGACCCTTATGGTCCGTGGTAGCGGAATCCATAACAGAATTCTTAGATAACCTGAGCCTTGTATGCCGAACTTGAAACACAAGTTCACTCAACACTAGTCACAACGTTTTAGCTTATAGGTTGAAAAAAGACTCTGTGAATGAGCTGAAAACGTTGCGTCCACAGGAGTGAATAAAGTGTTTGAGAGTGCTGTCATTTTTTTCCTTTATCTATATATGTAACTGATCTCCTATCACCCCGACTGGGTACCTCCGTTGATGCTTGCTCCTATTGCTTCCCGAGGAGTCCAAGCACTCCACTTGACACAGTTAAGCACTGCCGACTCCACAAACTGCCGCAGCTTGGTTGGGTTCTCGTCGTCTTCTACCCACCCTGGACCTACGACAAGGTTTCCAGGTTCCAGTGGGTGATCCTCATAGCGATGCAGGAACAAGCTCGTACAAGAGCTAGGTATTATACTCTGGAGAGTATAATGATTATAGCAATCCCCAGAGTGTAGTTCTCCAATTCCCCAAACATGAGCCAAGAGTTCATGAAGGGTAGAACAGGACACTTTATTGGGGCAACATGCCAGCCTTTTATGCAGATCTTCCAGCAAGGGACACTCCCCATGGGGACCTTGAGGAAGACATAAACTAATCATATGCAATTACAGGCAGAAAACACACATGTGATACAATTAACCAACACAATGGTATAACGTAATCACTCACAGGCTGAAACTACCCATTTTTCATTTTGTAGAATAATGAGCCTGGGGGGGAAGGGGGGGGGGGTCTCCATAGTTCTGGGTCCATAGTCAATAGGAAGGAGGCTAGCCCTCAGGCCCTCAGGCCTCTCCAGCAACCCCAGTGACAGTTCAGTCCATCACATTTCTCCCCTCCCAACAGTAGACTAACCAGGTACTAGACGCCCAACTGGTCTGGACCTGTGTTAGTTGGACAAGATGAATCCAGAACCTCTTCCAACTGGTCCGCTTGACTCTGCTGCAGGAGAGTGATGCCATCCATATCATCTCCTGGGAAACCACACTGCCGCTGGGGAGAGAGGTTGGCTACCACTTCTCCCTGGAACGCCCTCTGCTGCTGGGGAGATCGACCGATTGTCTTCTCTCCCTGGAATGCTGCTGGGTGCTGGGTAGGGGTAGCGACCATCACCACTCCCAGTGATGTTTGCTGCTGAGATGAGGGACCGACAGTCTCCTCTCTCTGTGACACGGGCTGCCGCTGGGGAGAGAGACCGGTTGTCTCTTCTCCATTTATAATACACTGCCGACAGGGATCTGGGCTGGCTGCCCATCATTTCTGCAGGGCCGGTAGAGAGACCTCGGTCCCATCTCTACCTGCCGACTGTGGGTCCTCCCATAGTGCCTGGTATGCATCATCCAGCCAGGTCTCCTGCCATACCAGGGTCTCGTGCTCCAACACCCACCCCTTCAGGGGCTGTTCTCCCAGTAGAGGAATTTGCAGCTCCCATTGTATCCGCAACCTCTGCTCCTCACTGGGGAGACTCTCGCCCTGCCAACGCTGCACGTCCTCCAGGGCCTCGTGCGATACGCCTTTTTGGACTGCTTCCCTGTAATCTGGGAGATCCTCCTCTTCCTCATGGAACGCTGTCCAAGAACTAGCTGATTCCATGCTGCTGTCTCCAAGGGCGCTGTACGAGTACTAGCGTCGCCCTAATTATAAATCCACAAACCGTGTCTCCGAGCTGCTTCTCCTCGCACTAGGACGCCATCCCACTGCTGCCACCACTGTAACGGATCTCCTGGCACCCCGACTGGGTATCTCCGTTGATAGATGCTCAAAGTGCTTCCCGAGGAGTCCAAGCACTCCACTTGACACAGTAAGTACTGCCGACCCCACAAACCGCCGCAGCTTGGTTGGGATCTCGTCGTCTTCTACCCACCCTGGACCTACAACAAGGTTTCCACGTTCCAGTGGGTGACCCTCTCTTCTTTCAGAGAGTGATGCAGGAACAAGCTCTTACAAGAGCTAGAAATTATACTCGAGTATAATCATTATAACGAGTATAATGATTATGCCAATCCCAAGAGTGTAGTTCTCCAATTCCCCAAACATGAGCCAAGAGTTCATGAAGGGTAGAACAGGACACTTTAATGGGGCAACATGCCAGCCTTTTATGCAGGTCTTCCAGCAAGGGACACTCCCCATGGGTACCCTGTGGAAGACAAACCAATCACATGCAGTTACAGGCAGAAAACACACACGTGATACAATTAGTCAAAACAATGGGATAACGTAATCAATCACAGGCAGACAACACCCACCTGTGATACAATTAACCAACACAATGGGATAACGTAATCACTCAGGCAGAAACTACCCACTTTTCTATTTGTAGAATAAATGAGTTGGGGGGGTCTCCATAGTCCTGGGTCTATAGTCCATAGGAAGGAGGCTAGCCCTCAGGCCTCTCCAGCAGTCCCAGTGACGGTTCAGTCCATCACATTTCTCCCCACCCAACAAAAGACTAACCAGGTACAAGACCCCCAACGTGTCTGGACCTTGATTAGTTGGACAAGGGGGGGGGGGGGTCTATAGTCCATAGGAAGGAGGCTAGCCCTCAGGCTTTTCCAGCAGCCCCAGTGACGGTTCAGTCCGTCACAAGATATATTTTTATATATATATATTTTGGGGGGTTTCGCTCTGGTAGATACGGTAAGTGGATGCAGTACAGAGGCAAAACTTCAGTGTTTATTCACACTTGAGGCAAATGCACAAAACAATTTGTTACTTTGCAGTCTTAGTGTTTACTTCACACACACAATGGAAAGTACATCGTGGTGTAACCTCTGTAAGAAGGAACAAGGAGCCGTCATTGACGGAAGATACGTGTCACCGAGGTTCCTGGCCTTTTTCTTGAAGTGTCAGTTCTGTAGTGCAGTCTGACACTTCAGCTGTGAGAATGGCTGTAAATCCAATCCGGGCCGGTTCTTATTCGGAGCAGCCAAAGAGCAGGGTGGGTGGCTGTTCCCCACCGTTCCAGGCCGGGTTTTGGCTGGGATATAAAAACCCAGCCAGCAAGTTCAGCTGTGTGGATTATCCTCCATCTGCTAGTGGAGTGCTGGCAGTCTGAGTGTTGGAGCTTGAGTGTTTGGGCCTGGACTTGGCCTGCTACATTGCTGGTGGACAAAAGCACATGGACTACTGTTTCCTTCAAGGACTTATGTGCTGCAGCCTGGTGTGAACGAACACCAGACTCAAGGTGACTGTTTTTCCTGAAATTGTTATTTTGTCACTTTACGTCTGTGTGAATAAAACACTGCACTATTTAAGTTAAAGACGTTGTCATTGCCTCTGTACTGCGTCTACCAGAGCAGAAACCCCACATTTGGTGGAGGATGCGGGCAAACGCAGTGAGGCAGGCCTGAAGGCCGAAAAGTTTTTGTTTTTCCGGGCACAAGTGCATGTCCTACATTAAGCCGGCAAGGTTACGACCTGTATCCCCTGACAAAATGGAGGCGGTCATGAAGGCCCTCGTGGAGGCTAACTTGCAGCAGCGGGAGGCTAACAAGCAGCAACAAGAAACGAACCAGCTGCTATTGCAACATGTGATGGCATTGCAGGTGTCAGGAGCGTCCCAGAATGTCCACGATGCCCGGAAAGCTGTCCGCGCGGCGATTCCGAAGAGGACTCCCTCGGATGACGTCGAGACCTATCTGGCGGTCTTCGAAAAAGTGGCCGTGAGGGAAAAGTTACCCCGAGACCAGTGGGCTGAGGTCGTTGCTCCGTTCCTGGCGTCTGGTCCCCAGCAAGTATTGTTTGATCTCCCCGATGATCAGGCGGCCGACTACCCGACAGTAAAAGGTGAGATCCTGGCGAGACTCGTGGTGAATGTGTTGGTCCGGGCCCAGAGGGTGCATCAGTGGGAATATAACCCGGTTGAACCCGCCAGACCACATTATTATGATCTGCTGCACCGTTTGCAAAAATGGCTGCAGCCTGACATGTTGACTACCACTGCTATGTTGGATCGGCTGTTGGCGGATGTGTTTTGGAGGGCTTTGCCGTACCCTCTCTAGCACTGGATCGGCCAGGTGTCTCCTAATAACGCCCTGGAGATGGTCGACCTGGTGGAGCGCTACGAGGCCACCAGAAATCTACAGGGGGGTTCGTTTGGGAGGGGGCCAGTCAAATCCCAGAAAACTCCACCCCAGACCCGGCGGCCGGTGCCAGCTAGACCCGCCCGGGATGTCCCCCCTGCAGACCCAAACCCGGTGGTCTTCTGGCGTTGTCAGGAGCCTGGACACATAAGGGCCGATTGTCCCCATCGGGGAGAACCCATGGACACCAACTATGGCTACCGCCACTCATTATATGCCAGAAGGTTGTGTGCCACAGGAACTTCAGAGACTGTGGACAATAGCCACCTGTGCCAGGTGGAATTGGGGGGCACTCTGGCGGTGGCACTGCTGGATTCAGGGAGCCTGGTGTCCCTGGTAAGAGCTGCCCTGGTGCGGCCGGCTGAGTATACTGGCCGAAGAGTCAGCGTTGTCTGCATACATGGGGACTTAAAGGAGTATCTGTCACGGCGGACGTGCACTGTTAAACAGATAACACACCAACCAGGCTCTGGACGAGAGACGGGGGAAGGGTCACCTCCTAATTTATCCCTGACCTCTTTCCCTACAATGCTCAGCCCACAGACCAAATCTTGATGGTAGATTTGCTGTGTCCACCAGCCTATGCTAACAGAACCCTGAACTCCCTGAGATGGTGAAGTGGGGAGAAAGGAGCTGCCAGCTCGCACAGAACCTGGATGGGATAGATGACATAAACAACCAAACAAGAAAATACACTTATCTGCTGAGAGCAGGAACAAACAGCCAACCTTCCTTCCAAGACCACAATGAAGAGTATAATCCGCTCAGAGCACCTTAGCTGGAGACTATTTAAACTAATGACTCCACCCAGTGCACCTGATGCGAGGCGGATCCAGCACAGCATCAAAACAAATACTAGACTCGTGCTGCAATCCTGGCTGACCTCCGCACATCGTCAGAGTGAGGCATGACAGTACTCCCCCTTCTACGGGTGACCTCCGGACACCCTGGACCAACCTTATCCGGATGGGACCTATGAAAGGCCCTCACCAGACGGCTGGCGTTGACATCTGACGCCGGAACCCACATCCTCTCCTCAGGACCGTATCCCCTTCAGTGAACCAGGTACTGGAGGGAACCCCGCAGAACTCTTGAGTCGAGAATCCTGGAGATCTCAAACTCAAAGTTTCCCTCGACTAGAACAGGAGGAGGAGGCAATGGCGATGGTACCACCGGTTTAACATATTTTTTTAGTAAAGACTTGTGGAAGACATCGTGGATCCTCCAAGTCTGCGGCAGATCAAGTCGAAATGCAACAGGATTGATCACAGCAGAAATCTAATATGGACCAACAAATCTTGGACCCAGTTTCCAAGATGGCATTCTCAACTTGATATTCCTAGTGGACAACCACACCAAATCACCCACACACAGGTCCGGACCAGTCACACGTCTCCTGTCAGCCTGTCAGCCATTCGTTTATACCTCTCACCCATCCTCTCCAAATTCCCTTGAATCCCCCGCCAGATAGAGGATAAGGCAGAAGAGAATCTCTCCTCCTCTGGCATCCCGGAGGAACCAGACCCAGAAAAGGTACCAAACTGAGGATGGAAACCGTATGCGCCAAAAAATGGCGACTTACCTGTGGACTCCTGCCTACGGTTATTCAATGCAAATTCTGCTAAGGGCAAGAATGAGGACCAGTCCTCCTGATTCTCAGCCACAAAGCACCTCAAGTAGGTCTCCAGGTTTTGATTAGTACGCTCCGTCTGACCATTCGACTGTGGATGAAAAGCCGACGAGAAAGAAAGTTGAATGCCAAGTCGAGAGCAGAACGCCCTCCAAAACCTGGAGACAAACTGTGTGCCCCTATCAGAGACAATATCCGAAGAAATACCGTGCAATTTAACAATATTATCCACAAAAATCTGCGCAAGAGTCTTAGCGTTAGGCATACTTGATAGTGGTATAAAGTGAGCCATTTTACTGAAACGATCGACTACCACCAAGATCACTGTTCTCCCGGAGGAACTCGGTAGGTCCGTAATAAAGTCCATGGACAAATGTGTCCAAGGACGAGATGGAATAGACAATGGAAGAAGTGAACCAGGCGGTCGAGTATGAGCAACCTTAGACCGAGCGCAGGTTTCACAAGCTGCCACGTAATTCTCAATACTCTTACGCAAACCTGGCCACCAGAACCTCCGGGACACCAGATCACAGGTGGACTTACCACCAGGATGTCCAGCGAGAACAGTATCGTGATGTTCCTTGTATCGTAGGCCCTCAGGAACAAACAACCTCCCTGGGGGACACGAACCAGGAGCCTCCTCCTGAGCTCCCAACACCTCCATCTCCAATTCAGGGTACAGAGCGGAGACCACCACTCCATCCGCCAAAATCGGCGCTGGATCTTCTGAATCACCTCCCCCAGGGAAGCTGCGAGACAAGGCATCTGCCTTGACGTTCTTGACCCCTGGGCGAAAGGTAACCACGAAATTGAACCTGGTAAAAAACAATGACCATCTGGCCTGTCTAGGGTTCAGACGCTTGGCAGATTTCAGGTAAGCCAAATTCTTATGGTCTGTATACACAGTAACGGGGTGAGAAGCCCCCTCTAACCAGTGACGCCATTCTTTAAAGGCCAACTTGATCGCCAACAACTCCCTATCTCCAACATCATAATTCCTCTCAGCGACCGAGAGCTTCCTGGAGAAGAAGGCACACGGGACCCACTTGCCAGGAGAAGGACCCTGCAAAAGCACCGCCCCAACCCCCACCTCTGATGCATCAACCTCGACCACGAATGGCTGAGATACATCGGCTGCACTAGAATGGGAGCAGACGCAAAACGCTCCTTAATAGTCGAAAAGGCCTGCAATGCCTCATCCGACCAGACAGAGACATCAGCGCCCTTCTTGGTCATATCAGTAAGAGGTTTGACTAGCGTGGAATAATTCAAAATAAATTTTCTATAATAATTCGTAAACCCCAAAAATCGCATCAAAGCTTTCTGATTCTCCGGTCGGTCCCACTCCAGAACCGCCCGGACCTTTTCGGGGTCCATACGAAAACCAGAATCAGAAAGCATGTATCCCAAAAATGGAAGCTCTTGCACCGCAAACAAACATTTCTCCAATTTGGCGTATAACTTATTCTCCCGCAGGATCGTCAAAACCTGTCTCACATGATCCTGATGGGTCTTCAGATCAGGAGAATAAATTAAAATGTCATCAAGGTAGACTACTACGAACCTCCCCACCAAATGATGAAAAATATCATTGACGAATCGCTGAAATACCGCTGGCGCATTCGTCAACCCAAAAGGCATTACCAGGTTCTCAAAATGACCGTCGTGCGTATTAAAGGCCGTTTTCCACTCATCCCCCTCCTTGATCCTGATCAGATTGTATGCTCCTCTCAAATCCAACTTGGAGAACACCTTGGCTCCAACAATCTGATCAAAAAGATCAGAGATCAAAGGCAGGGGATATGGATCCCGGACTGTAATACGATTCAGCTCCCGGAAATCCAAACACGGTCTCAGTGATCCATCTTTCTTCTTCACGAAGAACAAACCTACAGCCACTGGAGACTTAGATGGTCTAATATGACCCTTTGCCAAACTCTCGGCGACATACTTTCGCATGACCTCTCTCTCGGGTTGAGAGAGGTTGTAGAGCCGAGACTTAGGCAACTTAGCCCCCGGAATGAGATTCACAGGACAATCATAGTCACGATGAGGGGGCAATTCCTGAGCCCCACCCTCCGCAAACACGTCCGAAAAATCTGAGAGATACTGAGGCAAGGCCGTAACGGACACTTCAGAAATAGATGTGACAAGACAATTATCCGAACAAAACTTGCTCCAACCAATGATTTGTCTCGCCTGCCAGTCTATAGTTGGGTTATGTTTAGACAACCATGGCAACCCCAAAACTATTGGAGCTGGCAAATCCTTCATGACGAAACAGGAAATAATCTCAGTATGTGAATCACCCACCCTTCAATGAATATCATGAACAACGTGAGTAAGGCTCCCTTGAGAAAGAGGGGAAGAATCAATGGCAAAAACACGAATCTCGTTCTCTAATGTGCAAATACTTAGTCCCAAACCCTGAAGAAACAGAAAGTCAATTAAATTTACCCCAGCACCACAATCAAGAAAAACATCAACAAACACATTTCGAGACTCTAGCGCCACCATAGCTGAAAGGAGAAAACGGGAACTGCAGGGAACTTGCACACCAGTCTGCTCCACCACACCATTCATACCACCAAGTGTGAGGGAGGTTTTTTTTTCTTTTTCTTTTTTCTTTATCACTCTCCCCTGTGGTTCAACATACGGACAAGAAAAAACAAAATGACCCCTCTTTCCACAAAAGAAACATAAATTGTGCGCTTTACGAAAGTCTCTACTATCCGAATGGAAAGATATCTGACCTAACTGCATGGGTTCCTCTCCTAGGCCAGAATAACAAGCAATATCTCCCTGGGCAGCTGGTGGAACAAAACTGCACGCGGGAGGAATCCCCTGCACAGAGGGACCCTTACCCCTCTCTCTGATACGTCTATCCAAACGTATCGCCAAAGACATTGCATTTTCCAAAGTATCAGGGTATTCATGAAAAGCCAGAGCATCCTTCAACCTTTCAGATAACCCCTGACAAAACTGGCTACGTAACGCGGGGTCGTTCCACCCCGACTCAGTAGCCCACCTCCTAAACTCTGTGCAGTAAATCTCAGCAGTATGTTTACCCTGTAGTAAGTTACGTAATTTTGATTCTGCCATTGAAACTCGATCTGGGTCATCGTAAATCAATCCCAGGGCTTTAAAAAATTCCTCCACCGACCGGAGAGCCAGAGAATCGGGCGGCAGGGAAAAAGCCCAGGATTGCGCGTCCCCTTTCAGCAAAGACATGACGATACCCACCCTCTGATCCTCATTACCTGATGAAAATGGGCACAAACGAAAGTACAACTTACATGATTCCTTGAAACTGAAAAAATCATCAGTACCCCCTGCAAATTTCTCCGGAAGAGCGACTTTAGGCTCCCCAACAATTTGACCTGTACCTGAAGCCAACACCCTCTGACACTGTGTGACCGTACTACGTAGATCCGCAACCTCCAGGGACAAACCCTGCATGCGGTCAACCAGTGCTTCAATTGACGCCATCCCATAAACACTGAGAAATGGCGGTCACAGTATGGCGGATTATAATGTCACGGCGGACGTGCACTGTTAAACAGATAACACACCAACCAGGCTCTGGACGAGAGACGGGGGAAGGGTCACCTCCTAATTTATCCCTGACCTCTTTCCCTACAATGCTCAGCCCACAGACCAAATCTTGATTGTAGATTTGCTGTGTCCACCAGCCTATGCTAACAGAACCCTGAACTCCCTGAGATGGTAAAGTGGGGAGAAAGGAGCTGCCAGCTCGCACAGAACCTGGATGGGATAGATGACATAAACAACCAAACAAGAAAATACACTTATCTGCTGAGAGCAGGAACAAACAGCCAACCTTCCTTCCAAGACCACAATGAAGAGTATAATCCGCTCAGAGCACCTTAGCTGGAGACTATTTAAACTAATGACTCCACCCAGTGCACCTGATTCGAGGCGGATCCAGTACAGCATCAAAACAAATACTAGACTCGTGCTGCAATCCTGGCTGACCTCCGCACATCGTCAGAGTGGGGCATGACAGTATCCCACCGCCCTGGTCTCTCTGTCAATGGTGGATGGCAGGTGGATGCATGAGGTGGCCGTCGCCACAAAGTTACCATATGAATTGATAATTGGGAGAGACTTCCCCGGGTTCACGGCACTCTGGCCGGATACGAAAGTTACTGATACCTGGGAGACAGATGTAACCCTAGCAGAGTGGCCTGACTCAGGGGGGAGGCCAGAACCTTGGGAACCTGAGTCACAGGGCCGATCCTACACGGGGTGCAGTGGGTGCCCCGCACCCCAGCGCTGTCACCCGAAAGGCGCCGAGCGCAGGGCCGGACTGGCCTGCCGGGATAGCGGGAAATTTCCCGGTGGGCCGGCAAGCCTGAGTGCCGCAAGGCCGCGGCCCTGGTGACAAGTGGGGGCGGCCGCGGCCGGCGGCAGGGCAGAGCAGGAGATGAGCGCCTCCATTGCGGAAGCGCTCATCTCCATAGTCATCTGTATTGCCGTCCTCAGGACGGCAATACAGATGCCTGTGCTGCGGCAGAGGAGGGAGAGGTGTGTCCCCTCCTGTTCCTCTGATAGGCTGCCGGCTTAGTGCTGGCAGCCTATCAGAGGCCGGTGCAGGCGGCGCGATGACGTCATCGCGTCGCCTGAGCCGTATAGCGAGGGACACAGACGGAAGAGGCGGCCTGCATCGCATCGCATTGCTGGAGGTAAGTATAAGTGTATTATTTTTTTTTATCTTTTTATATAGGTACAATACTGGGCTGGCACATGATAAGGGGGGCTACTGGGCTGGCACATAAGGGGGGCTACTGGGCTGGCACATAAGGGGGGACTACTGGGCTGGGCTGGCACATGATAAGGGGGGCTACTGGGCTGGCACATGATAAGGGGGGACTACTGGGCTGGCACATGATAAGGGGGGACTACTGGGCTGGCACATGATAAGGGGGGACTACTGGGCTGGCACATGATAAGGGGGGCTACTGGCACATGATATGGGGGGCTACTGGCACATGATATGGGGGCACTCTGGCTACTGGCACATGATATGGGGGCACTCTGGCTACTGGCACATGATAATGGGGGGGATCTGGCTACTGGCACATGATATGGGGGGGGGGCTCTGGCTACTGGCACATGATAAGGGGGGGGGGCTCTGGCTACTGGCACATGATATGGGGGGCTCTGGCTACTGACACATGATATGGGGGGGCTCTGGCTACTGACATGATATGGGGGGGCTCTGGCTACTGGCACATGATGGTGGGGGGGCTCTTATTACTGGCACATGATTGGGGGCATCTATGGGGGCACATCTTACTGCAGATTATTGGGGGGCACTATAGGGGCATCTACTGAGGCTAAAAAAGAAGATATTTTATATGGGGGCTCTGTATAGGGGCATTTTATACTGGGACACATTATGGTGGGTACTATGAGGAAGGGGGGGGGCACTATGGGGGTCATCTACGGGGGCACTGAGAAGGGGTATTTTATATTGGCACATTATGGGAACATTAGCTCAACTGGGGGCATTACAAATGTTTTGCATATTATAAGGAGAATTATTACTACTGGGGGGGCATTATGGTGGGCTTTATTACTCCCCCATGGTATGACCCCCTAGTAGCAGCACCAGCCTCTCCCTGCTATGCTATCCCTCTGCCCTTTCTCCAAATCCTTATTATGAAATCTTTCTCATTAGGTTAAAGCACAACATCAGCTCCGCCGAGCCCCCGGCCAAAGTGTTGAAGTGGCGTCCGAGATCCCCAAGGGCCAAGTCAAGTAACTGTAAGTTTTTATGGGGGTTCTACAAAAGAGCTATCGTGGGGCAAAATTCATATTCGTGTTTACACACGTGTTTTAAAATGAATGCTTTCTCCTATTATAAACAAGTAAATAATGACGCAATGCTGTGGGGCTGGTGTGCAACTTTTTCCAGGGCTGGTTTTTATCCCCAGTCCGGCCCTGGCCGAGCGAGCCGCCGGGACTTTTTTTTTTTTGACTTTTTTTTTTTTTTAAGCCGAGCAGCCGAGCCGCCGATTCGTGGGGCTGAAGTTGGGGGCTGAAGTTGTTGCCATAGAAACATTGTAAAGGGGAGGAGTTAGTAAGATAACCACGCCCATGTGGGGGCGCCAGAAATATTTCTGCACCCAGGCGCCTGTGACCCTAGGATCGGCCCTGCTGAGTCAGAAGGGCCAGCAGTAGGGGTGACCGCCACTTCGGTGGAAGAGGGGGAGACAACCCCGTTAAGTGTGATGGTGGGAGACTTAGAGGATTTGCCGCCGGGTCCTGAGCTGGCAGATCTCAATGTCTCTGGGGATAATTTCGGTACAGCACAACACCAGGATCCGACTCTATCTCGAGCCTGGGAAAATGTGGTAGTAGTTGAGGGTGAGCCGCAACAACCGGGGGCCGAATCTATGTTCCCCCATTTTGTGGTTCAACAGGAGATGCTGTACCGGGTAAATAAACTACGGGGTGAGCATATTGAACAGCTGGTGATGCCCGAGGCATATCGCAAGCTTGTGTTGGAATTAGCCCACCAACATGTTCTTAGGGGACACCTGGGCCAGCAGAAAACGCAGGACCGGATTTTACAGCGGTTCTACTGGCCCAGTGTGTTCAGAGAGGTAGAAGAGTTTTGCAAGTCTTGCCCAACCTGCCAGATAACCAGCCCCCAGCCACATTTCCGTAGTCCTCTGGTCCCTCTCCCGATTATTGAGGTTCCCTTCGAGCGGATCGCTATGGATCTCATAGGCCCAGTACCGAAGTCAGCTAGAGGGCACCAGCACATTCTGGTCATCCTCGACTACGCCACGCGGTACCCGGAGGCGGTGCCACTGCGTCATACGTCAGCTAAACTCATAGCTAAGGAGTTGATGGAAATGTTTTCTAGAGTGGGTCTGCCTAAGGAGGTTCTAACTGACCAAGAGACCCCATTTATGTCCAAGGTCATGAGGGAACTCTGTAAGTTGCTCCACATAAAACAGTTACGGACATCCGTGTATCATCCGCAAACGGATGGCCTGGTAAAGAGGTTTAACCAGATGTTAAAAAATATGTTGAAAAGAGTGGTGTCTAAGGATGGAAGGGACTGGGACCTTCTTCTGCCCTATATCCTGTTCGCAGTGTGAGAAGTGCCCCAGGCCTCTACCGGGTTCTCGCCATTCGAACTGCTATACGGCAGACACCCTCGTGGTTTATTGGACGTCGCCAAAGAGGCGTGGGAACAACAAACCACACCGCACAAAAGTGTAGTTGAGTATGTCACCCAGATGCAGGGACGGATGGAAACAGTGTTACCTCTGGTTAGGGAGCATATGGAGGCAGCGCAGCGAGCCCAGATTGGGGTCTATAATCGGCAGGCACGGGTCCGAAACTTTAACCCGGGTGATCGGGTGTTGGTTCTGGTACCGACTGTAGATAGTAAGTTCCTAGCTAGGTGGCAGGGGCCCTACGAGGTACTAGAAAAAATTGGACCGGTAGATTACAAAGTACACCAGCCAGGGAGGCGAAAGCCGCAGCAGGTGTACCATGTG
The DNA here is from genome assembly GCF_905171765.1 of Bufo bufo. Taxonomy (NCBI): domain Eukaryota; kingdom Metazoa; phylum Chordata; class Amphibia; order Anura; family Bufonidae; genus Bufo; species Bufo bufo. The sequence continues at coordinate 272,444,092 of NC_053391.1, read as the reverse complement.
AATCTGCTCAAGCCGTGGAAGGAAAGGGAAACCTGTACGGAAGACAGCCCACGACCAGGGTTCCTAGGGGAAGCGGTTTCAGCCCCTCAGTCTGAAGCAGGGGAAGCGGCTGTCACAGTGAAAATTGCTGACAGCCTCTCCTCTAAACAGGCTAAGGAAGACAGGGAGTTCATTAGCCGGAATACGGATGTGTTCTCAGACCTCCCTGGACGCACGTCCGTAATCCGGCATGACATTGTCACTGAGCCTCAGGCAAAAGTCCGGTTAAAACCGTACCGGGTACCCGAGGCTCGGCGACAAGCCATCACGGAGGAAGTGCAGCTAATGCTCCAGCTGGGTGTCATCGAGGAGTCAAAAAGTGAGTGGGCCAGTCCGATAGTATTAATACCCAAGCCAGACGGGACATTGCGGTTCTGTAATGACTTCCGCAAACTTAATGAGGTGTCCAAGTTTGACGCGTATCCCATGCCCCGAGTGGATGAGCTTATTGAAAAGTTGGGCCAAGCCCGGTATTTTACTGTGTTGGACCTCACCAAAGGGTACTGGCAGGTACTCTTGACGGAGGCGGCCAAAGAAAAAACGGCTTTCATCACGCCAGAGGGGCTGTATCAGTACAAGGTATTACCCTTTGGTCTACATGGCGCTCCCGCCACGTTTCAAAGGTTAATGGATATTGTACTCCGTCCACATCATCGATACGCTTCGGCGTACCTGGACGATATTGTTGTCCATAGCACCGACTGGGAAAGTCACTTACCTAAAGTACAGGCTGTAGTGGACTCCCTTAGGAAGGCTGGCTTAACCGCTAACCCAAAAAAGTGCTCGATAGGGTTAGAAGAGACCAAGTACCTGGGGTATGTCATTGGTCAAACCTCAGGTGAACAAAATTGAGGCAATTAGGAATTGGCCCCGACCTGTCACTACTCGGCAAGTAAAGTCGTTCCTGGGTCTGGTGGGGTACTATATGAGGTTTGTCCCCAATTTTGCTACAGTCGCCGCACCATTGACAGGCCTTTTGAAGGGACGCAAGTCAGTGACGGTCCACTGGAATGAGCAGGTGGAAAAGGCTTTCTCCGCTTTGAAGTCGGCCCTGTGTGGGTCCCCGGTTTTGGTGACGCCTGACTTCAAAAGGGAGTTTATAGTGCAGACCGATGCCTCCGAGGTAGGTCTCGGTGCTGTACTATCTCAAGATATTGACGGGGAGGAGCATCCCGTTGTCTTCCTCAGCCGGAAGCTCACCCCAGCCGAGACTAGGTACAGTATAGTGGAAAGAGAGTGCCTGGCCTTCAAGTGGGCAGTCGAGTCTCTCCGCTACTACCTTTTGGGGAGAAGGTTCCGTCTGGTGACCGACCACTCCCCTCTGAAATGGATGAGCCAGGCCAAAGAGAGGAATGCTCGGGTCACCAGGTGGTTCTTATCTTTGCAAAATGTTAAGTTTTCCGTGGAACACAGGGCAGGCAGGTTACAGGGAAACGTGGATGCCCTGTCCCGCGTACACTGTCTGGCAAATGTTCACCCCCTCAGGGTTAAACAAAGGGGGGAGGTATGTACTCGGTGAGGTAAGAACCGGATTTTTTCCTGAAGTGTCAGTTCTGTAGTGCAGTCTGACACTTCAGCTGTGAGAATGGCTGTAAAGCCAATCCGGGCTGGTTCTTATTGGGAGCAGCCAAAGAGCAGGGTAAGTGGCTGTTCCCCACGGTTCCAGGCCGGGTTTTTGCTGGGATATAAAAACCCAGCCAGCAAGTTCAGCTGTGTGGATTATCCTCCATCTGCTAGTGGAGTGCTGGCAGTCTGAGTGTTGGAGCTTGAGTGTTTGGGCCTGGACTAGGCCTGCTACATTGCTGGTGGACAAAAGCACATGGACTACTGTTTCCTTCAAGGACTTATGTGCTGCAGCCTGGTGTGAACAAACACCAGACTCAAGGTGACTGTTTTTCCTGAAATTGTTATTTTGTCACTTTACGTCTGTGTGAATAAAACACTGCACTATTTAAGTTAAAGACGTTGTCATTGCCTCTGTACTGCGTCCGCAAGCCTGTCTACCAGAGCAAAATCCCCACACGTCACACAAAATGGAAAGTTCAACTTGATGTCATTTCTGCCTTCAGCAGTTCACGGCAGACTTTATGGGGCCTGTTTCCTCAGATCATGGGTCTCAGCCCCCCAACCTGGCACCAAGCCTTAGATCCCAACACAGATATCCTGCTGCTGAGCCCAGCTGCCTATTTAAGGACAGCCAGGTGCTACCAAAAACCCGGACCAGCAATTAAAATCCAGTCCGGTATTTGACCCCACCTGGTTGCAAATCAGCCCAGCGGAAAATACCTGTTTTCCCAGACCATTCCCCTCACTGTGTCACATACGCCCCCCCCCCCCCCTTTGTTCAACCCTGAGGGGGTGAACACTCGCCAGAAAATGTACTCTGGACAGGGCATCTGCGTTTCCCTGCAACCGGCCTGCCCTGTGTTCCACTGTAAATTTAAAGTTCTGTAGGGAAAGGAACCATCTAATGACCCAGGTATTTGGCCTGGCTCATCCACTTTGAGAGGGGAGTGGTCGGTTACCAGAAGAAATTTTCTAACCAACAAATAATAATGGAGAGACTCGAGTGCCCACTTGATAGCCAGGCACTCTCTCTCCACTATACTGTACCTGGTCTTGGCTGGGGTAAGCTTACGGCTGAGGAAGACAACGGGATGCTCTTCCCCATTGACTTCCTGAGACAGTACAGCACCGAGGCCTACTTCGGAGGCATCGGTCTGTACTATAAATTCCTTTTTGAAGTCGGGTGTCACCAAAACCTGAGACCCGCACAGGGCCGACTTAAAAGCGGAGAAAGCCTCTCCCACCTGATCATCCCAGTGAACCATCACTGACATGCGTCCCTTTCAAGTGCCCTGTCAATGGCGCGGCCACCATAGCAAAGTGGGGGACAAACCTCATGTAATAGCCCACCATTCCCAGGAATTAATTTATTTGCCTAGTGGTGACAGGTCGGTGCCAATTCCGTATCTCCTCTATTTTGTTCACTTGGGGCTTGATGACTCTGTGCCAAATGATATACCACAGGTACTTAAACTCTTCTAACCCTATCGCACATTTTTTTGGGTTAGCGGTTAGGCCAGCTTTCTGAAAGGAGTTCACTACAGCCTGCACTTTGGGTAGGTGACTTTCCAAGTCAGTACTGTGGATGACAATATCGTCCAGGTAAGCCGAAGCGTACCGACGATGTGGACGAAGCACAATGTCCATAAGTCTTTTAAAAGTGGCAGGGGCGCCATGCAGACCAAAGGGTAACACCTTATATTGGTACAGCCCCTCTGGTAGCCTACGTCAAAGGTACCTGTTGTAACCTTTGGTGAGGTCCAAAACAGAAAAATAACCTCTCGATAAGCTCATCTACCCGGGGCATTGGATACGCATTGAATTTGGAAATCTCGTTTAGTTTACGAAAATGATTACAGAACCGTAACATCCTGTAAGGTTTGGGTATTAAAACAACAGGATTGGCCCACTCACTTTTAGACTCCTCAATAACGTCTAGTTGCAGCATTAGCTGCACTTCCTCCGAGATGGCTTGTCGCCGAACCTCGGGTACCCGGTATGGTTTTAACCGGACTTTTGCCTCAGGCTCAGTGACAATGTCATGCTGAAGTGTGGAAGTGCGTCCGGGGAGGTCTGAGAACACATCCGTGTTCCTGCTGACAATCTCCCTGGCCTCCTGAATCTGTTTAGAGGAGAGGCTGTCAGCAATCTTCACTGTGGCAACTGCTTCCCATGCATCAGACCAAGGGGCCGGAACCTCTTCCCCTAGAAAACTCGCCTGCAGGCTGTCGTTAGTACCGGTCTCCCTATCTTTCCAAGGTTTGAGTAAATTCACATGGTACACCTGCTCCGGCTTCCGCCGCCCTGGCTGATGTACCTTGTAGTTTACCTCTCCAACTTTTTTGATTACTTCGTAGAATCCCTGCCAGGAACTTACTGTCCACGGTCGGTACCAGAACCAAAACCCGATCTCCCGGGTTAAATATCCGGACTCGAGCCTGCCGAACATAAGATAGGGCAGAAGGATGTCCCAGTCCTTCCCATCCTTAGACATCACTCTTTTTAACATGTTTTTTAATGTTTGGTTAAACCTTTCTACCAGGGCTGTCAGTTTGCGGATGATAAACGGACGTCCGTAGCTGTTTGATGTGCAGCAACTTAGAGTTTCCTCATGACCTTGGACATAAAAGGGGTCCCCTGGTCAGTCAGAACCTCTTTAGGTAGCCCCACTCGGGAAAACATCTCCATTAACTCCAAATTTCCGGCGGCAGACATGAAGAATAACAGGGTGTATCTGGAAGGTTAAAGAGGTTAAAGATGACGTAGCGGAGGGGGCTGCGCCATTTGCCTCGGCTGTGGGAGGATATTTCTGGATCAGGAGCCGTGCTTGGGCTTCAAATTAAGGCAGGCTGGGCACTGCAGGGGGGCGTTACTGGGCTCCAGAGATGAAAAAAAAAAAACGCCCCTCTGGGTACCTTGGAGGTTCATTTGCATAACAGAAAAAGAGCTTTTTTTATCAAAATGACAACACGAAATGAAGAAAGAAGACCACTGCAGGAAATAATGTAGTTTATTGAACATGGCAATGGTGACAGCTTAAAATAATAAAACCAGGTGACAGATTCCCTTTAAGATATATTGCATGGGCAATAACTCCTGGAAAAATTACAGCCTGATTGGACATGCATGTCAGGAACAGTGGGAAGTCATAGTAGGCCCTTAACAGTCATTTTTTGGACTATTTTGATGGCATGTAAAAATTGAGTCAAGCCTTCTTAAGGCACCAAACGTAACTACTTAGCTTAACTACTTAAGATACCGTGCCTTAACAAAGTTGCCACTTTGGGTTACGCAGCAGGCAGCGCATTACAGCTGGTCCATCATCAGCTGCCTAAAACTCTGGAACAGAGGTCCAGATGAAAAAAAATAATTATATTTCCTTTAGGACCCTAGGGAACATCGGATTTCGAGGGTCGGATTTCTAGGTTGGTCCACTTGACATGGAATGACCCTTAAGTTAAAAATACTAACAACTACATATAAGGCCATCCACAACCAGTACCCTCCTTACATCTCTGACCTGCTTTCTCTATACATCCCTAAACATAATCTTAAATCCTTACAGAACCTTCTCCTCAGTTCTCCTCTCACAATCGAATACAAGATTTCTCATGTGCCTCTACTCTACTTTGGAACTCACTACCCCAGTAGATCAGACTGTCCACCAACAGCCAAACCTTCAAAAGTACCTCGAAAACCTACCTTTTTATGAAAGCCTACCTCCTGCAAGAAGCACATTGCCACCACACAGCCAAATGAGCAGCATTTACCCTCACCTAATGTGTTCATACCCCTTCCTTTGTGTGTAGATTGTCCATGAGAGCAGGGTCCTTTCCCCCTGGTATACCAGTCTGTTAACAGTTACTTGCTTATTGTATTTTTATAGTATGTATGTATAACCCCCTCTTAATGTACTGCGGCATGGAATTAATGGCGCTTGTGAGAGAAGGATTTATGATTTTATGAATATATAATGAGAATATTCTGTAGTACACATTTCTGTCCACTAGATGGCTGCAAACCATATGTATGAGAAGGTCAATGAGGGAGGGGGAAGAGGGGATTCTGAAACCACTCCTATCAGGTTAAGGAGCCAATAGCCTCTTCTTAAGGAACACCCCTTTTGTGATGTCATGTCTGCTATTTAAGTGAATGTACTGTGAATAAAAGGCTCTCGCCTGCTCTCTTCTACCATGGCTCAAAGAGGATGAGAAGATGCTTTCATGAAACCACCTAGTGTCTGGTCTCATTATAAAGCAGTATGCTGTACACATACTCTTCTAATTGATTTGGCACCACACAAAGAAGAAGGAGAGTCGCATGAATTGCGACGACAAAATGGCGCCAACGTGGGGCAGACAGCTTGCGTAACTTCCGATTCAAACGCCACGAGAGCGACTTAAACGGAACCATCAGACGAGATCACATGCCGGCAAGGTAAGAAAGCTTTATTTCTTACAAATCTCCTCTGTAACTTCCGCTTTTGTGGGTTCTCAAGAGTTGAATTGGTGTTATGGCGATATAAGGGTTCAAATTATAGCTGATCTGTCTGTTAGAAAGAACCTATTGAAATATTCCTTCTTTGTGTGGTAGAACATGCTGGAACTAAACGGAAATTGTTAGACAGCTGAGCCGGATATCCTGTGACGTAGAATTAGTTCCCAGTCAAGGTTCTGACGAGAACCTTGGGAAAAGGGTTAATACCAATTGCCATAGGCAATTGGAAGTTAAGATTTTGTATCCCGGTGAATTGACTAGGGGTCTTCACTTTGAGAGATTGTGGGGTCAATACTATTATTTCATTTGAGCTGTGTGCAACTGCGCTTAAGTTTGTGGGTTCGGTGGCGATTACTTATAGTAATCGGATTCCGTTTGAGCTTTGTGCAACTACGCTTAAGTTTGCGGGTTTGATAAGTAGCAATTGTTAGAGCTTTGTGCAACTACAATAATGGGAAATTCGAATGTTACAGGACAGAGTAAAGAGATATTAACGGCGACTCAGTTGATGCGAGAAAAGAAAGGAAAAGTTTCAGTGAGAAATAAAAGTTGAAAGCATTCTGTCATACTAAGTAGCAGCGATTTCCGGTATTATCCGTAAATATGCAGTTTTGTGTAAAAGTTCCCCCTAGATGTTGCAAATGCAGTAGGAGATAGATTAAATTAAAGTTGTGGAAAAGTGTAGAGGGAAAGTTGAAAGTAATTGAGAAGAATGGACAATATGGCTATAGTAAAATGGAGGATTTGGATGTGGTAAGGGAACAAAGAGAGTTGGCCATGCGGCATTCCCTTCCCCCCACCACATGTGTTGTAACTAAGTAATCCTGGGTCTTGTGGTCCATCAAAGACTACCTATTGCTTTTTCTGTCAGCTCCTCCTCTACACCAGGTGCTGAAATGTGCTAATCAGCACCACCCACTGTGCCTTCCTGCTCCCTCTAGCCTTTCCCCACCCCCCAAAAACTCTTTCCTTAGGCTGAAAATAACCCTTCCCAATTGTATGTCCCATCAGTTAAAAAGTTACCTGCAGTAATTGCCCCTATGATGCCTACTAGAAATATTCCAGTGTCCAATCCTATCAATCTAAGGTTGCACCCATTCTAAGTCCTTATTCAGGTATGAGTGAAAGTGTAGGGATATCTGCATCATTATATGATGTATGACATATACTACACCCAGTAGTAACATCAATTTTGCCATGATGAATAGAATTCCCAATTCAGAGGACTTACTTATGCTGCTTTATAGAAAATTAGTTAAAATATGGAGAGTTTTCTCATATTATTTATGAGATTTAGAAAATTGAGTCCAATGGAGAGCTGGGGATTTAATGCATAGTGAAAATCAGTGAGTCTGTGATGAAGTGTTTAGATCATCGGTCAGTCACATTGTCCTCAGGACAGAGTATGTGGAGAAAGTTTTCACTAGACTCCAGAAAAGTTGGGTGGATTTGGATTTTTGAGATTACCTTATCTATGCATGAGAAAATCCTAAGTGCTGCCTTTGTGTATGATCTTGAGAATCATCTAGAAAGGTCTAGTGTTGGCTAGGCTTGAGAGAAGTTAATTTTGTCCCTATTTTGTCATATTGTTAAAGTTAAAATCAAACAAAGACCTAAGGTGGGCGTGGCTGCCTATCAGTCCTCCCCACAAGGGGGGGGAGGAAGACTTTGTATGTACTTGCCCACTTCCTCGCCTGTGGGAGGAAGACAAATGTTCAGCCCCTTCAAATGAAACACCCATAGGAAATTAACAACCCAGAATCAAATACTGGATCCCTATTATTTAAATAATCCTTGGGATCTTACATTGCCTCATAGCAAACATGTTCCATGATCTCTCATGGCTAAGGGTAGTATCACATGTGTAGGAGCATCTAGTAATGCAATTCCTACTCCTCTCACCAATTAATCACCGTCTTAAGGGTGTGCAAAATTAGATCCGATCACTCTGCTGCATCTGGAGGGGGGGAGGCTGGGAGTAGTAAATACAAATACTTTTTCCCACCTCTGTAAATAAAAATTCAAATTCAAATTTAATGTCTCCAATTAATAACCACATTTTTGAGTTTCTGGTAGATCATTTCAGGTTCCTGGAAGATGGATCATTTCGGACAGGATATGCTGTTCCTACTTAATCTGATGTTGTCAAGAAAGAACCACTCCGTCCAGCAATGTCAGTGCAGGAGACAGAGCTGAAGACACTCGCTGAGGTTGGTAAGATGGCTGAGGGTAAGACTGCTAACATCCAGGTATGCCTTCGGTATCACTCATTGTTATGGTCTAATCTAGTGAAGCAGAGATTTTGTTGGATCCATGGGTAAGCCCATCAATAATGAATGCTGAGTGTATGAAAGATGTTTGATGCCCTGATACTGCCTGAGAAGGTAGAGGTTACATTATTACCTGAAGTCTACCCTAAGTGGAAATCTGTGTGATAAAGGATGGCTTAAGGCCAGTGGACTTCCAAAAAGTTTGTCTTTTTCAGATACAGGTTACAGAGGCTGAAAGGAAACATCAAAGGATAAAGGTAGAAGTGATAATAGGACTCTGGAGAGTTGGTAATAAACTCTTCCTTCAGAGGGCACTCCACCTAAAGAGGATGGATTTAGAACATGGGCAAATCGAGAGAGAGAAGGTGTGATTGGGTTCTGTGGTGGACGGCTCCTGGGTTCAGCAATGCTGCCACTAGGTGAATGCTGTAATAATGATGGGAGAACTATGGGAGTTCCAGGAAGGCATATGCCAAGGTCATCTTACCCATTTCAGAGACTGCGGATTGACTACATTCGGAACAAAGGTGGAACAGTGTGAATATGTCTGTGTCTATATTGATCTCTTTCCAGGATATTCGGAGATTTGGCCTGTAGCGAAGGCTACAGCTAAAAGATACTGACTGAGGTGAGAGTACCTATCCCTGGGGTTTTTCTTCATCCGATATATACATCTAACCGGAAGATAGGCCTAAGGCCTTATGAAGTACTCTTTGGGAATGCTCCTGGATTAGGTGTCTATTTCCCCAATAGTTCCAGATGCAGCATAGTAGTTTTCCAAATTATGTTGTCTGTTGCACAATTTATTGTCTAATGTGTATTTCCAAGTTTTAGTTGTTTCCTAGAATCCAGACTGTATAGAAGCGATTCATTCTTCACAATCAGGAGATTGGATAGTGGTGAAACAAGAGACGTGTGGAAAGTCCTAGAGCTACGGTTTGAAGATCTACATCAAGTCCTGATGACCACCGCCACTGCTGTTGAATTGCAAGGAAAAACTGATCGTATTGCAATCAAGTGCCAGGACTATAAGAGCCATAATGTTGTTTCATGCCTTATTGTTTGTTCCATATTGTACAAAGGGGAAATCACAGTCAAATCAAATTCCAACGGTGTTATATTATCAAGATGAGTCAGGAACAACTAAGTTGACTTTTGCAGTATAGGGGACTGTAAGACAGATGACAGATAGGACACTTGGTTTTGGTCTGATAAGTACATCTGTGTGACTGGAACTGACCCAGTCTATGGTAATTGTATTTAAATATGACCAGACCAACTGTGGATATTGGAAATTAACAGAATGGAGTACTAATCTGAAATGTTGTGAATATATACCAGTGGAAACTACCTCTAGAGTCAGTAAAGGCGAAGGTTTGTCCCATAGAATGACTATCCTGAAGGGAACCCCACCAAACAGTTGTAAACATGATGAATGTAATCCTCTGTTCCTGTCCATTAGAAATCCTTTACAACAGGATTTGGGGATATATGTGTTAGGAGCATGTGTAAGTGACCAAGATCCCCTAGGCAAATTTAGAATGTTGGTAAGGGAGAAACCTCAAAGTTTAGTTGCTTCTGTGGCTCCTACATCCTTACCTATAATTGACATTAAATATTTGGCCAAATTTAAAATATAATGACAAACTGACCTTAGAGACAGGATTTATACAGGAAAGCCCTTTGGTGTTTTCCCTCCAGGATATTGTTCTTACATAATTCAGCTGAAGAAGACAAGTAGTGACTCTAACGTTTACTCTGACAGTTGGTTTATCAACCAAAATTATCAAAACGCAGATATCTGGTGATTGTGTGGAGATTTGAAACTCCGACCCAGGATGCAGGTAGAATGAAGTGGTCAATGTACCCTGATCAAGTCCTGATCGGGTACTGATGCCATTTGTTCTATTCTCACCTCCTGAGTAGGATCAAATCAGAAAACATTGTCTGGTCACGACTAAGGAGGTCACTGCCTACATCCTTTGACTCACGTTTATACATGGATACATGGATGCCATAGGAGTCTGTAGTAGAGTTTCTGATTAATTTAAAGCAAAAAGTCAGATAGTTGCAGGATTCGAGTCATTAATTCCCATGATTAGTAGTATAAAAAAAAATAATAATAATAATTTTTTTTGATTGGATTAACATATCTATTGTCATCAACAGAGATTTGTGAATTATATCTGTGATGCTGTGCAGAGAATGGTGGAACAACTGAGCTCTTTTCCAGTGATGACTCTACAGAACCGACTGGTCCTTGACAGCAGAAAAAGGAGGGGTCTACAGGAACTGCTGCATCTACATTCCGGACAACACTGCCCCTGATGGAAGGATCACCAAGGATCTGAAGAAACTGATGGAAGGATCACCAAGGATCTGAAGAAACTGATGAACTCTATCAAATGAACTGATGGGAAAAATTCTGAAATTAATATCATGGCCAGAATAATGTTTTGGGAACTGGTTCAGCGACTACAATGTTATTAGAATTTGGTTTTAATGGGCTGTCATATAGTTCTACATTTTAGGAAAATTGTTTTGAAAATGTATAATACATCAATGCCCACACTATGTATATGTGCTGTGCCCCTGTCAAAGACAAAGATTATTCCATCCTTAAGTAAATAAAACCTTGTTGATGGTTGTGGTGTAAATAGGACAAGGTGAAGGCAAACCCGAAAGAGAGTTGAGGGGACCTGGTGAAGCAATAAGGAAAGTCCAGCTCTTCGCTGTTTAGGGCGTTGGTCTATTTCCCGCAAAAGGAGGGATTTGTGAGAGAAGGATTTATGATTTTATGAATATATAATGAGAATATTCTGTAGTACACATTTCTGTCCACTAGATGGCTGCAAACCATATGTATGAGAAGGTCAATGAGGGAGGGGGAAGAGGGGATTCTGAAACCACTCCTATCAGGTTAAGGAGCCAATAGCCTCTTCTTAAGGAACACCCCTTTTGTGATGTCATGTCTGCTATTTAAGTGAATGTACTGTGAATAAAAGGCTCTCGCCTGCTCTCTTCTACCATGGCTCAAAGAGGATGAGAAGATGCTTTCATGAAACCACCTAGTGTCTGGTCTCATTATAAAGCAGTATGCTGTACACATACTCTTCTAATTGATTTGGCACCACACAAAGAAGAAGGAGAGTCGCATGAATTGCGACGACACGCTTTCAAATAAATAATAATTATAATGTTTACTTGCTGCTTGGTCTCCTGCTCTAATGGCCCAGAACAGCAGAATCGCTGATCCTAGTTGTTTACCCCATTAGATGCCACAGTATTGACCACGGCATGTAGGTGGTTTCAGAGGGATGGGACTCCCTCTGTTAGCCATCGGCACCCACCACGATTAAGATGGCAAAGTTGCCAATGTCTGTAAACTGCAGCCAGGGGCCTTATGAAGGCCCCAAGGTCTGCCTTCAGTGTTTTTCTAGGCTGGTGATCAGTATCCTACTGACAGCATAATACAATGCACTATATAAGTAGTGCAGTGTATTATGGAAGCTTGGCTTGAGCGAATTAAGCTTGGGATAGTCTGTGCACACGACCGTTGTTCTGGTCCGCATCCGAGCCACAGTGCTGTCCGCATCCGTTGCTCCGTTCCGTGGCCCCGCCCAAAAAATATAGCATGTCCTATTCTTGTCCATTTTGCGGACAAGAATAGGCATTTCTACAATGGGCCGCCCGTTCCGTTAATTGCGGAAGGCACACCCAGCTTTCATTTTTTGCGGATCGCGGTAGCCTTAGGGTGATTGTCCCTCATCAGTGCAGAGCAGAGAGTACTGGCTTAACTGGGTGAGACAAGCATATTGGACAAGGATAGGACATTTGTGAAAGAATGCTATAGCAGCAGGCTCTCAGCCATGTATTTTGCGGATCTGATATTACTGAAAAAACAGTATGGTGATTGTGGTTTTGGCCCTCATCTGATCCACATTTTTTGTGGATCAGTTCTGGACCCATTAATCTCAATGGGGCTGCAAAAGATGCAGAAAACCCACCCCTGTGCTGTCCGCACCCATAAGTCCCTGCAAGAAAATACATGTCCTAATCTTGTCCATTTTGCGGAAAGTAAAGGACATTTGTAAAGGAGTGCAAAAAAAATGGCAGCAGACTCTCAGCCAGTATTTTTGTTTTGCAGATATGCGATTTGCCGACCGCAAAAATGGATACGGTCGTGTGCAGGAGCCCTTAATCAGGTGAACCACAGCTATGTGTCTGTGCAAGATGTTTCATAGGGAGGTCGCTGGTAACAGATTCCCTTTAAAAAATAAAACAAAAAACAGTTTTTTTGGTTTTTCATTTTTCTTCCCTATCTTCCTTGAGCCATACCTTTTTTTTTTCGTTCACATAGCTGTATGAGGCCTTCGTTTTTGCTGGACAAGTTGTACTTTCTAATGGCACCATTTAATATGGCATACAATGTACTGGGAAGCAGGAAAAAAATAAAAAATTGGGTGGAATTAGGAAAAGAAACCGCAATACCTGCACTGTTTTACGTGTTTTGTTCCCACAGCGTTCTATTTGCAGAAAAACTGACCGGTGCCCTTCATTCTCTGCGTCAGTACGATTACAACAATACGACATATGTATAGGTTTTTATGTCTAAATAGTGTAAAAATAGATTTAAATTAAAAATATATATTTTTTTTTACATCACCATATTCTGACCCCCATAACTTTTTTTTATAGCTATAACTACTGAGCTGTGTGGGGCTAATTTTTTGCAGGACAACCTGTAGTTTTAATTGATACCATTTTGGAGTGTGTGTGACTTTTCTGACTTGATCACGGCATCTAAAGGAAACCCGCCGACCATTATGCCAAACTCAAATACTTTACAAATTAGAAACATAATCAACACTAATCGCTTTGGAGAAACAAAATATTCTTTTTTAAAGGAGATAAACAGGATCAGGGCTCATGCAGATGAATGTAAGTGCCCCATGCTTGTATTGCAGACCGTAAACATTTGATCCGCAATATACGGGCACTGGTCATGAGCCACTCTGTGGTGCGGATTGGAAGCCACGGAAGCACTATGAAGCCACTTTCATGGGCTTACAGATCCATGCCTCTGATAACGACATGTCCTATCTTTTGTCGTATCTTGGGGATCGAAGACCCATTCAATGGGTCTGTATCCATGATAAGGAGAGCACAAGGCCAGATGTGCATATCTTTGCATTATAGTTTTTCTGTGATGAGGTTCCACTCCTAGTTTTGGCTTACAAATACTAATGCAAAATATCGCCCAAAATATGAAAGTGTGAAGGAGGTCTTTAAATACATTTCTTCTTTCTTCCAAAAATTGTGCCCCACTTGATCATAGGTTGTGTGTGGTATTGCCAAATCAGTTCTATTGAAGCTAATAGGACTGAACTGTGATACTACACACAACTTGTGGATAGGCATCACGTAGCATTGTTTTATTTAAAAACCTTTAGTGGCCTTATAAATATTTTATACCCAACTTCTGCTCATTACATACAGAACATCAGGTTGTCCATCTGTACCTGTCAGGATATGCAGACATAATTTTTGACATACAGGGATGCATAAGTATGGATGTTGTGCTCTGAAAATGATTAGCAGGTGGTCAGGCAGCACTTAGAATATTGTGCTTTCAGGTAGCCCCAGAAAACAAAGAGTTTAGAATGTATGCCACAGTATAAGCATGCAGTAATCTACTTGATCATGGGTGAGGACACATGTCTTGGTTTCGTTGCCAAGGTTTCTAAAATCATGGCAAAAATGCAATATGCCCTCAAGGCATTATATAAGATTACAAAAAAGGGTCTGCTTTTTCTGCCACCATGGTAGATGGGCTGTGTTTGATATTGCAGTTCAGCCCTACATGCCATAGCAGCCACAGGCCTTGACCAAAGCTATAACTCTTTCTGTAAGGAAGAAAATCAATCCTCTTTCATACAGTAATAAAAACATTAAAATATTTTCACATATTAAGCAAGATATTACATTGTTTAGGCAGCTACTGTCCATTTGAGAGGCCTTCAACGATAAAACTACTGCAAAAGTTATTGACTATGACTAAATTACTATAAAAGTTATTATAGCCTAAGGAAAAGCCACATGGATCGCATAAAAATCATGCAGAAACAGCATGTTGGTGTGATTTTCCAACTTATTATTAATAGCACTCCAGGTAAACTTCTGTTTGCATGCAAAACCATGCACCAGTTAATGAAGAGACCCTTAGGCCTCTTTCACACAAGCGAGTCGGATTGGCTCCGGATGCGTTCAGTGAAACACCATTTTGCAAGCAAGTTCAGTCAGTTTTGTCTGCGATAGGGTTCAGTTGTTCAGTTTTTTCTGCGAGGGTACAATGCGTTTTGATGTGTTTTTTACGCACGTGATAAAAAACTGAAGGTTTTTCACTGAAGCTCCATTCATTTCTATGGGGCCAGGGCTGCGTGAAAAATTCAGAATATAGAACATGCTGCATTTTTCACGCAATGCAGAACTAATGCGTGAAAAAAACGCTCATGTACACAGACCTATTGAAATGAATGGGTCAGGATTCAGTGCGGGTGCTATGCGTTCACATCACGCATTGCACCTGCGCTGAAAACTCGCTCGTGTGAAAGAGGCCTTATGGCCTCAAGATTTTGCAGCAGTCTTTCCAGCAAAGCCATGCACTAAATTTAAAACCCTTGCCAAACAGCGTGGTTTTCGGCCACCTGGTGCTCAATTTGGCCTTATCATAACAGAGGATCCAGCAGCCTGTCCTGGCAAAGAGCAGCCTGCCTGCTTTGCCATATCCTTTACTCGACTGCAATGAGGTCCGGCTGTGATCCAGCCGCTTTCCAGAATAAATATCGGATTTTGGGCGAAAAAGATCAGTTGCATGCAACGGTTCTGGATCAGGCATGCCGCAGATGTGAACATACCCTATGCATCACACGAATCAATGGCCCACCTCTGCAATGCGTAGGCAAGCCAATCCCTCTATTACACTCATAAGCCATGAAGTACATATGGAAAGAGATTGTCTATAACAAACTGGACATTTTAAAAGAGTATTATAGTTTACCATATAAACATGTTTAGAAACTGTGCAATAAAAATTGTAATAAAGTAGCACATTTATAATTTCACAGTTGTTAGTAGACAAAATGGTAAACTGAAAGCATAGTGACTTGTTACCTGCCCGCCAGATCCTTTCATATCCTTCATGTTCATTGCATTTTTCTTCCCTTTTCCTTTCTCTTTCTTTCCTTTCTTCTTTTTGCAGCAACATTTTTTGCATATACAGAAGCAACAGGTGATGATCAATAACCCAGCTACCACAGCTATAGCTATGATGGCCCATGGAGGCACTGTAAGTAAAAGAAGGTAAAGTAAAAAACTAATGACAATCTTTGTTTGTAGATTAGCTATTAAAGCAATGTATGATATCAACATTGAATGTTGTCTAAGACCACTATAAATGATCACTCAAGCAGTCTAAACTACTACCATATATATGTAAAATATAAGAATGAAACTGGATTGCACATCCTCAATACTATACTTTAATCTAATAACTGCTTCTCAGCATAATTAACATTGCTTCTCAGTGCAATTATTCATATACCTACCCCTATGCTGCATGCTGTACATGAGGCATTAGTATACAATTTGATCAAAAAGCATAAGCCCACTCACTGCGACAAGGTTGCCTCTTTAAATAACACCCTACTCTAAATTTGGCGCAGCGCTGCGTGGCAACCACCGGCGCCGCAACACCGCACCAGCAGGCAGCGGGACCCAGCATTCAAACAGCGCCCCCGCTGTCTGGCAAAGCCACCCTGGCACTGGGCTTCACTAACCCACCAGCCAGCCTCCCTACTCTGCCTTAAGACCCCGCTGAAGAAGGTCGCACAGACCGAAACGTCCGGGAATTTTTTGTCTGATATGGCATAATACTTATGATGTATAAATGAATTGCACTGGATGTACACAAATTATATTCTGCAAACTAAGAATTAAATGTGAAAATGTATTTTGCAGAAATCTTCTGGAGTGCCGTGGATTAACTTTATATTGTCTAAACGACTCTCAGGCACCCACACCGGATCCTAGGTGTGCAGAGTACATACACTGCTCAAAAAAATAAAGGGAACACAAAAATAACACATCCTAGATCTGAGTTAATTAAATATTCTTCTGAAATACTTTGTTCTTTACATAGTTGAATGTGCTGACAACAAAATCACACAAAATTAAAAAAATGCAAATCAAATTTTTCAACCCATGGAGGTCTGGATTGGAGTCACACTCAAAATTAAAGTGGAAAAAACACACTACAGGCTGATCCAACTTTGATGTAATGTCCTTAAAACAAGTCAAAATGAGGCTCAGTAGTGTGTGTGGCCTCCACGTGCCTGTATGACCTCCCTACAACGCCTGTGCATGCTCCTGATGAGGTGGCGGACGGTCTCCTGAGGGATCTCCTCTCAGACCTGGACTAAAGCATCTGCCAACTCCTGGACAGTCTGTGGTGCAACGTGACGTTGTGTCACGGCCATGCCCATGACCGTGACTTCTTTACCGCATGCAGTTGCCTGCGGTTTTGTATGGGTGTTCAACCACGGGTGAGGGCCGCTTGTTTGTGGCCTCACTTGTGGTTGCCGCGGGCAACTAGTGTTGTATTTAGCAGCAGAGCAGCCTGAGCGTCGCTTGGCAGCTTGCTGCCCTGGCATGCGGTCTCACCTGACTTTCCTTATGTTAGGTGTGTGTGTTGTGTGCATGGTGTATTTTGTATTGTGTGCACTTCCCCTTTATGTGTCTTTCCCTTCTGTGGTACTGGAAGGGTTAACTTCCTTCCCAATGTGTGTGTGATGTCACTGGGTGTGTCCAACCCTTGGGTGTGGCCACTTGGGCCTATATAGACCCTCTCTTTAGCAGGGCTCAGTAGGTTGTTTCAGTCTTGCTAGCTGGAGCAGCCTCCTGTCTTTTCTATCCGCCTGTGAGAGCCACCACTGTGGTCATAAGTTTAAGTTTAAGTTTAGCTAAGTCTGTGTGATGTTCGGTTTATGTTTTCCTGTATTATTCAGTGCTGCCATGTATCTGGGTTCCGGTGTGTGGATGAGTTTGTGCTGACTTCTGTTTGCTATTTGTGGACTTCAGCTTTCCTGCACACGGATCCAGTCAGCAGGGCTGTGGCAGGTGGCTGGAACTAGTGCAGCACCTGCCATATACATAGGCTTGCATTTGTTCCCCTTTTCCCAACAGCTTGGCCAGTGAGACTCCTGCTCCTCCGTGCCTAGGAGGAGTAGGTCGTCTTACCCTGACTCCTAGCGCAGGGACCGGACGGAGGGTGAGTTAGGGATCGGAGGTTCCTGCGCATGGGTCCTCCTACCTTTAAGGTCGGCCCATGCAGTTAGGAGTTAGGGTCAGGGTAGGGACGCTGTTAGGAGGTGACCTGCTCCCTATCCTGTTCTCCTGGCTGAGCAGCCATAACATCATCCGGCACGCACGGCTGAGGATTTCCCCCATCCTCAGCCGTGACACGTTGGTGGATAGAGCAAGACATGATGTCCCAGATGTGCTCAATTGGATTCAGGTCTGGGGAACGGGTGGGCCAGTCCATAGCATCAATGCCTTCGTCTTGCAGGAACTGCTGACACACTCCAGCCCCATGAAGTCTAGCATTGTCTTGCATTAGGAGGAATCCAGGGCCAACCGCACCAGCATATGGTCTCACAAGGGGTCTGAGGATCTCATCTCGGTACCAAATGGCAGTCAGGCTACCTCTGGCGAGCACATGGAGGGCTGTGCGGCCCTCCAAAGAAATGCCACCCCACACCATTACTGACCCAATGCCAAACCGATCATGCTGGAGGATGTTGCAGGCAGCAGAATGTTCTCCACGGAAACTCCAGACTCTGTCACGTCTGTCACATGTGCTCAGTGTGAACCTGCTTTCATCTGTGAAGAGCACAGGGCGCCAGTGGCGAATTTGCCAATCTTGGTGTTCTCTGGCAAATGCCAAACGTCCTGCATGGTGTTGGGCTGTAAGCACAACCCCCACCTGTGGACGTCGGGCCCTCATATCACCCTCATGGAGTCTGTTCCTGACCGTTTGAGCAGACACATGCACATTTGTGGCCTGCTGGAGGTCATTTGCAGGGCTCTGGCAGTGCTCCTCCTGTTCCTCCTTGCACAAAGGCGGAGGTAGCGGTCCTGCTGCTGGGTTGTTGCCCTCCTACGGCCTCCTCCACGTCTGCTGATGTACTGGCCTGTCTCCTGGTAGCGCCTCCATGCTCTGGACACTACGCTGACAGACACAGCAAACCTTCTTGCCACAGCTCGCATTGATGTGCCATCCTGGATAAGCTGCACTACCTGAGCCACTTGTGTGGGTTGTAGACTCGTCTCATGCTACCACTGAGTGAAAGCACCGCCAGCATTCAAAAGTGACCAAAACATCAGCCAGGAAGCATAGGAACTGAGAAGTGGTCTGTTGTCACCACCTGCAGAACCACTCCTTTATTGGGGGTGTCTAGCTAATTGCCTATAATTTCAACCTGGTGTCTATCCCATTTGCACAACAGCATGTGTTGCTTCCTAAGTGGACAGTTTGATTTCACAGAAGTGTGATTGACTTGGAGTTACATTGTGTTGTTTAAGTGTTCCCTTTATTTTTTTGAGCAGTATATTTATCTAAAAGGGAAAATAATAGCATTCTTAACCGCCTCCGGACCGCCTAACGCAGGATTGCGTTCCGGAGGCGGTCGTTTTGTTCCTCCTTGACGCGCCGGCGCGTCATCTCGCGAGACGGGAGATTTTGGGCAGAGCCGGCCCGCGCATGCGCATTGCGGGCCGGCAAAAGTTTAAAGCAGTATATCGTCACCAGCCTGCCAGCCAATGATCGTCGCTGGCAGGTTGGTGATTTTCAAAAAATCTAATGAGAAGCATTTAACACCTTATATTTATAAATATAAGGCGGTTTTAAATGGCTTCTGTGCTCCTCTGCTGGTCCTTTTCGTCGGTTAGTCCAGCAGAGGAGTACACACCAAACACTTCACTTAGCCCCAGATCACCCCATCACCCCAATTAACCCCCTTGATCACCCCTGTCAATCACTAGTGAAAGGGAAAAAAGTGATCAGTGTTAGGATTAGGATAGTTTAGGCCCCTTTGTAGGTAGTTAGCGTCGGTTAGCGCCCAGCCCACCGCAGTCACTGATTTGCTGATTAGCGTATCGCTAATCAGCATTGGTACTTTTATAGTAGCTGTAAGTGATCAGAACTGATCACAGTCAGATCTATAATAGTATTAGTGTCACCTTAGTTCGCCCTCCACCCAAAACGCAGTGTTTGCCAATCAGGCCTGATCGGTCGCCCACACGTGCGTTCACCCACGCCCGCCCCGCCGCAGTGACAAAAAAATTAATATTTTTTTCATCACTGCACAATCACTTCACAAGCGCTGCGGCGATAAATGATATTTTTTTATCAATCGCAGAGGCTTCCGGTACTTCGCTAGCCTCCCATTTGTAAGACAGGCTTGCTTTTTTTTCTTGGGTAGTCTCAGGGAATACCCCCCTAAATTTAGTTCGCCAAATGGCCAAGTAAGGATATTCTTTGAAGAGGCCTACAGGATTCTGACCCAGTCGGATGAGTAAATGGGAACCCTCATCTGACAAAATCCAGCGGGTCAGAATACGAACCTGTAGAAAGCAGTGGCAGTCTGACCCAAAGTTCGGACGAGGAGGTTGAGGTCCCTGATACCACCAGGCGTACCCGGCCCCGTGTTGCTAGACCACAGGTTGCACAGGATCCGCTTCAAGGACAGCAGAGTGGGGCTGGTGCTGTCAGCTTACGTGGTGAGGGCATACACCAGCAGCGCAGCCCATCCTGGACCTAGTACCAGCACACTGCCGTAGAATATGGTGAAGTGGCGAGCACCAGAAGGAGAGTCGAAGCTGGTACTGGTGGCACGTGCATTAGTTCCCCCGTCGCAGCCACCGCACAGACAGGCCCGTAGAGCCCCTAGAGTCCCCTGAGGTGCTGGCAAACCCTGATTGGCAGCCCCAACTTCAGCCGCACCAGTAGTTCCCCCTTTCACCGCCCAGTCTGGAGTTCGGGTTGAGACAGCTCAGATCGGATCGGAACTGGGGTTTTTGAGCTGTTCTTGACTGCGGAGCTCTTGGACTTAGTCGTGGCAGAAACAAATCGGTATGCCACTCAATTTATAGCTGCCAACCCGGAATCTTTTATGCCCAGTCTTTCCGGTGGAAACCCGTCCAAGTTTCCGAATTTAAAACTTTTCTGGGCCTTCTCCTCAACATGGGCCTGACAAAAAAGCATGAATTGCGGTCATATTGGTCCACGAACCCAATTCATCACATGCCAATGTTCTCTGCTGCCATGTCCAGGACACGATTTGAGACCATCCTGAGTTTCCTGCACTTTAGCGACAACAGCACCTCTCGTCCCAGAGGCCACCCAGCTTTTGACCGGGTCCACAAAATTCGGCCCCTCATAGACCACCTTAACACCAAATTTGCAGATTTGTATACCCCTGAGCAAACATCTGCATAGACGAGTCCCTTATACATTTTACCGGGCGCCTTGGCTTCAAACAATACATCCCAAGCAAGCGCGCCTGGTATGGGGTCAAATTGTATAAGCTCTGTGAAAGGGCCACAGGCTATACGCACACATTTCGAGTCTATGAGGGTAAAGATCAGACCCTGGGGCCGTGTCGGTTGCCTGACTACCTGGGGAGCAGTGGGAAGACAGTCTGGGACTTGGTGTCACCCTTATTTGGCAAGGTGTACCATCTTTATGTGGACAATTTCTACACAAGTGTGCCGCTCTTCAGGCATTTGTTCCTAGAACAGATTGGCCTGCTGTGGCACCGCGCGACCTAGTCGCCGGGGCTTCCCCCAACGGCTCGTTACCACCCGTCTTGCAAGGGGGAGAGGGCTGCCTTGTGTAATGAAGAACTGCTCGCGGTGAAATGGAGAGGCCAAGCGTGACGTTTACATGCTCTCCTCCATTCACGCAGACACGACAATACAAATAGAACGGGCAACCAGTGTCATTGAAAAGCCCCTCTCAGTCCACGACTATAATTTGCTCATGGGAGGGGTGGACTTCAATGACCAGATGTTGGCTCCTTATTTAGTTTCCCGACGCACCAGACGCTGGTATAAGAAGGTGTCTGTATATTTGATTCAATTGGCTGCATATAATAGTTTTGTTCTCTACAGTAAGGCTGGGAGAACAGGATCCTTCCTCAAATTTCAGGAAGAGATCATCGAGAACCTCCTGTATCAAGGAGTTTCCGTGGCCCCATCCACCAGTGTAGTGAGCCGTCTACACGAGCGACATTTCCCCAATGTCGTTACTGGTACCTCAACCCAAGCACCACCCCGAAAAAGATGTCGTGTCTGTAGCAGAAGTGGAATAAGTCGTGACACCCGCTATTTCTGTCCTGACTGCCCTGACCACCCTGCCCTATGCTTAGGGGAGTGTTTCCGGAAGTACCACACACAGGTACACTAAGCATAGGGATTGCGTTACACAGGACAGGCACACAGGGCTATTAGGGCCCTTTCACTCACAGCTGCTGCAAAAATCTCCTTTCACCTGGGACAAAGTGCATAATTACTTCGCCACATCTCTGGGCGATTTGCGCTTTGCACATTGTCCCATGGGGAAGGAGAGGTTTGTCCTATAAAGGTAAAAAAAAAATAAAAAATCACCGGTAAGCAAAAAAGTTCATGTTCTGTTCCAAAAGTTCAATAAAGTTTATAAAAGTTAATGTTCTGTTCAAATGTTATATAAAGTTAATGTTAATAAATTTATTGCGTTGCGGCCTTTTTTTTTTTTTCCTTCTAGGTGGACTAACCGATGAACGAGCTGCAGCACTGATGTGCATTCTGACAGAAGCATTGAGCTGCTGTCAGATTACACAAAGGTCGGTGTATGCGGCGCTGCAAGACGAGATTTCTCCTCTGCAGTAAAAAAGATACGTTTGCCGAGGCATATGAGCTGAGGGGCGGTGTTCATATGCTTTGGCAAACACTTTGTATAAAAAAATAAAAAAAAATCCCGCAATGATTTATTCATCCACATCGATTGATGTGAATGGAGAAATCGGGTTTTGCCAGGGCATACGGGCTGAGTGGGTTTGGATGTTGGGAGCTCCTATGTCCTGGCAGACGCCTTTCCCTCCATTTTTTTTTTTGGGCAGAGATTTTTTCATCCACATTGATCGATGCGAATGAAGAAATCTGTGCCGTTCACTTTTTCTTTCAGCCCAGAGGCTGAACGAAAAAAAAAAATCTCATTACCCGTATGCTCAATATAAGGAGAATAGCAGAAACTCCTAATGCTGGCCATACATGTACTGATTGCGGAGACCCTCAAATGCCAGGGCAGTACAAACACCCGCAATGACCCCATTTTGGAAAGAAGACACCCAAGGTATTCGCTGAGGGGCATATTGAGTCATGAAAGATTGAACTTTTTGTCCCAAGTTAGCGGAAAGGGAGACTTTGTGAGAAAAAAATAAATAAAAATTTCCGCAAACTTGTGCCAAAAAAAAAAAATCTTCTATTAACTCGCCATGCCCCTCAAGGAATACCTTGGGGTGTCTTCTTTCCAAAATGGGGTCACATGTGGGGTATTTATACTGCCCTGGCATTTTAGGGTGCCCTAAAGTGTGAGAAGAAGTCTGGAATCCAAATGTCTAAAAATGCCTCCTAAAAGGAATTTGGGCCCCTTTGCGCACCTAGGCTGCAAAAAAGTGTCACACATGTGGTATCGCCGTACTCAGGAGAAGTTGGGGAATGTGTTTTGGGGTGCTCTTTTTACATATACCCATGCTGGGTGAGAGAAATATCTCTCTAAAATGACAACTTTGTATAAAAAAAAGGGGAACAAGTTGATTTTTAGAGAGATATTTTCTCTCACCCAGCATGGGAATATGTAAAAATACACCCCAAAACACATTGCCCTACTTCTTCTGAGTACGGCGATACCACATGTGTGACACTTTTTTGCAGCCTAGGTGCCCAAAGGGGCCCAAATTCTAAAGAGCACCTTTAGGATTTCACAGGGCATTTTTTAGGCATTTGGATTCCAGACTACTTTTCCCACTTTTAGGTCCCCTAAAATGCCAGGGCAGTATAAATACCCCACAAGTGACCCCATTTTGGAAAGAAGACCACCCCAAGGTATTCGTGAGGGGCAAGGGGAGTTCATGTAAAATTTTATTTTTTGTCACAAGTTAGTGGAATATGAGACTTTGTAAGAAAAAAAAAAAAATATATATATATATATATATATATATATAATTTTCTGCTAACTTGTGCCAAAAAAAAAAATCTTCTATTAACTCGCCATGCCCCTCAAGGAATACCTTGGGGTGTCTTCTTTCCAAAATGGGGTCACATGTGGGGTATTTATACTGTCCTGGCATTTTAGGGGCCCTAAAGTGTGAGAAGAAGTCTGGAATCCAAATGTCTAAAAATGCCCTCCTAAAAGGAATTTGGGCCCCTTTGCGCACCTAGGCTGCAAAACAGTGTCACACATGTGGTATCGCCATACTCAGGAGAAGTTGGGCAATGTGTTTTGGGGTGTCTTTTTACATATACCCATGCTGGGTGAGAGAAATATCTCTCTAAAATGACAACTTTGTATAAAAAATGGGAAAAGTTGACTTTTAGAGAGATATTTCTCTCACCCAGCATGGGTATATGTAAAAAGACACCCCAAAACACATTGCCCAACTTCTCCTGAGTACGGCAATACCACATGTGTGACACTTTTTTGCAGCCTAGGTGCCCAAAGGGGCCCAAATTCTAAAGAGCACCCTTAGGATTTCACAGGGCATTTTTTAGGCATTTGGATTCCAGACTTCTTCTCACGCTTTAGGTCCCCTAAAATGCCAGGGCAGTATAAATACCCCACAAGTGACCCCATTTTGGAAAGAAGACACCCCAAGGTATTTCGGTGATGGGCATAGTGAGTTCATGGAAGTTTTTATTTTTTGTCACAAATTAGTGGAATATGAGACTTTGTAAGAAAAAAATAAAATAAAAAATAAAAATCATTTTTCCACTAACTTGTGACAAAAAATAAAAACTTCTATAAACTCACTATGCCCATCGGCGAATACCTTAGCGTGTCTACTTTCCGAAATGGGGTCATTTGTGGGGTGTTTTTACTGTCTGGGCATTGTAGAACATCAGGAAACATGACAGGTGCTCAAAAAGTCAGAGCTGCTTCAAATGCGGAAATTCACATTTTTGTACCATAGTTTGTAAACGCTATAACTTTTGCGCAAACCAATAAATATACACTTATTGCATTTTTTTTATCAAAGACATGTAGAACAATAAATTTAGAGACAAATTTATATAGAAATGTAGTTTTATTTGAAAAATTTTACAACTGAAAGTGAAAAATTTCATTTTTTTTCCAAAAAATCGGTAAATTTCAATTAATAATAAAAAAAGTAAAAATGTCAGCAGCAATGAAATACCACCAAATGAAAGCTCTATTAGTGAGAAGAAAAGGAGGTAAAATTCATTTTCGTGGTAAGTTGTAGGAACCGAGCAATAAACAGTGAAAGTAGTGTAGTGCAGAATTGTAAAAAGTGGTCTGGTCATTAAGGGTGTTTAAGCTAGGGGAGCTGAGGTGGTTAATACAGAATGCAAAGTAAATTAGGGATGGAGGGGTTAAATAAAAAAATAAAAAATAAAAACTCACCTCATCCACTTGTTCGCAAAGCCCGGCTCGTCTTCATTCTTCTTCTTCTTCGAGGACCTGGGAGGAAAAGGACTAGTGGTGATGTCACTGCGCTCATCACGTGGTCCGTCACCATGGTGATGGGCCATGTGATGGCTTTGCGCTCATCGCATGGTCCATCACCATGGTGATGGACCATGTGATGAGCGCCAGCGACGTCACCAAAGTCCTTTTCCTCCGAGGTCCTCAAAGAAGAAGAATGAAGTCCAGCCGGACTTTGCGAACAAGTAGATGAGTTGAGTTTAAAGGGATTCTGTCACCAGGTTTCACCCCTGTCAGCTAAACATATGCTGATGTTCAGGGCCTCATCAGGATTCCTAATGTGGGCTTCTAAATGTGATCCGTAGCCTTATTTTGCTAAAAAACTGGTTTTACTAACCTGTCACTCAAAGACATAAGGTGCCCAAGGGGATGTCAGTGGATGCAAGGTGCCCGCCGCACCCACGCCGTTCGTGCCCAGCGCCGCCTTTCCAGACTTCTGCACCTCCTCCTAATCCTCTGTGCCGCCTCTCGCTCTCCCTCCCTCCCCCCTCCTCCTGCTGTAAGATATCGCGCGTGCGCACAGGGTTCTGAGAGGCTGGCGCCAGAGTGCAGGTCATACCTGGGTTGAGCGAAGTGCTGGCGGATGCGCACTTCGCTTCAAGAAGCCAAATCGAGAAGTCAGCATGGGCGCATCAGGCAGAGCCCTGTGCGCACACGCGAGATCTTACAGCAGCAGGAGGAGGGAGGAGGGGGGATGGAGGGAGAGCGAGAGGCGGCACAGAGGATTAGGAGGCGGTGCAGAAGTCTGGAAAGGCGGCGCTGGGCACGAACGGCGGTGGGTGCAGGCGGGCACCTTGCATCCCCTTGACATCCCCTGACATCCCTTGGGCACCTTATTTCTTTGAGTGACAGGTTAGTAAAACCTGTTTTTTAGCAAAATAAGGCTACGGATCACATTTAGAAGCCCACATTAGGAATCCTGATGAGGCCCTGAACATCAGCATATGTTTAGCTGACAGGGGTAAAACCTGGTGACAGAATCCCTTTAATTATTATTTTTTTTTAACCCCCTCAATCCCTAACCATGTTATAAGGGAAAATAATAAAATGTACACAACACCTAACCCAAACCCGAACTTCTGTGAGGACGGTCGGGTTCGGGTCTGGGTACCAAAACATTGCCGATTTTTCTCATTTTTTTCCCCCGCGAGTGCAAAGCGTTTTAATGCGTTTTGCCACGCGCGGGGGAAAAAAATGCATTTTCCCGCAAAGCACCCACATCTTTTTCTTGAACGTCACCAGCAACGCCCATGTGAAAGAGGCCTTAGGCTCCCATTCAGACGTCCGTAGTGCATTGCGGATCCGCAATACACACATGCTCTATTTTCTTGCAGAGCCACGGAACCGGAGCCGCACTCCGGAAATGCAGATGCAGACAGCACACCAGTGTGCTGTCCGCATCAATTCCGTGAACTAACACCAAGACTGCAAAGTAACGTTTTGTTTTTGCTTTATAGGGGAATAAATAAGGAAGTTTGATTTAAGAACTGGTAATTTGCCTCTGTACTGCATCTGCACACCCGGTCTAAAATAGCGACTCCCCACAATATATAAATATATATATTGTGGGGATTCGCTCTGGTAGTTAGTAATAAGCGGGCACAGTACAGAGGCAAAAATACAGTTCGTAATTCAAACTTCAGTGTTTACTCCAACCATGATGCCCAAAACAAAACATCACTTTTGCAGTGTTGGTGTTTCTTCACACCCCAATGGCCAAGTTAATAAAACAAAAAGTAACCCTTTGTAGCAGTTCTGCCTCAGAAAGTTTAATTACAGGCTATAGGCGCCTGTTCCCCCTGACACCACGGGTCTCAGCTCTCCAGCCAGCACAGGCCCCCAGATCCAGCACATAGACCTCTTGAGCTCCACTGTCAGACGGAGGTAATCCTCTCCTCTGGCAGTGCTGGCTGGTTTTTATGCCTGGAAAAACCCGGCCTGGAACATGGGGAGTAGTCACCCACCTAGCAATTTGACTACTCGCAGAAAGAGCCGTCCAGGATCTGATATTACAGCCATGCTAAGTACCAAGGTGTCAAACAGCAACTGCTGCTGACACAAAAAATGGCTCTTACTCCACCGAGGCCAGGAACCTCGGTGACACGTACCTATCATCCACGATTGTAACGGACCGTTCAGCACACAACTCCGTTCCGACGATATTCTCCTTTCCATGCACAGGCAGCTACTGCAAGCACCAGTCTGCCGAACTGCAAACTACACGAATCCTGGAAACCACGGAACAGGAAAAGCATACAATCGGCTTACACTCCTGGCAATCAGCATACAATCCAATTCCCCCAAGAACGAGACGACACTTCGTTTTGAGGTCAAGCAGAACTGATTGTACTTCAAGTACAGCCTCTTTTATTCATAAACCACAAACATAGTACTGCCCACAGGGTTTTGAAATACAACCAATCAGTAATTTACACACATACAATGTAAGTACAGCAACCAATCGTTCACGCCCCCAGAGGACCAGAAGGGAGACTGCGACCCAGGACAGATACAACATATCCCCACAATGCATCATGGTTTCCTCCTCTCTGTCCCGGAGACAACCGAGGAGCAATCCAATTATCTCTCAGGACAAAGGGAGATCGCCAATACTCATGTGTAGACAACAGGACAGACATCACCATTTAAACACACAATAGGACAATGGCACAATAGAAACACACCCAGCATATTCCTCCCAAGCTGACAAGTTACACTTATTATAAATTGTTACAACTTTGTGAGTTTACATTGTCCATACATATAACTTACATCAATTTAAACAGTATAACTTAGGGACAAATCCAAAATTCACTTGAATAGGTTGAGGGGTTTAAAAGTTAGTAAAAATATCTTAAAGGGCCGTAATCCAGGGGCAGGAGGCGGGCAAACAGCCCGCTCCAAAACACCGTGGCGAAGTGGCTTTCGCCACATATCTTCCCATTCGGGGGGAGACTAACCAGGTAGCTGACCTTCTGTTAGTCAGTGCCTGAGTTAGTCGAGTCAACTACCCACAGTAAATTACAATCCACAAGGCAGCTCCCCCACAATAATATACAATCTGCAGTGCAGTCCCCCCCCCCAACACTTGGTTACTGCACCCGGGGAATTTTGTAGCTTGTTTCGGTCCCATCGCTTCAACATGGCTGTGTTGGGCACTGGTCTCTTTGCTTTGTGGGTCGCTGAGTGAGCAGAGACCGGCGGTACTCTGCCCTGGTGCCAGCGCTTCAGCTGGGGGGACCTGCAGGTAGACAAGCCTGGGACAAGGGGACAAAGAAGGGCAGAGGCCAACTGTGCTCTGCCCAGTTGCCAGCTCTTCCGCTGGAGCAACCGGGGTATAGTCCTGCCCGGTGACAAAGGGAAAGTTAGGGCAGAGGCCAGCGGCGCTCTGCCCAGATGCCAGCTCTTCTGCTGGGAGGGGGTCAGAGGAAGCTAACGGCTCCTCTACTGACCTCAGTACCTCGGTAGGGGTTAGCTGTGGAGGGTAGGGATCGCTTACCTCCTCCTCCTGGTACTCACACTGCCGCTGGAGATCTGGGCCGACTGCCCAGCATCCCTGTAGGGCTGGTAGAGAGACTTCGGTCCCATCTCCCCTTGCCTGCTCGGAGTCCTCCCAGGACCAGTCTATGAGGTCCGCGACCTCCGGTACTTCTGGTCCCTGTTGGGGGAGAGGACCGACTGTCTCTTCTCCCATGAATACACACTGGCGCTGGGGAGTAAGGACGGCCCCTTCAGCTCCCTGTAACTCACACTGCCGCTGGGGAGCAAGGACGATACCTTCAGCTCCCTGGGACTCACTTGGCTGCTGGGGAGAGAGATCAACTATCTCTGCTCCCTGCAGGACACACTGCCGCTGGGGAGGAAGGACAGCAGCTTCAGCTCCCTGTGGATCACTTGGCTGCTGTGGAGAGGGACCAACTGTCTCCTCTCCTAAGGATACACAATGCCGCTGGAGAGAGAGACCGGTTGTCTCTGCTCCCAATACAATACTCGGCTGTTGGGGAGGTAGGACGGCACCTTCATCTCCCTGTTTCTCACACTGCCGCTGGGGAGCAAGGACGGCATCTTCAGCTCCCGGGAACTTGCTCGGCTGCTGGGGTATCTCCCCCCTGTTTACCGCTGCCATGGCCTGCAGGTACTCTCTGATCCTCCACTTCACGATCTGCACGAGGCCCTCCGCAGGGTTGGGTCCCAAGAGAGACAGCAACCCATTAACCTCTCTATCAAACTCCTCCTGAGTGTAGCAGGGCTCCATGCTTGCTCTGCTGATTTTGGTTCCTTTGTAGATAGGGGCGCTGTACGGGTACTAGCGTTGCCCTCAGTTTGTAATCCAGGAACTGGTGTTGCCTTGCAGCTGTCCTTCTGGGCCGTGAGAATGATCCCGTTGCTTGCCACCAATTGTAACGGACCGTTCAGCACATAACTCCGTTCCGACGATATTCTCCTTTCCATGCACAGGCAGCTACTGCAAGCACCAGTCTGACAAACTGCAAACTACACGAATCCTGGAAACCACGGAACAGGAAAAGCATACAATCGGCTTACACTCCTGGCAATCAGCATACAATCCAATTCCCCCAAGAACGAGACGACACTTCGTTTTGAGGTCAAGCAGAACTGACTGTACTTCAAGTACAGCCTCTTTTATTCATAAACCACAAACATAGTACTGCCCACAGGGTTTTGAAATACAACCAATCAGTAATTTACACACATACAATGTAAGTACAGCAACCAATCGTTCACGCCCCCAGAGGACCAGAAGGGAGACTGCGACCCAGGACAGATACAACATATCCCCACAATGCATCATGGTTTCCTCCTCTCTGTCCCGGAGACAACCAAGGAGCAATCCAATTATCTCTCAGGACAAAGGGAGATCGCCAATACACATGTGTAGACAACAGGACAGACATCACCATTTAAACACACAATAGGACAATGGCACAATAGAAACACACCCAGCATATTCCTCCCAAGCTGACAAGTTACACTTATTATAAATTGTTACAACTTTGTGAGTTTACATTGTCCATACATATAACTTACATCAATTTAAACAGTATAACTTAGGGACAAACCTATCCAAAATTCACTTGAATAGGTTCAGGGGTTTAAAAGTTAGTAAAAGTATCTTAAAGGGCCGTAATCCAGGGGCAGGAGGCGGGCAAACAGCCCGCTCCAAAACACTGTGGCGAAGTGGCTTTCGCCACAACAATGATTCCTTGTACCTTCTTACAATATATATAAGAAAGAGAGAGAGAGAGATATATAGATAGATAGAGAGAGATAGATAGAGAGGGAGAGATAGATAGAAAGATAGATAGATAGATATATAGAGATAGAGAGATAGATAGAGATAGATAGAGAGAGAGAGAGAGAGAGAGAGAGAGAGAGAGAGAGAAATATACTGTGCGCATCTATACAATTGAAACAGCATTGTAATGTTCAGGAAAAAGCGGCAATTTTCAAAATTTTAATTTTAAGAGGCAGATAGTGACACTTCAAAGATAGTTTGAAAACATTTTGTAAATGTCATTTTATTTTTTAGGCTAAGAATTTTAGAAGCAAATTGTAAAATCTTCAACATCATTTTCAAAATCAACTTGTTTAAGGACCAATTCAGTTATGAAGTCACTTTGTGGGCCTTACATCACATAAACCACCCAAAAGTAACAACATTTTAGAAAGTACACACCTCAAGTTATTTGAAAGTGTTTTTACAAACTTTGTTAACACTTTAGGTGTTTCACGGGAATTAATACAAAATGGAGATGAAATGTAAAAAGTTCACTGTTGCAGATTTTTCATTTTAATAATTTTTCCAGAAAACCAGCAATAAACACTCATGTATGGCCGAGTGGCTGAGAGCGCAAAGAAGCACCCTGTGGTTTTTGGATGGCAGATTTTTCTAGAACGGTTTTAAGATCTGTGACAGAGTGAGGGGAATGGTCTGGGAAAACAGGTATTTTCCTCCTAGCATGTGCTGCTGGGCTGATTTGCAGCCAGGTGGGGTCAAATACCGGACTGGATTTTAATTGCCGTTACAGGTTTTTGGTAGCACCTGGCTGTCCTTAAATAGGCAGCTGGGCTCAGCAGCAGGATCTCTGTGTTGGGATCTGAGGCTTGGTGCCAGGTTGGCGGGCTGAGACCCATGGGCCGAGGAAACAGGCCCCCTAATGCCTGCCGTGGACTGAAGTTTTGCGTAAAGAACTTTTCTTTTGCCTCTGTACTGCATCTGCTTACTCTATCTACCAGAGCGAAACCCCACAATTGGTGGCATCCGATTCACAGCGGGTGTATTTCGACTTGCCGGACGATCAAGCGGCCGACACCCAGAAAGTAAAGGGTGAGATTATGGCAAGACTGGGGGTGAATGTGTTGGTCCAGGCCCAGCGGGTACGTCAGTGTGGGATTAACCCGCATGAGCCCGCGAGACCCCAGTATTATGACTTATTTCACCTCTTACAAAAGTGGCTAAAGCGTGATTGTCACGGATGGTGTTGCAGAAAGCTGGAACTTATAAATAAACATCCGACTGGCTTGATCCCAAACTAAGGAGCATATGGGTGAGCCCTATAAAACCCCTAGAGCTCTCCCTGACTGCTAAGCCCATGCAAAGGTCTTTATGGTAGACGATTGCATGCCCACGTACCTAATACTTAATACTGTGTGACACCTGAAAACCCTATAAAAGTGAGGAGACACGACCACCGGCTCCCTGCACTTAATACAGACGGAGTCAGGGTCACCTAAAATCAAGCCAGAAAGGAAACACAAATAAAGGAAAAAGACTTATCTGAGGAATCAGCAGTAGCAGCTTCCAGCAGTGAACAACTCATCCAGGAAGAAGTATAAACTGCAAAGTGAGGCAGTATGGGAGGGAATATAAAGGGAGACAATTAGTGTAAATAGGTGACAGCTGGGAGAAGGAAAGGAGATGACAAAGTAAAACCAAAACAAAGAACGTCATGCAAGAGGTAGAGAAAAACGTCTAACAGACCTTCTCACAGAACTGGCGGTGACAGTACCCCTCCCTCTACGGGTGGACTCCGGACACTCAGAGCCCACCTTCTCAGGATGAGACCTATGGAAAGCCCTGATGAGACGAGTGGCCTTAATGTCTGCCACTGGGACCCACATCCTCTCCTCAGGACCATAACCCTCCCAATGAACAAGGTACTGGATAGAACCGCGGATAATGCGAGAATCCACAATCCTAGAGACCTGGAATTCAAGATTACCATCAAGAACAATCGGAGGAGGAGGCAAAGAGGAGGCTACAGTGGGTTGGACATAAGGTTTTAATAGGGACCTGTGAAAAACATTATGGATCTTCCAAGTCTGAGGAAGATATCAAGACGGAAGGCAACGGGAATTGATGACGGACAAGATCTTGTAAGGCCCAATAAACTTAGGACCCAACTTCCAGGAGGGAACCTTCAGTTTGATATTCTTTGTAGACAACCTACACCAGATAACCCACATTCAGGTCCGACCAGGCACACGTCTCTTATCCGCCACACGCTTATATCTCTCACTCATCCTCTTCAGATTACCCTGAAATCTATTTCCAAATAAAAGACAAAGACGAGGAAAATCTCTCCTCATCAGGTAAACCAGAAGCCCCCTCTCCAGAGAATGTCCCAAACTGCGGATGAAACCCATATGCACCAAGAAATAGTGACTTATCAGAGGACTCCTGGCGACGGTTATTTAAAGCAAACTCAGCAAGGGACAAAAAAGAACACCAATAACATAGTAACATAGTAACATAGTACATAAGGCCGAAAAAAGACATTTGTCCATCCAGTTCGGCCTGTTATCCTGCAAGTTGATCCAGAGGAAGGCAAAAAACCCTGTGAGGTAGAAGCCAATTTTCTCCACTTTAGGGGAATAAAAAATTTCTTCCCGACTCCAATCAGAATAACTCCCTGGATCAACGACCCCTCTCTAGTAGCTATAGCCTGTAATATTATTACGCTCTAGAAACACATCCAGGCCCCTCTTGAATTCCTTTATTGTACTCACCATCACCACCTTCTCAGGCAGAGAGTTCCATAGTCTCACTGCTCTTACCGTAAAGAATCCTCTTCTATGTTTGTGTACAAACCTCCTGATTCTCCGCCACAAAACAGCGCAGATATGTCTCCAGATTCTGATTGACGCGTTCGGTCTGACCATTCGACTGCGGGTGAAAAGCAGAAGAAAACGACAACGAACCCCCAAGCGAGAACAGAAGGCCTTACAGAATCTGGAAACAAATTGCGTGCCCCTATCAGAAATGATGTCTGAAGGAATGCCATGCAATTTAACAATGTGATCAACAAATGCTTGCGCCAGCGTCTTAGCATTGGGTAACCCAGGAAAGGGAATGAAACGCGCCATTTTGCTAAAACGGTCCACTACTACCAGAATCACAGTCTTCCCCGAGGAACGAGGCAGGTCATAATGAAGTCCATGGACAGATGCGTCGAAGGATGGGAAGGAATGGGTAACGGGGAGGAGAGAACCCGATGGCCGTGAATGAGGGACCTTGGCAGCAGAGCGCAGGTCTCGCAGGGCTGCCACAAAACCCTCAACCGTCTTACGAAGAGCCGGCCACCAGAATCTCCGAGCAATGAGATTCACTGTGGCTCTACTACTCCCCGGGTGCCGCAGAAAGGACAGTATCGTGGTGCTCGCTTAAAAACCTTGTGTCGTAAAGCGAGAGGCACAAACAACCTCCCTCAAGGGGACAAAGATCAGGAGCCTCTGCCTGGGCCTGCCTGAAGCCTCTGCCTCCAAATCAGGTATAAAGAGCATAGACGACCACCCCCTTCAGCCAAAATGGGACCCGGGTCTTCAAAGTTCCCCGATCCTGGAAAACAACGTGACAGGGCATCCGCCTTCACATTTTTAAACCCAGGGAGAACGTAACAACAAAATTAAACCTAGAAAGAACAAAGATCATCTGGGCCTGTCTCGGGTTCAGACGCTTGGCCGATTCCAAGTAGGCCAGATTCTTATGGTCTGTAAACATGGTAATAGGGTGTCTGGCTCCCTCTAACCAATGGCGCCATTCCTCAAAAGCTAATTTGATGGCCAACAACTCCCTATCTCCCACATCGTAATTTCTCTCTGCAGAGAAGAGTTTCCTTGAGAAAAAGGCACGCGGTTGCCATTTGGCAGGAGAGGGACCCTGAGATAAGACCGCACCCACACCCACCTCAGAAGCGTCCACCTCAACAATAAAAGGTAGAGAGACATCAGGTTGTACCAAAATGGGAGCGGAAGCAAAACTCTCTTTGATACTAGAAAAGGCTTTAAGCGCATCTACCGACCACGAATAAAAATCTACCCCCTTTTTAGTCATATCAGTGAGTGGCTTAACAACAGAGGAATAATTCAAAATGAACTTTCTGTAATAATTGGCAAAACCCAAAAACTGCATCAGCACCTTCTGATTCTCAGGAAGCTCCCAATCAAGCACAGCGCTGAACTTCTCAGGGTCCATGCGAGAAGCAGAGAGAAGAAAACCAAGAAATTGAATCTCCGGAACCGCAAACACACATTTTTCCAGTTTAGCGTACAATTTATTATCCCGCAGAATGAGCAAGACCTGACGTAGGGTGGTCTCGATGAGTCTTGAAATCAGGAGAAAAATCTAAATGTCATCTAGATACACCAGTACAAATTTCCCCATTAAAATGATACAAAATGCTGTTCATAAAATGTTGGAAGACTGCCGGAGCATTCATCATAACCAAAGGGCATACCAAATTCCTGACATGACCCTCAGGGGTATTGAAGGCCGTCTTCCATTCGTCCTCTTCCCTGACCCTGACTAGGTTGTATGCCCCTCTTAGAATCCACTTAGAAAAAACCTTAGCCCCAACAATCTGGTTAAAACAGTCCGGGATCAGAGGAAGCAGATATGGGTCACATAATCGTGATACGGTTCAGCTCTCCTGCAATCCGGACAAGGTCTTAAAGAACCATACTTTTTCTTAACAAAAAAAAACAAACCAGCGGCAACAGGTGACTCTCAGAGATATAAGTACGCATAGCGACTCTTTCAGGTTGGGAGAGATTGTATAAACGTGATTTTGGCAGTTTGGCGCCTGGGATGAGATTAATAGGGCAGTCGTACTCCTGTTGCGGGGGCAACTCCTGGACACCACTCTCGGAAAAACACATCCAAAAATTCAGAGAGAAAAGATGGCACAGTCTTGGTAGAAACCTCTGAAAGAGACGCCGTGAGGCAATTCGCTCTGCAAAAGGTCACTCCCCAACCATTTATTTACCTTGCTTGCCAATCAATGGTTTTGGTTATGTTTAGTGAGCCAGGGTAGCCCCAACACTAGAGGAGTAGGTAATCCGCTTAAGACAAAACATGAGATATCCTCAACATGAGCGTCACCCACAGTCAAATGGATATTGTGAACTATGCCCTTTAATGATCTTTGAGAAAGTGGAGCGGAATCGATAGCAAAAACAGGTATATCCTTTTCCAAAGTGCATACCTGGAAACCATGCGTTATTGCAAATTGATTATCAATGAGATTAACAGCTGCTCCACTATCTACAAAAATCTCACAAACAATGTTCTTGCTGTCTAGCGCCACCCTGGCAGGTAGAGAAAACGGGAACTGCAAGTAAACGGCAAACCTTCAATTTCCGCATCAACCTTGCCAATAGTAGCAAATGGAAAGTTTTTAGAGGGTTTTTTCTTTTTTGTTTTTCTTTTATTACCCTCAGAAAACTCCATGAATCTCCTAGTGGGGCAAACATTAGCCGAATGATTTATACCCCCTACAACAGAAACAAACCCTCCTCTGAGAGCTGAATCCTCTGCTATCAAAGGCAAGCAAACCCAGCTGCATGGCCTCCTCCTCAGAGGGGATTGAGAGAGACTGAGACCCCTGCGCACTGAATGAGAGAGCCCCACTGTCCTTAGATTTAATATGACAGGAAGGAGTAGTCTCCTCTCTCTCTCTCTAAGACGCCTGTCAATACGAACAGCTAGAGACATGGCAGATTCTAACGAGGCTGGTCTCTCATGAAAAGCAAATGCATCTTTCAATCTTTCCGAAAGACCATGGCAAAATTTACTTTGGAGTGCAGCATCATTCCAACCAGTATCAGCTGCCCATCTCCGAAATTCAGAACAATATATCTCTGCGGACTGTTTACCCTGGCATAAAAGACGCAGTTTAGATTCAGCCAGAGCAATACGATCCGGGTCATCATATATCTGCCCCAGGCTACAAAAAATTCATCCACCGATCGGAGGGGCCGTGCCCCCACCGGCAGCGAAAAAGGCCCAAGACTGAGCGTTATCCCTGAGCAGCGAGATGATGATCCCCACCCTCTGCTCCTCATCACCAGAGGAATGGGAAAGTAGGCGAAAATGGAGTTTGCTAGCCTCTCTAAAGCAAACAAAATTCTCACTACCCCCGGAGAACGTATCCGGAAGCGAGATCTTAGGCTCGGAACAAACTCCATGAACGCCAGCAGAACCGGTCACCTGAAACTGAAACACAGTTTTACGGAGATCTGCTACCTCCAGCGAAAGACCTTGCATGCGGTCAATCAAGGCTGAAACGGGATCCATGCTTAAGACGGTTATGGCGGTTTATAATGTCACAGATGGTGTTGCAGAAAGCTGGAACTTATAAATAAACATCTGACTGGCTTGATCCCAAACTAAGCAGCATATGGGTGAGCCCTATAAAACCCCTAGAGCTCTCCCTGACTGCTATGCCCATGCAAAGGTCTTTATGGTAGACGATTGCATGCCCACATACCTAATACTGTGTGACACCTGAAAACCCTATAATAGTGAGGGGACACGACAACCGGCTCCCTGCACTTAATACGGATGGAGTCAGGGTCACCTAAAATCAAGCCAGCAAGGAAACACAAATAAAGGAAAAAGACTTATCTGAGGAATCAGCAGTAGCAGCCTCCAGCAGTGAACAACTCATCCAGGAAGAAGTATAAACCGCAAAGTGAGGCAGTATGGGAGGGAATATAAAGGGAGACAATTAGTGTAAATAGGTGACAGCTGGGAGAAGGAAAGGAGATGACAAAGTGAAACCAAAACAAAGAACGTCATGCAAGAGGTAGAGAAGAACGTCTAACAGACCTTCTCACAGAACTGGCGGTGACACTGATGTGCTGAGTCCCACGGCTATGCTGGATCAACTATTAGCTGATAAATTCAGGAGGGCTTTGCCTCCAGCACTGGATCGGCCAGGTGTTTCCTGGCAATGCCCTGGAGATGGTGGATCGCTATGAGGCTACTAAGAATCTACAGGGGGGCTCTTTTGGGAGGGGGACAGTCATACCCCGGAAATCTCCACCCCAGGCCCCTGAGATTTGATCGATGAAACCCACCCGGGATGCATCCACTACGGGCCTGCCTCCGTTAGTCTGCTGGCAGTGTCAGGAGCCTGGCCATGTAAGGTCTAACTCTCCTCATCGAGTTGAGCCCATGGACACTAATTGTGGTTACCGTCAGTCGCTATATGCCAGGAAACTGTGTGAGACAGGTACCCGGGAATCTCTAGACCACTTGTGCCAGGTGGAAGTCGGAGACAATCAAGCGGAGGCGCTGCTGGACTCAGGGAGCATGGTGACCCTAGTAAGGGCTACCCTAATGGGGTCCACTGACTATACTGGCCGGAAATTCGGGGTGATTTGCATCCATGGAGACTTAAAAGACTACCCCACCGCGATGGTGACTTTAACCATGGTAGCCGGCAGGTGGACCCACGAGGTGGCAGTCGCCACAAATCTACACTACGAACTGATAATAGGGAGAGACTTTCCGGGCTTCACGGCACTATGGCCGGTTGTGAGAGTTACTGATACTCGTAAGTTAGGGGTAAACCCAGGAGATAGGCATTGTTCAGGAGGAAGGCAGAACCCTGGGAACTTGAGGCCAAAGGGCCAGCAGTAGGGGTGACCACCACTTTGGTGAAAGAGCGAGAGACAACCCCGCTGAGTGTAATGGTGGGAAACGTGAAGGACTTCCGGCTACCGGGTACTGAGTTGGCAGACCTCAACGTCTCCAGGGAAAAATTTGGTACAGCACAACACCGGGACCCAACCCTATCCCCAGCCTGGGAGAATGTGGTAATAATTGATGGTGAACCACAACAACCTGGGGCCAAGTCGATGTTTCCCCGTTTTGTAGTCAACCAAGATATGCTATGTCGGGTAAACCAGCTGCGGGGTGAACCCATTGAACAGTTAGTGGTGCCCCGGGCTTATCGAAAACTCGTGTTAGAGTTAGCCCACCAACATGTTCTCAGGGGTCATCTGGTACTGCAGAAGACACAGTACCGGATACTACAATGGTTTTACTGGCCCAGTGTGTTTAGAGAGGTGGATGACATTTGTAAGTCTTGCCTGACCTGCCAAACAACTAGCCCCCAGCACCTGTTCCACAGTCCCTTAGTACCTCTTCCAATTATCGGGACTCAATTTTAAAGAATAACTATGGATCTCATAGGCCCAGTACCGAAGTCTGCTAGAGGGCACCAACATATCTTGGTAGTTCTAGACTACACCACTCGGTACCGAGAGGCAGTGCCACTGCGACATACATCAGCCAAACTCATTGCAAAGAAGTTAATGGAGTTTTTCTCCAGAGTGGGGCTACCTAAAGAGGTTCTGACTGACCAGGGACCGCTTTATGTCCAAGGTAATGTAGGAACTCTGTAAGTTGCTTAACATCAAGCAGATACGGACGTCCATCTATCGCCCGCAAACTGACAGGCTAGTAGAAAGGTTTAATAAAACGTTAAAAACCATGTTAAAACGAGAAATGTGTAAAGATGGGAAGGACTGAGACCTCCTTCTGCCCTATCTTATGCATGCAGTGCGAGAAGTGCCCTAGGCCTCTACTGGGTTCTCGCCCTTCGAACTTCTATATGACAGACATCCACGTGGTCTGTTGGACATAGCCAAAGAGGCATGGAAGCAACAATCCACACCATATAAAAGCTTTATTGAATATGCTACACAGATGCAGGAAGATATGGAAACAGTGTTGCCGCTGGTAAAGGAACATATGGAAGCATCTCAGCGAGCTCAAAGTCGGGTGTATAATCGGCAGGCTCGGGTCTGGATCTTCAACCCGGGTTTTGGTTCCGGTACCGACAGTGAACAGTAAGTTCCTGGCTAGGTGGCAGGGACCCTACGAGGTACTCGAAAAGGTTGGAGAAGTAAACTACAAGGTACACAAGCCAGGGCGGCGGAAGCCGGAGCATGTGTACCATGTGAATTTGCTCAAACCTTGGAAAGATAGGGAGACCAGTACTGACGATAGCCCGCGGCTGAGTTTTCTAGGAGCAAAGGTTCTGGACCCTCAGTCTGATGTAAGGGAAGTGGTTGCCACAGTGAAGATTGCTGACAGCCTCTCCTCTAAACAGACTCAGGAGGCCAGGGAGTTTGTCAGCAGGAACACAGACATGTTCTCAGACCTCCCTGGACGCACTTCCATAATCCAGCATGATATTGTCACTGAGCCTCAAGCCAAAATCCGGTTGAAACTATACCGGGAACCTGAGGTTCGGCAACAAGCCATATCGGAGGAAGTGCAGCTAATGCTGCAACTAGACGTCATACTAAGTATTCAAAAACATCAGTATTAGTTTCCCACATATTATGCATTCATATATATATATATATATAATCAATGAAAAAGACCGGCACTCGCTGTTGATAATTCTTTCTTTGTATTTATTCAGTCACATGTACAGGCAATAAGTGACGCATGCGTTTCGGTGCTGCCGCACCTTCCTCAGACTTATCCTCATACAAAGAACATTTCATGTTTAAATAGAGCGCCCAAACACAGAGAAATGACATCACACAGAAAACCACACCCACCAATCAGTGTTAAAACAAAAAACATATGAGTTCCTTTAAATTCACTTTAGTTTGTTCCTTACTTCTTTCTTCCTTCATTATGTTCGCTGTAAATAATATATAGAAAAAAATCCATTTATTTCTTACAAAGGATATTTTTGTCAAAAAATTATTATTTTCATTATTTTCTTTTTTATTTTTTATTTTTTATTTTTTTGTTTTAAAGTTTTTTATTTGTTTTTAATTGCACTATTGCAATACTCAAAAATATAACATTATAGAAAAATTATTATCCTGAGAAAAATATTATTATACCAAGGTGATCTATCAGAGGAAGCTTTGTACATTATACTCCCGGTTGAGTCCGTGGGGCTCAATCGTTCGTAATCGATGTATCCAATAAGCCTCCCTCTGCAGCAATAACTTGTTCCTATCTCCACCCCGACGTGGAAGGGGTACACTGTCTATAATCTGGTAACGCAACTGTGCCACTGTGTGTCTATGTGCATGGAAGTGGAATGGTACAGGAAATAATAAATTTTGCTTGCGGATGGTGGACTTGTGGTTACTAAGTCTGTCTTTCATCCTAGTGGAAGTCTCTCCCACGTACAATAGACCACAGAGGCACTTTAAAATATATATAACAAAACGACTGTCACAGGTAAAAAAATTTTTTATAGGTATGCGTTCGCCAGATTGTGGATGTGTAAAGTGTGTACCCTTAATCACACTAGAGCAGTGTACGCAATTTAAGCAGGGAAAAGTTCCCATTTTAGGAGTAGCCAGTACTCTCTGTATAGGTGCAGTTTTACTACTTCCAATGTCAGCCCGTACTATCTTATCACATATATTTGTGGCTCTTTTGAAGCACATCATAGGTGGTAGTTTAAACTCCACTACTTGTGGGTATGACTTTGACACTACATTCCAATGTTTATTTATTATCCCTCTCAATCTCTGAGACCATGGATGATACTGAATTACAAGTGGAATCCGTGATTCTTTTAGGGGCTTATCCTGTTGTTTTATCTCAACTCGGTTCCTTTGTTCTTTTAATAAGTGATCGGGATAACCTCTCTCCTTAAATTTCTGGCTCATTTCGTCTAATCTTTCCTTACATAATTCAGCTGTGCCCACTATGCGCTTAACCCTTTGAAATTGAGAAAAGGGGAGGGATTTTTTTGTGGCTGCTGGGTGGTTGCTAGTATACATGAGTAAGCTATTTCGATCTGTATTTTTTGTAAATAGATCCGTGTATAACCCACCTGTGTCTCCCTTAATTACCCACGTGTCTAGGAAAGAAATTTTTTGTACATCAAAATGCAGAGTGAATTTCAACTCAGGCCAGACAGAATTGAGGTGAAGAGTAAATTGTTGAAGGGATCGAACGTCGCCGCGCCATACGCAAATAATGTCATCGATAAAACGACGCCAGAATTTGCAGTGTTTTCTATAGAAATCATTAGTATAGACGAAATCCGTCTCGAATTGTGCCATATAACAATTTGCGTACGGCGGTTGCGACGTTCGATCCCATCGCGGTCCCACGCCGCTGCTGATAAATGTTTAATCTGAAGATCAGGAGCACATTTTTCACCTCCGCGTCTACACCATCCTATTGAAACTTTTATAAATCTAGTGCAACGTGATGTTGAGACATTGTTGCAACAATGCAAGACTGGCAATATGCATTTACAATCCAATTTACCTTTGGAGGAAAAACGTGCACTTGATCAATTGTTGGAGGATAAGTCTCTGGTATTCAAACCAGCGGATAAAGGGGGGTGCTCTGGTGGTCCTTGATAAAGCATATTATGTCTCAGAAATTTTGTCGCAACTAAATGATACAGATACATATCAGATTTTACAGAATGATCCTGTATTTCGCATCAAAGAAATGATACAAATTGTTGTGAATGCTGCCATAGAGGAGGGGGTCATTGATGCCACATTGGGCGGATTTTTGGTTAACCAACATCCAATTACTCCCGTTTTTTATACGTTACCAAAAGTACATAAGTCCATTGTTAAACCGCCTGGCCGTCCCATTGTGGCATCTACTGACTCAATCCTCTCACCTTTGGCAATTTTTCTAGAAAAAATCTTACGCCATTTACTAAATTGTCTCCATCATACTTGCGTGATACTGAGCATTTTTTGCAGGAAATTAAAACTCTGCATTCAGAAAAAGATGATTTACTTGTTACCTTTGATGTATGTAATTTATACACATCAATATCACATGAGAAAGGTCTGAAAGCAATTGATACATTGTTACAACCAAGTCATTACAACAATGCAGAATGTGAATTTTTCTTGACATTATTGAGGATTGTTCTAGAACAAAATTACTTTTTATTTCAGGATTCTTTTTATCAGCAGCGGCGTGGGACCGCGATGGGATCGAACGTCGCACCGCCGTACGCAAATTGTTATATGGCACAATTCGAGACGGATTTCGTCTATACTAATGATTTCTATAGAAAACACTGCAAATTCTGGCGTCGTTTTATCGATGACATTATTTGCGTATGGCGCGGCGACGTTCGATCCCTTCAACAATTTACTCTTCACCTCAATTCTGTCTGGCCTGAGTTGAAATTCACTCTGCATTTTGATGTACAAAAAATTTCTTTCCTAGACACGTGGGTAATTAAGGGAGACACAGGTGGGTTATACACGGATCTATTTACAAAAAATACAGATCGAAATAGCTTACTCATGTATACTAGCAACCACCCAGCAGCCACAAAAAAATCCCTCCCCTTTTCCCAATTTCAAAGGGTTAAGCGCATAGTGGGCACAGCTGAATTATGTAAGGAAAGATTAGACGAAATGAGCCAGAAATTAAGGAGAGAGGTTATCCGATCACTTATTAAAAGAACAAAGGAACCGAGTTGAGATAAAACAACAGGATAAGCCCCTAAAAGAATCACGGATTCCACTTGTAATTCAGTATCATCCATGGTCTCAGAGATTGAGAGGGATAATAAATAAACATTGGAATGTAGTGTCAAAGTCATACCCACAAGTAGTGGAGTTTAAACTACCACCTATGATGTGCTTCAAAAGAGCCACAAATATATGTGATAAGATAGTACGGGCTGACATTGGAAGTAGTAAAACTGCACCTATACAGAGAGTACTGGCTACTCCTAAAATGGGAACTTTTCCCTGCTTAAATTGCGTACACTGCTCTAGTGTGATTAAGGGTACACACTTTACACATCCACAATCTGGCGAACGCATACCTATAAAAAAATTTTTTACCTGTGACAGTCGTTTTGTTATATATATTTTAAAGTGCCCCTGTGGTCTATTGTACGTGGGAGAGACTTCCACTAGGATGAAAGACAGACTTAGTAACCACAAGTCCACCATCCGCAAGCAAAATTTATTATTTCCTGTACCATTCCACTTCCATGCACATAGACACACAGTGGCACAGTTGCGTTACCAGATTATAGACAGTGTACCCCTTCCACGTCGGGGTGGAGATAGGAACAAGTTATTGCTGCAGAGGGAGGCTTATTGGATACATCGATTACGAACGATTGAGCCCCACGGACTCAACCGGGAGTATAATGTACAAAGCTTCCTCTGATAGATCACCTTGGTATAATAATATTTTTCTCAGGATAATAATTTTTCTATAATGTTATATTTTTGAGTATTGCAATAGTGCAATTAAAAACAAATAAAAAACTTTAAAACAAAAAATAAAAATAAAAAATAAAAAAGAAAATAATGAAAATAATAATTTTTTGACAAAAATATCCTTTGTAAGAAAATAAATGGATTTTTTTCTATATATTATTTACAGCGAACATAATGAAGGAAGAAAGAAGTAAGGAACAAACTAAAGTGAATTTAAAGGAACTCATATGTTTTTGTTTTAACACTGATTGGTGGGTGTGGTTTTCTGTGTGATGTCATTTCTCTGTGTTTGGGCGCTCTATTTAAACATGAAATGTTCTTTGTATGAGGATAAGTCTGAGGAAGGTGCGGCAGCACCGAAACGCATGCGTCACTTATTGCCTGTACATGTGACTGAATAAATACAAAGAAAGAATTATCAACAGCGAGTGCCGGTCTTTTTCATTGATTCTACATTGGGACGCCATCCCATAGACTCGTGCACCGTGACCATATACAGCAGTGCCGACCTGTGATTATTATATTATATATATATATATAAAAGAGAAAATAATGGCGGCACTGGAGACAAGCAATATGGGTGCTAGGTCCAGGGATATAGCTGCTTACCCCAGATGAACAATGATGAAAAAAGGACAGCACTCCAGGTAAAAAAGCAGTGGTGTTTAATCACCCAT
Source organism: Bufo bufo (assembly GCF_905171765.1). Lineage (NCBI taxonomy): Eukaryota > Metazoa > Chordata > Amphibia > Anura > Bufonidae > Bufo > Bufo bufo. The sequence continues at coordinate 272,399,705 of NC_053391.1, read as the reverse complement.
GTGGATGGCAACGTTTCAGCTCAAACAAGAGCCTTTTTCAAGCAATGAACACAGTGTATGCTGGGGTATATATAGTCCAACCCCCATTACATCATAGTACAATCAATCAACAACAAAGATTAAAAATAAAGTGCAAGAGTGCATATACAATATCAAAATACAGATACACATGTGTAATACCCATAAGCGAAAAAATCGCTACAGTGATATATCAAAAATATAATATATAGTGTACATATTATAACCTACAAAGAGGTAATTAGTGATTAAGAACAGGTGTACACAAAGTGGGAGGAACAAGAAATGATAATGCTGCAAAAAAGAGGGAAAAGCGGTGACATACCCAGCGCCGTTCATCGTGTCAAACATGTCGCATACCGCTAGATCCGGCGTACGGATACAGGCAATGCGCAGACGCCAGAAAGCGTCTGATCACGGCATGACGTCACCACCAGTCATCGCAGAGACATGCGCACTACTGCTAAGAGTCTTGGTCGGCCATTTTACAAAAGGTCAATGTGTCCCATCACTGTATGTGCGCATGTCCATGTAAAAATTGACAGGACAGCGCAACACGGAAGAATAAGCCGTGTTATGTGACATGAATTCATGGGGGACAAGCGAGAAACTGTAGCTCATAATGGATACAGATCCCACATTATAAGGGCAAAAGATATAATGGAGACCACAACAAATGCTGCGATCCTCACATACATCGCCCATAGATCCCCCACAAATCCATCATAAATCTATACCACACAGTGTGGAATGACACAAAATATTAAACAAAAATATTGAATAGCTAACCAAACCAGAGAAATGTAAATAAAGTTAAAAACTCTCATATAGACAAGTAGAGACATGTAGACACAATGTGTATGCACCGGGTACGTCCCACTTCTCGATTCCACAGCGTCATTCTTGTCTGTGAATAAAAAAGAATCAGAAAAATGGCTTAATAGTGTTCATAATACACTATGTAACACAGGAGGAGAGTCGCATATCACATATAAAACCATAAGGGGCAAACCGCTCATCTAAACATAAATCCCCGGATTGTAATCCACATTAAAGGGTTTCTATCACTTCGTATGACATAATTAGCTGTCAGACACTAGCGATCCGCTAGTGTCTGCTCTGGCCAACCATCCTAATATAACAGCTTTTGGGGCAGCCGTTTTGCTAAAAAAAGAACTTTTATAAATATGCTAATGAGCCTCTAGGTGCTATGTGGGCGTCATTAGCACCTAGAGGCTCCGTCTACCTTCATAAACAGCCACCGCCCAGCGCGTCCCTCCAGCCCTCCCATGTCCTCCGGAATGCGATCCTCCGTGTGATGCAGCGGACGAATTCTCGCGCATGCGCCGTGCGCGGCTGTATTCGGCGCTAGCGCAGTGAATGTCTGACCGCTTCCCTGCTCAGACATCTCCACTGCGCCTGTTCCTTGGAGCACTATGACGTCATCGGCGCAGGCGCAGTGGAGATGTCTGAGCAGGGAAGCGGTCAGACATTCACTGCGCATGCGCCGAATAAAGCCGCGCACGGCGCATGCGCGAGAATTTGTCCGCTGCGTCACACGGAGGATCGCATTCAGCAGGAGATGGGCGGGCTGGAGGGACGCGCTGGGCGGTGGCTGTTTATGAAGGTAGACAGAGCCTCTAGGTGCTAATGACGCCCACATAGCACCTAGAGGCTCATTAGCATATTTATAAAAGTTATTTTTTTAGCAAAACGGCTGCCCCAAAAGCTGTTATATTAGGATGGTTGGCCAGAGCAGACACTAGCGGATCGCTAGTGTCTGACAGCTAATTATGTCATACGAAGTGATAGAAACCCTTTAAGCTTATTGGGTTTCAAACTGTTAAGAGTGTAGATCCAAAAAAGCTCTCTCTTTTTAAGGATCAACACCCTGTTCCCCCCACGTCTGGGCATGGGTACATGATCAATGGCCCAACATTTGAGATATTTTTCGGAATGTTTAAATTCCGTAAAATGTTTGGCAACAGGGAGATCCTTTCTTTTTTTGCGTATGGATAATCGATGATTATTGAGTCGCGTCTTAAGATCGGTCGACGTTTCACCCACATATAATAACTTACATGGACAGATCAAAACATAAATCACGTAATTGGAATTACATGTAAGGTGAAAGGGAATCGAATGTGAAACTCCAGTAGAAGGATGAATAAAAGCACTGCCTTTGCCCATATATTTGCAGTCAGTACAACATAAGCAGGGGAAGCTACCCTTACCATATGAGGTCAAGGAAGTTTGTATTGACCTACAGTAGATCTAGGGCCAATGTCTGCTCTGACAAGTTGATCACGTAAGTTTCTGGACCTGCAATATGAAAATAGGGGGGGAGATCTGAATTCCTGGATCTCACTAAGGCAACCTCCCAAAATGCCCCAATGTCGCTTGATGATACGATTGATCTCTACACTCTGTTCCGTATATTTTGAAATGAAAGGAATCCCTTTCAGGATTCCTTTCATTTCAAAATATACGGAACAGAGTGTAGAGATCAATCGTATCATCAAGCGACATTGGGGCATTTTGGGAGGTTGCCATAGTGAGATCCAGGAATTCAGATCTCCCCCCCTATTTTCATTTTGCAGGTCCAGAAACTTACGTGATCAACTTGTCAGAGCAGACATTGGCCCTAGATCTAGGTCAATACAAACTTCCTTGACCTCATATGGTAAGGGTAGCTTCCCCTGCTTATGTTGTACTGACTGCAAATATATGGGCAAAGGCAGTGCTTTTATTCATCCTACTACTGGAGTTTCACATTCGATTCCCTTTCACCTTACATGTAATTCCAATTACGTGATTTATGTTTTGATCTGTCCATGTAAGTTATTATATGTGGGTGAAACGTCGACCGATCTTAAGACGCGACTCAATAATCATCGATTATCCATACGCAAAAAAAGAAAGGATCTCCCTGTTGCCAAACATTTTACGGAATTTAAACATTCCGAAAAAGATCTCAAATGTTGGGCCATTGATCATGTACCCATGCCCAGACGTGGGGGGAACAGGGTGTTGATCCTTAAAAAGAGAGAGCTTTTTTGGATCTACACTCTTAACAGTTTGAAACCCAATGGGCTTAATGTGGATTACAATCCGGGGATTTATGTTTAGATGAGCGGTTTGCCCCTTATGGTTTTATATGTGATATGCGACTCTCCTCCTGTGTTACATGGTGTATTATGAACACTATTAAGCCATTTTTCTGATTCTTTTTTCTTTTTTATTCACAGACAAGAATGACGCTGTGGAATCGAGAAGTGGGACGTACCCGGTGCATACACATTGTGTCTACATGTCTCTACTTGTCTATATGAGAGTTTTTAACTTTATTTACATTTCTCTGGTTTGGTTAGCTATTCAATATTTTTGTTTAATATTTTGTGTCATTCCACACTGTGTGGTATAGATTTATGATGGATTTGTGGGGGATCTATGGGCGATGTATGTGAGGATCACAGCATTTGTTGTGGTCTCCATTATATCTTTTGCCCTTATAATGTGGGATCTGTATCCATTATGAGCTACAGTTTCTCGCTTGTCCCCCATGAATTCATGTCACATAACACGGCTTATTCTTCCGTGTTGCGCTGTCCTGTCAATTTTTACATGGACATGCGCACACACAGTGATGGGACACATTGACCTTTTGTAAAATGGCCGACCAAGACTCTTAGCAGTAGTGCGCATGTCTCCGCGATGACTGGTGGTGACGTCATGCTGTGATCAGACGCTTTCTGGCGTTTGCGCATTGCCTGTATCCGTACGCCGGATCTAGCGGTATGCGACATGTTTGACACGATGAACGGCGCTGGGTATGTCACCGCTTTTCCCTCTTTTTTGCAGCATTATCATTTCTTGTTCCTCCCACTTTGTGTACACCTGTTCTTAATCACTAATTACCTCTTTGTAGGTTATAATATGTACACTATATATTATATTTTTTATATATCACTGTAGCGATTTTTTCGCTTATGGGTATTACACATGTGTATCTGTATTTTGATATTGTATATGCACTCTTGGACTTTATTTTTAATCTTTGTTGTTGATTGATTGTACTATGATGTAATGGGGGTTGGACTATATATACCCCAGCATACACTGTGTTCATTGCTTGAAAAAGGCTCTTGTTTGAGCTGAAACGTTGCCATCCACATGGGTGATTAAACACCACTGCTTTTTTACCTGGAGTGCTGTCCTTTTTTCGTCATTATATATATATATATATATTTTTTTTTTTTTTTTGTAATTACACATTTTTTACAATTACTAAAAAAAATATATAAAATACTGTATTTTCCTGCGTATAAGACTATTTTTTGACAAATGAAAATCTTCTCAAAAGTCCGGGGTCGTCTTATACGCCGGCTGTCGTCTTATATGCCAGTATATACGGCGTGCTGAAACTTACTTCCTAGCCGGACTGAAGAAGCTGTCCTTCTCCAGCTTCAGGGACAGGCGCCCTCTAGCTGAGCCCCCGTGCGCTGCATCCCGGCCAGCCGCTCCTGAAGCAGCCCCCTCTCCCTGCTCTCAGTGGTTTTCTTATGCCGGCAGTATCACATTGCGCATTACCGCTCAGATCGTCTTGAAGACAGGGAGGGCTGGCAGGCAGGGAGAGCTGACCCACCCAATCCAAGCAGGTTTTGTATGTAGTGTGCACAGAAAATACTGGTACATCGCTTGCAGTGATTGGCTGGTTGTTGTATACTGGGTTGGATTGGCGATTCTGAGGGAAGGCGGGGGAAGCAGGAGCATCTGCACTTCTGCCAATTCTAATGTTGGAACAGCGGATCTCTAATGAAGTTTGGTGTGCATATTATCTGTGGTGAAAAAATATAGTCTATCTGGGGAGCAGATACATGTGGTGGTGAATACAGTACAGCACCAGTACCTGTACATACAGTACCGCACCAGTAACTGTACCGGTTCATACAGTACAGCACCAGTACATACAGTACAGCACCAGTATCTGTACCGATTCATACAGTACAGCACCAATATATACAGTACACCACCAGTATCTGTACATACAGTACAGCACCAGTAAATACAGTACAGTATAAAAATGACTAACAGTCAAGACCCCATCATGGCTCTACCAGCAAGAAGAAAGAAATATGAAGCCAGTTTCAAACTTAAAGTTGTAAACTTTTGCCATGGAACATAATAACTGCGCTGCTGCAAATCATGGAGTAACAGAAAAGATGGTTCGGGACTGGAAAGCAAATGAAAAAGCATTAAGGAGTATGCCAAGGGGTGAGTGTGCATTAAGAAGAGGCACCCCACATTGGCCAGAACTCAGAAAACATGTAGCAGACATGGTGAATGAGCATCGCCAAAACTGTTATGTAGTGACACAAAATAAAATATGTTTGTTTGCACTTCAGTACGCCAAATCTAACCCAGATCACAGCAACAGATTTAAGGCCACGGTATCCTGGTGTACTAGATTCTTGGAAAGGCATAATATGGTACTGAGGCAAAAGATGAAAAAATTGCACAATTACCTGCAGATCTTGATGCCAAAGTAAATAGCGTTGGAGGGGTAGTCTTATACGGCGAGTATAGCCCAAACCCTATATTTTAACTGGAAAAGTTGAGGGTCGTCTTATACGCCCAGTCGTCTTATACGCCGGAAAATACGGTATAAAAATTTAATTTAGTCTCTATTTCTGTAAAGTTTCTGGCAGGATTTGAACTCTCAACTTTCTACATTACAGCCAAGAATCTTAACCACTACACTATAAAGCTGCATGGACAGTTATTTTAAAAAATTAAAATAAAAAATAGACTTCTGCTGTATGGGAATACCTACTAGTAGTAAGTATTCCTATACAGCAGAAGTCTATTTTTTTATTTTTTTTATTTTAAGTAACTGGCCACGCAGCTGTGTAGTGGTTAACATTCTGGACTGTAATGTAGAAAGTTGTGAGTTTGAATCCCGTCAGACATTTTTCAGAAAAAGAGGCTACATTAAGTTTATATATTTTATATATTTTTTTGTAATTGTAAAAAATGTGTAATTACAAAAAAAATAAAAAATATATTATATATATATATATATATATATATATATATATATACTGTACACACACACACATACACTCACCTAAATAATTATTAGGAACACCTGTTCTATTTCTCATCAATGCGATTATCTAGTCAATCAATCACATGGCAGTTGCTTCAATGCATGTAGGGTTGTGGTCCTGGTCAAGACAATCTCCTGAACTCCAAACTGAATGTCAGAATGGGAAAGAAAGGTGATTTAAGCAATTTTGAGCGTGGCATGGTTGTTGGTGCCAGACCGGCCCGTCTGAGTATTTCACAATCTGCTCAGTTACTGGGATTTTCACGCACAACCATTTCTAGGGTTTACAAAGAATGGTGTGAAAAGGGAAAAACATCCAGTATGCGGCAGTTCTGTGGGCGAAAATGCCTTGTTGATGCTAGAGGTCAGAGTAGAATGGGCCGACTGATTCAAGCTGATAGAAGAGCAACGTTGACTGAAATAACCACTCGTTACAACCGAGGTATGCAGCAAAGCATTTGTGAAGCCACAACAGGCACAACCTTGAGGCGGATGGGCTACAGCAGCAGAAGACCCCACCGGGTACCACTCATCTCCACTACAAATAGGAAAAAGAGGCTACAATTTGCACGAGCTCACCAAAATTGGACTGTTGAAGACTGGAAAAATGGTTTCTTGAACATGACAATGAGTTCATTGTACTAAAATGGCCCCCACAATCACCAGATCTCAACCCAATAGAGCATCTTTGGGATGTGGTGGAACGGGAGCTTCGTGCCCTGGATGTGCATCCCTCAAATCTCCATCAACTGCAAGATGCTATCCTATCAATATGGGCCAACATTTCTAAAGAATGCTATCAGCACCTTGTTGAATCAATGCCACGTAGAATTAAGGCAGTTCTGAAGGCAAAAGGGGGTCCAACACCATATTAGTATGGTGTTCCTAATAATTCTTTAGGTGAGTGTACATACATACACACACAGGTGAAACTCAAAAATTTGAATATCGTGCAAAAGTCCATTTATTTCAGTAATGCAAATTAAAAGGAATTGCATTAATGCAGCTTAAAATTAGAATTTTGTGAAAAGGTTCAATATTCTAGGCTCAAAGTGTCAAAGTGTAAGCTAATTAATCCATTAATCCATACCCCCTGAGCAAAGTGTACCTGAAAATTGTGACTTTGGGGTTTCATAAGCTATAAGCCATAATCATCCAAATTATAACAAATAAAGGCTTGAAATATCTCGCTTTGCATGTAATGCATATGTTAGTTTCACCTTTTAAGTTGCATTACTGAAATAAATGAACTTTGCACAATATTCAAATTTTTCGAGTTTCATCTGTATAAATGCATAATATGTAGGAAACTAATACTGATGTTTTAGCCATAATTAGAGTTGAGCGAACACATGGATGTTCGGGTTCGAGAAGTTCGGCCGAACTTCCCGGAAATGTTCGGGATCCGAACCCAACCCGAACTTCGTCCCGAACCCGAACCCCGTTGAAGTCAATGGGGACCCGAACTTTTCGGCACTAAAAAGGCTGTAAAACAGCCCAGGAAAGGGCTAGAGGGCTGCAAAAGACAGCAAAATGTAGTTAAACCCCCTGCAAAACAAATGTGGATAGGGAAATGAATTAAAATAAAATAAAATAAATTAAATTAACCAATATCAATTGGAGAGAGGTCCCATAGCAGAGAATCAGGCTTCATGTCAGCAGAGAATCAGTCTTCATGCCATAGCAGAGAATCAGGCTTCATGTCACCCAAAACTGGAACAGTCCATTGTCATATATTAGGCCCCCCGGCACCCAGACAGAGGAGAGAGGTCCCATAACAGGAGATCAGGCTTCATGTCAGCAGAGAATCATTCTTCTGTCCATATCAGAGAAGATCAGGCCTTCACGTCACCCACCACTGGAACAGTCCATTGTCATATATTTAGGCCCCGGCACCCAGACAGAGGAGAGAGGTCCCATAGCAGAGAATCTTGGCTTCATGTCACAGAGAATCAGTCTTCATGTCATAGCAGAGAATCGAGGGCTTCACGTCACCCACCACTGGAACAGTCCATTGTCAGATATTTAGGCCCATGCACCCAGGCAGAGAGAGGTCCCATAGCAGAGAATCTGGCTTCATGTCAGCAGAGAATCAGTCTTCATGTCATAGCAGAGAATCAGGCTTCATGTCACCCACCAGCTGGACATGCCACTGTCAGATAATTTATTAGGCCCCCCGGCACCCAGACAGAGGAGAGAGGTCCCATAACAGAAATTCAGGCTTCATGTCAGCCAGAGAATCAGTCCCTCATGTCATAGCAGAGAATCAGGCTTCATGTCACCACGCACTGGAACAGGCCACTGTCAGAATATTTTTAGGCCCCGGCACCCAGACAGAGGAGAGAGGTCCCATAACAGAGATTTCAGGCTTCATGTCAGCAGAGAATCAGTCTTCATGTCATAGCAGAGAATCAGGCTTCACGTCACCCACCACTGGAACAGTCCATTGTCACATATTTAGGCCCAGGCACCCAGGCAGAAGAGAGAGGTCCCATAGCAGAGAATCTGGCTTCATGTCAGCAGAGAATCAGGCTTCATGTGACCCACCACTGGAACAGGCCACTGTCAGATATTTTTAGGCCCCGGCACCCAGACAGAGGAGAGAGGTCCGATAACAGAGATTCAGGCTTCATGTCAGCGACTTAGCAGAGAATCAGGCTTAATGTCACCCCGACCACTGGAACAGGCCACTGTCAGATATTTTAGGCCCGGCACCCAGACAGAGGAGAGAGGTCCCCATATCAGAGATTCAGGCTTCATGTCAGCAGAGAATCAGTCTTCATGTCATAGCAGAGAATCAGGCTTCATGTCACCCACCACTGGAACAGGCCACTGTCAGATATTTTTAGGCCCCGGCACCCAGACAGAGGAGAGAGGTCCCATAACAGAGATTCAGGCTTCATGTCAGCAGAGAATCAGTCTTCATGTCATAGCAGAGATCAGTCTTCATGTCACCCACCACTGGAACAGGCCACTGTCAGATATTTTTAGGCCCCGGCAGCCAGACAGAGGAGAGGTTTCATTCAACTTTGGGTTGCCCCGCAATATAATGGTAAAATGAAAATAAAAATAGATTGAATGAGGAAGTGCCCTGGAGTACAATAATATATGGTTTAAGGGAGGTAGTTAATGTCTCATCTGCACAAGGGATTGGACAGGTCCTGTGGGATCCATGCCTGGTTCATTTTTATGAAAGTCAGCTTGTCCACATTGGCTGTAGACAGGCGGCTGCGTTTGTCTGTAATGACGCCCCCTGCCGTGCTGAATACACGTTCAGACAAAACGCTGGCCGCCGGGCAGGGCCAGCACCTCCAAGGCATAAAAGGCTAGCTCTGGCCACGTGGACAATTGGAAACCCAGAAGTTAGAATAGGGCCGAACCATCAGTCAGTACGTGGAGGGGTGTGCACAGGTACTGTTCCACCATGTTAGTGAAATGTTGCCTCCTGCTAACACGTTCCGTATCAGGTGGTGGTGCAGTTAGCTGTGGCGTGGTGACAAAACTTTTCCACATCTCTGCCATGCTAACCCTGCCCTCAGAGGAGCTGGCCGTGACACAGCTGCGTTGGCGACCTCTTGCTCCTCCTCTGCCTTCGCCTTGGTCTTCCACTTGTTCCCCTGTGACATTTGGGAATGCGCTTAGTAGCGCGTCTACCAACGTGCGCTTGTACTCGTGCATCTTCCTATCACGCTCCAGTGCAGGAAGTAAGGTGGGCACATTGTCTTTGTACCGTGGATCCAGCAGGGTGGCAACCCAGTACTCCGCACACGTTAATTGTGGGCAACCTTGCTGTCGTTGCGCAGGCACTGCAGCATGTAGTCGCTCATGTGTGCCAGGCTACCCAGAGGTAGGACAAGCTGTCCTCTGTGGGTGGCGTATCGTCATCGTCCTGCGTTTACCCCCAGCCACGCACAGTGATGGGCCCGAGCTGCTTTGGGTGCCACCCCGCTGTGAACATGCTTCATCCTCATCCCTCCTCCACCTCCTCCCTCATCCTCCTCGTCATCCAGTAGTGGGCCCTGTCTGGCCACATTTATACCTGGCCCTTGCTGTTGCAAAAAACCTCCCTCTGAGTCACTTCGAAGAGGACTGGCCTGAAAGATGCTAAAATGACCCCTCTTCCTCCTCCTCCTCCTGGCCACCTCCTCTTCCATCATCGCCCTAAGTGTTTTTCTCAAGGAGACATAGAAGTGGTATTGTAACACTGATAACGGCGTCATCGCCACTGGCCATGTTGGTGGAGTACTCGAAACAGCGCAACAGGGCACACAGGTCTCGCATGGAGGCCCAGTCATTGGTGGTGAAGTGGTGCTGTTCCGCACTGCGACTGACCCGTGCGTGCTGCAGCTGAAACTCCACTATGGCCTGCTGCTGCTCGCACAGTCTGTCCAGCATGTGCAAGGTGGAGTTCCACCTGGTGGGCACGTCGCATATGAGGCGGTGAGCGGGAAGGCCGAAGTTACGCTGTAGCGCAGACAGGCGAACAGCGGCAGGATGTGAACGCCGGAAGCGCGAACAGACGGCCCGCACTTTATGCAGCAGCTCTGACATGTCGGGGTAGTTGCGAATGAACTTCTGCACCACCAAATTCAGCACATGCGCCAGGCAAGGGATGTGCGTCAAATCGGCTAGTCCCAGAGCTGCAACGAGATTTCGCCCATTATCGCACACCACCGGGCTTGAGGCTCACCGGCAGCAATCACTCGTCGGTCTGTTGTTCTATACCCCGCCACAACTCCTGTGTAGTGTGGGGCCTGTCCCCCAAACATATGAGTTTCAGAATGGCCTGCTGCTGTTTACCCCGTGCTGTGCTGAAGTTGGTGGTGAAGGTGTGTGGCTGACTGGATGAGCAGGTGGAAGAAGAGGAGGAGGAAGCTGAGTAGGAGGAGGAGGAGACAGGAGGCAAAGAATGTTGCCCTGCGATCCTTGGCGGGGGGAAGGACGTGCGCCAAACAGCTCTCCGCCTGGGGCCCAGCCGCCACTACATTTACCCAGTGTGCAGTTAGGGAGATATAGCGTCCCTGGCCGTGCTTACTGGTCCACGTATCTGTGGTTAGGTGGACCTTGCCACAGATGGCTTTGCGCAGTGCACACTTGATTTTATCGGATACTTGGTTGTGCAGGGAAGGCATGGCTCTCTTGGAGAAGTAGTGCTGGCTGGGAACAACATACTGTGGGACAGCAAGCGACATGAGCTGTTTGAAGCTGTCTGTGTTCACCAGCCTAAATGATAGCATTTTATAGGCCAGTAGTTTAGAAATGCTGGCATTCAGGGCCAGGGATCGAGGGTGGCTAGGTGGGAATTTACGCTTTCTCTCAAATGTTTGTGAGATGGAGAGCTGAACGCTGCCGTGTGACATGGTTGAGATGCTTGGAAGAGGCCGAGGCGGCAGCAGCAGAAGAGGTAGCAGGGGTAGCCTGAGTGACTTCTTTGTTTTTAAGGTGTTTACTCCACTGCAGTTCATGCTTTGCATGCAGGTGCCTGGTCATGCAGGTTGTGCTAAGGTTCAGAACGTTAATGCCTCGCTTCAGGCTCTGATGGCACAGCGTGCAAACCACTCAGGTCTTGTCGTCAGCACATTGTTTGAAGAAGTGCCATGCCAGGGAACTCCTTGAAGCTGCCTTTGGGGTGCTCGGTCCCAGATGGCGGGGGTCAGTAGCAGGCGGAGTCTCTTGGCGGCGGGTGTTCTGCTTTTGCCCACTGCTCCCTCTTTGTCTTTTGCTACGCTGTTGGCTCGGTCTCACCACTGCCTCCTCCTCCGAACTGTGAAAGTCAGTGGCACGACCTTCATTCCATGTGGGGTCTAGGACCTCATCGTCCCCTGCATCGTCTTCATCCCTGACCTCCTGTTCAGTCTGCAAACTGCAGAAAGACGCAGCAGTTGGAACCTGTGTTTCGTAATCATCAGAGACGTGCTGAGGTGGTATTCCCATGTCCTCATCATCAGGAAACATAAGTGGTTGTGCGTTAGTGCATTCTATGTCTTCCACCGTTGGGGAAGGTCTAGGTGGATGCCCTTGGGAAACCCTGCCAGCAGAGTCTTCAAACAGCATAAGAGACTGCTGCATAACTTGAGGCTCAGACAGTTTCCCTGATATGCATGGGGGTGATGTGACAGACTGATGGGCTTGGTTTTCATGCGCCATCTGTGCGCTTTCTGCAGAAGACTGGGTGGGAGATAATGTGAACGTGCTGGATCCACTGTCGGCCACCCAATTGACTAATGCCTGTACCTGCTCAGGCCTTATCATCCTTAGAACGGCATTGGGCCATACCAAATATGGCTGTAAATTCTGGCGGCTACTGGGACCTGAGGTAGTTGGTACACTAGGACGTGTGGCTGTGGCAGAACGGCCACGTCCTCTCCCAGCACCAGAGGGTCCACTAACACCACCACGACCATGTCCGCGTCCGCGTCCCTTACTAGATGTTTTCCTCATTGTTACCGTTCACCACAATAAGAAAAATATTATTCGGGCCTTTGTATTGAATTCAAATTCAGGCCTTTTTTTACAGACACCTAACACTATCTGGCTATCTATATAGGTACCGTATTACACTAATACAGGCACACCAGTAATGACAGATTTAGCTGAATATAAATTTGAGGCCTATTATTTAGGCGCTGGGTGACAGGTATACGTTTACAGACAGAATTAGACTTGGATCTGCACAGTAGCGTTTGTGTGAAGTTATTGAGAATTACCCTATCAGCACCTTGAATCTAATATACCCTTTTAGGGCTAGATTTAAAGTAGGCCTGATACAGCAGAAACCACTAATTTAGAGAATTGCAAAATTGGGAATTGTATTTCAACCCAGAACAAAAACTGTGCTTTGACGGACACTAAATAACTTGACCAGCTAAAGCAGTAATGACAGATTTGGATGAATATAAATGTGAGGCCTATTTTTTAGGCGCTGGGTGACAGGTATACGTTTAATCACAGAATTAGACTTGGATCTGCACAGTAGCGTGTGTGTGAAGTTATTGAGAATTACCCTATCAGCACCTTGAATCTAATATACCCTTTTAGGGATAGATTTAAAGTAGGCCTGATACAGCAGAAACCACAAATTTAGAGAATTGCAAAATTGGGAATTGTATTTCAACCCAGAACAAAAACTGTGCTTTGACGGACACTAAATAACTTGACCAGCTAAAGCAGTAATGACAGATTTGGATGAATATAAATGTGAGGCCTATTTTTTAGGCGCTGGGTGACAGGTATACGTTTAATCACAGAATTAGACTTGGATCTGCACAGTAGCGTGTGTGTGTGAAGTTATTGAGAACTACCCTATCAGCACCTTGAACAAAAACTGTGCTTTGACGGACACTAAATAACTTGACCAGCTAAAGCAGTAATGACAGATTTGGATGAATATAAATGTGAGGCCTATTTTTTAGGCGCTGGGTGACAGGTATATGTTTACACACAGAATTATACTTGGAATTGCACAGTAGCGTGTGTGTGAAGTTATTGAGAATAACTTGGTGACAGGCTCAGCTTGACCCTGGTGTAGGATATAGCCAAAAAATAACCACACTATTGATGGTTAAATACACTTGGTGACAGGCTCAGCTTGCCCCTGATGTAGTATATGGCCAAAAAAATAACCACACTATTGATGGTTAAATGCACTTCATGACAGCTTGACCCTGATGTAGGATATAGCAAAAAATAACCACACTATTGATGGTTAAATGGACTTGGTGGCAGCTTGTGCTGGCGCACCACAAGTCACAAAATGGCCGCCGATCACCCCAGAAAAAAGTGACTGAAAAACGCTCTGGGCAGCCTTAAAACAATTAGCAATTGAATAGCAGCAGTTCAATAATCCACAGCTGTAGATCGATCACTGAATGAAGTCTTTTGGAGGAGTTAATCACTGCCTAATCTCGCCCTAACGTCGCAGCTGCAACCTCTCCCTACACTTGTATCAGCAGAGTGACGTGCAGCGCTACGTGACCCAAGCTTATATAGAGGCTGGATCACATGCTGCACTGGCCAATCACAGCCATGCCAATAGTAGGCATGGCTGTGATGGCCTCTTGGGACAAGTAGTATGATGCTTGTTGATTGGCTGCTTTGCAGCCTTTCAAAAAGCGCCAAGAAAGCGCCGAACACCGAACCCGAACCCGGACTTTTACGAAAATGTTCGGGTTCGGGTCCGTGTCATGGACACCCCAAAATTCGGTTCGCTCATCCCTAGCCATAATATATTTACATATATTATAATATATTATATATTCAAAATATATAATATATGTAAATATATTATAGCTTAAAACACACATATATAAATATATGTGAATTAAACTTAGAATAAAACATCTAAACTAACTATACAGACATGTATAGCGGCGCCCAGGGATCTCCCTGCACTTACTGCGATTTGTCTCTAAAGGTGCTGTTCCGTTTTTTGGTTATATGTATATTATAGAGGACTAGGCATCCTCTTTGGAACTTAGCACTCCCCGCCCATTCCCCACCCCTTGGTGTTTTTAATCAGAGTAACAACGGAGCTGGACCCTCCGTGTTAGAGTAGGTCCCACCTGATAAGAAGCTACCTTGTCGTCTGGTAGGTGGGCCCGACATATTTTTGATCAATAACATGCGCTAAGAGCTTCTTCACTGCTTAACAGTAAGTATTGGCGTCATGTATTTGACCCTGTTCACATATTCACCTGTTCACTCAGTCTTAGTGCATTTAGTGGTGTGCTGCTACTTTATTTGTTTGATATACAGTACAGACCAAAAGTTTGGACACACCTTCGCATTCAAAGAGTTTTCTTTATTTTCATTACTATGAAGGCATCAAAACTATGAATTAACACATGTGAAATTATATACATAACAAACAAGTGTGAAACAACTGAAAATATGTCATATTCTAGGTTCTTCAAAGTAGCCACCTTTTGCTTTGATTACTGCTTTGCACACTCTTGGCATTCTCTTGATGAGCTTCAAGAGATAGTCCCTTGAAATGGTCTTCCAACAGTCTTGAAGTAGTTCCCAGAAATGCTTAGCACTTGTTGGCCCTTTTGCCTTCACTCTGCGGTCCAGCTCACCCCAAACCATCTCGATTGGGTTTAGGTCCGGTGACTGTGGAGGCCTGGTCATCTGGCAAAGTACCACATCACTCTCCTTCATGGTCAAATAGCCCTTACTTTCAAAGTTTTCCCAATTTTTCGGCTGACTGACTGACCTTCATTTCTTAAAGTAATGATGGCCACTCGTTTTTCTTTACTTAGCTGCTTTTTTCTTGCCATAATACAAATTCTAACAGTCTATTCAGTAGGACTATCAGCTGTGTATCCACCTGACTTCTCCTTAACGCCACTGATGGTCCCAACCCCATTTATAAGGCAAGAAATCCCACTTATTAAACCTGACAGGGCACACCTGTGAAGTGAAAACCATTTCAGGGGACTACCTCTTGAAGCTCATCTAGAGAATGCCAAGAATGTGCAAAGCAGTAATCAAAGCAAAAGGTGGCTACTTTGAAGAACCTAGAATATGACATATTTTCAGTTGTTTCACACTTGTTTGTTATGTATATAATTCCACATGTGTTAATTCATAGTTTTGATGCCTTCAGTGTGAATCTACAATTTTCATAGTCATGAAAATAAAGAAAACTCTTTGAATGAGAAGGTGTGTCCAAACTTTTGGTCTGTACTGTATATATATATATATATATATATACACACTCACCTAAAGAATTATTAGGAACACCATACTAATACGGTGTTGGACCCCAGGGCACGAAGCTCCCGTTCCACCATATCCCAAAGATGCTCTATTGGGTTGAGATCTGGTGACTGTGGGGGCCATTTTAGTACAGTGAACTCATTGTCATGTTCAAGAAACCAATTTGAAATGATTCGAGCTTTGTGACATGGTGCATTATCCTGCTGGAAGTAGCCATCAGAGGATGGATACATGTTCTCATTCTGTTTACGCCAAATTCGGACTCTACAATTTGAATGTCTCAACAGAAATCGAGACTCATCAGACCAGGCAACATTTTTCCAGTCTTCAACAGTCCAATTTTGGTGAGCTCGTGCAAATTGTAGCCTCTTTTTCCTATTTGTAGTGGAGATGAGTGGTACCCGGTGGGGTCTTCTGCTGTTGTAGCCCATCCGCCTCAAGGTTGTGCGTGTTGTGGCATCACAAATGCTTTGCTGCATACCTCGGTTGTAACGAGTGGTTATTTCAGTCAACGTTGCTCTTCTATCAGCTTGAATCAGTTGACCCATTCTCCTCTGACCTCTAGCATCAACAAGGCATTTTCGCCCACAGGACTGCCGCATACTGGATGTTTTTCCCTTTTCACATCATTCTTTGTAAACCCTAGAAATGGTTGTGCGTGAAAATCCCAGTAACTGAGCAGATTGTGAAATACTCAGACCAGCCCGTCTGGCACCAACAACCATGCCACGCTCAAAATGGCTTAAATCACCTTTCTTTCCCATTATGACATTCAGTTTGGAGTTCAGGAGATTGTCTTGACCAGGACCACACCCCTAAATGCATTGAAGCAACTGCCATGTGATTGGTTGACTAGATAATTGCATTAATGAGAAATAGAACAGGTGTTCCTAATAATTCTTTAGGTGAGTGTATATACACATTGTAAATATACCGTATATATATATATATATATATTGCCACACAGTGAGGAGTTGTGTCTGGCAAGGCAGGTATTTTCCTCCCAGCATGTGCAGCTAGGCTGGTTTCTAGCCAGGTGAGGTCAAATACTGGACCGGAGTTTAAGTCGCGGTTTGGGTTTTGGCAGCACCTGCCTGTCCTTAAATAGGCAGCTGGGCTCAGCAGAGATGTCTCTGTTTTTGGGATCTGAGGCTTGGTGCCGTGCTGGAGGACTGAGAGATGCATGCTGGGGAAACAGGCCCCCTAAAGCCTGCTGTGGACTACTGGAGGCAGAACTGCCAGCAAGGTGACTTGTGTTATATGAACTTTCCATAGTGTGTGAATTAACACCAAGACTACAAAGTTACGTGCTGTTTTGCGCAATTGCCTCTAGTGTGAATAAACACTGACGTTTTGAGTTAAGAACTTGTATTTTGCCTCTGTACTGCGCCCACTTACCCTATCTACCAAAGCGAAAACCCACAATTGGTGGAGGATGTGGGCAAGAGTAGTGAGGCTGGCGTGAACACCGATATTTTTGGTTTCTGCATTTTTCAGGCACAATTGTATGTCGCACATTAAACCAGCTGTATTACAACCTGTTCCCCACGACAAAATGGAGACTGTTATGAAGGCCCTCATGGAGGTTAATCTGCAGCAACGCAAGGCTAATAAGCAGCAGCAGGAGACTAACCAGTTGCTGCTACAACATGTGATGGCTTTGCAGACAGAAGGAGCAACCCCGAGCGTCCACGATGCCCGACCCCCGCAGACGACATTGAAACCTACCTGGCGATGTACGAGAAAGTGGCCATCAGGGAAAAGCTACCCCGTGACCAGTGGGCTGAGGTCGTCACTCCATTCCTGGCATCCGATTCCCAGCAGGTGTATTTTGACTTGCCGGATGATCAAGCAGCCGACTACCAGAAAGTATAGGGTGAGATTTTGGCAAGACTGAGGGTGAATGTGTTGGTCCGGGCCCAGTGGGTACATCAGTGGGGGTTTAAGCCGGCTGAGCCTGCGAGGACCCAGTATTATGACTTACACCACCTCTTGCAAAAATAGCTACAGCCTGATGTGCTGAGTCCAACGGCTATGCTAGATAGACTATTGGCTGATATGTTCTGGAGGGCTCTGCCACCCACTCTCCAGCACTGGATCGGCCAGGTGCCTCCTGGCAACGCCCTAGAAATGGTGGACCTGGTAGAGCGCTACAAGGCTACTAAGACTGTAACAGGGGGTTCTTTTGGGAGGAGGGCAGTCAACCCCTGTAAATTTCCATCCCAGATCCGGCGACTTGTACCAAACCAAACCCACCCGGAGTGTACCCTCTACGGACCTGGCTCTGATAGTCTGCTGGCGGTGTCAGGAGCCGGGCCATGTAAGAGCTGACTGTCTCCATCAGGTGGAACTCATGGATACTATCTATGGCTACCATCAGTCGCTATATGCCAGAAAGCTGTGTGCAGCAGGTACCCCAAAAACTCTAAATCACCTGTGCCAGGTGAAGGTAGGAGACACTCCAGCGGAGGCTTTGCTGGACTCAGGGAGTCTGGTGTCCCTAGTAAGGGCTCCCCTGGTACGGTCAGCGGAGTATACTGGCCAGAAATTCTGGGTCATGTGCATCCATGGAGACTTAAAAGACTATCCCACCTCCCTGGTGTCTCTAACCACAGGGGCTGGCAGATGGACTCACGAAGTGGCAGTTGCCCCAAATTTACACTACAAACTTATAATAGGGAGAGACTTCCCGACACTGTGGGCTGCAATGAGAGTGACTGATACCCATGAGACAGGGGTAACCCTAGCAGAGTGGCCCGGCTCAGGGGGAGACCAGAACTCTGGGAACCTGAGACCAAAAGGCCAGCGGTAGCGGTGACCACCACTTCGGTGGAAGACAACCCCGCTAAGTGTAATGGTGGGAGACGTGGAGGACTTGCTGCCGGGTCCTGAATTGGCAGACCTCAATGTCTCCAGGGATCATTTTGGTACTGCCCAATGTCAGGACCCAAACCTATCCCGCGCCTGGGAAAAACCACAATTAGACTTACCG
Organism: Bufo bufo; assembly: GCF_905171765.1. Lineage (NCBI taxonomy): Eukaryota > Metazoa > Chordata > Amphibia > Anura > Bufonidae > Bufo > Bufo bufo. The sequence goes on along the minus strand of NC_053391.1, from coordinate 272,380,866 downwards.
GTAATTCAGTTTCCTTGAATCCACCATGACGGCCCACAATGAGATTGACCATTGACCTCTGTAGGGGCAGGAACAAATGAAGAGAGTTTAAATTCCCCCCACCCCTCCACCTCCTCAGTGCTTTACAAATTACCCGAAAGGTGAAACAACATAATAAAGGATATTGATTCATAACCCTTAATATATTATCATCTATATCTTCCCCGTGTATTATTATTATATATTTTTATTAATAAAAAAAAAAAATATTATTATTATTATATATTTATTTTTTTTGGGGGATGGGAATAGTACGGGCCGTCATGGTGGATTCAAGGAAACAGAATTACCGGTAAGTCTAATTGCGTTTTTTTTATTTCATCCACCATGACGGCCCATAATGAGAGGTAACAAATGACTAAGTGGGTGGGGATATCGCCTGTAAAACCCTCCGGCCAAAAAGAGTTTCATTCGAGTTCGGAAGACTAAGACAATAGTGTCGTACAAAGGTATTTACACTTGACCAGGTTGCAGCCCTACAGATCTGGTCAAGTAAGACACCTCCTTTCTCAGCCCAAGAGGAGGCAGTGGCACTAGTGGAATGGGCTTTAATGACTCCCGGGCTGGGTTTGCCCTGAATCACATAGCAACACTCAATGGTGGATCTAATCCACCTAGCTATGGAGGATTTAGAGAACTTCTTTCCCCTATTTCTCCCTGAGAACTGTATTAGGAGATTATTATCCTTCCTAAATTCTTGGGTATACTCAAGATATTGAATGACTATATTTCTGACTTCTAATAGGCGCATTTTATCGTCTGACCCTCTATCCTGGGACCCGGTAATGGAGGGTAGAAATATCTCCTGGTCACGGTGGAAGGAGGAGACCACTTTAGGGAGGAACCCGGGATCGAGCATTAAACGAATGTGATCTTCATTGATCTGGAGATCAGGAAAGGGCCTGAAGTTCTCCGATACGTCTGGCTAAAGTTATTGCTATCAGGAAAGCGGTTTTTAGGGAAAGGTGCTTTAAAGAAATATCAGGCAGCGACACAAAGGGAGGTTTTGTTAAACCCTCTAGGACGGTGTTTAGGTCCCAAGTTGGAGCCCTAGATTTTAGAGTGGGTCTTAATCTGATTGCAGCCTAGCCGATCACAGATGGGTCAGGAGATTCATCAGAGCAGCAGTCGTAGAAGGTGCTAAGAGCCGATATTTGTACTTTCAGGGTACTAGGTCTCCATCCAAATTCCAAGCCATTCTGAAGGAAATCTAAAATTTTATTGATGGGAGGAGAGGAGGTGTCCGGGTGATCCACCCTCAACCAAGAGCAGTATCTTTTCCAGATTTTAAGCTAGATGGAATATGTAACCTTCTTCCTACTGGCCTTGAGGGTGAGGATTACTCTATCTGAAAGGCCTCTACTTCTTAAGGTCTCGCTCTCAGGATCCAAACAGCTAGTCTGAATATTCTTGGGTAGGGATGTAGAAGAGGGCCCTGGACTAGCATGTCTCTCTGAAAGGGGATCTCCCAAGGATCCTCCAACGAAAGTTGTTTCAGAGTGGAAAACCAGCTCCTCTTTGGCCATAGAGGAGCTATCAGGATTAGAGTGGTTGGTTCTCCTAGGAACTTCTGGATGACTCGAGAGATTAGAGGTATTGGAGGGAATGCGTACGCTAGTCTCCATCTCCAGTGTATTGACAGGGCATCTATCGCCCAAGGTCTGTCCCCTGGATTTAGAGAGCAAAAGAGATCTACATGAGTGTTCCATCTGGAAGCAAATAAATCTATTTCGGGATGACCCCATCTTTCGAAAAATCTTCTGAAAGATTCTTCTGTTCAGGGACCATTCTCTCGGATCTATTCTTTCTCTGTTCAGGTAGTCTGCCACTGTATTTTTGCATCCTTTCAAGTGGACAGCGGAGAGCGATAAGGTGTTTCTTTCTGCCCAAGAGAAGATTCTTTTTGCCACTCCCCCTAGCAGGCTGGACTTTGTCCCTCCCTGGTGCCTCAAATATGCCACCATTGTGGTGTTGTCGGACAGGATCTTTAGATGTTGACCCTTTAACAGACAATCCCCTCTTGTTATAGCCTCTAGAACTGCGTACAGTTCTCTGAAGTTAGATGAGCTTCATTTTATGTCCTCTGGCCAGGTATCCTGAAATAAATGGTCTCCTATTTTGGCTCCCCAGCCCTCGAGACTTGCGTCCGTTATTACTTGAACCTCTGGATGGTTCCGCCAATCTAGACCCCTGAGTAGTCTTTTCTTTTGTTTCCACCAGTTGAGATCTGTTTTCACAGACTGTGGTATCCGTATCCTTCTGTCTAGGTCTCCCTGTCTTCCATTCCATTCCCTCAGGATCCAGCTCTGGGTTATTCTTGTGTGGCTCTGGCACCAAGGAACTGAAGGTAGGCAGGCGGTTAGGCTTCCTAACAAGCTCATGGCTTCCCTGATGGAACATCTGTGAGAACTCTGAAACGCCACGATCTTCTTTATCAGAATCTCTGTTTTGTCATGAGGAAGAAAGGTTTTTAGTAAGGTTGAGTCCAGTTCTACCCCTAGGAATCTTATTCTCCTGGATGGAGTGAGTGTGGATTTCTTTCTGTTTATAATCCAACCGAGAAGTGTTAGAGTTTTTGAAAACCTGTGAGTTGCCAATAGGTTTTCTTCTTCTGTTCTGCCGAGAATCAGGAAGTCGTCGAGATATGGGATGATCGTTATGCCCTCTCTGCAAAGATAAGCCACCATCTCTACCACGAGTTTTTTTAAAATTCTGGGTGCAGAGGAGATGCCAAATGGAAGAGCGACATACTTAAAGTGGTGGATCGAACCGTCCGCGCCTTTTAGTGCGAATCGTAGGTATTTTTGAGAGAGATGGTGAATAGGGATATTATAGTAGGCATCTTTGAGGTCGATTGACGACATAAATGCCCCTTTTTGGATGAGAAGAATTGTGGATGAGATAGTTTCCATCTTGAATTTCCTATACAGAATGGACCTGTTTAATGGCTTTAGATTTATTATAGTCCGAAAGGACTGGTCTGGTTTCTTTACTAGAAAGAGGTTAGAGTAGAATCCTTTTCTCTCTTCTAGTACTGGGACTCTTTGAATTACACCTAGACTTAGAAGATCTCGGACGCCCTGCCATATCTTTGGTAATTCTGGGCAGAGATATGGAATCTTCTTGGGGGGACTGATGTGAATTCTATCTTGTAACACTGTGTTAGGATCTGGAAATGAACCCGGGACCTCCGCTGTGTCTGGCGGTGCCTCTACTTGCTGAGTCACCTGAAATGCTGGACAGTTCCTTAGATGATTCCTTGAATGATCTTGTCTTGTAATCTTGTTTGCCTTGAACCTTGAACTATTTGCTCCTCCCATGAACTTCCTGATTTAAGCCATGTCTCTGCACTTTCTGGTTGCCAGAATATTGTGCCTTTACCACCAATATCTCGCTCCTGTCTATCCTGCTGCCGACCGTAATTCTGCTACCATCCATTACTGATTTTTGGCTTGTTCCTCGACTACGCTCTTGCTTAATCCCAACCTGTACTATTCGTTACCGACTTTTGGCTTGTTTCTCAACCATACTTCTGCTTGATCCCTGCCTGCTATATCTGCTACTGGACCTTGGCTTGCTCACCTCCTGGTGGGGCTATCCTGAGGACAGCGACCTGGTACTAACACGCAGCAAAGTCCATCTCCACCATCAGGAGCTCTGGCGAATACCGGATAGTACTTAGACCCCGCACCTCAGGTGAACCGTGTCATCAGCCAAGGTGTCCTGTGTGAATATCTGCTCCGCTGCTATAGCTACTGGCCTCCGAGCCTGACTCCAGCTCGTGACACCCTGGGAGATTATACTTAGTGCGCAGGGATTTGAGGTGATCTGTTCCCATGAGGATAGAAAGCTCATCAGTCTGCCCCTTACTCTGGCGTCATTGTTGTTTGGTTTGTCTGTTTTGGGGATTGAGGATGAAGCCTGTCCCCCTTCCTCCTTTAGGGTAGCTCCATCTTCCGGATTTCCTTTACCCCTGTATGATCTCTGTTGGGGTTGAAACTGACGAAAGGGCTTTCTTTTAGTTTCTTTATCCTCAGGAAAACCCTTTTTCTTATCAGCAGCTCTTTCTAGAATTTTGTCTAGAGTGGGCCCAAATACAAATTCTCCCGAGAATGGGATAGAGCAGAGTTTGGCTTTGGAGGCTTTGTCCCCTGACCAGGCTTTCATCCATAGCGGGCGGCATTGGAAAAAGCTGCTTTTTTTTGCAGAGAAACGGATCGATTCCGTGGAGGCATCTGCTAGGAATGCTGTGGTGGATCAGAGAAGCGGGATAGAATCACGAATCTCTTCTCTAGAAGTTTTATTTTTGTTCATCAAGTTGTCCTAGCCAGATGTACACAGCCCTGGCCATGGATGTTGCTGCTATATTTGTTTTAATTCCAAACATCGCAGACTCCCAGGATCTTTTCAGAAGCCCGTCCGCTTTTCGATCCATCGGATCGCCAAGCTGGAAGGAGTCCTCAAAAGGTAAAGCCGTTCTTTTTACCACCTTGGCCACCTATATGTCAACCTTAGGGGTCTCATTAAATATCTTGCATTCCATCTGGTAAAAGCAGAGTCTGTTTCTGAACTCCTTGGGGACCCCTAGCCTCTTCTCTGGATCAGACCACTCCTCCATAATCATTTCCCGTATGTTTTCATTTATTGGGAAAACAATGGAAGTCTTTAAACTAAGACCTCCAAACATCTCGTCCTGGACGGTACGGGGTTTAGGGGTGTCCTCAATCCCCCTTGCAGACCTGACAGCCCTAAGCAGTTCCTCCATTTCATCTGAAGAGAAGAAATATTTTTTATCTTCATCCACGATCTCCCCCTCTGATAGGGGGTCCTCATTATATATCTGTCTGGATGAGACGGAGGCTTCTTCCGCATCCTCGGCATCTGAGGAGGATATAACGGAGAGCTTTCATTTCTTGGGAGGATTAGGAGTACTGCCGGGAGTTGACATAGTAGCCAAAGAAGACTTAATTTCGTCCAGAATAAACAATTTCATTTCTGTAATAATATCTGGTTGTTCTTCCTTCCAGATCTCGGCCATGCAAGACTTGCACAGCCTTTTCTTATAATTCTCAGGTAGCCTTTTTGAGCACGCATTACACTTTAGTAATCTCACTTTTGCTTTAGACTCTTTAGTGCCCTGGAAGTGAGGGAACAACCAGATATCCCGCAGTTAGAAATTAAAATATAAGTGCTGTCTTAGTAATACAACCCCCCGGGAGGAGACCCACAGTACTGGCGGCAGAGAGATCAGGACCCTCCTGGCGGGGAGTAGGTGTCTCTGACATCGTGGTGCTGCAGGCAAATGCTTGCTGGAACCGCGATCTTTTGAACAGCACCGGCGCCTGATGTCATCAAGCTGCGCCCCGGGCTGTCGGCGTGTGCCTGCGTCGCACCAACCATTGTAAAGGTGCGTGCGTCGGCGCGGCCAGCCTCCTAAAGTACGCGCTCCATGCGCCGCACCTACTCCCCTGGCCAGTCACGTGTTTTGCAAGGAGGACGCTGAACACAGCGTGCGAACCTCCATGTGAAGCCGGCACCCCAGACTGCTTCCCGATGTGAGGAAGGAGGTCTAGAGGTAAGAGAGGACCGCAGGCCCCAGTATAAGCCGGGACGAGGGTCCTTGTTGCTCCATGCTGTCCAGCCTTAGCCCCTGCCGCGGGAGGACAACAGGAGATTCCTGTAAAAAAAATGATGTCACAACCCTCCTGACAGGAGGGCTCTTTCCACATGTTGGCCCCTGTAGGGGCAGGAAAGCACTGAGGAGGTGGAGGGGTGAGGGGAATTTAAACTCTCTTCATGTGTTCCTGCCCCTACAGAGGTCAAGGGTCAAACTCAGTGTGGGGCCAGTCTTGGTGGATGAAATGGAAAATGTGTTAATAGTAGATAGTGAACCACAAAAACCTGGGGCAGAGTCAGTGTTTCTACAGTGATTTTACTGGCCCAGAATATTCAAAGAAGTGGAAGAGTATTGTAAGTCTTGCCCGACCTGCCAGATATGGTAACTAGCCCGCAGTCCTAGTCCGGGTTTTGGCAGAACCTGGCTGTCCTTAAATAGGCAGCTGGGCTCAGCAGAGATGTCTCTGTTTTGGGATCAGAGGCTTGGTGCCGTGCTGGAGGGCTGAGAGACGCATGCTGGGGAAACAGGCCCACTAAAGCCTGCTGTGGACTACTGGAGGCAGAACTGCGGGCAAGTTGACTTGTGTTATATGAACTTTCCGTTGTGTGTGAATTCACACCAAGACTGCAAAGTTGTGCTGTTTTGTGCAATTGCCTCAAGTGTGAAAAAACACTGACATTTTGAGTTCAGAACTTGTATTTTGCCTCTCTGCTGCGCCCGCTTACCCTATCTACCAGAGCGAAACCCCACTATATATATATATATATATATATATATATATATACACAGTACAGACCAAAGTTTGGACACACCTTCTCATTCAAAGAGTTTTCTTTATTTTCATGACTATGAAGGCATCAAAACTATGAATTAACACATGTGAAATTATATACATAACAAACAAGTGTGAAACAACTGAAAATATGTCATATTCTAGGTTCTTCGAAGTAGAGACCTTTTGCTTTGATTACTGCTTTGCACACTCTTGGCATTCACTTGATGAGCCTCAAGAGGTAGTCCCCTGAAATGGTCTTCCAACAGTCTTGAAGGAGCTCCCAGAGATGCTTAGCACTTGTTGGCCCTTTTGCCTGCACTCTGCGGTCCAGCTCACCCCAAACCATCTCGATTGGGTTCAGGTCCGGTGACTGTGGAGGCCAGGTCATCTGGCGCAGCACCCCATCACTCTCCTTCATGGTCAAATAGCCCTTACTTTCAAAGTTTTCCCAATTTTTCGGCTGACTGACTGACCTTCATTTCTTAAAGTAATGATGGCCACTCGTTTTTCTTTACTTAGCTGCTTTTTTCTTGCCATAATACAAATTCTAACAGTCTATTCAGTAGGACTATCAGCTGTGTATCCACCTGACTTCTCCTCAACGCAACTGATGGTCCCACCCCATTATAAGGCAAGAAATCCCACTTATTAAACCTGACAGGGCACACCTGTGAAGTGAAAACCATTTCAGGGGACTACCTCTTGAAGATCACCAAAAGAATGCCAAGAGTGTGCAAAGCAGTAATCAAAGCAAAAGGTGGCTACTTTGAAGAACCTAGAATATGACATATTTTCAGTTGTTTCACACTTGTTTGTTATGTATATAATTCCACATGTGTTAATTCATAGTTTTGATGCCTTCAGTGTGAATCTACAATTTTCATAGTCATGAAAATGAAGAAAACTCTTTGAATGAGAAGGTGTGTCCAAACTTTTGGTCTGTACTGTGTATATATATATATATATATATATATATATTATACTCCCCAAAAAATGCCAATGTCTCAAAAACTTGTCATGTGGCCTTGAGCATCAATTGCAGCTTAACAATGTCTCATGCTGTTCACAAGTCGACTTATTGTCTACTGAGACATGGCGTCCCACTCTTCGTAAAAAGCAGCCCCCAGGTCATTGAGGTTCTGGGTGTCACGGATGGTGATGCAGAAAACAAGAATTAACAAATAAAGATCCGACTGACTTGATCCTAAACTAAGGAAAAAATGGATGAGCCCTATAAAAGCCCTAGAGCTCTCCCTGACTGCTCAGCCCATGCAAAGATCTTTATGATAGAAAATTGCATGTCCACGTACCTAGACTGAGTGACACCTGAAAACCCTATAATAGTGAGGGGACACGACCACCGGCTCCCTGCACTTAATGCGGAGGGAGTCAGGGTCACCTAAGATCAAACCAACAGGAAAACACAAATACAGAAATAGACTTATCTGAGGAACTAGCAGATGTAGCATCTAGCAGTGAACACAATCCAGGAAGTAGTATAAACCGCAAAGTGAGGCAGTATGGGAGGGGATATAAAGGGAGGCAATCACTGCTAATATATGACAGCTGGAAGAGGGAGAAGAGATGTCAAAATGAAACCAAAACAGGAGGTACTGAAGAACGTCTGTCAGAACTTCTCAGAGATCTGCCGGTGACAGTACCCCTCCCTCTATGAGTGGACTCCGGACACTCAGAGCCCACCTTCTCAGGATGCGACCTATGAAACGCCCTGATAAGATGAGTGGCCTTAATGTCCGCCACTGGGACCCACATCCTCTCCTCAGGACCATAACCCTCCCAATGCACGAAGTACTGGAGAGAACTGCGGATAATACGAGAATCCACAATCCTAGAGACCTGCAATTCAAGATTACCATCAACAACAATCAGAGGAGGAGGCAAAGAGAAGGGTACAGTGGGTTGGACATAAGGTTTTAATAGGGACTTGTCAAAAACATTATGGATCTTCCAAATCTGAGGAAGATCAAGACAGAAGGCAACGGGATTGATGACGGACAAGATTTTGTAAGGCCCAATAAACTTAGGACCCAACTTCCAGGAGGGAACCTTCAATTTGATATTCTTAGTAGACAACCACACCAGATCACCAACATTCAGCTCCGGGCCAGGCACGCGTCTCTTATCCGCCACACGCTTATATCTCTCACTCATGCTCTTTAGATTATCCTGAATCTTTTGCCAAATAGATGACAAAGACGAGGAGAATCTTTCCTCATCAGCTAAACCAGAAGACCCCTCTCCAGAGAATGTCCCAAACTGCGGATGAAAGCCATATGCACCAAAAAATTGTGACTTATCAGAGAACTTCTGACGACGGTTATTTAAAGCAAACTCGGCAAGGGACAAAAAAGAAAACCAATCCTCCTGATTCTCCGCCACAAAACAGCGCAGATATGTCTCCAGATTCTGATTAACGAGCTCTGTCTGACCATTCGACTGCGGGTGGAAAGCAGAAGAGAATGACAACCGAACCCCCAAGCGAGAACAGAAAGCCTTCCAGAATCTGGAAACAAACTGCGTGCCCCTATCAGAGACTATGTCTGAAGGAATGCCATGCAATTTGACAATGTGATCAATAAATGCTTGCGCCAGCGTTTTAGCATTGGGCAACCCAGGAAAAGGAATGAAATGCGCCATTTTGCCACCACCACCAGAATCACAGTCTTCCCCGAGGAACGAGGCAGGTCCGTAATGAAGTCCATGGACAGATGTGTCCAAGGACGGGAAGGAGTGGGTAACGGGAGGAGAGGACCCGATGGCTGTGAATGAGGGACCTTGGCACGAGCGCAGGTCTCGCAGGCTGCCACAAAACCGACTTACGAAGAGCCGACCACCAGAATCTCAGAGTAATGAGATCCACTGTGGCTCTACCCCCCCGGGTGCCCAGCAAGGACAGTATCGTAGTGCTCCTTAAAAACCTTGTGTCGTAAAGCGAGGGGCACAAACAACCTCCCAGGAGGACAAAGATCAGGAGCCTCTGCCTGGGCTGCCTGAACCTCTGCTTCCAATTCAGGATAAAGAGCAGAGACAACCACCCCTTCAGCCAAAATGGGACCCGGGTCTTCAAAGTTCCCCCCTCCCGGAAAACAACGTGACAGGGCATCCACCTTCACATTCTTAACCCCAGGGCGGAACATGACAACAAAATTAAACCTTGAAAAGAACAAAGACCATCTGGCCTGTCTCGGGTTCAGACGCTTGGCTGACTCCAAGTAGGCCAGATTCTTATGGTCGGTAAACACGGTAATAGGTTGTCTGGCTCCCTCTAGCCAATGGCGCCATTCCTCACAAGCTAACTTGATGGCCAACAACTCCCTATCTCCCACATCGTAATTTGTCTCTGCGGAGGAGAGTTTCCTTGAGAAAAGGCCACGGTCGCCATTGGCAGGAGAGGGACCCTGAGACAAGACCGCACCCACACCCACCACAGAAGCGTCCACATCAACAATGAAGGGCAGAGAGACATCAGGTTGTACTAAGATGGGAGCGGAAGCAAAACTGTCTTTGATACTAGAAAAGGCCTTACGCGCATCTACCGACCAGGAGGAAAAATCTACCCCCTTTTTAGTCATATCAGTGAGTGGCTTAACAACAGAGGAATAATTCAAAATGAACTTTCTGTAATAATTGGCAAAACCCAAAAAGCGCATCAGCACCTTCTGATTCTCAGGAAGCTCCCAATCAAGCACAGCGCGGACCTTCTCGGGGTCCATGAGGAAACCAGAAGCGGAGAGAAGAAAACCCAGAAATTGAATTTCTGGAACCGCAAACACACATTTTTCCAGTTTAGCGTACAATTTATTCTCCCGCAGAATGAGCAAGACCGTAGGTGGTCCCTATGAGTTTTTAAATCGGGAGAAAAAAATCTAAATGTCATTTAGATTTACTAGTACAAATTTCCCCATTAAATGATAAAAAATGCTGTTCACAAAATGTTGGAAGACGGCTGGAGCATTCAAACCAAAAGGCATAACCAAATTCTCAAAATGGCCCTCAGGGGTATTGAAGGCCGTCTTCCATTCGTCCCCTTCTCTGACCCTGACCAGGTTGTATGCCCCTCTTAAATCCAACTTGGAAAAAACTTTAGCCCCAACAATCTGGTTAAACAGGTCTGGGATCAGAGGAAGCGGATAAGGGTCACGAATTGTGATACTGTTCAGCTCCCTGAAATCCAGACATGGTCTTAAAGAACCATCTTTTTTCTTAAAAAAAAAAAAACAGCGGCAACAGGTGACTTCGAGGGTCATATGTGTCCCTTTCTCAGGCTCTCAGAGATATAAGTACGCATAGCGACCCTTTCAGGTTGGGAGAGATTGTATAAACGAGATTTAGGCAGCTTGGCGCCTGGGATGAGATTAATAGGGCAATTGTACTCCCGGTGAGGGGGCAGCTCCTGAACACCACTCTCAGAAAACACATCCGAAAATTCAGAGAGAAAAGATGGTACAGTCTTAGTAGAAACCTCTTAAAGAGACGTCGAGAGGCAATTCTCTCTGCAAAAGTCACTCCAACCATTTATTTGCATTGCTTGCCAATCAATGGTGGAGTTATGTTTAGTGAGCCAGGGTAGCCCCAACACTAGAGGAGTAGGTAATCCGCTTAGGACGAAACATGACACATCCTCAACATGAGCATCACCCACAGTCAAACAGATATTGTGAACTATGCCCTTTAAAGATTTTTGAGAAAGTGGAGCGGAATCAATAGCAAAAACAGGTATGTCCTTTCCGAAAGGCATACCTGGAAACCATGTGTTATAGCAAATTGATTATCGATGAGATTGACAGCTGCTCCACTATCTACAAAAATCTCACAAACAATGTTCTTGCTCTCTAGCGCCACCTTGGCAGGTAGGACAAAACGGGAACTACAAGCAAACAGATAATCTTCAATTTCCGTATCAACCTTGCCAATAGTAACAGATGGAACGTTTTTAGAGGACTTCTTTCTTTTTGTTTCTTTATTACCCTAAAAAAACTCCCTGAATCTCCTAGAGGGACAAACATTTGCCAAATGATTTATACCTCCACAACAGAAACAAACCCTCCTCTGAGAGCTGAATCCTCTGTTGTTAGAGGCAAGCAAACCCAGCTGCATGGGCTCCTGCTCAGAGGGGATTGAGAGAGACTGAGGCTCCTGCGCACTGAATGAGACCACCCCACTGTCCTTGGAGTTAGTATGACAGGAAGGAGTGATCTCTCCTCTCTCTCTAAGACGCCTGTCAATACGAACGGCCCGAGACATGACAGACTCCAAGGAGGTAGGTCTCTCATGAAAGGCAAATGCATCTTTCAATCTCTCTGAAAGACCATGGCAAAATTGACTTCGGAGTGCAGCATCATTCCAACCAGTATCAGCTGCCCATCTCCGAAATTCTGAACAGTATATCTCTGCGGACTGTTTACCCTGGCATAAAAGACGCAGTTTAGATTCAGCCAGAGCAATACGATCCGGATCATCATATATCTGACCCAGGGCAACAAAAAATTCATCCACTGATCGGAGGGGCCGTGCCCCCACCGGCAGCAAAAAGGCCCAGGACTGAGCGTTATCCCTGAACAGCGAGATGATGATCCCCACCCTCTGCTCCTCATCACCAAAGGAATGGGGAAGTAGGCGAAAATGGAGTTTGCAAGCCTCTCTATAACGAACAAAATTCTCACTACCCCCGGAGAACGTATCCGGAAGCGAGATCTTAGGCTCAGAAAAAACTCCATGAACGCAAGTAGAACCAGTCACCTGAAACTGAGAGACAGTTTTACGGAGATCTGCTACCTCCAGTGATAGACCCTGCACGCGGTCAATCAAGGCTGAAACCGGATCCATGCTTAAGACGGTTTTGGCGGTTTATAATGTCACGGATGGTGATGCAGAAAACAAGAAGTAACAAATAAAGATCCGACTGACTTGATCCCAAACTAAGGAACAAATGGGTGAGCCCTATAAAAGCCCTAGAGCTCTCCCTGACTGCTCAGCCCATGCAAAGATCTTTATGATAGAAAATTGCATGTCCACGTACCTAGACTGAGTGACACCTGAAAACCCTATAATAGTGAAGGGACACGACCACCGGCTCCCTGCACTTAATACGGGGGGAGTCAGGGTCACCTAGGATCAAGCCAACAGGAAAACACAAATACAGAAATAGACTTATCTGAGGAACCAGCAGATGTAGCATCTAGCAGTGAACACAATCCAGGAAGTAGTATAAACCGCAAAGTGAGGCAGTATGGGAGGGGATATAAAGGGAGGCAATCACTGCTAATAGATGACAGCTGGAAGAGGGAGAAGAGATGTCAAAATGAAACCAAAACAAAAGAACATCATGCAGGAGGTACTGAAGAACGTCTGTCAGAACTTCTCAGAGATCTGGCGGTGACACTGGGGTACAGAGTTATGAGCCTCTACATGGTGACTCAGCTGATCCCATAGGTTTTCAATGGGATTCAGGTCTGGATAAAGTGCAGGCCACTGCATTTGAGGTACTCCAGTCTCCAGCATCCTTTCCCTAATGATGCGACCTCGATGAGCTGGCGCATTGTTTTCCATGAAGATGAAATTAGGCCTGTGTTGTTCATGCAGAGGTACAATGACTTACATTAAGGGATAACTGTCATATTTTAACTCAAAATTAAATTTTCACATATCTAGTTACTACTGAGGTGATAATCCATAATCACTAATTTTTTTCCTCACATACCCCATATTTAAGAAGATTCCATCCATAGCAACCGTTATTTACCAGACTTTATTCTGCCTCTCCTCTCAAGATGGCCGCTGAGCCCTTACCCTGAGGCTGAGCCCGCCTTCCCTCAATACCCAGAATGCATTGTGCTAATCTCGTGAACGCTCTGCCTGAGTTGTCCACACTTCACGCCCTCTTCCTCCTGAGAGCTCATACATTTTAGCAAGTGGCTTTTTAGCCTGGACACATAAAAACAATAGTAAGCATTAACCCCAGCATCTAAACGGGCGCTACCGACAGCGGTCCCTGCCTTTGGACTCCAATCCCCTCAGCGAGTGTTTTGGAGATCGGGCCATGCTGCTGTGTTTCTGTGCCCTGATCTCCCGTTCAGGATGGCAGAGCTGGAGAAAATATTTATTTCAGACAGGGAGGCAGTCCATCCCCCCACCCCTCCTCTCCCCTGGAATTGAACAGGATGGCCGAGCGGTTCAGTAGATTGTCAGCTGTAAATCTATTGTAACTGCTTACTTCAGTTCATGTCTGGCGTTTAACCCCTACCTTGATGTGGTCCGTAGGGACCGCTGTATGTAAGGGATTAATGGTGAGGAAGCTCCCCCGTCCCCCCTCCCCTCCTGGTGCTGCGCTTTGCCTCTCTGCTGCGGCAGGCTCCGGCTTCCACATAACAGAAGGAGGGAGCTCCCTCCTTCCCCCCTCCCATCAGAGGCTGCATTGCTGTGGCAACGTGTGATGGTTACCATGGCAACTGGACGCCATACACAGGCATCCAGCCTTGCCATGGTATGTAAGCTTGACAGGCTCCTGCCAGAGGCAGCAGTCTGATCAGGCTTTCTATGAATGGAACATACACTGCAATACACTATACAGTGTACTCCAGTGTATTTTAGAACCCTCAGACCCAGTGGATCTTCAAGAACCAACTGGGTCTGAGTAAAAAAAAAGTGTAAGAGAAAAGTGTGAAAAAAAAGAAATTATAAAAAAACTAAAAATCTAAAATTTTCCCATACACGCATATTTGTAATTTACAAAAAAATTATAAAATAACCTAAACATGTTTGGTATCGACGCATATGTAAGAACCTACTCTGTAAAAATATCACCTTACCTAACCCCTCAGGTGAACACATAAAAAAAAATTAAATAAAAACATTTCCAAAAAAAAGACATTTTTGGGTAACCTACCATCCAAAAAAGTGAAATATCAAGCGATCAAATGGGCATGTGCCCCCCAAAATAGTACCAATCAAACCGTCACCTCATCCTGCAAAAAATCAGACCCTACATAAGAAAACTGGCCAAAAAATAAAAAGCTATGGCTCTCAGACTATGGAGACACTAAAACATTATTTTTTTAGTTTAAAAAAAGCTTATTTTATAGTAGATAAATATGAGATGAATGTATGTTTTTAGAGACTTTTAGACAAATAGATAATATAGAGAGGGATGGTGATATATGAGATGGTAGAAATAGTTAAAATCAAGATTGAGATGTAGAGAAGAAATATAGAAAGACGAGAGGATGTAGGAGATAGAGAACGATGGAAAGATAGTGGCGAGGTAGAGGTAAATAGTTACAGTGGGATGCGAAAGTTTGGGTAACCTTGTTAATCGTCATGATTTTCCTGTATAAATCGTTGGTTGTTACGATAAAAAATGTCAGTTAAATATATCATATAGGAGACACACACAGTGATATTTGAGAAGTGAAATGAAGTAGGGGTGGGCAGTATAGGCGATATGCAATATAAATTTGGGCCACGATATGGATTTTCGCCATATCGCCGGACCGCGATATGATCGCGCTCTCTGCGCGCACCATTTTCTCCTGAGCCGGCCGGCACAGTGGAGGGAGAAGGAGGGAGTCCCTCCCTCCCCACTGTGCGCGGCTACCGCTGAACACCAATGAGGACAGAGTAGGAGGAGGAGGGAAGGGACTGTGGCCACTGCGCCACCAATGAATGTGCCAGCCATATCCCACAGGGTCCCCCTCCTCCCCCCCCATCATTGCTGGCAGTTGGCAGTTCCGATCGGTTACCATGGCAGCCAGGAGTCACACTACTGAAGTCCTGGCTGCGATGGTATGTTAGTGAGCAGCATTATACTCACGTGCGCCGTGGCCGCCGGTCGCTCCTTCTTCTGTCTGTGCGGCTCATTGCTAATGCTTATATCATTAGCAATGCGCCGCACAGACCTATGAGAAGAAGGAGCGACGGTGGCCCGTGAGTATAATGCTGCTCACTAACATACCATCGCAGCCAGGACTTCAGTAGCGTGACTCCTGGCTGCCATGGTAACCGATCGGAGCCCCAGCATTACACTGCTGGGACTCCGATCGGAACTGCCCACTGCCACCAATGATGGGGGGGAGGAGGGGGACCCTGTGGCCACTGCCACCAATGATTAATACTGGGGAGGGAGGGGGGGTGGGTTTGAGTTACCATAGGGGGGGCAGATCAGAGGCTGGGGGGGGCAGATCAGAGGCTGGGGGAGAGCAGATCAGAGGCTTGGGGGGGGGGGCAGATCAGAGGCTGGGGGGGAGCAGATCAGAGGCTGGGGGGGAGCAGATCAGAGGCTGGGGGGAGCAGATCAGAGGCTGGGGGGAGCAGATCAGAGGCTGGGGGGGAGCAGATCAGAGACTGGGGGGGAGCAGATCAGAGGCTGGGGGGGAGCAGATCAGAGACTGGGGGGAGCAGATCAGAGGCTGGGGGGGAGCAGATCAGAGGCTGGGGGGAGCAGATCAGAGGCTGGGGAGCAGATCAGAGGCTGGGGGGGCACATGAGAGGCTGGGGGGAACATGAGAGGCTGGCTGCCATGGTCAGCTCCCTGCTGTTGTGTGCACAAAGCACAGGGCAGCAGCGAGAGTGTAAAGTCCTATTCACCCTAATAGAGCTCTATTAGGGTGAATATGACAAGGGTTCTAGCCCTTAAGGAGGCTAATAGTTATTAAATAAAAAGTAAAAAAAAAAAAAGTTTAAACACCCCCCCCCAATATAGAAAACTATATATCGCATATCGCACATGCTTAAAATTATATCGCTATATAAATTTTAGGCCATATCGCCCACCCCTAAAATGAAGTTTATTGGATTTACAGAAAGTGTGCTATAATTGTTTAAACAAAATTAGGCAGGTGCATAAATTTGGGCACCACAAAAAAGAAATGAAATCAATATTTAGTAGATCCTCCTTTTGCAGAAATTACAGCCTCTAAACGCTTCCTGTAGGTTCCAATGAGAGTCTGGATTCTGGTTGAAGGTATTTTGGACCATTCCTCTTTACAAAACATCTTTAGTTCATTCAGGTTTGATGGCTTCCGAGCATGAACAGCTCTCTTTAAGTCACACCACAGATTTTTAATTATATTCAGGTCTGGGGACTGAGATGGCCATTCCAGAACGTTGTACTTGTTCCTCTGCATAAATGCCTTAGTGGATTTTGAGCATTGTTTAGGGTCGTTGTCTTGTTGAAAGATCCAGCCCTGGCGCAGCTTCAGCTTTGTCACTGATTCCTGGACATTGGTCTCCAGAATCTGCTGATACTGAGTGGAATCCATGCATCCCTCAACTTTGACAAGATTCCCAGTCCCTGCACTGGCAACACAGCCCCACAGCATGATAGAACCACCACCATATTTTACTGTAGGTAGTAGGTGTTTTTCTTGGAATGCTGTGTTTTTTCCTCCATGCATAAGGCCCCTTGTTATGGCCAAATAACTCAATTTTAGTTTCATCAGTCCACAGCACCTTATTTCAAAATGAAGCTGGCTTGTCCAAATGTGCTTTAGCCCACCTCAAGCGGCACTTTTTGTGCTGTGGGCGGAGAAAAGGCTTCCTCTGCATCACTCTCGCATATAGCATCTCCTTGTGTAAAGTGCGCCGAATGGTTGAACGATGCACAGTGACTCCATCTGCAGCAAGATGATGTTGTAGGTCTTTGGTGCTGGTCTGTGGGTTGACTCTGACTGTTCTCACCATTCGTCGCTTCTGTCTATCCGAGATTTTTCTTGGTCTGCCACTTCGAGCCTTAACTTGAACTGAGCCCAGGGCCATCTTTAACATTGGGCAAAAGGGGCAGCTGCCCCGGGCCCAGTTGCTCCTGGGGGGCCCAAGGCAGCTCCCTCTTGAGCCCCGCTGGTCATTGCCCACAAATTATTTTTTGTCCTATAAGACGCATTTTTTCCCCCAAAAGTGGGGGGGAAATGCCCCTGTGTCTTATGGGGTGAATACTAATCAGCGCTTCCATTATGGAAGCACTGATTAGTACCGGAGGACGGGGAAGCGGTGAAAGATCTGTTCTCACCGCTTCCTGGTCCTCGGCTGTGCAGTGGCTGCACACAGCGTGACTTCAGCCTGTGGTCTTCCATTTCCTCAATATGTTCCTAACTGTGGAAACAGACAGCTGAAATCTCTGAGACAGCTTTCTGTATCCTTCCCCTAAACCATGATGGTGAACAATCTTTGTCTTCAGGTCATTTGAGAGTTGTTTTGAGACCCCCATGTTGCTACTCTTCAGAGAAAATTAAAAGAGGAGGGAAATTTACAATTGACCCCCTTAAATACTCTTTCTCATAATTGGATTCACCTGTGTATGTAGGTCAGGGGACACTGAGCTTACCAAGCCAATTTGAATTCCAATAATTAGTTCTAAAGGTATTGGAATCAATAAAATGACAACAGTGCCCAAATTTATGCACCTGCCAAATTTTGTTTAACCACTTCCCATCTGGGCCCTTTGCCCCCTTCCTGACCAGGCCAAATTTTGCAAAACTGACATATCTCACTTTATGTGGTAATAACTTTGGAACACCTTTATTTATCCAAGTCATTCAGAGATTGTTTTCTCGTGACACATTGTACTTCATGATAGTCATAAATTTGAGTCAAAATATTTCACCTTTATTTATGAAAAAATCCCAAATTTACCCAAAAATTTGAAAAATTCGCAATTTTCTAAATTTCAATTTCTCTGCTTTCAAAACAGAAAGTGATACCTCATAAAATAGTTATTATTTAACATTTCCCATATGTCTACTTTATGTTGGCATCATTTTGGAAATGTCATTTTATTTTTTTAGGACGTTAGAAGGCTTAGAAGTTTAGAAGCAATTCTTCAAATTTGTAAGAAAATTGCCAAAACCCACTTTATAAGGACCAGTTCAGGTCTGAAGTCACTTTGTGGGGCCTACATAGTGGATACCCCCATAAATGACCCCATTGTAGAAACTACACCCCTCAAGGTATTCAAAACCGATTTTACAAACTTTGTTAACCCTTTAGGCGTTCCACAAGAATTAAAGGAAAATGGAGATCAAATTTTTAAATTTCACTTTTTTGGCAGATTTTCCATTTTAATCAATTTTTTTCTTTAACACATCGATGGTTAACAGCCAAACAAAACTCAATATTTATTACCCAGATTCTGCGGTTTACAGAAACACCCCACATGTGGTCGTAAACTGCTGTATGGGCACACGGCAGGGCGCAGAAGGAAAGGAACTCCACATGGTTTTCAGATGCCATGTCCCATTTGAAGCCCCCTGATGCACCCTTACAGTAGAAACTCCCAAGAAGTGACCCCATTTTGGAAACTAGGGGATAAGGTGCCAGTTTTATTAGTACTATTTTTGGGTACATATGATTTTTTGATCATTCATTATAACACTTTATGGGGCAAGGTGACCAAAAAATTGGTTGTTTTAGCACAGTTTCTATTTATTTATTTTTACAGCGTTCACCTGAGGGGTTCAGTCAAGTGACATTTTTATAGAGCAGATTGTTACGGACGTGGCGATACCTAATATGTATACTTTTTCTCATTTATTAAAGTTTTACACAATAATAGCATTTTTGAAACCAAAAAATTATGTTTTAATGTGTCCATGTTCTGAGAGCTATAGTTTTTTTATTTTTTGAGAGATTTTCTTATGTAGGGGCTCATTTTTTGCGGGATGAGGTGACGGTTTTATTGGTACTATTTTGTGGGACATACGCGTTTTTGATCACTTGGTGTTGCACCTTTTGTGATGCAAGGTGACAAAAGTTGCTTGTTTTGACACAGTTTTTTTTTTTTTTTTTTACGGTGTTCACCCGAGGGGTTAGGTCATGTGATATTTTTATAGAGCTGGTTTTTACGGACGCGGCAATACCTAATATGTATACTTTTTTTTATTTGTTTCACTTTAACACAATAATAGCATTTTTGAAACCAAAAAAATGATGTTTTAGTGTCTCCATGTTCTAAGAGCTATAGTTTTTTATTTTTTGAGAGATTTTCTTATGTAGGGGCTCATTTTTTGCGGGATGAGGTGACGGTTTTATTGGTACCATTTTGTGGGACATACGCGTTTTTGATCACTTGGTGTTGCACCTTTTGTGATGCAAGGTGACAAAAATTGCTTGTTTTGACACAGTTTTTTTTATTTATTTTTTACGGTGTTCACCCGAGGGGTTAGGTCATGTGATATTTTTATAGAGCTGGTTTTTACGGACGCGGCAATACTAAATATGTCTATTTTATTTTATTTTTTCTATTTTTTTTTTTTTTTTTATTCCTTACTTGGGATTTTTTTTTTTTTTACATGTGAACCTTTTTTTTATTTTATTTTTTCAACACTTTATTTTATTTTTATTTTATTTTACACTTTTCGTCCCCCATAAGGTCATACAAGACCTCTGGGGGACATTTACTTCACTTTTTTTTTTTTTTTCACTGTTGATTTCTCCTGTAACTGGGGCTGACATAGTAGCCCCAGTTACAGGACAAATGCACCCCTATAGAGGCTGTACAGCAGCAATCCTGCGCTGTACAGCCTCACAGCAGGGCTGATCGAGGTCTCTGAGAGACCTCACACAGCCCCTGCACTCTCCGGTCCCGGCGGTCACATGACCGCCGGGGAGGAACAGGAAGCGCACAGCGCTTCCTGCTCTGCAGACACAGCGCTCGGTGAGCGCTGTGTCTGCAGCGATCGTGAAGGCAGGGACACCTGGGCACTGTCCCTGCCTTATCTCTGGGTTGCCCTGCTGTCATTGACAGCGGGCAACCCGATCAGCAGCTGCATGATTAGCGTGCAGCTGCTATTTCTGACAGGACGTTTTAAAACGTGCTGTCAGAAATAGACGTCCACCCATAGGACGTTTATATCCTATGGGCGGACGTGAGGCGGTTAAACACTTATAGCACACTTTCTGTAAATCCAATAAACTTCATTTCACATTCTCAAATATCTCTGTGTGTGTGTCTCCTATATGATATATTTAACTGACATTTTTTATCGTAACATCCCACTGAATAGTTCCTTTTTTTTACATGTGGCTGGGTACCTGGTGTAATGGTTAGAACGTGATTTACAGCTCTCTATGCAGGAAGTAACTTCCTGGTTCAGACGGGAGCGAGCACGCAGAGTGAGGGACTGCCCACTTCTACGTCCTCCGTCTTCTGAATGAAGAAGCTGGGAGACGGAAGACACCTAGCAACGCTCTTTTAGCAGCAAAGCTAAAATGCCTGATGCAGGAATTACATGGTAATTTAGTACCTAGCCAAAATGTATAAACTAGGGCACTAATGTAAACACAATGAGACAAATCCAATCATATAAAAAAAATATATGACAATTATCCTTTAATGATGTTATTCAAGTAGTATGGGCTTGTCACTGTACCATTCACAAGGTGTAGGGTAGTTCTGTATTGACTAGACACACCTGCCCACACTGTAACACCACCACCACCACCAAAGGCTCACCAGTAGCTGATGCATAGAGCTCCCCTTGGTGTCTCCAACATCGTTGGAGGCCATCAATTCTGTTCAGCGTGAATCAACTTTCATCAGTGAACAACACTGAGGCCCACTGGTTTTTTGTCCAGCGTAGATGCTCCCTGGCTCATGCAAAATGATGACACCTGTGCCTGGTGGTGTGGTCAGGTACCCTAGCAGGTTATTTAGCACACAGACCACACTGAAGTAAACAGTTTCGAATGGTCTGACGTGACACTTGGGTGCCTCTCAACTCCCTTAAATGTGCCTGGAGTTGTGTAGCATTCATCATCTAGTTCCACAGGGCATTGTTCACAATGAAGCGGTCATCTGTGTGGGATGTGGCCAAAGGGCGTCCAATTCTATTCCTTTCTGTGACTCTTCTAGTCTCTCTGTATCTCTGTTGCAACCTGCTGATGACTCTCTTTGACACTCTAAACTCAATGGCCACTTCTGTCTGAAAACATCCTGCTTGAAGCCTCGCAATGATGAGGTACAATTGATCAATTGTTAGGTGTCGTCTTGATCTAATGATGCCAAAATGTGAACAGCATGATGAGGAGGACTGTTTAAATACCAATTCTAATTGAACCAGGAAATGTAGAGGGTGATTCATGGATTAAACACCTGTTGAGAATTTTGCCGTTAAGCTCCTTGTTAGTGAACAGCAAGTTGTGCAAAAAGTACTGAAACATTGAACAGTTGCTACTGAAACATTGAAAAGTACTGAAACATTGAACATGTGCATTCAAAAGTTTAGAGAAGATCACATTAAGTTCACTTGTAAAGGTTACAGTGCATTTTAGGTTCATCGTGAAATTTCACCCACAAGCCAAATATTCCTAACTTTTTGTGAATAGTGTATATACGGTATATAACCCCCAAGCAAAACAAAGAGCACTGATTTGGAAAAAAAAAGGACTCCTGCGCCAAAAACAAAACACAGGTGCTGATCAGACACATATGCAGATACGTGCTTGTAAGCCACAGCTCGTACACAACCACAGTTAGACTGGAAAGTATGTCGGGGGGGGGCGGATTGGGATTTATTGGGGATCTGAAACTGCTGCAAGTGAGTGGAAAAATAATCACTGCAGTAGTTTCAGATGTTCAAATTATTTTCTGTTCTTCATTGGAGTGGAGAAGCACTGATTTGTTGTGGTGGTGAATCACAAGTCCCGGTAAATAATACAGAAGCACAGAGAAGCACAGAACATCTCTTCAAGCAGGGTTGCTGCATATATATAGGTTCTACTGTTTCCCTCTGTTGCTATAGCACTGCTATTACCTGGAGCATTGTTCTAGCCAATTGCAATGCTGGCAGGGGATGTAATACACTGGAGTCCCCTTCCTGACCTCAGGGGAGAAAGGTACTGATTTACTCAGCACTAATCACCCTGTTTTAACCCCCTGCAGCACCATAAACGGTTAACAGCGTTGTCGGCGCTGCGATGGGCCGATCCTCACTAACCGGCCAATCACAGCCATCAGGGCTGCAGGGAGGTGGACAAAGTAGTCTGAGCCTTTAGATAAGATGACCGCCTGCTGTGCAGGGTAGCCATCTTATCCCGGTCATTTTCCGATGACGCGCGGTGACCGGTTTGCCATGACGTACTAGTACGTCAAAGGTCATCAATAGAGTTGAGCGAACACCTGGATGTTCGGGTTCGAGAAGTTCGGCCGAACTTCCCGGAAATGTTCGGGTTCGGGATCCGAACCCGACGCGAACTTCGTCCCGAACTCGAACCCCATTGAAGTCAATGGGGACCCGAACTTTTCGGCACTAAAAAGGCTGTAAAATAGCCCAGGAAAGGGCTAGAGGGCTGCAAAAGGCAGCAAAATGTAGTTAAATCCCCTGCAAACAAATGTGGATAGGGAAATGAATAAAAATAAAAATAAAATAAATAAAAATTAACCAATATCAATTGGAGAGAGGTCCCATAGCAGAGAATCTGGCTTCATGTCAGCAGAGAATCAGTCTTCATGTCATAGCAGAGAATCAGGCTTCACATCACCCACCACTGGAACAGTCCATTGTCAGATATTTAGGCCCAGGGACCCAGGCAGAGGGAAGAGGTCCCATAGCAGAGAATCTGGCCTTATGTCAGCAGAAAATCAGTCTTCATGTCATAGCAGAGAATCAGGCTTCACGTCACCCACCACTGGAACAGTCCATTGTCAGATATTTAGGCCCAGGCACCCAGGCAGAGGAGAGAGGTCCCATAGCAGAGAATCTGGCTTCATGTCAGCAGAGAATCAGTCTTCATGTCATAGCAGAGAATCATGCTTCACGTCACCCACCATTGGAACAATCCATTGTCAGATATTTAGGCCCAGGCACCCAGGCAGAGGAGAGAGGTCCCATAGCAGAGAATCTGGCTTCATGTCAGCAGAGAATCAGTCTTCATGTCATAGCAGAGAATCAGGCTTCACGTCACCCACCACTGGAACAGTCCATTGTCAGATATTTAGGCCCCGGCACCCAGGCAGAGGAGAGAGGTCCCATAACATAGAATCTGGCTTCATGTCAGCAGAGAATCAGTCTTCATGTCATAGCAGAGAATCATGCTTCACGTCACCCACCACTGGAACAGTCCATTGTCAGATATTTAGGCCCAGGCACCCAGGCAGAGGAGAGAGGTCCCATAGCAGAGAATCTGGCTTCATGTCAGCAGAGAATCAGTCTTCATGTCATAGCAGAGAATCAGGCTTCAAGTACTACATTAAGTACTAGTAAAGAGATATTGCAGGAGATAGTCAGGAGGTAGGCTGGAAGGTGGAAACAATACAAAAAAAAAAAGGTAAGATTTGTTTGATTTAAAGTTACAAATTTATTTATTTATTTATTTATTTATTTATATTTTTTTTTTTTTCCTCCTCTTTAAAATGGCAGACTTGGTTCAGTGCAGGAATTGTTGTGCATTTATTTCATGTTCCACTCTTTGGAGATTCGGATGCTGTCAGATCTGTAGACAGTTCTCCTTACTGCAGCAGGAAATTGCATTTTTGAAAGCTGAAATATTTAAATTATCTGTTAAACAAACTCCAGCTAGGACTGCTGCAATGCCACTGCCACAGAGGACCCCCAGAAATGGCAGATGGGTTAATGTAGGTTCTGGAAGTCTTAGAGTGGTGGATAGAAGACATGTCCCACAGTCGGTGGTTCTCCATAATTCATTTGCAGCACTCTCAGAATGTAAGGACAACATGGATATGGACTCAAGCACAGAGGGTGAGAAACCATCGACTCCTATGTCTAATGTATGCAACAAAAAAGATAAAGTGAAGTCTCAAAGGATGCAGCTGTTGCTGGGTGATTCAATCATAAGAAGTGTGGAGCTTAAAGAAAATGGTTTTGTGAGATGTCTCCCTGGGGCTACTGCTAGAAGAGATAGAAGACGTATTATTAATATTGTTAAGCAAGCAAAGCAGGAAGGGGACGTGGATGTTCTTGTCCATCTAGGGACAAATGACCTGGCTTGCAATGAAGTGTCAGAGGTGAAAAAATCTTTTATCACACTTGGTAATGACGTACAGGATTTTGCATCCACCATTTCATTTTCTGAAGTTCTGCCTGTGCATAATGTTCAGAATGATAGGCAGAGGCGCATAAAGGAGTTCAACATATGGCTTGGTAAATGGTGTCAAGAGCAAGGATTTGGCTTTGTTTCTCATGATAGCTCTACTTGGAATAGAAAGGAACTGTACAAAAAAGATGGTTTGCATCTTTCTCTCAAAGGGACAAATGTACTTAGTGAACAACTCCAAGAATTTGCGAAAGAGTATTTAAACTAGGAAGGGGGGGCAAAAGAGTGAAAATAAAAGAGTCCAATTGCCCCCCGAAACAATGCCAGAACAGGCCAGAAGCACTGAGGTTAAGAAATGATAAGCTCAGAGTCCTGTCTACAAATGCTCGCAGTTTAGGTAAAAAAATCAATGAACTTGGGTCAATAATGGCATCTGAGAATGTAGATTTAGTGGCTGTTACGGAGACATGGTTTAATGAAAGAAATGACTGGGACATAACCATACCAGGGTACTCTTTATACAGAAGAGACAGAGAAGGCAAGAAAGGAGGAGGAGTGGCCCTGTATGTGAAAGATAGCATTAAATCTAACCTAATACAAGTTGGTGAGGCCAACATAGAGTCAGTTTGGGTTACGTTGCAGTTTGCTAACCATGCAGTAACGCGTGTAGGTGTGATATATAGACCACCTGGTCAAGTTAAAGAACTAGATGATCTACTAGTTGAAGAAATAGCTAAAATGACAATGAAAGGAGAAGTTATCATTATGGGAGATTTCAATCTTCCAGATATAAACTGGAAAACCAAAATAGCAAGTTCTACCAGGAGTACAGATATTCTAAATTCCCTACTGGGGTTATCTCTACAACAAGTGGTTGAGGAGCCAACCCGGAGGGAGGCCATTTTGGATTTGGTATTCACAAACGGGGATTCGGTATATGATGTCATTGTAGGCGAAACCTTGGGATCTAGTGATCACCAGTCAGTGTGGTTTAATATAAGAACTGTGAAAGAGTCCCACCACACAAAAACAAAAGTTTTAGATTTTAGAAAAACAGACTTTTCAAAAATGAAATTAGTCATAAATGAGTCCTTATCAGACTGGAACAGATTACATGGAGTCCAGGAGAAATGGGACTACTTAAAAGGTGCATTATTGAAGGCAACAGAAAATTGCATTAGACTCGTCAGTAAAAGCAAAAAAAGGAGGAGACCAATGTGGTACTCAGCAGAAGTGGCCCAAATCATTAAAAATAAAAAGCTAGCATTTTGTAATTATAAAAAAACCCAGAGCAATGAAGATAAGGAAATCTACAAGATTAGGCAGAGAGAGGCCAAGCAAGTTATAAGAACTTCTAAAGCGCAGGCAGAAGAAAAACTAGCTCAGTCTATGAAAAAAGGGGATAAGACATTCTTCAGATATATAAATGAAAAAAGGAAATTAAAACAAGGAATAACTAAATTAAAAACAAAGGACGGAAGGTATGTAGAAGAGAATAAAGGGCTAGCCGACTGCCTTAATGAATACTTCTGTTCAGTTTTTACAAAAGAAAAAGGAGAAGGACCTCCACTAGAAAGAATGACTATTAAATCGTTTGATGCATGTATCTTTACAGAGGAAGATGTTCTAAGTTTGCTGTCTAAGGTGAAGACAGATAAGTCACAGGGGCCTGATGAGATACACCCAAAATTATTAAAAGAGCTTAGTGGTGAGCTGGCAAAACCGTTAACAGATTTATTTAACCAATCATTAGTAACAGGAGTCGTCCCGGAAGATTGGAAATTGGCAAATGTCGTGCCCATTCACAAGAAAGGTAGTAGGGAGGAATCGAGCAACTATAGACCAGTGAGTCTGACATCAATAGTAGGCAAATTAATGGAAACCCTATTAAAGGATAGGATTGTGGAACATCTAAAATCCCATGGATTGCAAGATGAAAAACAACATGGGTTTACTTCAGGGAGATCATGTCAAACAAATCTTATAGATTTTTTTGACTGGGTGAATAAAATAATAGACGGTGGAGGTGCAGTAGACATCGCATATCTAGATTTTAGTAAGGCTTTTGACACTGTCCCACATAGAAGACTTATCAATAAACTGCAGTCATTGAGCATGGACTCCCATATTGTTGAGTGGATTAGGCAGTGGCTGAGTGACAGACAACAGAGGGTTGTAGTCAATGGAGAACATTCAAAACAAGGTAATGTTACCAGTGGGGTTCCACAGGGATCTGTACTGGGACCGATTTTGTTTAATATCTTCATAAGTGATATTGCAAAAGGCCTCGCTGGTAAGGTTTGTCTTTTTGCTGATGACACAAAGATATGTAACAGGGTTGATGTTCCTGGAGGGAAACGCCAAATGGAAAAGGATTTAGGAAAACTAGAAGAATGGTCAGAACTCTGGAAACTGAAATTTAATGTGGATAAGTGCAAGATAATGCACCTGGGGCGTAAAAACCCAAGGGCAGAATATAGAATATTTGACACAGTCCTGACCTCAGTATCTGAGGAAAGGGATTTAGGAGTAATTATTTCAGAAGACTTAAAGGTGGGAAGACAATGTAATAGAGCAGCACAAAATGCCAGCAGAATGCTTGGATGTATAGGGAGAGGTATAAGCAGTAGAAAGAGTGAAGTGCTTATGCCGCTGTACAGAACACTGGTGAGACCTCACTTGGAGTATTGTGCGCAGTACTGGAGGCCATATCTCCAGAAGGATATAGATACTCTAGAGAGAGTTCAGAGAAGAGCTACTAAACTAGTACATGGATTGCAGGATAAAACTTACCAGGAAAGGTTAAAGGACCTTAATATGTATAGCTTGGAAGAAAGAAGAGACAGAGGGGATATGATAGAAACTTTTAAATACATAAAGGGAATCAACTCGGTAAAAGAAGAGAGCATATTTAAAAGAAGAAAAACTACCACAAGAGGACACAGTTTTAAATTAGAGGGGCAAAGGTTTAAAAGTAATATAAGGAAGTATTACTTTACTGAGAGAGTAGTGGATGCATGGAATAGCCTTCCTGCAGAAGTGGTAGCTGCAAATACAGTGAAGGGGTTTAAGCATGCATGGGATAGGCATAAGGCCATCCTTCATATAAGATAGGGCCGGGGGCTATCCATAGTATTCAGTATATTGGGCAGACTAGATGGGCCAAATGGTTCTTATCTGCCGACACATTCTATGTTTCTATGTTTCTATGTTTCTATGAACAGTTCATTGTCAGATATTTAGGCCCAGGCACCCAGGCAGAGGAGAGAGGTCCCATAGCAGAGAATCTGGCTTCATGTCAGCAGAGAATCAGTCTTCATGTCATAGCAGAGAATCATGCTTCACGTCACCCACCACTGGAACAGTCCATTGTCAGATATTTAGGCCCAGGCACCCAGGCAGAGTAGAGAGGTCCCATAGCAGAGAATCTGGCTTCATGTCAGCAGAGAATCAGTCTTCATGTCATAGCAGAGAATCAGGCTTCACATCACCCACCACTGGAACAGTCCATTGTCAGATATTTAGGCCCCGGCACCCAGGCAGAGGAGAGAGGTCCCATAACAGAGATTCAGGCTTCATGTCAGCAGAGAATCAGTCTTCATGTCATAGCAGAGAATCATGCTTCACGTCACCCAACATTGGAACAGTCCATTGTCATATAATTTAGGCCCCGGCACCCAGACAGAGGAGAGAGGTCCCATAACATAGAATCTGGCTTCATGTCAGCGACTCAGCAGAGAATCAGTCTTCATGTTATAGCAGAGAATCAGGCTTCATGTCACCCACCACTGGAACAGGCCACTGTCAGATATTTTTAGGCCCCGGCACCCAGACAGAGGAGAGGTTCATTCAACTTTGGGTTGCCCCGCAATATAATGGTAAAATGAAAATAAAAATAGGATTGAATGAGGAAGTTCCCTGGAGTACAATAATATATGGTTAAGGGGAGGTAGTTAATGTCTAATCTGCACAAGGGATGGACAGGTCCTGTGGGATCCATGCCTGGTTCATTTTTATGAACGTCAGCTTGTCCACATTGGCTGTAGACAGGCGGCTGCGTTTGTCTGTAATGACGCCCCCTGCCGTGCTGAATACACGTTCAGACAAAACGCTGGCCGCCGGGCAGGCCAGCACCTCCAAGGCATAAAAGGCTAGCTCTGGCCACGTGGACAATTTGGAGACCCAGAAGTTGAATGGGGCTGAACCATCAGTCAGTACGTGGAGGGGTGTGCACACGTACTGTTCCACCGTGTTAGTGAAATGTTGCCTCCTGCTAACACGTTCCGTATCAGGTGGTGGTGCAGTTAGCTGTGGCGTGGTGACAAAACTTTTCCACATCTCTGCCATGCTAACCCTGCCCTCAGAGGGGCTGGCCGTGACACAGCTGCATTGGCGACCTCTTGCTCCTCCTCTGCCTTCGCCTTGGGCTTCCACTTGTTCCCCTGTGACATTTGGGAATGCTCTCAGTAGCGCGTCTACCAACGTGCGCTTGTACTCGCGCATCTTCCTATCACGCTCCAGTGTAGGAAGTAAGGTGGGCACATTGCCCGGTACAAGGGGATCCAGCAGAGTGGCAACCCAGTAGTTCGCACACGTTAAAATGTGGGCAACTCTGCTATCAATGCGCAGGCACTGCAGCACGTAGTCGCTCATGTGTGCCAGGCTGCCAAGAGGTAAGGACAAGCTGTCCTCTGTGGGAGGCGTATCGTCATCGTCCTGCGTTTTCCCCCAGCCATGCACCAGTGATGGGCCCGAGCTGCGTTGGGTGCCACCCCGCTGTGAACATGCTTCATCCTCATCCTCCTCCACCTCCTCCTCGTCCTCCAGTAGTGGGCCCTGTCTGGCCACATTTGTACCTGGCCTCTGCTGTTGCAAAAAACCTCCCTCTGAGTCACTTCGAAGAGACTGGCCTGAAAGTGCTAAAAATGACCCCTCTTCCTCCTCCTCCTCCTCCTGGGCCACCTCCTCTTCCATCATCGCCCTAAGTGTTTTCCCAAGGAGACATAGAAGTGGTATTGTAACGCTGATAACGGCGTCATCGCCACTGGCCATGTTGGTGGAGTACTCGAAACAGCGCAACAGGGCACACAGGTCTCGCATGGAGGCCCAGTCATTGGTGGTGAAGTGGTGCTGTTCCGCAGTGCGACTGACCCATGCGTGCTGCAGCTGAAACTCCACTATGGCCTGCTGCTGCTCGCACAGTTTGTCCAGCATGTGCAAGGTGGAGTTCCACCTGGTGAGCATGTCGCATATGAGGCGGTGAGCGGGAAGGCCGAAATTACGCTGTAGCGCAGACAGGTGAGCAGCGGCAGGATGTGAACGCCGGAAGCGCGAACAGACGGCCCGCACTTTAAGCAGCAGCTCTGACATGTCGGGGTAGTTGTGAATGAACTTCTGCACCACCAAATTCAGCACATGCGCCAGGCAAGGGATGTGCGTCAAACCGGCTAGTCCCAGAGATGCAACGAGATTTCGCCCATTATCGCACACCACCAGGCCAGGCTTGAGGCTCACCGGCAGCAACCACTCGTCGGTCTGTTGTTCTATATCCCCCACAACTCCTGTGCGGTGTGGGGCCTGTCCCCCAAACATATGAGTTTCAGAATGGCCTGATGACGTTTACCCCGGGCTGTGCTGAAGTTGGTGGTGAAGGTGTGTGGCTGACTGGATGAGCAGGTGGAAGAAGAGGAGGAGGAAGCTGAGTAGGAGGAGGAGGAGACAGGAGGCAAAGAATGTTGCCCTGCGATCCTTGGCGGCGGAAGGACGTGTGCCAAACAGCTTTCCGCCTGGGGCCCAGCCGCCACTATATTTACCCAGAGTGCAGTTAGGGAGATATAGCGTCCCTGGCCGTGCTTACTGGTCCACGTATCTGTGGTTAGGTGGACCTTGCCACAGATTGCGTTGCGCAGTGCACACTTGATTTTATCGGATACTTGGTTGTGCAGGGAAGGCACGGCTCTCTTGGAGAAGTAGTGCCGGCTGGGAACAACATACTGTGGGACAGCAAGCGACATGAGCTGTTTGAAGCTGTCTGTGTCCACCAGCCTAAATGACAGCATTTCATAGGCCAGTAGTTTAGAAATGCTGGCATTCAGGGCCAGGGATCGAGGGTGGCTAGGTGGGAATTTACGCTTTCTCTCAAATGTTTGTGAGATGGAGAGCTGAACGCTGCCGCGTGACATGGTTGAGATGCTTGGTGACGCAGGTGGTGGTGTTGGTGGTACATCCCATGTTTGCTGGACGGCAGGTGCCAACGTTCCTCCAGAGGCGGAGGAAGAGGCCGAGGCGGCAGCAGCAGAAGAGGTAGCAGGCGGAGCCTGAGTGACTTCCTTGTTTTTAAGGTGTTTACTCCACTGCAGTTCATGCTTTGCATGCAGGTGCCTGGTCATGCAGGTTGTGCTAAGGTTCAGAACGTTAATGCCTCGCTTCAGGCTCTGATGGCACAGCGTGAAAACCACTCGGGTCTTGTAGTCAGCACATTGTTTGAAGAAGTGCCATGCCAGGGAACTCCTTGAAGCTGCCTTTGGGGTGCTCGGTCCCAGATGGCGGCGGTCAGTAGCAGGCGGAGTCTCTTGGCGGCGGGTGTTCTGCTTTTGCCCACTGCTCCCTCTTTTGCTACGCTGTTGGCTCGGTCTCACCACTGCCTCTTCCTCCGAACTGTGAAAGTCAGTGGCACGACCTTCATTCCATGTGGGGTCTAGGACCTCATCATCCCCTGCATCGTCTTCCACCCAGTCTTGATCCCTGACCTCCTGTTCAGTCTGCACACTGCAGAAAGACGCAGCAGTTGGCACCTGTGTTTCGTCATCATCAGAGACGTGCTGAGGTGGTATTCCCATGTCCTCATCATCAGGAAACATAAGCCACCCAATTGACTAATGCCTGTACCTGCTCAGGCCTTACCATCCTTAGAACGGCATTGGGCCCCACCAAATATCGCTGTAAATTCTGCTGGCTACTGGGACCCGAGGTAGTTGGTTCACTAGGACGTGTGGCTGTGGCAGAACGGCCACGTCCTCTCCCAGCACCAGAGGGTCCACTAACACCACCACGACCATGTCCGCGTCCGCGTCCCTTACTAGATGTTTTCCTCATCTTTACCATTCACCACAATAAGAAAAATATTATTTGGCCCAATGTATTGAATTCAAATTCAGTCATTTTTTTACAGACACCTAACACTATCTGGCTATCTATTTAGGTACCGTATTACACTAATACAGGCCCAGCAGTAATGACAGATTTAGCTGAATATAAATTTGAGGCCTATTATTTAGGCGCTGGGTGACAGGTATACGTTTACAGACAGAATTAGACTTGGATATGCACAGTAGCGTGTGTGTGAAGTTATTGAGAATGACCCTATCAGCACCTTGAATCTAATATACCCTTTTAGGGATAGATTTAAAGTAGGCCTGATACAGCATAAACCACTAATTTAGGAAATTGCTAGGTTCGGAATTGTATTTCAAACCAGAACAAAAACTGTCCTTTGACGGACACAATATAACTTAACCAGCTACAGCAATAGCCAGAGATTTAGCTGAATATAAATTTGAGGCCTATTATTTAGGCGCTGGGTGACAGGTATATGTTTACGGACAGAATTAGACTTGGATATGCACAGTAGCGTGTGTGTGAAGTTATTGAGAATGACCCTATCAGCACCTTGAATCTAATATACCCTTTTAGGGATAGATTTAAAGTAGGCCTGATACAGCAGAAACCACTAATTTAGGAAATTGCTAGGTTGGGAATTGTATTTCAAACCAGAACAAAAACTGTGCTTTGACGGACACAATATAACTTCACCAGCTACAGCAATAGCCAGAGATTTAGCTGAATATAAATTTGAGGCCTATTATTTAGGCGCTGGGTGACAGATATACGTTTACGGACAGAATTAGACTTGGATATGCACAGTAGCGTGTGTGTGAAGTTATTGAGAATGACCCTATTAGCACCTTGAATCTAATATACCCTTTTAGGGATAGATTTAAAGTAGGCCTGATACAGCAGAAACCACTAATTTAGGAAATTGCTAGGTTGGGAATTGTATTTTAAACCAGAACAAAAACTGTGCTTTGACGGACACAATATAACTTCACCAGTTACAGCAATAGCCAGAGATTTAGCTGAATATAAATTTGAGGCCTATTATTTAGGCGCTGGTTGACAGGTATACGTTTACGGACAGAATTAGACTTGGATCTGCACAGTAGCGTGTGTGTGAAGTTATTGAGAATGACCCTATCAGCACCTTGAATCTAATATACCCTTTTAGGGATAGATTTAAATAACCACACTATTGATGGTTAAATGGACTTGGTGGCAGCTTGCCCCTGATGTAGGATATAGCCAAAAAATAACCACACTATTGATGGTTAAATGGACTTGGTGGCAACTTGCCCCTGATGTAGGATATAGCAAAAAATAACCACACTATTGATGGTTAAATTGACTTGGTGGCAGCTTGTGCTGGCGCACCACAAGCCACAAAATGGCCGCCGATCACACCAGAAAAAAGTGACTGAAAAACGCTCTGGGCAGCCTAAAAACAGTGAGCAATTGAATAGCAGCAGTTCAATGATCCACAGCTGTAGATCGATCACTGTCTTAAGTGTTTTGGAGGAGTTAATCACTGCCTAATCTCGCCCTAACGTCGCAGCTGCAACCTCTCCCTACACTTGTAACAGCAGAGTGACGTGCAGCGCTACGTGACCCAAGCTTATATAGAGGCTGGGTCACATGCTGCACTGGCCAATCACAGCCATGCCAATAGTAGGCATGGCTGTGATGGCCTCTTGGGGCAAGTAGTATAACGCTTGTTGATTGGCTGCTTTGCAGCCTTTCAAAAAGCACCAAGAAAGCGCCGAACACCGAACCCGAACCCAGACTTTTACGAAAATGTTCGGGTTCGGGTCCGTGTAACGGACACCCCAAAATTCGGTACGAACCCGAACTATACAGTTCGTGAGTGAATAGGTAGAGAGGGCTCACCTGTATATTCAAGAGTGGAACAGGGTGCTCCTATCGAGAGGATTCACCCAATCCTCTAAAAAAGGTAAATCAGAGAAAGAAGTGGTAGGGCACACCAGTATTAGGTACCACACGGATGATGGATAAACTGATATTTTATTTTATTATATTATTAGTGATATACTTTTAACAACCATTCATAAAAAACATCATAAAAATATCATAAAAATATCATAAAAATTTCATAAAAATTCATAAAAACTACTTAAAAATACTAATACATATAAGAATTATTCAATAATATCGTCTATCTACAATAGTACATATGTCAGCCGTAATATATAGCTCCTACACTTTGTGCTGATAATTCAACTATATGTATGCCAAAGTGCGTTTGAGGTAATTAATGTCCTTCCAAGTGGGTTATTAACCCATTCAATGCTCCGATATGAGAGAAAAGTTTATTTGTTTGAATAAAGTCTTTTGAATAGTCACAAATGACTTTGCGACTGTTGCGACTCAATAGTCGCAGTCTGTATTGGAATGTTACACTGTTGCTGGGTTTAGTAAAGAAGAGCCGAAGCTGTTTGTACTCACAATTTATGATGTAGTGATGTCGGCTTTTACTGCGTCACAGGTGGCGTCCCACGTGTGATAAGCAGTGATTACACAAACTCCAGCGTGTACAGATGATGCGGCTTTCAGGATCTTCGGTGTGTTTGTATAGCCGTGCTGTATTGGAGATCAATCAGTTATTCAGCAAGGGTGGACTTTGTCACACGGCTGGCTCTCCAAACAGGCAGGTGTCCGGCTTGTCTCCGCTTATTCACAATGCAAAATCACTGATCCTTTACTTCTCTTTCTTTTCCTTTGAGCTCTTTCAATCCTCCGGTGCTGTACTTTATTCCATGGGACAGCTACCAAACGCGTTTCGGAGTTGGCTACGACTCCCTCATCAGTGGCTAAAATCTCCATGGAAATGACCAACTTTTATATACCTCAATCATGTGCGGATTAAATTAATCAACTTGAGAACGGAAGTGACATACCATCCTTCTCCGGTCTAAATTGTAGATATATCCCTTACTAGTTCAATAAAAATAAATTAAATATATACGGTTTAAGTATATCACTGACACACTACAATACAAGTTAAAAAGATTCACATATGTCTATATAAATATATGTCCGTATAAACATACACGCATATAAATACAGCTGCAGCATTTTATTCTTTGTTTTCTAATACAATTATAATTATAATTATACTTATTCTCTATTCACCATCTTCAATCTGCATGTACCGGTCTATTCCATACTATTCATCTATGCTGATAAAGATACAGACCAATAAATACAAATAGTATCAAAATGTCAAAAACTGCACCATGTTTGTGCGGTCCTGATACTATATTCTATGTATTGCGGTTTCAATGCGTTTTTTGTTTTGATTCCATATTATTTCAATATCAATCATTATCAAGTATATATGGACAGTTCGATTACATAAAATCACTTAAATATAGAACCAATATATAAACCAGGTGTGTTATGTTAAAAATAATAAAAATAAAAATATTTTTATATAAAGATAAAATACTCAATGACTATGTATATCACTAAAATAGGACTCATAAATATTTTATTAATAACTTTTCTTAGTTTTTATATTAATTTTAAATTTATCTTTAGTTGGGGAGCTTCGACAAGTGGATATTAGAGGGGGGAGTCCATCACCGGGGGAAGACTCGGAGGCATAAAATACTCACGGGTCTCTCCTCGGTCAGGGCCCCCCCCCCCCCAAAACACATCTATAGAAATCCATATATTTCAATTTCAGCATTTAATCCTGCTGGTAATAGGGTATTAAAGTCAAAGATGAATCTTGATTCAACCCTTGACATTTTCTTGATGTGATCTCCACCCCTCCAATCTGTTTCTATTTTTTCCAATGCTGAAAAAACCAATCCACTAGGGTCTTGGTTATGTATAAGTTTAAAGTGGTTTGACAAAGTATGTTTTATATAGCCTTTCTTTATATTGGAAATATGTTCTGCTATGCGAACTTTCAATTGTCTCTTAGTTCTTCCCACGTATTGTCTTTTACAAGGACATTGTATAACATAAATAACGCTATTAGTGTTACATGTGAGAAAATCCTTAATTATATGTTGATGCCCATTTGTTGTGGATATCACTGCCGATGTCTTTTTAGGGAATCTAGTATTTTTGCACCCCATACATTTTCCACAACGAAAAAAACCTGTAATATTTGTCCATTTTTGTATGGATGAATCTATTTTATTTTTATTGGTTTTTGGGATAGTTGGTGCTACCATGAGTGCTAAATTAGGGGCTTTGGTAAAAATAACTTGTGGGAAGTCAGGAATTAATTGGCCTATTATTTTATCTTTATTCAGAAAATGCCAATGTTTATTTAGGATATACCTCACTTTTTTGTGTTGAGTATTGAACGGGACAATTATTCTTATATTTTCATCTTTCTGTACTTTTATTTTTGTATCAAAGAAGGATTGCCGGTCTAGTTGTCTGACTTTATTTAGTGCGGTATCCAAAACCTCTGTTGGATATAACTTCTCCAAAAACTGATTCTTCATATCTACAGCTTCCTTTTCAAAGACTTCCAATTTTGAACAGTTTCTCCTAATTCTTCTAAATTGTCCTGTAGGTACATTTAAGAGCCATTGTGGCAGATGACAGCTATTATATAGAATATAGCTATTCTTTGATGTTGGCTTCCGAAATGTACTACAGATCAACCTGGACTCCTCTATTTTAATTTCTAAATCCAGGAATTCCACCATTTCTTGACTGGTCTTTCCTGCAAAACGTAGATTATAGTCATTTTTATTTATATCCTCCAAAAATCTATCTAATGATTTCTGGTCATTTTTCCATATAAACAGGACGTCGTCAATATACCTTTTCCAGAGCACCAGGTCTGTCCCCAGCTTAGGGTCAATAACCTCTCGTTCCCAATTGATGAATAGGGATGTTCGCTCATCCCTATTCATCAAGTCAAGAGCAGAGCCTGGCCGTGCTGCTAGTGTCTGAGCTCCCTACAAGGACCAGCCAAATACACCCTCCATCTGTGTTAACATGGGGAAAACGGTAGGGATAAGTCCAGAGACCCTACAGAGGCCACTCAAGCCCGAAACCAAAGCCGAACTAACCGCCACGTGATGTCTTCTGTGGCTTGCTCAGTTATGTGGATACAGCGGCGCTTTTGTAAAGAAGCAGGGAAACTGACCAACTTCGTTATGAAGAGGCAGACATTGCGATCTACCAAGATTTGGCAGCCTCTACCCTAGCGAAACGCCAAATGCTGCGCCCTCTTTTGGATGCCCTAAAAGAATCGGCGACCCCTTTTCGCTGGCTATACCTGTTTGATTGGCCATCATAAAAAATGGGAGACAGATCACTATCCGATCTCCTCAAGATCTGAGGGCGGCTTGGGACTCCCTTGGCATTGCCCCTACTGAGCTACCTTCATGGATGCCATGCCCTGAGACATGGAATATCGTCTCTCATGGGAAAGCAGAGAATATCAAGAGGGGAAGTTCTTTGTTGCCCAGGATCTGAGTGAGTCTCGGACTATGTGGATCCAGTTACCAGTACTTAGGCCTCCTCGACTGTGAGCTAACGACTCTCTTGTTTTTCTTTTTTATCTTGTTCTCCATTTTTCTTTTTCATTCCTTTTTTGTGTGGACTGAAATACGGCCCAAATCTAATTTTCATCTTTTGACTGGGTTCATACCAGAGGCCCAGCTATGTTACAGGCCTGAGACCGGTGATTGGGCCCCAGAGATTAAACTTATTATACTCAGGAGTCGGTCTTAATACTGGGCCGTTGCCTCGCCTGAGATGGAAATATGTGCAATAGAGTTGTGTCAACGGACTGGCTCAGTTCCTTGGACCTTTTTTGCTCTGATGCCGAGGGGTGGCCAAAGACCTATCGTACGATTTTGTTCAATAACAGGCTTCCAGATGGACTTTTCAGTTTTTTCTGTTTTGTTTATTTTGTTCACTATTGGGGTTTGGCTGGTTACTTACCCTACTACTCTTTCCCGATGGTTTATTGTAGACCTATGGGTGCTCCACGAGACCCCACACTCCTGGGTTGCCATTTTTCTTGTTGTGTACAGTACTGACCAAAAGTTTGGACACACCTTCTCATTCAAAGAGTTTTCTTTATTTTCATGACTATGAAAATTGTAGATTCACACTGAAGGCATCAAAACTATGAATTAACACATGTGGAATTATATACATAACAAACAAGTGTGAAACAACTGAAAATATGTCATATTCTAGGTTCTTCAAAGTAGCCACCTTTTGCTTTGATTACTGCTTTGCACACTCTTGGCATTCTCTTGATGAGCTTCAAGAGGTAGTCCCCTGAAATGATTTTCACTTCACAGGTGTGCCCTGTCAGGTTTATTAAGTGGGATTTATTGCCTTATAAATGGGGTTGGGACCATCAGTTGCGTTGAGGAGAAGTCAGGTGGATACATAGCTGATAGTCCTACTGAATAGACTGTTAGAATTTGTATTATGGCAAGAAAAAAACAGCTAAGTAAAGAAAAACGAGTG
Organism: Bufo bufo; assembly: GCF_905171765.1. NCBI lineage: Eukaryota > Metazoa > Chordata > Amphibia > Anura > Bufonidae > Bufo > Bufo bufo. The sequence goes on along the minus strand of NC_053391.1, from coordinate 272,342,839 downwards.
GCCATCATTACTTTAAGAAATGAAGGTCAGTCAGTCAGCCGAAAAATTGGGAAAACTTTGAAAGTAAGGGCTATTTGACCATGAAGGAGAGTGATGGGGTGCTGCGCCAGATGACCTGGCCTCCACAGTCACCGGACCTGAACCCAATCGAGATGGTTTGGGGTGAGCTGGACCGCAGAGTGAAGGCAAAAGGACCAACAAGTGCTAAGCATCTCTGGGAACTCCTTCAAGACTGTTGGAAGACCATTTCAGGTGACTACCTCTTGAAGCTCATCAAGAGAATGCCAAGAGTGTGCAAAGCAGTAATCAAAGCAAAAGGTGGCTACTTTGAAGAACCTAGAATATGACATATTTTCAGTTGTTTCACACTTGTTTGTTATGTATATAATTCCACATGTGTTAATTCATAGTTTTGATGCCTTCATAGTCATGAAAATAAAGAAAACTCTTTGAATGAGAAGGTGTGTCCAAACTTTTGGTCTGTACTGTATATTAGGCATCTCCAAGTAACCAGGTGCTCTGTGGAGTACTAATCCAATTAGCTTAATGCCATTCGCTGCATACATAGTTTTTCATGCTATCTGTCTCTATTACTCCTCCTTTGCTGTCTTCTCTTTCGTCCTCCTCTACTTCTCCCTCTTTTGGAATATTTGTGCAGTAGCATAATGTATATCTCTCTACCAATATGGCAGTGGTGTAAATCCATACAGATGGAAGTTCTCATTGCTGGAGCTCTCGGAGCTGCGGTCCTGTCACTCACTGCTCTGCTCCCCGTGCTTCTCCTTCAGGGCCGCGGTGCACAGAATGGTGAAGCAGGAAGATTTCTTCCCGCTCCACCATTCAGCCTGCAGACACAGATCGCGCTGCCAGCCTTTGTGGGCGGAGCCTGCAGCTCAGAATTCTGCATAAGCCCCGCCCACACACTGCTGCAGAGCGATCTGCGCCTGCAGGGAAGAGAGGAATGTGAGCTTCAGGTACGGGACAAGGTGAGTAGTTATTGTGTTTTTTGGGGGGGAGGTTTAATAAAGAGGGGGCACAGAGGGCTTTATTACTATGGAGGGGGCACAGAGGACTTTATTACTATGGAGGAGGCACAGAGGACTTTATAACGATGGAGGGGGCACAGAGGACTTTATTACTATGGAGGGGGCACAGAAGACTTTGTTACTATGCAGGGGGCACAGAGGGCATTACTACTATGGAGAGGGCACAGAGGACTTTATTACTATGGAGGGGGCACAGATGGCATTACTGCTATTGAGGGGATATAGAGGGCATTACTAATGTGAAGGGGTCACAATGGGCATTTCTACTGTGGAGGGGGCACAGACCCAGAGGGTATTACTACAATAAAGGGGGCACAGAGGGCATTATTACTCTGAAGGGGGCACAGTGGGCATTATTACTCTGAAGGGGGCACAATGGGGTTTTCTACTATGGAGGGGGTACAGTGGGCATTACTACTATTAAGGGGCACAGTGGGCATTATAACTATGAAGGGGGCACAGTGGGCATTATTACTATAAAGGGGGCACAATGGGGATTATTACTATGAAGGGGACACAATTGGGATTATTACTATGAAGGGGATACAATTGGGATTATTACTATAAAGGGGACACAATGGGGATTATTACTGTGAAGGGGGCACAATAGGGATTATTACTGTGAAGGGGGGACAAAGAGGGCATTACAACTGTGAAAGGGGCACAGAGAGAGCATAACTACTGTGAGGGGGCACAATGTGGGCATAACTACTGTGAGGGGGCACACATCTGTACAAAACTACTGTGAAGGTTGTACAATGAGGGCAATACTACTGTGAGCTGTCAGAGGGTAAATTTTTTTAAAGTATTGGGGAGGGGGTGCCAGAGAAAGGACCCGCCCAAGGTGCCAAACACCCTAGGCATGCCACTGCAATATGGTATATGTTGTAGTCTGCTCCATGAACGCAAGAGGACTGAACAAGCCACGGAAACGTTCACAAGTCTTCTCCCTTCTACAAAACGACAAAGCCACTATTGCCTTTTATCAAGAGACGCATTTTAAAACAGGTAAGGTGCCATGTCTTCCTTCTAAATATTTTGCTCAATGGTTTCATAGCACACACACATCTGCCCGAAGAGGTGTCAGTATAGCTGTACATAAACAACTACCATTCAAGCATACTGCCAGGGATGCTGATCCAGAAGGTCGCTATCTGTTTGTTAAGGGCAAGATTGTAGACACACCAGTTACATTAGGTACTTTGTATGCCCCCAACAGACAGCAAATTCAGTGGCTCATTCAGACCCTCCAAAAAGGAAGGGGTTGTAATTCTGGGTCGAAACTTTAACCTACCTATTGAACCCATCCTAGATTCCTCCACCATGTATTTCCTATAGACTGCTAAGCCGACTCCAGAGGGCTCTGAAGGAAATTACAGGTCACTGATGTATGGAGGCCTTTTAATCCTTCAAACCTATACTACACTTTTTTTCTAACACACCAGCTCCTCCTACCATAGACTGGACTATCTCTTTTTGTCCTCTGCTCATCTTGCACTTACTAATGAGCAGATATAGGAAGTATTACGATTTTGGACCATGCCCTAGTCATTATCACCATAACCTTGAGAGACTTGCCCCAGAGGAACTGGCGTCTTAATGAAACCCTGATAGCAGACCCTTGCCACATACCAATGGTAAAATCCTGTTTAGAAGAAGACTTCCGCTTCAGACTGCCACGCCTATTGTGTGGGAGGCCCATAAATCAGTGATCAGGGGTGTAGTAATAGCCTTAGATTCCAAGATCAAAAAGAAACGTACAGCCGCTCTTGACTCCCTTCTGTACCAAACAGACTAAAGCCCTGGCCACCACTCAAGACATACCTAACCTGCGCTCTGAGTTGAAGAATTTGCTTAAAGGGGTTGGCCACCCTAAGTATAGAAAACAATAAAGTTCCCCACACAATAACTAATGCCAAGAGGTATTTGTATCATGACAGCTATACTGTGTATATATAATTTTTCTACTGCATTCAGCATAGCATGCTCACGTTGATGAGAGGCTGTGTGGGCGGAGCAGCTGCAAAGTGAAAGTACAAATGCCAGCATGCATTACAGCAAGCATCTTCAGAGGAGCATTCACATGACACCTCTGCCTACTTGTGATGCCATAGTGACAACAGCACCTCAGGTGTCATCTCATCAGTTCTTCAGTCAAATAACTACACAGAGAAATCAACATAATGATAGAAATCCTACATTCCCAGCATTGAATAAAGGTTACTGCTTTTCCTACAATGTGATATACACTCACCTAAAGAATTATTAGGAACACCATACTAATACGGTGTTGGACCCCCTTTTGCCTTCAGAACTGCCTTAATTCTACGTGGCTGAATTCTTTAGAAATGTTGGCCCATATTGATAGGATAGCATCTTGCAGTTGATGGAGATTTGAGGGATGCACATCCAGGGCACGAAGCTCCCGTTCCACCACATCCCAAAGATGCTCTATTGGGTTGAGATCTGGTGACTGTGGGGGCCATTTTAGTACAGTGAACTCATTGTCATGTTCAAGAAACCAATTTGAAATGATTCGAGCTTTGTGACATGGTGCATTATCCTGCTGGAAGTAGCCATCAGAGGATGGATACATGTTCTCATTCTGTTTACGCCAAATTCGGACTCTACCATTTGAATGTCTCAACAGAAATCGAGACTCATCAGACCAGGCAACATTTTTCCAGTCTTCAACAGTCCAATTTTTGTGAGCTCGTGCAAATTGTAGCCTCTTTTTCCTATTTGTAGTGGAGATGAGTGGTACCCGGTGGGGTCTTCTGCTGTTGTAGCCTATCCATCTCAAGGTTGTGCGTGTTGTGGCTTCACAAATGCTTTGCTGCATACCTCGGTTGTAACGAGTGGTTATTTCAGTCAACGTTGCTCTTCTATCAGCTTGAATTAGTCGGCCCATTCTCCTCTGACCTCTATCATCCACAAGGCATTTTTGCCCACAGGACTGCCGCATACTGGATGTTTTTCCCTTTTCACACCATTCTTTGTAAACCCTAGAAATGGTTGTGCGTGAAAATCCCAGTAACTGAGCAGATTGTGAAATACTCAGACCGGCCCGTCTGGCACCAACAACCATGCCACGCTCAAAATTGCTTAAATCACCTTTCTTTCCCATTCTGACATTCAGTTTGGAGTTCAGGAGATTGTCTTGACCAGGACCACATCCCTAAATGCATTGAAGCAACTGCCATGTGATTGGTTGACTAGATAATTGCATTAATGAGAAATAGAACAGGTGTTCCTAATAATTCTTTAGGTGAGTGTATATAAAATACATACATTTGTGAGGATATGTACATAGGTGTACAGGGTGTGTGTGTGTGTGTGTGTGTATGTATGTGTGTGTATATATAGAATATGTGTGTGTGAAGATAGAGAGATATCTATCATCATTTACTGTGTCTATTTACATCTCTATATCTATCTATATCTACTTTGGTAATGTGTACAGTATAAGTGCTGGAAGGCATGTATATCTCACCCAGGTACCACAGCTGGGTGAGATAACTGAAATCCAGAAAGCTGCAGTGGTTTCAGCAAAGTGTAGTTTGCTGAGACAGGTTTGTTTAGATTCTGTTCTGGGTTTCTGCTGTTTTAAAGAGAGCCAGGGCTAATGTCTGTGAATGACCATAATGCCGATCGCAGACAGATGCCATGGTCTTTTGTAACCACAGAATCTGAGGTGGCTTTCCCCAAGAGTGCTGCACCATATATAGTGGTCTGCAATGCACAGGTACCAGCCGAGTGCAGGCAGTTTTCAGATATGGATCCATTCACTTTAATGGGTCTGCGATCCACACCACAAAAAGACAGATCACGTTAAATTTTTTTGCGGTGCAGAAGCACGGCGAGAAATCCTTTGGAAGCACTTTGGCTTCTGATCCGTGCCTCCGCTCCATACCACTCTGTATCTTACAGATTGCAGACCCATTCAAGTCAATAGGATGTTTGCTGTCTGCAATACAGGAACGGGGCACACACTTGAGTGCATGAGCCCTTAGACTGCAAATGCTAATTCACAGCAGTCTATAGGAGAAGCAATCTAAAGATTGCATGTTCAGATCCCCTAGGAGGGCTGTTAAATAAGGAGGGCTTTTTAAAATATTAAAATTAAAATCATCCCTCTTTCTCCAAAATAAAGATACAAATAAATATAAAGTAAAAATATAAATTATCTTTTGCACCGCCACTTAAAAAAAAAAAACTATCCCTATTAAAATATGTATCCCATGGGGTGGGCGGTATAACAAAAAATATATATATATCAAAATGGCCAATTTAACTTTTTTTCATTGCTTCAAACACTCCAAAGTGGTAGAAATAATAAAACTACAGATCACAACGCAAAAAATTAGCCCTCAGTCATCAACGCAGACATAATTCTAAAACAGAAATGGGGATTAGAATATAGAGATGCAAAGAAAAGAATATATATTTTTTTTAATTATCTTTTTCAGTATTAAAATCACTGTAATTACACTGTGGCAGATTTATTTATTTTTTACATTACACCCCACCTGGATTTTACAGCTTTACACCACATCAAATTCAAAAGTACATGGTGCCAATAGAAAATGCTATTTGTCCCGCAAAAAAAAAAGCCCTCATACAGCTATTTCAATGTAAAATTATAAAAGTTATGGCTCCGGGAAGCCAAAAGTAAAAATTGGAAAATAGTCTGGTCCTGAAGGGGTTAAAGGGGTTGTCCTTCCATATATATTCATAACCTATCATCAAGATAGGTCATCAATATCTGATCAGCAGTGGTCTGACACGTGGCACCCCAGCTGATCAGCTGTTTGAGGAGGCACTGCTTCCTGGTCATTGTACTATGCGTCGTCTCCTCTGGAGCAGAGACGTAGTATAATTACAAGCACTGGCTCCATTCACCTAAATGTAGTGAGTACTTTTATTACACTGCAATTGCAAGACGACAAGCAGTGTAATGAAGAGGAAGCCGTGCTTGCATAGAGCACAGCCTCCCCTTCATCCAGCTGATTGGCGGGGATGCCTGTTGTCAGGCCCCCACCGATCAGATACTGATGACCTATCCTAAGAATGTGTAATCAATAGATCTGGATGGTCCCCTTAAACATATTTAAAAAAAAAATATATATATATATATATATATATATATATATATACACACACACACTATATACACACACCCCTGTTAAAATGTCCTAAAATGACCTATAAACTGTACAACTCAATTGAAAAACAAACTGAAATCTTTTAGGTAGAGGGAAGAAAAAATTTATAATAATAATATGGTTGCATAAGTGTGCACACCCTTAAACCCTTAATGACCCTGGGATTTTCCATTTTTGCATTTTTGTTTTTTCCATTCACATAGCCTTATAAGGGCTTATTTATTGCGGGACAAGTTGTAATTTCTAATGGCACCATTTACGGTTGCATACCATGTAGTAGGAAGCGGTGAAAAATTACAAATGGGGTAGAATTGGGAAAAAATGCAATTCTTATAAAGGTTTTTTATTTTACACTGTAGATTATGTGGTAAAAATGACCTGTTATCTTGATTCTCCAGGTCAGTATGGTTCCAATGATACCACACTTGTATAATTTTTCTTGCGTTTTAATACTGAAAATTCTTTTTTAAACCTTTGAGGAAAACAAAAAAAATGTCATAACCATATTCTGACCCCTATAACTTTTTTGTATTTATGTGTATGGGGCTGTGTGAGGGCTCATTTTTTGCGGGACAATCTGTTCTTTTTAGAGATACCAATTTTAAGTGTGTGCGACTTTTTGATCAGTTTGTATTAAAAAATTATTGGGTTATTTTTTCCTGCTACGCCATTTGCCATATGCCAATAATATAGTTATATTTTAATAGTATGGGCGTTTTCGCACGCGACAATTCCCATTATGTTTCTTTTTTTATTGGTATTTTTAAGTAAGTATTTTTATTTTAATTTTAAGGAAAGGTGGGTGATTTGAACTTTTTGGATTTTATTAAATTTTTTACTTTTTTTAAGTCACCTTGGGTGACAATAACTGGCAATCATTTGATTGACCATAGTCTTTATTGATGGGTAAATATTCATCAGTAAAGACTTACACTCACCTAAAGAATTATTAGGAACACCTGTTCTATTTCTCATTAATGCAATTATCTAGTCAACCAATCACATTGCAGTTGCTTCAATGCATTTAGGGGTGTGGTCCTGGTCAAGACAATCTCCTGAACTCCAAACTGAATGTCAGAATCGGAAAGAAAGGTGATTTAAGCAATTTTGAGCGTGGCATGGTTGTTGGTGCCAGACGGGCCGGTCTGAGTATTTCACAATCTGCTCAGTTACTGGGATTTTCACGCACAACCATTTCTAGGGTTTACAAAGAATGGTGTGAAAAGGGAAAAACATCCAGTATGCGGCAGTCCTGTGGGCAAAAATGCCTTGTGGATGATAGAGGTCAGAGGAGAATGGGCCGACTGATTCAAGCTGATAGAAGAGCAACGTTGACTGAAATAACCACCCGTTACAACCGAGGTATGCAGCAAAGCATTTGTGAAGCCACAACACGCACAGCCTTGAGGCAGATGGGCTACAACAGCAGAAGACCCCACCAGGTACCACTCATCTCCACTACAAATAGGAAAAAGAGCCTACAATTTGCACAAGCTCACCAAAATTGGACTGTTGAAGACTGAAAAAATGTTGCCTGGTCTGATGAGTCTCGATTTCTGTTGGGACATTTAAATGGTAGAGTCCGAATTTGGCGTAAGCAGAATGAGAACATGTATCCATCCTCTGATGGCTACTTCCAGCAGGATAATGCACCATGTCACAAAGCTCGAATCATTTCAAATTGGTTTTTTGAACATGACAATGAGTTCACTGTACTAAAATGGCCCACACAGTCACCAGATCTCCACCCAATAGAGCATCTTTGGGATGTGGTGGAACGGGAGCTTCGTGCTCTGGATGTGCATCCCTCAAATTTCCATCAACTGCAAGATGCTATCCTATCAATATGGGCCAACATTTCGAAAGAATGCTATCAGCACCTTGTTGAATCAATGCCACATAGAATTAAGGCAGTTCTGAAGGCAAAAGGGGGTCCAACGCCGTATTGGTATAGTGTTCCCAATAATTCTTTAGGTGAGTGTTTTTTTCACTATACCAATACAAGCCTTCCTCCTGGTGGCCTGTATTGGTATATACATCTAATTGACACGGAAGCCTGCTTGAGGCTTCGGTCAATTTCCGCAGGGTAACAGGCTCCCCGCTGTTACCGGAACGGAATCGCGTGACTTCTGGTTCCGGTCTGCACAGATGCCGTGGTCACATTTGACCACGGCATCTGAAAGGTAAGATGTATGCGATCAGCCTTATGGCTGATCACATACAGTTGCAAGAAAAAGTATGTGAACCCTTTGGAATGATTTGGATTTCTGCACAAATTGGTCACAACAATAGACAATCACAGTCTGCTTAAACTAATAACACACAAAGAATTAAATGTTACCATGTTTTTATTGAACACACCATGTAAACATTCACAGTGCAGGTGGAAAAAGTATGTGAACCCCTAGACTAAGGACATCACCAAGAGCTAAATGGAGTGAGGTGTCAGCCAACTGGAGTCCAATCAATGAGATGAGATTGGAGTTGTTGGTTACAGCTGCCCTGCCCTATAAAAAACACACACCAGTTCTGGGTTTGCTTTTCACAAGAAGCATTGCCTGATGTGAATGATGCCTTGCACAAAAGAGCTCTCAGAAGACCTACGATTAAGAATTGTTGACTTGCATAAAGCTGGAAAGGGTTATAAAAGTATCTCCAAAAGTCAATCCACGGTAAGACAAATTGTCTATAAATGGAGAAAGTTCAGCACTGCTGCTACTCTCCCTAGGAGTGGCTGTCCTGTAAAGATGACTGCAAGAGGTGAAGAAGAATCCTAGAGTGTCAGCTAAAGACTTACAAAAGTCTCTGGCATATGCTAACATCCTTGTTAGCGAATCTACAATACGTAAAACACTAAACAAGAATGGATTTCAGGGGAGGATACCACAGAGGAAGCCCCTGTTTTAAAAAAAAAACCATTGCTGCACGTTTACAGTTTGCACAAGAGCACCTAGATGTTCCACAGCAGTACTGGCAAAATATTCTGTGGACAGATGAAACCAAAGTTGAGTTGTTTGGAAGAAACACACAACACTATGTGTGGAGAAAAAAAAGGCACAGCACACCAACATCAAAACCTCATCCCAACTGTGAAGTATGGTGGTGGGGGTATCATGGTTTGGGGCTGCTTTGATGCGTCAGGGCTTGAATGGATTGCTATCATCGAAGGAAAAATGAATTCCCAAGTTTATCAAGACATTTTGCAGGAGAACTTAAGGCCATCTGTCCACCAGCTGAAGCTCAACAGAAGATGGGTGTTGCAAAAATACAACGACCCAAAGCATATAAGTAAATCAACAACAGAATGGTTTAAACAGAAGAAAATACGCCTTCAGGAGTGGCCCAGTCAGAGTCCTGACCTCAACCCGATTGAGATGCTGTGGCATGACCTCAAGAAAGCGATTCACACCAGACATCCCAAGAATATTGCTGAACTGAAACAGTTCTGTAAAGAGGAAGGGTCAAGAATTACTCCTGACCGTAGTGCACGTCTGATCTGCAACTACAGGAAACGTTTGGTTGAAGTTATTGCTGCCAAAGGAGGTTCAACCAGTCATTAAATCCAAGGGTTCACATACTTTTTCCACCTGCACTGTGAATGTTTACATGGTGTGTTCAATAAAAACATGGTAACATTTAATTCTTTGTGTTTTATTAGTTTAAGCAGACTGTGATTGTCTATTGTTGTGACTTAGATGAAGATCAGATCACATTTTATGACCAATTTGTGCAGAAATTCCAAAGGGTTCCTCAACTTTTTCTTGCAACTGTACATGTATTTAAAATAGCAGAGACCCTGTGGCTGAGGCGCCCACTGCATGAGCGAGCGGGCGCCATGTTTAGGGATTGGACCCATGACGTACAGCTACATCATAGGTCCTTAAAGGGTAAAGCTAATACTTTGTTGAAGCACCTTTTGATTTTTTTACAGGACTCAGTCTTTTTGGGTATGAGTCTATCAGCATGGCACATTTTGACTTGGCAAGATTTGCCCACTCTTCTTTGCAAAAACACTCCAAATCTGTCAGATTGCGAGGACATCTCCTGTGCACAGTCCTCTTCAGATCACCCCACAGATTTTCAATCTGATTTAGGTCTGGGCTCTGGCTGGGCCATTCCAAAACTTTAATCTTCTTCTGGTGAAGCCATTCCTTTGTTGATTTGGATGTATGCTTTGGGTCGTTGTCATGCTGAAAGATAAAGTTCCTCTTCTTATTCAGCTTTCTAGCAGAAACCTGAAGGTTTTGTGCCAATATTGACTGGTATTTGGAACTGTTCATAATTCCCTCTAGCTTAACTAAGACCCCAGTACCAGCTGAAGAAAAACAGACACAAAGCATGATGCTGCAACCACCATGCTTCACTGTGGGTATGGTGTTCTTTTGGTGATGTGCAGTGTTGTTTTTGCGGCAAACACATCTTTTGGAATTATGGCCAAAAAGTTCAACCTTGGTTTCATCAGACCATAATACCTTTTCCCACATACTTTTGGAAGACTTCAGATGTGTTTTTGCAAAATGTAGCCTGGCTTGGATGTTTTTCTTCATAAGAAAAGGCTTTCGTCTTGCCACTCTACCCCATAGCCCAGACATATGAAGAATACGGGAGATTGTTGTCACATGTCTCACACAGCCAGTACTTGCCAGATATTCCTGCAGATCCTTTAATGTTGCTGTAGACCTCTTGGTAGCCTCCCAGACCAGTTTTCTTCTCGTCTTTTCATCAATTTTGGAGGGACGTCCAGTTCTTGGTAATGTCACTGTTGTGCCATATTTTCTCCACTTGATGATGACTGTCTTCAATGTGTTCCATGGTATAGCTAATGCCTTAAAAATTCTTTTGTACCCTTCTCCTGACTGATACCTTTTAATAATGAGATCCCTCTGATGCTTTGGAAGCTCTCTGTGGACCATGGCTTTTGCTGTGGGATGCGACTAAGAAAATTTCAGGAAAGACCAACTAGAGCAGCTGAACTTTATTTGGGGTTAATCAGAGGCACTTTAAATTATGGCAGGTGTATGCCGACTCCTATTTAACATGATTTTGAATGTGATTGCTTAATATTGAACACAGCTACATCCACAGTTATGCAACCACATTATTTTAGTTTTATTTGTTTTCTTCCCTCCACCTAAAAGATTTCAGTTTGTTTTTCAATTGAGTGGTACAGTTTATAGGTCACATTAAAGGGGTCACCTCGTTTTCGGTTATAGAGACGCCGACATGCTCGGCTAGATCGCCGCTAGCATGTCCGCAATATACCGGTCCTATAGGGCTGTGTCTTTTTATTTTGTTTAAAAAATAATTTTGGAGATATATAAATGAGCCTTGTAAGGTGCCCAAGGGGCTGTACGAACCTTCCTGGTGCCCAGCCACACACACCTGTGTAGGAGCCCGGCACTGCCTATGTCCTCCGAATCTCCTCCTTTCATCACAGTCAGATTGCCGTAATCTCGCAATGCGCGAGCGCGCGCATGCGCAGTTCCTTCCCTGAGGCTGATGCCAGCACTGGGAAGGAACACTATACCGGTACTACGCATTGCGAGATTACGGCAATCTAACTGTGATGAAAGAAGGAGATTCGGAGGACATAGGCGGTGCTGGGTCCTTCACAGGGGAGCGTGGCTGGGCACCAGGAAGGTTCGTACAGCCCCTTGGGCACCTTACAAGGCTCATTTACATATCTCTAAAATCTTTTTTTAAACTTCTAGGCTCCACCCACTTTCAATTAGCCCCACCCATTTTTGGGTCGGGACAGCAGCCCGAAAAAAATCTATCAAATGCCTACTGTATGCAGGGGCTCAGGAGGGTTTATGGCAGGGAACTTCGGGAAATGCTTGTCCTTCATCTCTTATAGACTCCGAAGTCATCACTGACAGGAGCAGACTGCGCATGCTCTGCTCTTACAGGTGAGGGAGAAGAGCGCAGGTGCAGATAGACTTCACAGATGATCTGGCATGGACGAGCTTGTTGTGAAGCTCCTCCATGTCGCATACAGCCATTGCCGGATTCGGTTGCAGGGCAGAGAGGGCTCAGGGGGCGTGGCTTCAAAATATAGAAAAAGCAGTCAGATCTGCTTAATGACATACACTCACCTAAAGAATTATTAGGAACACCATACTAATACGGTGTTGAACCCCCTTTTGCCTTCAGAACTGCCTTAATTCTACGTGGCATTAATTCAACAAGGTGCTGATAGCATTCTTTAGAAATGTTGGCCCATATTGATAGGATAGCATCTTGCAGTTGATGGAGATTTGAGGGATGCACTTCCAGGGCACGAAGCTCCCGTTCCACCACATCCCAAAGATGCTCTATTGGGTTGAGATCTGGTGACTGTGGGGGCCATTTTAGTACAGTGAACTCATTGTCATGTTCAAGAAACCAATTTGAAATGATTCGAGCTTTGTGACATGGTGCATTATCCTGCTGGAAGTAGCCATCAGAGGATGGATACATGTTCTCATTCTGTTTACGCCAAATTCGGACTCTACCATTTGAATGTCTCAACAGAAATCGAGACTCATCAGACCAGGCAACATTTTTCCAGTCTTCAACAGTCCAATTTTGGTGAGCTCGTGCAAATTGTAGCCTCTTTTTCCTATTTGTAGTGGAGATGAGTGGTACCCGGTGGGGTCTTCTGCTGTTGTAGCCCATCCGCCTCAAGGTTGTGCGTGTTGTGGCTTCACAAATGCTTTGCTGCATACCTCGGTTGTAACGGGTGGTTATTTCAGTCAACGTTGCTCTTCTATCAGCTTGAATCAGTCGGCCCATTCTCCTCTGACCTCTAGCATCCACAAGGCATTTTTGCCCACAGGACTGCCGCATACTGGATGTTTTTCCCTTTTCACACCATTCTTTGTAAACCCTAGAAATGTTTGTGCATGAAAATCCCAGTAACTGAGCAGATTGTGAAATACTCAGACCGGCCCGTCTGGCACCAACAACCATGCCACGCTCAAAATGGCTTAAATCACCTTTCTTTCCCATTCTGACATTCAGTTTGGAGTTCAGGAGATCGTCTTGACCAGGACCACCCCCCTAAATGCATTGAAGCAACTGCCATGTGATTGGTTGACTAGATAATTGCATTAATGAGAAATAGAACAGGTGTTCCTAATAATTCTTTAGGTGAGTGTATATTAGGAAAAAAACTTTTTCCCTGCCTCCCACACAGTAGTAGCAAATACATGGAGAGTGGCCAACACCTTTTATATTACATCTGCTAAACTTCTCCTAGGTCTAAATTTAAAGCCTACGCTCATGGCGACAGAGGCAACAAGCTAATGTCCACATAGACTAAGAAACAACGGTCTGACTCATTCATCCCATCTACTAAAGACACCAATGGCCTCCTTCACAAATCCACCCCAAATATCGCAAAGACATTTAAGCACTTTTATGCGGCTCTCTATAACATCCCTGCCCCTAAGACACCCCAACAACCACAGTTGCTACAGCCACAGAGGCTTTCCTCAATTTGCTAGACTTACCAACTTTTTCTCCTGCAGATTCCTCCTAATTGTTCCTATCACATAGCTCCTATCACAGAGACAGAAATACCCCAAACCCTCTCCTTCATTCCATCAGGAAAGAGCTCAGACCCAAATGGTCTGCCCATGCAGTATTACAAGACTTTTAGCAACACTTTGATTTCATACTTCACTGCTCTGTGTAATTCACTCTTTGAAGGTAGTAGTCTTCCCGCCCCAAGCCTTAGAAGCTTGAATCACCGTTATCTATAAAGATAAATCAAGACCCTCAGGAGTGCAGGAGTTATCGCCTGATATCTCTCCTAAACGCTGATGCTAAATGGTGGGCGAAGATTTTGGCCCGCCTACAGAAGCAGCATTCGCCGATAAGCTTATTATGACATCTAACCCCCAAATGGCCTTTCCCAGATTAATCAATGTTTTTTAAGATTTTAGATGTCTCCAACTTTAAAATCAATTACAGTCGGAAGCACTAAATATCTCTTGCCACTCATCTGTTGTTAATTCCTTAAAACAAGCGACCCCCATTTACACAGTGAGGGGTTTTGTCTGGGATGGCAGATATGTTCCTCCCAACATGGGCGGCTGGGGCTGGTTTCCAGCCAGGTGAGGTCAAATACCGGACCGGAGTATAAGTGCCAGTCCGGGTTTTGGCAGCACCTGGCTGTCCTCAAATAGGCAGCTGGGCTCAGCAGCTGAGTCTCTGTGCTGGGATCTGAGCTTTTGTGCCGGACTGAAGGGCTGAGACCCAAGTGCAGAGGGAACAGGCCCCCTAAAGCCTGCTGTGGACTACTGGAGGCAGAACTACCAACAAGGTGACTTGTACAATATGAACTTTCCATTGTGTGTGAATTAACACCAAAGACTGTGAATGTTTACATGGTGTGTTCAATAAAAACATGGTAACATTTAATTCTTTGTGTGTTATTAGTTTAAGCAGACGGTGATTGTCTATTGTTGTGACTTAGATGTAGATCAGATCACATTTTATGACCAATTTGTGCAGAAATCCATATCATTCCAAAGGGTTCACATACTTTTTCTTGCAACTGAATACCCCATTCCCCTGACCTTTGCTCAGATCTAGAACACCATCTCCTATCCCCGATGGAAAGACTCATTCTATGGGGAATACGTCCACTTGCATAATCTGCCTTGGTGCAGTCCGCTGTGATGAAGGGAACTCTGGCAGTCTAGTCCACACTTTTCAAAACATCAGATCTTAGATTTCCTCACCCTAAGGGCTCATTCACACGACCGTGGTTTGGTTCCGCATCCGAGCCACGTTTTTTGTGCTGTCCGGATCTGTTGCTCCGTTCCGTGGCCCCGTAAAAATTATGAGTCATGTCCTATTCTTGTCCGTTTTGCTGACAAGTATAGGCATTTCTATAAAGGGCTGTCCATTCCGTTACAGAAGGGACACCGGCGGCATCCGTGCTTTGCAGATCCGCAATTTGCGGACCGCAAAACACGGCACAGTCATGTGAACAAGCCCTAATGCCTCTTTGAGTCTGATTCAATCCCATATCCACCCCCAGGCTTCAGAATTTTTGGGGGTTTGGTCACTGTTCACTAATGTCTCTGTGAAAGATATCTTTTTCGATGCTGGAAAGCTAGACTGGGATAAAGTTTTAACCTTACCGAGAGTGCTGGCAGCATGTATTAGAGTTCAGCAGAGACATAAGGAAGATGTCCCTACCATATAATCCCTCACTCACTGTCTTGGCTAGAAAAACGTATTTCCATTGAAAAACTCCCTACATGCCTATTGTATCTTTCTTACACATCTCTTCTGTCTGAATTGCCTTCTCAGTTATATTTTCTGGAGGCATAGGAGAGGAAACTCTATACCACGCTTACAGACCCAGAAAAAGCCTTCATTCTAACGCACTCCCATGGGCTCAATAGATGTATCAGAATACAAGAGAACTCATATAAGTTACAATACTCCAGAGATCCTCCACAGGATTAATGCGGACATACCTGATACATGTTGGAGGTGTGGCGTGGGAATGGGTTCCCTTTCTCACCTTTGGTGGACCTGCACAAGCATACAGCCATTCTGGAAGGAGGTGGGGGCAGCTATTGACCGAATATGCTCCACAAAACTTTCTCTGGATCCCAAACTGGTCCTACTATTGTGTCCGAACTCGAGCCTTACCCCAGCCAATCTTAATTTGCCCACCATACTAATACCTTATATGTGGAACAATGAATCTGCACCTGTTTTATCACACTGGGTAGACAAGGTGGATCAATTATTTAGCTTTGATGAACTGGTCCATTTGGAATCCCATACCCGATCAATATTCCTGAAGGTCTTGGGACCGTGGAAGAGATACAGGGGCTTTGGTTCATAGTTTTCCTCAGCTTTAGAACCTTTAAAACCTTTCAAACCTTTAAGATCTATTAACAACACTGGGTTCAAGGGTCACATCAAGGGTCACAAGTGACTATTTCTTGTTACTTTTCTATTCCCTACAACATATTACCTAACCAGCTTTCAAGTCAACTAAGTTTGTGACTTTGGTTGCAACTACAATATGACGTATGTACTGTATAGGGTCTTCCTATCCTATACTCTCAACCCTCACCCCTCTTCTATATCTTTCCCGCTCCTTCTTTTTCTTCTTATTTACACAACTTTGTTTCTTTCTCGCTTCAGTATTACAATTATTTTATTTACTGATTCTCAAGTTGTGAGATCTACTTACCATTGTCGTATGGTGCAGTATGCCCTTGCCTAGCGTATTATTGCTCATGTGTGATACACTTTCTTGCTACATATTACTGCTGTATCATAGACAGGGGCGTAGCTAAAGGCTCATGGGCCCTGGTGAAAGAGTTAGGCTTGGGCCCCCCTTCCCTCAGTGCTTTGTGTGTCTTCTTATGCAGCACAAGGGTCTTTGGGCCCCCTCAGACTCCTGGGCCCGGTAGTGACTGCTACCTCTGCACCCCCTATAGCTACGCCCCTGATCATAGACTATGGAAGCTTTTTTTTTGTGTTTGTACATATATGGTTCTTTTCAATAAAAAGAGAATTGAAACTTACATGGAATCTTGTTTATTTGATTCATAAGTTCCTGTTGAATTTTTCTAAATGTATCCGCACTTTTATCTCCAGATCCAGCAACTGCAGTGGTGTTCTCTTGAGAGACCATATGCGATTCTGTGCTGCTTGGCATTGTATGAGTTTCAGGTGGAGGCTCAGCTTTCTTGAAGTTGAAATGCATGATGCCTACAAAAAAATACATTTAGGAGAGTAAAATGAAAAGCTTCATCATCGCTGAATAGGTGGCAATCCAGAAAAGAAAAAAAAAGAAAAAAGAACATTTGTTTTATTTTCAAGTGGATAAAGCAATACATGACTTTGAGCAATTATCAATTTGTATATACTATATATACACAGATATGTCCACCCTCCTTAGAACTAATTTGGCTAAAGGCTATGTACACTTTTATGGGCCAACTTTTTAACTTATTGCATTGTACTCATTTTGAGTTAAAAATCTTTTTTTAATTGGTTTTTATTAAACATTTTGAGCCACAAGATCTGTTAACTTGCTGTTATTAGGACACTCCTAATAAAATCACAAAATATTTTCTCAGATCCATCACAAATAGAGATGAGCGATTTAAAGCTGACGAAGTGGAATTCGATCCGAATTTCCTAAAAAATTCTAATCGCAACTATTGAGAATTTCCTCGCGCTTCGTCGTAACGAATCGCAATTTTTCCTAAAATTGCGGCTACAATGGCAGCTACACGTGTGAGGATATAGGGCAAGGAACTCTGGGAAGGTGGGCTGACCCATAATGCCATGCATGCAGCCAATCAGCAGCCAGCAAGCCCTGTATAGCCCTATAAATACGGCGGCCATCTTAGAGTCAGATATTTTCCAGCGTTCAGAGTGCAGGGACAGACGTGAGAAAGCACTAGGGACAGCAATAGGAAAAACCTCATTGTGAAAAAAATAAATAATGAAAAAACTATTTATAAGTGCAGGGAAAGGATAGGGAGGAATCATTTCACAGCATCTTAGTGCAGGGAGAGATGTCAGAAGGTTCTAGGGACAGTGCCAGAAAAGCGATTTACAAGTGCAGAGAAAGGATAGGGAGGAATCATTTCACAGCATCTTAGTGCAGGAAGAGACATCTGAAGTCGCTTGGGACAGTGCTAGAAAAACCTCACTGTGAAAAAAAAAAAGTGATTTACAAGTGCAGTGAAAGGATAGGGAGAAATCATTTCACAGCATCTTAGTGCAGGGAGATACGTCAGAAGGTTCTAGGGACAGTGCCAGAAAAGCGGTTTACAAGTGCAGGGAAAGGATAGGGAGGAATCATTTCACAGCATCTTAGTGCAGGGATAGACCTCTGAAGTCGCTTGGGACAGTGCTAGAAAAACCTTACTGTGAAAAAAAAAAGCGATTTACAAGTGCAGGGAAACATTATTTGGGGATCCAAATAGCCATTGTACAGCTCTGGCATTCTAGCAATTTTTTCTTGTTTTTGGGGTGCAAGTGCTATGTTGAAAAGCCTTAGTGGCTCATATCTGCGGAAAAAGAAAAATATATGCGCATTTCACTTCTACAAGTATTTGTGTTGAAAGAGTTAAGTCGCCTATTTCAGTACAAAAAGGAAAAATATATATACGCACTTCTGCAGTTATATGTGGTGAAAGCGTTCAGTGTCCTATTTCAGTACAAAAAGGGAAAAAAATATACGCATTTCACTGGTGCATTTATTTCTGCTAAAAGCGTTTAGTGGCCTATTTCAGTACAGAAAAAAAAATATATACGCACTTCACCGGTGCATTTATTTCTGCTAAATGCATTTATTGGCCTATTTCAGTACAAAAAGATAAATATATTCTCAGTTCACTTCTGCAGTTATATGTGTTGAAAGCGTTTACTGGCCTATTTCAGTACAGAAAGAAAAATATATACGCACTTCACTGTTGCAGTTATTTGTGGAGAAAGCATTTAGTGGCCTATTTCAGTACAAAAGAAAAATATATACGCACTTCAATGGTGCAGTTATTTGTGATAAAAGGGTTTAGTGGCCTATTTCAGTACAAAAAGAAAAATATATTCTCAGTTCACTTCTGCAGTTATATGGGTTGAAAGCGTTTAGTGGCCTATTTCAGTACAGAAAGAAAAATATATACGCACTTCACTGGTGCAGTAATTTGAGGCAAAAGCGTTTATTGGCCTATTTCAGTATAGAAAGAAAAATATATACGCACTTCACTGGTGCATTTATTTCTGCTAAATGCATTTATTGGCCTATTTCAGTGCAAAAAGATAAATATATTCTCAGGTCACTTCTGCAGTTATATGGGTTGAAAGCGTTTAGTGGCCTATTTCAGTACAGAAAGAAAAATATATACGCACTTCACTGGTGCAGTAATTTGAGGCAAAAGCGTTTTTTGGCCTATTTCAGTATAGAAAGAAAAATATATACGCACTTCACTGGTGCATTTATTTCTGCTAAATGCATTTATTGGCCTATTTCAGTGCAGATAGATAAATATATTCTCAGTTCACTTCTGCAGTTATATGTGTTGAAAGCGTTTAGTGGCCTATTTCAGTACAGAAAGAAAAATATATACGCACTTCACTGTTGCAGTTATTTGTGGCGAAAGCGTTTAGTGGCCTATTTCAGTACAGAAAGAAAAATATATACGCACTTCAATGGTGCAGTTATTTGTGATAAAAGCGTTTAGTTGCCTATTTCAGTACAAAAAGAAAAATATATTCTCAGTTCACTTCTGCAGTTATATGGGTTGAAAGCGTTTATTGGCCTATTTCAGTACAGAAAGAAAAATATATACACACTTCACTGGTGCATTTATTTCTGCTAAATGCATTTATTGGCCTATTTCAGTACAAAAAGATAAATATATTCTCAGTTCACTTCTGCAGTTATATGTGTTGAAAGCGTTTACTGGCCTATTTCAGTACAGAAAGAAAAATATATACGCACTTCACTGTTGCAGTTATTTGTGGAGAAAGCGTTTAGTGGCCTATTTCAGTACAGAAAGAAATATATATTTGTCGCTTTTAGGGGTGTTTTAATTTGCTTTTAATTAATTTAGTTCAGCTAAAAGTATGTCAGACAGAGTAGTGCCAGGCCATGCACAGAGGAGGGGAAGAGGCCTAAATGTTTCTGGTGCAGGCAGATGCCCAGCAGAGTAAGGGTGTGTGCCAGCAGTAGTCTCAGCGAGAGGTCTGAGCTCCAGGTGTCATCTAGCCTGACCAGCAACCCAGCAGTTCTCGATTGGTTAACTCGGTCATCCACTTCATCCTAAGTGACATCAGACACCCCGAGCCAACAGTCGGTGTGTTCGTCAAGCACAACCCTTAGTTAGCATGGCCCGGGAGCAGGCCTGTGCCCTCACCTGTCCTCAACCTGCCTCTGTCCATTTCTGTTCCCTCAGCCAGAGAAGTTATGTATGCTGTGGGCTCTGCTCCACTATACAGCGAGGACGAGCTACTAGAGAACAGTCAGCAGCTACTGCCCAGCCAAGATCTGGAGGAGACATCCGCCGCTTCCTACGCTAGGCAAGCAAGTAGTGATGAGGAGAATGGCGTGGGAGGAGGTGTTGCCAGAGGTCAGGCTCGTGACCCAGAGACCGGTGAGGAGAATATCAGTGACGTGCAGACACTACTTGATGATGAAGCCGATCAAACTTGTAGAAGGGGCTTCATCATCATCAGGAGAAGAGAGTGGCAGCTTGCCTGTGAGGCAGCGGCTGAGCCAGCAAGGTGGTAGCATGGCTGGGAGTCAGCAGGGTGGCAGCAGTTGCAGGTCGGGAGCAAAACGTGCCCGGGGTAGATCACCTGCTTTGCAGCAGCCTACATGCCAGGGAAAAAGTGGTGCAGGGGTTCACGGAGGCAGTAGCGGTAGCAGTCAGTCAGTGCGGACTGTTGGGGGGGGGAATCTGTGGTCTTCTGCTGCTGCTGCCATCATCACACTATGTCACCTTGCCACTCTGTGGTATCCTGATGCTGTTGCTGCTACTGCCATCCCCACACTATGTCACCTTGCCACTGTGTAGTATCCTCCTCCTACTGCTGCTGCCATCTTCACACTATGTCACCTTGCCACTCTGTGGTCTCCTGGTGCTTCTGCATATAGACATTATGTCAACTTGCCACTCTGTGGTATCCTGATGCTGCTGTTGCTGCTACTGCCATCTCCACACTATGTCACCTTGCCACTCTGTGGTATCCTGATGCTGCTGCTGCTACAGCCATCTCCACACTATGTCACCTTGCCACTCTGTGGTATCCTCCTGCTGCTGCCATATCCACACTATGTCACCTTGCCACTCTGTGGTATCCTGATGCTGCTGCTACTGTTGCCATCTCCACACTATGTAACCTTGCCACTCTGTGGTATCTTCATGCTGCTGCTGCCATATCCACACTATGTCACCTTGCCACTCTGTGGTCTTCTGCTGCTGCTGCCATCATCACACTATGTCACCTTGCCACTCTGTGGTATCCTGATGCTGTTGCTGCTACTGCCATCCCCACACTATGTCACCTTGCCAATGTGTAGTATCCTCCTACTGCTGCTGCCATCTTCACACTATGTCACCTTGCCACTCTGTGGTCTCCTGGTGCTTCTGCCATATACACATTATGTCAACTTGCCACTCTGTGGTATCCTGATGCTGCTGTTGCTGCTACTGCCATGTCCACACTATGTCACCTTCCCACTCTGTGGTAACCTGATTCTGCTGCCATATCCACACTATGTTACATTTCCACTCTGTGGTCTCTTGATGCTGCTGCTGCCACTGCCATCTCCACACTATGTCACCTTGCCACTCTGTGGTATCCTCCTGCTGCCATCTCCACACTATGTCACCTTGCCACTCTGTGGTATCCTCCTGCTGCTGCTGTCATCTCCACACTATGTCACCTTGCCACTCTGTGGTATCCTCCTGCTGCTGCTGCCATCTCCACACTATGTCACCTTGCCACTCTGTGGACTCCTGATGCTGCTGCCATATCCACACTATGTCACTTAGCCACTCTGTGGTATCCTCCTGCTGCTGCCATATCCACACTATGTCACCTTGCCACTCTGTGGTATCCTGATGCTGCTGCTACTGCTGCCATCTCCACACTATGTCACCTTGCCACTATGTGGAATCTTCATGCTGCTGCCATATCCACACTACGTCGCCTTGCCACTCTGTGGTCTCCTGCTTCTGCTGCCATAACCACACTATGTCACCTTGCCACTCTGTGGTGTCCTGATGCTGTTGCTGCTACTGCCATCCCCACACTATGTCAGCTTGCCACTGTGTAGTATCCTCCTGCTGCTGCTGCCATCTCCACACTATGTCACCTTGCCACTCTGTGGTCTCCTGATGCTACTGCCATATACACATTATGTCACCTTGCCACTCTGTGGTATCCTGATGTTGCTGTTGCTATTACTGCCATCTCCACACTATGTAACCTTGCCACTCTGTGGTCTCCTGATGCTGCTGCCATATACACACTATGTTACATTTACACTTTGTGGTCTATTGATGCTACTGCTACTGCCATCTCCACACTATGTCACCTTGCCACTCTGTGGTATCCTCCTGCTGCTGCTGCTGCCATCTCCACACTAAGTCACCTTGCCACTCTGTGGACTCCTGATGCTGCTGCCATCTCCACACTATGTCACCTTGCCACTCTGTGGTCTCCTGATGCTACTGCCATATACACATTATGTCACCTTGCCACTCTGTGGTATCCTGATGCTGCTGATGCTACTGCCATCTCCACACTATGTTACCTTGCCACTCTGTGGTATCTTTGTTATGGAATTATGGAATGGGATGACAGAATGTATTCTTGATTCATATCTCATATCTCTCTCTCTCATCAACCTCTTGTCTCTCCATGTCTCTCCCCCCTGTTGTCTGTCTGTCTCCCCCTCCTTCTTTTCCCCTACTTCCCCTTTTCAGTATTGCAATTACCAAATAATCATATGCTTGCTTTTTTTATACAAGTACATTACGCACATGACGTACATAAGTATAAAGCTTGTATGCGATAGGATAACATATAATCTGTACACTTTTATATCCATATATAGGGAATTGCAGAACTGCAGAACTAAGTACGTGTACTTGAGATACTGGACATTAACATTAAGCCTATCATAAATATGCTTATTAGATTATTAGATAAGGGACTATAAAAAAATGTAACTTCCTCAAATAAAACAGAGTATTGTCTCATAACGTCTGTGGTAAGTCAGTTCCACTCTCTATGCGCACAGATTTGCAATATTGCCTAAGAATAGAATAATTGAAAACAGCTGTCACAAAGTTACTGACATTTGGGTCAGAACCAAAACAGAACCAGGACAACTTTGGCGCCCAACGTGGGGCTCGAAGAGAGGACCCCCTGTTCCCGTACCCCCGGAGACCAGACTAGGGGAGGCGCACTAACGGACACCGGGACTGCAGCCCGTAAAATAAGGTAGAAAAATAGAAGTTATCCTACTTGTATTGTGTTCCCTGGTGTAGCCTCTCACAATCAGTCTGAGGGAGGGGTGCGGCAGCAGTCTGGGGCATCTTCGAGGGCATGTGAGTAAGAACCCCACAGTTAAATAGTGTATACGTTTGGAAGATGAAGATCTTTGTGACAGTTGCTATTGTGTTGCCTTGTTGAACGTGGTGAGAAGGAGACGAGATCACTACTGAGCCTGTCAAAGATTGCCTCATGTGCCTGAACCTGACAGACAGTCAGAGTATCTGTCCGTCACTGAAGAGGTCTCAGAAGGGGAGGAATTGGTTTTATCTGCTGGCCAGTGTTTTGCCTCAGAATTAGACTCAAAGCAGGCTGCAGGCACGTATCCGTCTAGTCCTTCCCCTGGTCGGCTTCAGTAGGCTCCAGTAGGCTCAAGGACGACCGCAGAGTGAGTTGCGATGGGAAACTCTGAGAGTTTGAATAAGGAGGACACTTTCATACCTACCCGGTATGTGAAAGACAGAAAGGGAAAGAAATTCTTAAAGGTTAAAGGGTTTCAGTAGGTTAGAAAAGAACTTTGGTATACCAAAGGGTGGAACCTTGTGTAGTGAAACATGGGACAACTTGTTGAAGGAAAAACGAGGAAAACTAGAGGATCAAATTTAACTCCGCTAGTCAGAGCATGGCGGGATTGTAGTAAGGAATTTGAGGAGACGGGAGGATGTCAGGAATATGATAAAAAGTTAAAGACGTTTGTTTGTACCATGAAGAAATTAGGAAGTGTTGACACTGAGGGTTAAACAAACTTATCAGGACATGGGATTTAATCTGAAAGAACCTGTCCACATGCGCCTTCTATCCCGTACCCTAGTGGACGGTCTGCGCCCAGAAATAAACAAACTGTTAATCTCAGTCCATCCTGAATGGAAGTCCTTGCCCTATAAAAATGGCGTCAAGTTAACTGATGATGCATGGGTTTGTAATGTATGTGGACAACAGAATCCAATCTTTAGAAAAAATTGTCTAGCTTGTGGGTCACCACGCCCACATCATCATGTGTCCATGTTTCCTGTGAGTACCCTCCCAGTCCCAGCCACTGCACCATCTTGTCCACAGCCACCGCCCCATAGGGGACCAGAGATACCTCTCTGCCCAAAACCTCCCATCTCAAAAGCTACTCCATTATATCCCATAGTCTATCCAAATGGGACAGTTAAACAGGTACCTATGAATATCATGGTTGCCGGAAAGGATGAAAAAGGTGAGGCAGGGACAGTAACTGGTAATATGGCACAAGAGTCAGCAGAGCAATATCCTGCAGACAGTACTGGTACCCCCGTAGGTGAGCAGCTAGTTAGCCCCAATCTTAATACAAGATCTTT
Organism: Bufo bufo; assembly: GCF_905171765.1. Taxonomy (NCBI): domain Eukaryota; kingdom Metazoa; phylum Chordata; class Amphibia; order Anura; family Bufonidae; genus Bufo; species Bufo bufo. Next base: position 272,318,266 of record NC_053391.1, on the reverse strand, counting down.
TGCACAGTCACCAGGGGGACCCAGTAATCTATATGAAGGCACCCCAGATGAAGTTGCAACAATTAGACGGTTGTTCCCCCATAGCACGGATTTCCAAGAGCAACTAAATACCCTACGTGATCAGAAAAAGGATACAGAACTCAAAACTTATGAAACTATAGTTAACACTTTAGGCCAGATAAGACCACCCACCGAACCATCAAAATATGTTTCTTTCACACCACAACAGCTGTTCACCATAGTGAATATGCTGCCTGACCCAGAAACACGTCCCATGCCATTCTACAGGAAAATGCAGCAGGTTTATCAAACATATGGCTGCATATGGTCTGATTTGAAGAGTATAGTAGAAAACAAAACAGGAGATTATTCCTCTATAGTGCTAGACCACATAAAAGAGCCCACTTTGAACGGGGCAAATTTTGATCCCCCGTGATGAAGATTCTGGAATACACTTCATACATGGACTGCAAGCGTGGGCAAAGGAGAAGTTAGCAGAACAGTCTTCTACACTCCAAGATATTACACAAGATAAGACAGAATCTACAGAGAAGTTTACACTGAGGGTTAAACAAACTTATCAGGACATGGGATTTAATCTGAAAGAACCTGTCCACATGCGCCTTCTATCCCGTACCCTAGTGGACGTCTGCGCCCAGAAATAAACAAACTGTTAATCTCAGTCCATCCTGAATGGAAGTCCTTGCCCTTTGACCAGTTAGAACAGATAGCAAAAGGGTTGGAAGCAAATGCCCCAAGGAAAACTCGAGCCATAATGGCTGTAATGAGTGCAGACAATCAGTCCTTGCCCCGAGTCTGTTTTGGGTGTGGCAGGCCAGGTCATATCAAACGATATTGTCGAAGTCGCCATCTGTGGCAAGCTTACCAAGAAAGGGGAAAACAACAGTCAGACTTTCCTCCCCCTCCTTCAGTCTAGGAGGCAGGCAAACCAGTGTCAGGAGCGTTTTCACAGTATATGGCAGTCACCGCCCCTCCTGCAGGCCCCTCCCCCAGTATAACCCTGGAGGTGGCCGGAAAAGACATCCCATTTCTAATTGACACTGGTGCAGCCCGCAGTGTACTCTCTGAGACTGTCGCCCTTCCACACTGGCTTACTGACATAACCCTTCCATGCTATGGACTTAAAGGTGTTGTCCAACATAATCCCACCACCAAATCCTTAGAGGTATCAAGTTGCAGTCCTCAGTTACACTTGCCTCTGGGAACTTTATCCCAATTTGTTGTAAGTAGCACCTGCCCCCTTAATTTACTTGGAGCTGATTTCTTACAAAAGATACAGGCCAATATACAGTTCCATGAAGACGGCACTGTCACTCTCTCCACCGGCCTAAATCCTGAACAAACTTGTGCACTCATGGCTCTGCAGACAGTACAGGCAGAGGTTAAGGACAGCTCAGGAGCTGAAGCCCCTGAGCTTGATCAATTACGATCTAGTTTATGGGCAAAAGGATCTGCAGATATTGGTAGGCTTCCAGTGCCTCCGGTAGTGGTAACTCTCAAAAATCCTAATGTGTTACCCTATAAGGCTCAATACCCACTGTCTAGTGCCCAACAAGATGCTATCTCACATCAGGTCCAAGACTTGTTGGAAAATGGGGCAGTCAAGCTAACGTCCTCTCCCTGTAATTCTCCATTGTACTCCATTAAGAAAAAGAGAATAAAAGGTCAACCCCCTGTATATAGGATGGTCCATGACCTACGGGTGGTCAATGAGTGCACCATCCTAGATACCCCAGTGGTGCCCAATCCACACACGCTACTCTCAGGCATTCCACCAACAGCTGAAATGTTCACCGTCATAGACCTTGCAAATGCATTCTTTTCAGGAACAGGCCACCCCAGGTGAAAAAGGTACTTGGAAGAAAAAAGCTGCTATCAAGGAAGAAAACGGACTATGGACTCACGGGAAAAGAGTGTGCCTTCCCAGAAGTCTATACCCCATGGTAGCTAGTCTGGCTCATGGCCCTACTCATGTGTCTAAAACCATCATGAAAGAACTGATTGACAAAATCTGGGTAGCACCAGGAATTACCCCAGTTTTGGTTAGAACTAGGGTTGTTGCGGGTATCGATACCCAATCGATACTTTTGTCCCGGTATCGATACGATACCGGGATTTCCGTTTTTTCGATACTGGGCTGCGCTTCTGCGCAGTCTAGTATCTCTGAACATGAGCGCGCTGCTATCGGCGCGCTCATGTTCTCTCTCAGCAGCACGGGGAGAAGGAAGCTGTCCTCCCTCCCCCTGTGCTGCTGCCGCTGCCACCAATGAGAAGAGAGGGGCGGAGGAGGGGCGGCAATGAGAAGAGAGGGGCGGAGGAGGGGCGGCAATGAGAAGAGAGGGGGTGGAGGAGGGGCGGCAATGAGAAGAGAGGGGCGGAGGAGGGGCGGGCGCACTGCGCCCCCAATGATAGGATTACTATCGGAGCGATGGGAGGAGACATCAGCTTCACTAGTGGGCGTTCCTTTTCCCTGCGCTGCGATTGGACAGCGCTACAGCCAGGGAGAAGGAACGCCCACTAGTGAAGCTGATGTCTCCTCCCATCGCTCCGATAGTAATCAGCAGCATGTGGAGCAGGAGAGGAGACAGTAATGGGGCACTGCGGGCGAACGGAGCGGCGCCCAGGACTAAATGGTGAGTGCTGAGACATCGCTGGGCGCCGCTCTGTGTGGCCTAATAGTGAAAGTCTGGACTCATATACAGTAGTCAGTCTTTAACACATACAGGAGGCGGGTGCCGGCAGCAGAATCGCATTGCCGGCACCCTGCCCCTGACAGGGAGCTGCGATCAGCGGCAGTTAACTGCCGCTGATCTGCTAGTACCCGCCTCCTGTATAAAGGGGTAAAATCATTGGTGGTGCAGTGTGCCCCCCCCCCCTCAATCCCCCCATCCCATTAAAATCATTGGTGGCACAGTGCGCCGGCCCCTCTCAACCCTCCAGTATTAAAATCATTGGTGGCAGTGGCCACAGGGACCTCTCCACTCCCCCCTCATTGGTGGTGCAGTGGCAGCTTCTGATTGGAGCCCCAGCTGTGTAAGCCTGGGGCTCCGATCGGTTACCATGGCAGCCAGGAAGCCCTGGTTGCCATGGTAACATCCCTGATGCTGTGTGCACAAAGCACAGAGCAGCAGGGACAGTGTGGAGTCCTATTCACCCTGATAGAGATCTATCAGGGTGAATAGGAAAAGGGATGAAAGATCCCAGGTTCTAGCCCCTAAGGGGGGAAATAGTTATTAAATAAAAAGTGAAAAAAAAACAAAACACTAAAATATGAAGTATAAATCACCCCCCTTTTCCCAATTTCACATATAAAATATATAAATAAACATATTACATCGCCACGTCAGAAAAGTCCAAACTATTAAAATATAAAAAAAAAATCTAGGTGGTGAATGCCGGAACAGAAAAAATAAAATAAAAACTGCGCGATTCGCCATTTTTAAAAATGAGGAATGCACGTGGCTTTTTTTGTTTATTTTTTTCGCGTGGTATCGAATGGTATCGAGTATCGCAATACTTTTTCATGGTATCGAAACCGAATCAAAAATTTGGTATCGCAACAACTCTAGTTAGAACATGCCAATCTTGCCTGATCTGTGCACAATGTAATCCAGGAAGAACAGAGCCCACACCAACTAAATGTCTCCCCAAGGCCCAGTACCCATTTCAACGAATTCAAATTGACCACATCAGATGCCAATGTGTCAAGGGTTTCAATATGTGCTAGTAGTGGTAGATTTGTTCTCTGGGTGGCCAGAAGCCTACCCCGTCCGAAATCAGACAGCTATAACAACTGCAAAAAAAACTAATGCAGGAAACTGTTTAAAGTTTCGGAATACCAGAATTCATTGAGAGTGATCAGGGCCCAGCATTCACTGCTAGCTTAACCCAGGAAGTTTGGAAGATGATAGGGTCACATTTAGCCTATCACACACCCTACAGACCACAATCGAGCGGAAAAGTGGAACGCTTAAATGGGATACTGAATTCTAAATGATTGAAAATGACCAGAGACACAGGACTCCTTTGGATACATTGTTTGCCTATTGTGCTCTTTTCTGTCAGGCACACCCCAAAACCTACACATAAACTCACACCACATGAGATTTTGTTTGGATCAGGGCCTCGTCTTGGACAATACTTCCCACAACAAATACAAATGCATTATGAGTCAGTTGCAAAATTTGTAATAACCTTATGTAAACAATTGTCTAACATACTGTACATGCGTCAGTATTTTCTTCTATTCCAGATCCCAACGATTTGAATGACCAGGTGAATGGGTGGTGGTGAGGAAGCACGTGAGGTCTACCCTTGAACCCAGATTTGAAGGTCCATACCTGATCCTGCTCACAACACCCACCTCAGTGAAATTGGAGGGAAAACCTACCTGGATACACGCATCCCATTGCAAACGAGTCAAAATCTTGGGAGAAGATCACTGACCAGACCATCATGATCATGTATATCCTTTTATGTCGTATTGTTGTATTGATTCTACTTCTACTCCAATCGTCTGGACCTCAGTCTAAAACAGTGATGGTCAATGGAGTCCAGACAGCCATTACACAAGAACAGGAAGATTCACAGGTCAACACCATATTTTGGTATAACTCCTCAGCTGTCCATGTGGCGGTATTTAAGTTTGACTACTGTAACATAGTAAAGCCCTGTCCAACCCCAGGACAGCAATGTAATGCTTATGTGGATGGCTCTACAGAAATATACATATGTGTAACAGATGATGATTATTGGGGAAAGAATTGCGCATATTGGGGCTCTGTTGGCTGGACCACAGGCCCTGACTGGGGATATAAACCCACAAGTGCACTAGATCGAGTGGATAAAAATGGTAAACCACTCCTTACCCGTATGACCATTAGAAAGACCGGTGGTTGCTCTTGGCTTGGGAAGACTGGATCTAACATGCCACTGACTCTGACAATAGAGAACCCCAGTCCAGGGGATGCTGGGGAATATATATTTAGTTCATATGAAACCGGAGGTCCCACACCTCGATATGGCAGATTTTATCTACGAGACATGCAAAATAATCCAAAATGGGGAACCACATCCACCGTGAAGCCTCCTGTAATTGTACAGGAGGCTTCACGGTTAATGTGGTTCCCCATTTTGGATTATTTTGCATGTCTCGTAGATAAAATCTGCCATAAAATCCCCTTAGTGTCACCACGCGTTTCCACCTTCAACCACATGGTGGCTATATCTAACCCCACCTTTGAAGATACTCTAGCCATAGAAACAGGCTATACAGACATTAACCTGTGGCTAGAATGGATGAAATATAATGCCAACTCACATAATAAAAGTGATTGTTATGTATGCAGTGCTGCCTGCCCTCATCTAGGTACAGTACCTCTCCATATTCCCTCCAGAAGACTGGTTCTTTAGCTTATATATAGAGTTGAGCGAACACCTGGATGTTCGGGTTCGAGAAGTTCGGCCGAACTTCCCGGAAATGTTCGGGTTCGGGATCCGAACCCGATCCGAACTTCGTCCCGAACCCGAACCCCATTGAAGTCAATGGGGACCCGAACTTTTGGGCACTAAAAAGGCTGTAAAACAGCCCAGGAAAGAGCTAGAGGGCTGCAAAAGGCAGCAACATGTAGGTAAATCCCCTGCAAACAAATGTGGATAGGGAAATGAATTAAAATAAAAATAAAAAAAATAAAAATTAACCAATATCAATTGGACAGAGGTCCCATAGCAGAGAATCTGGCTTCACGTCAGCAGAGAATCAGTCTCTTCATGCCATAGCAAAGAATCTGGCTTCATGTCAGCAGAGAATCAGTCTCTTCATGCCATAGCAGAGAATCTGGCTTCATGTCAGCGCAGAATCAGTCTTCATGTCATAGCAGAGAATCAGGCTTCACGTCACCCACCACTGGAACAGGCCACTGTCACACATTTAGGCCCAGGCACCCAGGCAGAGGAGAGAGGTCCCGTAACAGAGAATCTGGCCTTATGTCAGCGCAGAATCTGTCTTCATGTCATAGCAGAAAATCAGGCTTCACGTCACCCACCACTGGAACAGGCCACTGTCACACATTTAGGCCCCGGCACCCAGACAGAGGAGAGCGGTCCCGTAACAGAGAATCTGGCCTTATGTCAGCGCAGAATCTGTATTCATGTCATAGCAGAGAATCAGGCTTCACGTCACCCACCACTGGAACAGGCCACTGTCACACATTTAGGCCCCAGCACCCAGACAGAGGAGAGCGGTCCCGTAACAGAGAATCTGGCCTTATGTCAGCGCAGAATCTGTATTCATGTCATAGCAGAGAATCAGGCTTCACGTCACCCACCACTGGAACAGGCCACTGTCACACATTTAGGCCCAGGAACCCAGGCAGAGGAGAGAGGTCCTGTAACAGAGAATCTGGCCTTATGTCAGCGCAGAATCAGTCTTCATGTCATAGCAGAGAATCAGGCTTCACGTCACCCACCACTGGAACAGGCCACTGTCACACATTTAGGCCCAGGCACCCAGGCAGAGGAGAGAGGTCCCGTAACAGAGAATCTGGCCTTATGTCAGCGCAGAATCTGTCTTCATGTCATAGCAGAAAATCAGGCTTCACGTCACCCACCACTGGAACAGGCCACTGTCACACATTTAGGCCCCGGCACCCAGACAGAGGAGAGCGGTCCCGTAACAGAGAATCTGGCCTTATGTCAGCGCAGAATCTGTATTCATGTCATAGCAGAGAATCAGGCTTCACGTCACCCACCACTGGAACAGGCCACTGTCACACATTTAGGCCCCAGCACCCAGACAGAGGAGAGCGGTCCCGTAACAGAGAATCTGGCCTTATTTCAGCGCAGAATCTGTATTCATGTCATAGCAGAGAATCAGGCTTCACGTCACCCACCACTGGAACAGGCCACTGTCACACATTTAGGCCCAGGCACCCAGGCAGAGGAGAGAGGTCCCGTAACAGAGAATCTGGCCTTATGTCAGCGCAGAATCTGTATTCATGTCATAGCAGAGAATCAGGCTTCACGTCACCCACCACTGGAACAGGCCACTGTCACACATTTAGGCCCAGGCACCCAGGCAGAGGAGAGAGGTCCCGTAACAGAGAATCTGGCCTTATGTCAGCGCAGAAGTTGTCTTCATGTCATAGCAGAGAATCAGGCTTCACGTCACCCACCACTGGAACAGGCCACTGTCACACATTTAGGCCCCGGCACCCAGACAGAGGAGAGCGGTCCCGTAACAGAGAATCTGGCCTTATGTCAGCGCAGAATCTGTATTCATGTCATAGCAGAGAATCAGGCTTCACGTCACCCACCACTGGAACAGGCCACTGTCACACATTTAGGCCCAGGCACCCAGGCAGAGGAGAGAGGTCCCGTAACAGAGAATCTGGCCCTATGTCAGCGCAGAATCTGTCTTCATGTCATAGCAGAGAATCAGGCTTCACGTCACCCACCACTGGAACAGGCCACTGTCACACATTTAGGCCCAGGCACCCAGGCAGAGGAGAGAGGTCCCGTAACAGAGAATCTGGCCTTATGTCAGCGCAGAATCTGTCTTCATGTCATAGCAGAGAATCAGGCTTCACGTCACCCACCACTGGAACAGGCCACTGTCACACATTTAGGCCCAGGCACCCAGGCAGAGGAGAGAGGTCCCGTAACAGAGAATCTGGCCTTATGTCAGCGCAGAATCAGTCTTCATGTCATAGCAGAGAATCAGGCATCACGTCACCCACCACTGGAACAGGCCACTGTCACACATTTAGGCCCAGGCACCCAGGCAGAGGAGAGAGGTCCCGTAACAGAGAATCTGGCCTTATGTCAGCCCAGAATCTGTCTTCATGTCATAGCAGAGAATCAGGCTTCACGTCACCCACCACTGGAACAGGCCACTGTCACACATTTAGGCCCCGGCACCCAGACAGAGGAGAGCGGACCCGTAACAGAGAATCTGGCCTTATGTCAGCGCAGAATCTGTATTCATGTCATAGCAGAGAATCAGGCTTCACGTCACCCACCACTGGAACAGGCCACTGTCACACATTTAGGCCCAGGCACCCAGGCAGAGGAGAGAGGTCCCGTAACAGAGAATCTGGCCTTATGTCAGCGCAGAATCTGTATTCATGTCATAGCAGAGAATCAGGCTTCACGTCACCCACCACTGGAACAGGCCACTGTCACACATTTAGGCCCAGGCACCCAGGCAGAGGAGAGAGGTCCCGTAACAGAGAATCTGGCCTTATGTCAGCACAGAATCTGTCTTCATGTCATAGCAGAGAATCAGGCTTCACGTCACCCACCACTGGAACAGGCCACTGTCACACATTTAGGCCCAGGCACCCAGGCAGAGGAGAGAGGTCCCGTAACAGAGAATCTGGCCTTATGTCAGCACAGAATCTGTATTCATGTCATAGCAGAGAATCAGGCTTCACGTCACCCACCACTGGAACAGGCCACTGTCATACATTTAGGCCCAGGCACCCAGGCAGAAGAGAGAGGTCCCGTAACAGAGAATCTGGCCTGATGTCAGCACAGAATCTGTCTTCATGTCATAGCAGAGAATCAGGCTTCACGTCACCCACCACTGGAACAGGCCACTGTCACACATTTAGGCCCCGACACCCAGACAGAGGAGAGCGGTCCCGTAACAGAGAATCTGGCCTTATGTCAGCACAGAATCTGTCTTCATGTCATAGCAGAGAATCAGGCTTCACGTCACCCACCACTGGAACAGGCCACTGTCACACATTTAGGCCCCGGCACCCAGACAGAGGAGAGCGGTCCCGTAACAGAGAATCTGGCCTTATGTCAGCGCAGAATCTGTATTCATGTCATAGCAGAGAATCAGGCTTCACGTCACCCACCACTGGAACAGGCCACTGTCACACATTTAGGCCCAGGCAGAGGAGAGAGGTCCCGTAACAGAGAATCTGGCCTTATGTCAGCGCAGAATCTGTCTTCATGTCATAGCAGAGAATCAGGCATCACGTCACCCACCACTGGAACAGGCCACTGTCACACATTTAGGCCCAGGCACCCAGACAGAGGAGAGAGGTCCTGTAACAGAGAATCTGGCCTTATGTCAGCACAGAATCTGTCTTCATGTCATAGCAGAGAATCAGGCATCACGTCACCCACCACTGGAACAGGCCACTGTCAAACATTTAGGCCCAGGCACCCAGGCAGAGGAGAGAGGTCCCGTAACAGAGAATCTGGCCTTATGTCAGCACAGAATCTGTCTTCATGTCATAGCAGAGAATCAGGCTTCACGTCACCCACCACTGGAACAGGCCACTGTCACACATTTAGGCCCCGGCACCCAGACAGAGGAGAGCGGTCCCGTAACAGAGAATCTGGCCTTATGTCAGCGCAGAATCTGTATTCATGTCATAGCAGAGAATCAGGCTTCACGTCACCCACCACTGGAACAGGCCACTGTCACACATTTAGGCCCAGGCACCCAGGCAGAGGAGAGAGGTCCCGTAACAGAGAATCTGGCCTTATGTCAGCGCAGAATCTGTATTCATGTCATAGCAGAGAATCAGGCTTCACGTCACCCACCACTGGAACAGGCCACTGTCACACATTTAGGCCCAGGCAGAGGAGAGAGGTCCCGTAACAGAGAATCTGGCCTTATGTCAGCGCAGAATCAGTCTTCATGTCATAGCAGAGAATCAGGCATCACGTCACCCACCACTGGAACAGGCCACTGTCACACATTTAGGCCCAGGCACCCAGACAGAGGAGAGAGGTCCTGTAACAGAGAATCTGGCCTTATGTCAGCACAGAATCTGTCTTCATGTCATAGCAGAGAATCAGGCTTCACGTCACCCACCACTGGAACAGGCCACTGTCACACATTTAGGCCCCGGCACCCAGACAGAGGAGAGCGGTCCTGTAACAGAGAATCTGGCCTTATGTCAGCGCAGAATCTTTATTCATGTCATAGCAGAGAATCAGGCTTCACGTCACCCACCACTGGAACAGGCCACTGTCACACATTTAGGCCCAGGCACCCAGGCAGAGGAGAGAGGTCCCCTAACAGAGAATCTGGCCTTATGTCAGCGCAGAATCTGTATTCATGTCATAGCAGAGAATCAGGCTTCACGTCACCCACCACTGGAACAGGCCACTGTCACACATTTAGGCCCCGGCACCCAGACAGAGGAGAGCGGTCCTGTAACAGAGAATCTGGCCTTATGTCAGCACAGAATCTGTCTTCATGTCATAGCAGAGAATCAGGCTTCACGTCACCCACCACTGGAACAGGCCACTGTCACACATTTAGGCCCCGGCACCCAGACAGAGGAGAGCGGTCCCGTAACAGAGAATCTGGCCTTATGTCAGCGCAGAATCTGTATTCATGTCATAGCAGAGAATCAGGCTTCACGTCACCCAGCACTGGAACAGGCCACTGTCACACATTTAGGCCCAGGCAGAGGAGAGAGGTCCCGTAACAGAGAATCTGGCCTTATGTCAGCGCAGAATCTGTCTTCATGTCATAGCAGAGAATCAGGCATCACGTCACCCACCACTGGAACAGGCCACTGTCACACATTTAGGCCCAGGCACCCAGACAGAGGAGAGAGGTCCTGTAACAGAGAATCTGGCCTTATGTCAGCACAGAATCTGTCTTCATGTCATAGCAGAGAATCAGGCATCACGTCACCCACCACTGGAACAGGCCACTGTCACACATTTAGGCCCAGGCACCCAGGCAGAGGAGAGAGGTCCCGTAACAGAGAATCTGGCCTTATGTCAGCACAGAATCTGTCTTCATGTCATAGCAGAGAATCAGGCTTCACGTCACCCACCACTGGAACAGGCCACTGTCACACATTTAGGCCCCGGCACCCAGACAGAGGAGAGCGGTCCCGTAACAGAGAATCTGGCCTTATGTCAGCGCAGAATCTGTATTCATGTCATAGCAGAGAATCAGGCTTCACGTCACCCACCACTGGAACAGGCCACTGTCACACATTTAGGCCCAGGCACCCAGGCAGAGGAGAGAGGTCCCGTAACAGAGAATCTGGCCTTATGTCAGCGCAGAATCTGTATTCATGTCATAGCAGAGAATCAGGCTTCACGTCACCCACCACTGGAACAGGCCACTGTCACACATTTAGGCCCAGGCAGAGGAGAGAGGTCCTGTAACAGAGAATCTGGCCTTATGTCAGCGCAGAATCAGTCTTCATGTCATAGCAGAGAATCAGGCATCACGTCACCCACCACTGGAACAGGCCACTGTCACACATTTAGGCCCAGGCACCCAGACAGAGGAGAGAGGTCCTGTAACAGAGAATCTGGCCTTATGTCAGCACAGAATCTGTCTTCATGTCATAGCAGAGAATCAGGCATCACGTCACCCACCACTGGAACAGGCCACTGTCACACATTTAGGCCCAGGCACCCAGGCAGAGGAGAGAGGTCCCGTAACAGAGAATCTGGCCTTATGTCAGCACAGAATCTGTCTTCATGTCATAGCAGAGAATCAGGCTTCACGTCACCCACCACTGGAACAGGCCACTGTCACACATTTAGGCCCCGGCAGCCAGACAGAGGAGAGCGGTCCTGTAACAGAGAATCTGGCCTTATGTCAGCGCAGAATCTTTATTCATGTCATAGCAGAGAATCAGGCTTCACGTCACCCACCACTGGAACAGGCCACTGTCACACATTTAGGCCCAGGCACCCAGGCAGAGGAGAGAGGTCCCGTAACAGAGAATCTGGCCTTATGTCAGCGCAGAATCTGTATTCATGTCATAGCAGAGAATCAGGCTTCACGTCACCCACCACTGGAACAGGCCACTGTCACACATTTAGGCCCAGGCACCCAGACAGAGGAGAGAGGTCCTTGTGACCTGGCTGTATACCACATAGTGGCAGTGTTTCCCTGTTGTATTACAGGCTCCAGCCAAGTGCACTACACCTCAATAAAGCTTTAAACCACAGAAGACCTGAGTGTCGTCCCTTAGAGTCCACTTAGAGTTTATGCCTGGAGGAGCTGGTGACCGAGTGAGTGTGAAAGCTGGAGGTGTCGCAGATGGTGCAAGGAAAAGAGGGTTACATTTGGTGCCGTGACTCGGATGTCATCATTCTGCTCAAAGTGACCAGTGAAGATACCTAAAGTCACCAGTGTGCGAGTTCTGAGGTGATTGTGCCACGGCGGAGCTGCTAGGCGGCAGATTGACCATATTAGCGGTTTATATCCTCTCAGGAATAGAAGATGAGTGGACGAGCCAGAGCCCGCGGAAGAGCACGTGCCAGGGGGCAGCCCAGCCAAGGACAGCCTGGACAGGAGCAAGAGGCTCAAGAACCTAGACGCATTGAAAGACCCCAGCAGCCACCAGCCGAGCCTTTGCTTGTGGGAAGAGGGCGCCAGAGAGGCCCGCCAGTAGTGGAGACCTCAGACTGATGTTCTGCAGCTTTCAGCTGGATTTCAGGACATATCCCTCGGAGAACGGGGTGGCCGCAGGCGTGACTTCCATGACCTCGGAGTGAACACCCGGCAGACCATTGAATAGAAATGTGAGACATGGTTTTTTTTTGCACTGTGTGACAGGTTAAGGTTTAATCACAGAATCAGACTTCTATCTGCACGGTAGCGTGTGTCTTAGGTTTTTCTGAATGACACTATCAATAACTTTAATGTAAGATTTTCTTTTTGGGATAGATTTCAAGTAGGCCTCAAATACCAGAAACTAGTTATTTTCAGAATGGCAAATTTGGGAATGCTTTTTCAACCCAGAACAAAAAGTCTGCTTTTACGGTCACTACAAATAACTTGACCAGCTAAAACTGTGCAGATTTGGTTGAATAGAGATGTGAGACCTGTTTTTTTTTGCGCTGTGTGACAGTTATAGGTTTAATCACAGAATGACACTTCTATCAGCACGCTAGCGTGTGTCTTAGGTTTTTCTGAATGACACTATCAATAACTTCAATGTAAGATTTTCTTTTTGGGATAGATTTCAAGTAGGCCTGAAATACCACAAACTAGTTATTTTCGGAATGGCAAATTTGGGAATGTTTTTTCAACCCAGAACAAAAAGTCTGCTTTGACGGTCACTACAAATAACTTGACCAGCTAAAACTGTGCAGATTTGGTTGAATAGAGATGTGAGACCTGTTTTTTTTTGCGCTGTGTGACAGTTATAGGTTTAATCACAGAATGACACTTCTATCAGCACGCTAGCGTGTGTCTTAGGTTTTTCTGAATGACACTATCAATAACTTCAATGTAAGATTTTCTTTTTGGGATAGATTTCAAGTAGGCCTCAAATACCACAAACTAGTTATTTTCAGAATGGCAAATTTGGGAATGCTTTTTCAACCCAGAACAAAAAGTCTGCTTTGACGGTCACTACAAATAACTTGACCAGCTAAAACTGTGCAGATTTGGTTGAATAGAGATGTGAGACCTGTTTTTTTTTGCGCTGTGTGACAGTTATAGGTTTAATCACAGAATGACACTTCTATCAGCACGCTAGCGTGTCTTAGGTTTTTCTGAATGACACTATCAATAACTTCAATGTAAGATTTTCTTTTTGGGATAGATTTCAAGTAGGCCTCAAATACCACAAACTAGTTATTTTCAGAATGGCAAATTTGGGAATGCTTTTTCAACCCAGAACAAAAAGTCTGCTTTGACGGTCATTACAAATAACTTGACCAGCTAAAACTGTGCAGATTTGGTTGAATAGAGATGTGAGACCTGTTTTTTTTTGCGCTGTGTGACAGTTATAGGTTTAATCACAGAATGACACTTCTATCAGCACGCTAGCGTGTGTCTTAGGTTTTTGTGAATGACACTATCAATAACTTCAATGTAAGATTTTCTTTTTGGGAAAGATTTCAAGTAGGCCTGAAATACCACAAACTAGTTATTTTCAGAATGGCAAATTTGGGAATGCTTTTTCAACCCAGAACAAAAAGTCTGCTTTGACGGTCACTACAAATAACTTGACCAGCTAAAACTGTGCAGATTTGGTTGAATAGAGATGTGAGACCTGTTTTTTTTTGCGCTGTGTGACAGTTATAGGTTTAATCACAGAATGATACTTCTATCAGCACGCTAGCGTGTGTCTTAGGTTTTTCTGAATGACACTATCAATAACTTCAATGTAAGATTTTCTTTTTGGGATAGATTTCAAGTAGGCCTCAAATACCACAAACTAGTTATTTTCAGAATAGCAAATTTGGGAATGCTTTTTCAACCCAGAACAAAAAGTCTGCTTTGACGGTCACTACAAATAACTTGACCAGCTAAAACTGTGCAGATTTGGTTGAATAGAGATGTGAGACCTGGTTTTTTTTGCGCTGTGTGACAGTTATAGGTTTAATCACAGAATGACACTTCTATCAGCACGCTAGCGTGTGTCTTAGGTTTTTCTGAATGACACTATCAATAACTTCAATGTAAGATTTTCTTTTTGGGATAGATTTCAAGTAGGCCTCAAATACCACAAACTAGTTATTTTCAGAATGGCAAATTTGGGAATGCTTTTTCAACTAAGAACAAAAAGTCTGCTTTGACGGTCACTACAAATAACTTGACCAGCTAAAACTGTGCAGATTTGGTTGAATAGAGATGTGAGACCTGTTTTTTTTTGCGCTGTGTGACAGTTATAGGTTTAATCACAGAATGACACTTCTATCAGCACGCTAGCGTGTGTCTTAGTTTTTTCTGAATGACACTATCAATAACTTCAATGTAAGATTTTCTTTTTGGGATAGATTTCAAGTAGGCCTCAAATACCACAAACTAGTTATTTTCAGAATGGCAAATTTGGGAATGCTTTTTCAACCCAGAACAAAAAGTCTGCTTTGACGGTCACTACAAATAACTTGACCAGCTAAAACTGTGCAGATTTGGTTGAATAGAGATGTGAGACCTGTTTTTTTTTTGCGCTGTGTGACAGTTATAGGTTTAATCACAGAATGACACTTCTATCAGCACGCTAGCGTGTGTCTTAGGTTTTTCTGAATGACACTATCAATAACTTCAATGTAAGATTTTCTTTTTGGGATAGATTTCAAGTAGGCCTCAAATACCACAAACTAGTTATTTTCAGAATAGCAAATTTGGGAATGCTTTTTCAACCCAGAACAAAAAGTCTGCTTTGACGGTCACTACAAATAACTTGACCAGCTAAAACTGTGCAGATTTGGTTGAATAGAGATGTGAGACCTGTTTTTTTTTGCGCTGTGTGACAGTTATAGGTTTAATCACAGAATGACACTTCTATCAGCACGCTAGCGTGTGTCTTAGGTTTTTCTGAATGACACTATCAATAACTTCAATGTAAGATTTTCTTTTTGGGATAGATTTCAAGTAGGCCTCAAATACCACAAACTAGTTATTTTCAGAATAGCAAATTTGGGAATGCTTTTTCAACCCAGAACAAAAAGTCTGCTTTGACGGTCACTACAAATAACTTGACCAGCTAAAACTGTGCAGATTTGGTTGAATAGAGATGTGAGACCTGTTTTTTTTTGCGCTGTGTGACAGTTATAGGTTTAATCACAGAATGACACTTCTATCAGCACGCTAGCGTGTGTCTTAGGTTTTTCTGAATGACACTATCAATAACTTCAATGTAAGATTTTCTTTTTGGGATAGATTTCAAGTAGGCCTCAAATACCACAAACTAGTTATTTTCAGAATGGCAAATTTGGGAATGCTTTTTCAACCCAGAACAAAAAGTCTGCTTTGACGGTCACTACAAATAACTTGACCAGCTAAAACTGTGCAGATTTGGTTGAATAGAGATGTGAAACCTGTTTTTTTTTGCGCTGTGTGACAGTTATAGGTTTAATCACAGAATGACACTTCTATCAGCACGCTAGCGTGTGTCTTAGGTTTTTCTGAATGACACTATCAATAACTTCAATGTAAGATTTTCTTTTTGGGATAGATTTCAAGTAGGCCTCAAATACCACAAACTAGTTATTTTCAGAATGGCAAATTTGGGAATGCTTTTTCAACCCAGAACAAAAAGTCTGCTTTGACGGTCACTACAAATAACTTGACCAGCTAAAAATGTGCAGATTTGGTTGAATAGAGATGTGAGACCTGTTTTTTTTTGCGCTGTGTGAGTTATAGGTTTAATCACAGAATGACACTTCTATCAGCACGCTAGCGTGTTTCTTAGGTTTTTCTGAATGACACTATCAATAACTTCAATGTAAGATTTTCTTTTTGGGATAGATTTCAAGTAGGCCTCAAATACCACAAACTAGTTATTTTCAGAATGGCAAATTTGGGAATGCTTTTTCAACCCAGAACAAAAAGTCTGCTTTGACGGTCACTACAAATAACTTGACCAGCTAAAACTGTGCAGATTTGGTTGAATAGAGATGTGAGACCTGTTTTTTTTTGCGCTGTGTGACAGTTATAGGTTTAATCACAGAATGACACTTCTATCAGCACGCTAGCGTGTGTCTTAGGTTTTTCTGAATGACACTATCAATAACTTCAATGTAAGATTTTCTTTTTGGGATAGATTTCAAGTAGGCCTCAAATACCACAAACTAGTTATTTTCAGAATGGCAAATTTGGGAATGCTTTTTCAACCCAGAACAAAAAGTCTGCTTTGACGGTCACTACAAATAACTTGACCAGCTAAAACTGTGCAGATTTGGTTGAATAGAGATGTGAGACCTGTTTTTTTTTGCGCTGTGTGACAGTTATAGGTTTAATCACAGAATGACACTTCTATCAGCACGCTAGCGTGTGTCTTAGGTTTTTCTGAATGACACTATCAATAACTTCAATGTAAGATTTTCTTTTTGGGATAGATTTCCAGTAGGCCTGAAATACCACAAACTAGTTATTTTCAGAATGGCAAATTTGGGAATGCTTTTTCAACCCAGAACAAAAAGTCTGCTTTGACGGTCACTACAAATAACTTGACCAGCTAAAACTGTGCAGATTTGGTTGAATAGAGATGTGAGACCTGTTTTTTTTTGCGCTGTGTGACAGTTATAGGTTTAATCACAGAATGACACTTCTATCAGCACGCTAGCGTGTGTCTTAGGTTTTTCTGAATGACACTATCAATAACTTCAATGTAAGATTTTCTTTTTGGGATAGATTAAAGTAGGCCTCAAATACCACAAACTAGTTATTTTCAGAATGGCAAATTTGGGAATGCTTTTTCAACCCAGAACAAAAAGTCTGCTTTGACGGTCACTACAAATAACTTGACCAGCTAAAACTGTGCAGATTTGGTTGAATAGAGATGTGAGACCTGTTTTTTTTTGCGCTGTGTGACAGTTATAGGTTTAATCACAGAATGACACTTCTATCAGCACGCTAGCGTGTGTCTTAGGTTTTTCTGAATGACACTATCAATAACTTCAATGTAAGATTTTCTTTTTGGGATAGATTTCAAGTAGGCCTCAAATACCACAAACTAGTTATTTTCAGAATGGCAAATTTGGGAATGCTTTTTCAACCCAGAACAAAAAGTCTGCTTTGACGGTCACTACAAATAACTTGACCAGCTAAAACTGTGCAGATTTGGTTGAAAAGAGATGTGAGACCTGTTTTTTTTTGCGCTGTGTGACAGTTATAGGTTTAATCACAGAATGACACTTCTATCAGCACGCTAGCGTGTGTCTTAGGTTTTTCTGAATGACACTATCAATAACTTCAATGTAAGATTTTCTTTTTGGGATAGATTTCAAGTAGGCCTGAAATACCACAAACTAGTTATTTTTAGAATGGCAAATTTGGGAATGCTTTTTCAACCCAGAACAAAAAGTCTGCTTTTACGGTCACTACAAATAACTTGACCAGCTAAAACTGTGCAGATTTGGTTGAATAGAAATGTCAGGTCTATTTTTTAGGCGCTGGGTGACAGGCTCAACTTGCCCCTGATGTAATATATGGCCAAAAAATAACCACACTGTTGATGGTTAAATGCACTTGGGTGACACAGGCTCAGCCTGCAGCTGATGTAGTATATGGCCAAAAAATAATCAGACTGTTGATGGTTAAATGCACTTGGGTGAAACAGGCTCAGCCTGCAGCTGATGTAGTATATGGCCAAAAAATAACCAGACTGTTGATGGTTAAATGCACTTCGGTGACACAGGCTCAGCCTGCAGCTGATGTAGGATATAGCACAAAATAACCACACTATCGATGGTTAAATACACTTGGTGATAGCTCGTGCTGGCGCACCACAAGTCACAAAATGGCCCCCGATCACCCCAGAAAAAAAGTGATCTAAAAACGCTCTGGGCAGCCTCAAAAAAGTGAGCAAGTCAATAATAGCACTTCAATGATCCACAGCTGCAGATCGATCACAGAATGAAGTCTTTTGGAGGAGTTAATCTGCCTAATCTCGCCCTAACGTCGCAGCTGCAACCTCTCCCTATGCTTGAATCAGCAGAGTGACGTGCAGCGCTACGTGACCCAAGCTTATATAGAGGCTGGGTCACATGCTGCACTGGCCAATCACAGCCATGCCAATAGTAGGCAAGGCTGTGATGGCCTCTTGGGGCAAGTAGTATGACGCTTGTTGATTGGCTGATTTGCAGCCTTTCAAAAAGCGCCAAGAAAGCGCCGAACACCGAACCCGAACCCGGACTTTTACGAAAATGTTCGGGTTCGGGTCCGTGTCACGGACACCCCAAAATTCGGTACGAACCCGAACTATACAGTTCGGGTTCGCTCATCCCTACTTATATACCAACAAAAATTCAAGTGATGATCTGTGTACACATTGGAAGGAAAAGTACCCATTAGTTACTGGGACCCATAGGCTAGGACAAGGGCTCACAATCTATCCTGGTAACTATACCTGTTATACCAGCCTTATTGGTAATAGAAACTTAGGAAAGTTTACCGATGAATTCTGTGGGATTTACAGTGAATACCCAGGGAGAAACCTACAGGAACAAAATCAATCGCTGGGTGACATTTATTGGATATGTGGAGATATGAAAATACGGACCAGATTGGAAGGGAACTGGACAGTTCAGTGTGCTCTAGCCAAAGTCATAATGCCTCTCCATATTTTGCCTGCGGATGTAGGCAGAGAACGGTGTGTAGCTACAGCTGATATGAAAAATCTGACCGCTTCCCGTAGAAATAGGAGAGAAGTAGCAGGGAGTCTGGATCCACACGTCTACTTAGACTCCATAGTGGTTCCTAAAGAGTACCAAATGATTTCAAGGCCAGAGATGAAGTCAAGGCAGGATTTGAATCCCTTATTCCCTTAGTGACCATTAACAAGAATGTGGCCTGGATCAATTACATTTACTATAATCAGCAGCAGTTTTTAAACTACACTAGATATGCTATAAAAGGCGTAGCTGAACAACTCGAGGCTACCTCCCAGATGACGTTCCAAAACAGATAAAGGTGACTATCTTGATTATTTTGATACTTTTTGTAATTATTACACATTGCAAACTTCCTTGTTTTCGTAAACTCTCTGTAAAGATCACAGATGCCCCCTTGATGACTTGGCTCCGATACCATTCACACCTACTTGTTCAGAAACACCTCTCCTCATTCATCTCAAGTATCAGGACGTTCTGCCATCCACATCCATGGAAACAACCCCAAGAGAAGATGAAGATGACTTTCCTCCTCCTACTCCTGTGAAAAGTGGCTGATAAAATAGGGCAAGAGATCCAAAAGAGCAATGTCCGTCCCTCATCATGGGCCTCATCTACTACACTGGGGGTGAAGAAGTACCACCTGGAGGACATTCTCAGGGATCATTAGGCAGGGTCAGTCATGTCATCAACCAAGAATACAAAAGGGGGGACTGTTATGGAATTATGGAATGGGATGACAGAATGTATTCTTGATTCATATCTCATATATCACATATCTCTCTCTCTCATCAGCCTCTTCTCTCTCCATGTCTCTCCCCCCTTTTGTCTGTCTGTCTCCCCCTCCTTCTTCTCCCCTACTTCCCCTTTTCAGTATTGCTGCTGCTGCCATATCCACACTACGTCAACTTGCCACTCTGTGGTCTCTTGCTGCTGCTGCCATCACCACACTATGTCACCTTGCCACTCTGTGGTATCCTGATGCTGTTGCTGCTACTGCCATCCCCACACTATGTCACCTTGCCACTGTGTAGTATCCTCCTGCTGCTGCTGCAATCTCCACACTATGTCACCTTGCCACTCTGTGGTATCCTCCTGCTGCTGCTGTCATCTCCACACTATGTCACCTTGCCACTCTGTGGACTCCTGATGCTGCTGCCATATCTACACTATGTCTCCTTGCCACTCTGTGGTATCCTAATGTTGCTAATGCTACTGCCATCTCCACACTATGTCACCTTGCCACTCTGTGGTATCCTCCTGCTGCTGTCATCTCCACACTATGTCACCTTGCCACTGTGTAGTATCCTCCTGCTGCTGCTGCCATCTCCAGACTATGTCACCTTGCCACTCTGTGGTCTCCTGAAGCTGCTGCTGATGCAACTGCCATCTCCACACTATGTCACCTTGCCACTCTGTGGTATCCTCCTGCTGCTGTCATCTCCACACTATGTCACCTTGCCACTGTGTAGTATCCTCCTGCTTTTGCTGCCATCTCCAGACTATGTCACCTTGCCACTCTGTGGTCTCCTGAAGCTGCTGCTGATGCAACTGCCATCTCCACACTATGTCACCTTGCCATTCTGTGGTCTCCTGATGCTGCTGCCATATCCACAGTATGTTACATTTCCACTCTGTGGTCTCTTGATGCTGCTGCTGCTGCTGCTACTGCCATCTCCACACTATGTCACCTTGCCACTCTGTGGTATCCTGCTGCTGCCATCTCCACACTATGTCACCTTGCCACTCTGTGGTATCCTCCTGCTGCTGCTGTCATCTCCACACTATGTGACCTTGCCACTCTGTGTTATCCTCCTGCTGCTGCCATCTCCACACTATGTCACCTTGCCACTCTGTGGACTCCTGATGCTGCTGCCATATCCACACTATGTCACTTAGCCACTGTGTAGTATCCTCCTGCTGCTGCTGCCATCTCCACACTATGTCACCTTGCCACTCTGTGGTCTCCTGCTGCTGCTGCCATCTCCACACTATGTCACCTTGCCACGCTGTGGTATCCTCCTGCTGCTGTCATCTCCACACTTTGTCACCTTGCCACTGTGTAGTATCCTCCTGCTGCTGCTGCCATCTCCACACTATGTCACCTTGCCACTCTGTGGTATCCTGATGCTGCTGCCATATACACATTATGTCAGCTTGCCACTCTGTGGTCTCCTGATGCTGCTGCTGATGCTACTGCCATCTCCACACTATGTCACCTTGCCACTCTGTGGTCTCCTGATGCTGCTGCCATATCCACACTATGTTACATTTCCACTCTGTGGTCTCTTGATGCTGCTGCTGCTGCTACTGCCATCTCCACACTATGTCACCTTGCCACTCTTTGGTATCCTCCTGCTGCTGCTACTGCCATCTCCACACTATGTCACCTTGCCACTCTGTGGTATCCTGATGCTGCTGCTACTGTTGCCATCTCCACACTATGTCACCTTGCCACTCTGTGGTATCTTCATGCTGCTGCCATATCCACACTAGGTCACCTTGCTACTCTGTGGTCTTCTGCGGCTACTGCCATCATCACACTATGTCACCTTGCCACTCTGTGGTATCCTGATGCTGTTGCTGCTACTGCCATCCCCACACTATGTCACCTTGCCACTCTGTGGTCTCCTGATGCTTATGCCATACACACATTATGTAAACTTGCCACTCTGTGGTCTCATGATGCTGCTGCTGCTACTGCTATCTCCACACTATGTCACCTTGCTACTCTGTGGTATCCTCCTGCTGCCATCTCCACACTATGTCACCTTGCCACTCTGTGGACTCCTGATGCTGCTGCCATATCCACACTATGTCACCTAGCCACTCTGTGGTATCCTCCTGCTGCTGCCATCTCCACACTATGTCACCTTGCCACTCTGTGGTCTCCTGCTGCTGCTGCCATCACCACACTATGTCACCTTGCCACTCTGTGGTATCCTGATGCTGTTGCTGCTACTGCCATCCCCACACTATGTCACCTTGCCACTGTGTAGTATCCTCCTGCTACTGCTACTATCTTCACACTATGTCACCTTGCCACTCTGTGGTCTCCTGATGCTTCTGCCATATACACATTATGTCACCTTGCCACTCTGTGGTATCCTGATGCTGCTGCTACTGCCATCTCCACACTATGTCACCTTGCCACTCTGTGGTCTCCTGATGCTGCTGCCATATCCACACTTATAGAACATAGAAACATAGAATGTGTCGGCAGATAAGAACCATTTGGCCCATCTAGTCTGCCCAATATACTGAATACTATGGATAGCCCCCGGCCCTATCTTATATGAAGGATGGCCTTATGCCTATCCCATGCATGCTTAAACCCCTTCACTGTATTTGCAGCTACCACTTCTGCAGGAAGGCTATTCCATGCATCCACTACTCTCTCAGTAAAGTAATACTTCCTTATATTACTTTTAAACCTTTGCCCCTCTAATTTAAAACTGTGTCCTCTTGTGGTAGTTTTTCTTCTTTTAAATATGCTCTCTTCCTTTACCGAGTTGATTCCCTTTATGTATTTAAAAGTTTCTATCATATCCCCTCTGTCTCTTCTTTCTTCCAAGCTATACATATTAAGGTCCTTTAACCTTTCCTGGTAAGTTTTATCCTGCAATCCATGTACTAGTTTAGTAGCTCTTCTCTGAACTCTCTCTAGAGTATCTATATCCTTCTGGAGATATGGCCTCCAGTACTGCGCACAATACTCCAAGTGAGGTCTCACCAGTGTTCTGTACAGCGGCATAAGCACTTCACTCTTTCTACTGCTTATACCTCTCCCTATACATCCAAGCATTCTGCTGGCATTTCGTGCTGCTCTATTACATTGTCTTCCCACCTTTAAGTCTTCTGAAATAATTACTCCTAAATCCCTTTCCTCAGATACTGAGGTCAGGACTGTGTCAAATATTCTATATTCTGCCCTTGGGTTTTTACGCCCCAGGTGCATTATCTTGCACTTATCCACATTAAATTTCAGTTTCCAGAGTTCTGACCATTCTTCTAGTTTTCCTAAATCCTTTTCCATTTGGCGTTTCCCTCCAGGAACATCAACCCTGTTACATATCTAACACTATGTTACATTTCCACTCTGTGGTCTCTTGATGCTGCTGCTACTGCCATCTCCACACTATGTCACCTTGCCACTCTGTGGTATCCTGATGCTGCTGATGCTACTGCCATCTCCACACTATGTCACCTTGCCACTCTGTGGTATCCTGATGCTGCTGATGCTACTGCCATCTCCACACTATGTTACCTTGCCACTCTGTGGTATCCTCCTGCTGCTGCTGTCATCTCCACACTAAGTCAACTTGCCAATCTGTGGTATCCTCCTGCTGGTGCCATCTCCACACTATGTCACCTTGCCACTCTGTGGACTCCTGATGCTGCTGCCATATCCGCACAATGTCACCTTGCCACTCTGTGGTATCCTGATGCTGCTGATGCTACTGCCATCTCCACACTATGTCACCTTGCCACTCTTTGGTATCCTCCTGCAGCTGCTGTCATCTCCACACTATATCACTTTGCCACTCTGTGGTATCCTGATGCTGTGGCTACTACTGGCACCCCCACACTATGTCACCTTGCCACTGTGTAGTATCCTCCTGCTACTGCTGCCATCTCCAAACTATGTCACCTTGCCACTCTGTCGTCTCTTGATGCTGCTGCTGTTACTGCAATCTCCACACTATGTCACCTTGCCACTCTGTGGTATCCTCCTGCTGCTGCCATCTCCACACTGTCACCTTGTCACTCTTGTGGTATCCTGATGCTGCTGCTACAGCCATCTCCACACTATGTCACCTAGCCACTTTGTGGTATCCTCCTGCTGCTGCCATATCCACACTATGTCACCTTGCCACTCTGTGGTCTCCTGATGCTGCTGCCATATGCACACTATGTTACATTTCCACTCTGTGGTCTCTTGATGCTGCTGCTACTGCCATCTCCACACTATGTCACCCTGCCACTTTGTGTTATCCTCCTGCTGCTGCTGCCATCTCCACACTATGTCACTTTGCCACTCTGTGGACTCCTGATGCTGCTGATGCTACTGCCATCTCCACACTATGTCACCTTGCCACTCTGTGGTATCCTCCTGCTGCTGCTGTCATCTCCACACTATGTCACCTTGCCACTCTGGGGTATCCTGATGCTGTTGCTGCTACTGCCATCCCCACACTATGTCACCTTGCCACTGTGTAGTATCCTCCTGCTGCTCCTGCCATATCCAAATTATGTCACCTTGCCACACTGTAATCTCTTGATGCTGCTGCTGTTACTGCCATCTCCACACTATGTCACCTTGCCACTCTGTGGTATCCTCCTGCTGCTGCTGCCATCTCCACATTGTCACCTAGCCACTCTGTGGTATCCTGATGCTGCTGCTACAGCCATCTCCACACTATGTCACCTTGCCACTCTGTGGTATCCTCCTGCTGCTGCTGCCATCTCCACATTGTCACCTAGCCACTCTGTGGTATCCTGATGCTGCTGCTACTGCTGCCATCTCCACACTATGTCACCTTGCCACTCTGTGGTATCTTCATGCTGCTGCTGCTGCCATATCCACACCACGTCACCTTGCTACTCTGTGGTCTTCTGCTGCTGCCATCACCACACTATGTCACCTTGCCACTTCGTGGTATCCTAATGCTGTTGCTGCTACTGCCATCCCCACACTATGTCACCTTGCCACTGTGTAGTATTCTCCTTCTACTGCTGCCATCTTCACACTATGTCACCTTGCCACTCTGTGGTCTTTTGATGCTTCTGCCATATACACATTATGTCACCTTGCCACTCTGTGGTATCCTGATGCTGCTGTTGCTGCTACTACCATCTCCACACTATGTCACCTTGCCACTCTGTGGTCTCCTGATGCTGCTGCCATATCCACACTATGTTACATTTCCACTCTGTGGTCTCTTGATGCTGCTGCTACTGCCATCTCCACACTGTCACCTTGCCACTCTGTGGTATCCTCCTGCTGCTGGTGCCATCTCCACACTATGTCACTTTGCCACTCTGTGGACTCCTGATGCTGCTGCCATATCCACACTATGTCACCTTGCCACTCTGTGGTATCCTGATGCTGCTGATGCTACTGCCATCTAAACACTATGTTATCTTGCCACTCTGTGGTATCCTCCTGCTGCTGCTGTCATCTCCACACTATGTCACCTTGCCACTCTGTGGTATCCTCCTGCTGCTGCAATCTCCACACTATGTCACCTTGCCACTCTGTGGACTCCTGATGCTGCTGCCATATCCACACTATGTCACTTTGCCACTCTGTGGTATCCTGATTCTGCTGATGCTACTGCCATCTCCACACTATATCCCATTGCCACTCTGTGGTATCCTCCTGCTGCTGTCATCTCCATACTATGTCACCTTGCCACTATGTAGTATTCTACTGCTGCTGCTGCCATCTCCACACTGTCACCTTGCCACTCTGTGGTCTCTTTATGCTGCTGCTACTGCCATCTCCACACTATGTCACCTTGCCACTTTGTGGTATCCTCTTGCTGCTGCTGCTGCCATCTCCACACTATGTCACTTTGCCACTCTGTGGACTCCTGATGCTGCTTCCACCTCATCAATATGTCATAGGTCTAATCTGTGGACTTCCCATGCTGTTCCCGCCCTCCCCACTTCATGATTGGTCACTATTTTGCCTTTCGGCCTGGCTGACATGGTTTATTTGACCTTTCTTTTGATCTGTCAGAAGGAAGGAAAAATGAGACGCACATTGGATCCTGTCTTTGTAGCAGCTGTAAGGCCTGTATGGTCCCATCAGAATTGGTTTATGATTTGGTAGCCAAAAGCAGGGGTGGGTACAAAACACAGAAGACATGCAAATATTCAATTCACGTGTCATCTCTGTTTTACATCCAGTCCTGTTTTTTTGGGCATTAGTAGTACTGATGGATTATTCAGCAAATGCTGACCGAGTGAAGGCATATGCTGGACAGACAGGATCCGTTTTTTGTGGGTTATGGTTCTGACGGATCAGAGGAAGGACAAATTAATCAGTGACGTGAACACAAACTTACTGCTGACACCCTCTCCACTCTGTCCGAGGGGGCTCTACTTGTATACGCCTTTAATAGAAAAGGTTGTAGACATCTATGTGGAATCAGCTGGCGACAGCGTAAAAGGAATGCGCTTGTTCTTGACGCTAACATCGACCTGTAAGGCTAAGTTCATACTTGTGTTATTTGGTCAGTTTTGGCCCCGTGACTGTCCAAATAAGTGAAGTGTGCAGTGATTCTTATAGCGACGCCTGTCATCTGCATGTCATACGGATTCACAGTATTATTTCACTACCAAAGCAGACTCCCTATGCGTGTTACTACAAGGCACAGTGTTCTACACCACTATAAAAACTCTTAGCAGCCAGGAAATAGCTGTTTTTTTAACGTAATTCGCCGCAAATATATTCGTATCGAACCAAATTTTTCCCGAAAAATTCACTGATCTCTAATCATAAACTATTCCGTGACCCGCAAGGGCATATCATCATGGACAAAACAATTCCCTGATCTGCCAATTTATAATGTCACTGATGCTCTACACAAGCCATTAGAGATCGCCTTGCGGTTTGCCCGGCAGTTGTTTTGCGGCAAACTTTGCGTGTTCGCGATTCGCCGAACATGCGAACATATGGAGAAATTTGCGCCCGCCATATTCTTTTACATTGTGAAGAACTTTGACCCATGACACATCCATCAGGTGGTACAGGACAGCCCAGTAATTTTAAGCACTAGTATAGGTGTGCTATCGATATGTGTGAAACACAGAGGGGTGCGATATACTTATAATATACTTTTTTAATGAGTCAAAAATACATAGATCAATATAGTGATCACCTGGAAGTCAGGGGCCTAGGGGCTTGCTAGGGGCTTACTAGGGCCATTTTTATATAGGGTAAGGTTCCGGACGGGGTCGCTCTTATCAGGGCGGGTGGTCTGTGGTTCGGCTATCAGGGCCAGAATAGCACCCCCCTGTAGGGTAATATCAGGGACAGTTCTTTGACCACCCTGTCCTTCAATACCACATCATCATCTAGCCTAGGGATGGATGTTTTTTTGCTTTCCCTCCTGGATTTATCGATGCACACTGGAACCCCCCGAATTGTGGTAGGACATATGGTTTCTGATTTGGTGCCGCCGAGCACCTGATTTAGTGCCGCCGAGCACTTGTTATTGCCTACCAGATCTATGCTTTTTGCTTAACTTCAATAATTTAATTTATTTTCATTTTGAGGGATATCTTTTCCATTCAGACGTCCGCAAAATGGGTCCGCATCCGTTCCGCAATTTTGCGGAATGGGTGCAGACCCATTCATTTTCAATCGGGCCGGAATGTGCTGTCCGCATCCACATTTGCGGAACCGCATTTGCGGATCCACATCCACATTTGCGGATCCGCACTTCCGCATCTGTGCTTCCGTTTCCGCAAAAAAATAGAACATGTTCTATTCTTGTCCACAATTGCAGACAAGATTAGGCATTTTCTATTATAGTGCTGGCGATGTGCGGTCCACAAATTGCGGAATGCACATTGCCAGTGTCTGTGTTTTGCGGATCCGCAAAAGACTTACGGACGTTTGAATGGACCCTCATAGTAACATTATTAAAGGTTACGTTTTATCTTTATGTATATTCTAATGGATTGCCTTCCTTGTACAATGTTATAATATAATTTCTATGTTAGAAAGTACACTGCTCAAAAAAATAAAGGGAACACAAAAATAACACAGCCTAGATCTGAATTAATTAAATATGCTTCTGAAATACTTTGTTCTTTACATAGTTGAATGTGCTGACAACAAAATCACACAAAAATAAAAAAATGGAAATCAAATTTTTTAACCCATGGAGGTCTGAATTTGGAGTCACACTCAAAATTAAAGTGGAAAAACACACTACAGGCTGATCCAACTTTGATGTAATGTCCTTAAAACAAGTCAAAATGAGGCTCAGTAGTGTGTGTGGCCTCCACGTGCCTGTATGACCTCCCTACAACGCCTGTGCATGCTCCTGATGAGGTGGCGGACGGTCTCCTGAGGGATCTCCTCCCAGACCTGGACTAAAGCATCTGCCAACTCCTGGACAGTCTGTGGTGCAACGTGACGTTGGTGGATAGAGCGAGACATGATGTCCCAGATGTGCTCAATTTGATTCAGGTCTGGGGAACGGGCGGGCCAGTCCATAGCATCAATGCCTTCGTCTTGCAGGAACTGCTGACACACTCCAGCCACATGAGGTCTAGCATTGTCTTGCATTAGGAGGAACCCAGGGCCAACCGCACCAGCATATGGTCTCAAAAGGGGTCTGAGGATCTCATCTCGGTACCTAATGGCAGTCAGGCTACCTCTGGCGAGCACATGGAGGGCTGTGCAGCCCTCCAAAGAAATGCCACCCCACACCATTAATGATCCAATGCCAAACAAGTCATGCTGGAGGATGTTGCAGGCAGCAGAACGTTCTTCACGGCGTCTCCAGACTCTGTCACGTCTGTCACATGTGCTCAGTGTGAACCTGCTTTCATCTGTGAAGAGCACAGGGCGCCAGTGGCGAATTTGCCAATCTTGGTGTTCTCTGGCAAATGCCAAACGTCCTGCACGGTGTTGGGCTCTAAGCACAACCCCCACCTGTGGACGTCGGGCCCTCATATCACCCTCATGGAGTCTGTTTCTGACCGTTTGAGCAGACACATGCACATTTGTGGCCTGCTGGAGGTCATTTTGCAGGGCTCTGGCAGTGCTCCTTCTGTTCCTCCTTGCACAAAGGCGGAGGTAGCGGTCCTGCTGCTGGGTTGTTGCCCTCCTACGGCCTCCTCCACGTCTCCTGATGTACTGGCCTGTCTCCTGGTAGCGCCTCCATGCTCTGGACACTACGCTGACAGACACAGCAAACCTTCTTGCCACAGCTCACATTGATGTGCCATCCTGCATAAGCAGCATTACCTGAGCCACTTGTGTGGGTTGTAGACTCCGTCTCATGCTACCACTAGAGTGAAAGCACCGCCAGCATTCAAAAGTGACCAAAACATCAGCCAGGAAGCATAGGAACTGAGAAATGGTCTGTGGTCACCACCTGTAGAACCACTCCTTTATTGGGGGTGTCTTGCTAATTGCCTATAATTTCCACCTGTTGTCTATCCCATTTGAACAACAGCATGTGAAATTGATTGTCACTCAGTGTTGCTTCCTAAGTGGACAGTTTGATTTCACAGAAGTGTGATTGACTTGGAGTTACATTGTGTTGTTTAAGTGTTCCCTTTATTTTTTTGAGCAGTGTATTTTATAGTGCATTTGTATTGTGCGGCAGTTGTGTGCGGTTCTGCTGCGATACTGCAGGTATATGGAGGGACAAGCGTTATTGGAACAAATAATTTCTACTGGTGTGATATACTAGTCAAACTGATTGAAGCGGGGTGTTATATACCAACATACTTTCTTTATAGTGCATTTGGGTACTGTATAGTGCATTTGCGCATGCGCGTACGTGAAAATTATATTGCCGATATTTCGCATTGAAAATTTTTTTTTATGGAGATCGCAAATTCGAATAATACATCTGGCATGTCACTGTCCATCTTGTGGTACTATTTGTGCACTTCTGGTAATTATTTCTTGGCTGCAAATATGAGCTGAAGGTTTTTCAGGTTCGCCTGCAATTAAAATTAATGGGACCCGCCGCGAACTTGCGGTTGGCGAACATTTGATCGCGTTTGCGCAATCGCGTTCGCAAACTGTCCCGGCAGATGTTCGTCCATCACTACAACCTATCAGCTTGATATTGGGACATGCCACTTAAAATCACACATCAGGCATATGTCTCTCCATTACAAAATTTCTAATGGGAAAAATGCTCACAACTGGATGAAAACCTCTACCATTGATTCTGGGAGTGCCCCACCATAGAACAATTTTGGAAGAGGGTTGAATCCTTCACCCTTGCCCTCTTGGTAAACTTTTATTTATTATGATGGCTTGAAAAAGCCTGTAACATACTATTATTCGATTGTTTCAGCTTATTATTCCGTTTTATTATTCTTCTCCGCCCCCCTTTTTCTATACGCTACTCCTCCTACAGTTTTGGGGTTACAAACGCCAAACTTTCCACACTTCTTCGACCTATAGTGAGGTAAGGTGCTTGTGCTTTAAAAGCGATCCCACCCTCCGGGTCCCTGCGGCGGACCACCGAAGACCCCTTTTGTGCCATTGACTTTGACAGGGAAAATTTTCAAAACGCTCCCACTCGCACAGTTTTGAAGCTACACTCCCCAAACTTGGACCACATATTGTTGGTGTCAACCCGAACAAAAGCGTACATTTTGAGGGGACACCCCAAAGTGGGCGGAGCTAGCAACGGCCAATGAAAATGTTGCTATTTTCTATACGCTACTCCTCCCACAGTTTTAGGAGTACAATTACCAAACTTCGCACACTTGTTCGGCACATACCCGAATAGGTTGCTTGTTCTTTGTTAACCGATCCCACCCTCCGGGCCCCTGGGGCGGCCACCCGAAGACCTCACTATTTGTCATAGACTTTATTTGAAAAATTGTAAACTTTTGCCACTCGTACAGCTTTGAAGATAAACTCACCAAACTTGGGTCACTTAGTCATGGGGTGAACCTAAAATTTTCTGTCACATTTTGGGGACTCTAAAATGTGGGTGGAGCCACAAACAACCAATCAGATTTTCCCTATTGACTTCAATGAGAAAATTTTAATTGCTGTCATTCTCACAGTATTTAAGCCAGAGTACCCAAACTTGGCACCGTGGGTGACTGGGGTTAAAATTTATAAAAAGTGGGTGGAGTCTACAACGGCCAATCAAATTTCAGCCATTTGTTCAAATGGGAAAATTTAAAACTGCCGCTGCTCTTAGACTGTTAATGGCAGGGTCCTCAAACCTGGCACAGTTGGTCACTGGAGGACTAGGATTAAAATTCTTAAAAGTGGGTTGGGCCAAAATCAACCAATCAGATTTATTTGATTGATTTAAATGGGAAAAACTAAAAATGCTGCCATTCTCACATTATTGATGTCATGGACCTCAAATATCACAAATGTGGTCATTGGGAGATTCCACTTCAAAGTTAGAAAAAGTGAGCAGAGCCACCAACAACCAAACAAATTTTACTCATTGATTTTCAATAGAAAACAATAAAACTGCTGCCATTTTTACAAGTTTAAAGCCTCATTCACACATCAGTATTTTGGTCAGAGATTTCCATCAGTGATTGTGAGGTAAAACCAGGACTGGAGCCTCCACAGACATAAGGTATAAGGGAAAGATCCGCACCTGATGTGTGTTTAGAGCCGCACCTGGTTTCAGCTCAAAATCACTGATGGAAATCACTGACCAAAATACTGACGTGTGAATGAAGCATAAATGCCATAATTCCCAAACTTTAAAGTGTTAGTCACTGGGTGATTGTGGTTCATAATTAGGAAAAAAAAGGGGTGGGGCAACAACAGCCAATCAGATTTCAGCCTCTGACCTTAATGAAAAGCAGATAAACTGCTGCTATTATCACAGTTTAAATGCCAAGTGTCCCAAAATTTTAGAAAAGTGGGTGGAGCCTAAAACAGCCAATCAGATTTCACCTATTGACTTCAATGTAAAACTTTCAAATACTGCCATTCTCACAGTTTCAAAGCCAGAGGCCCCAATCTTGGCACAGACCATGATGGGGTGACTGGGCTTAAAATTTGGAAAACTGGGCGGAGCTTAAAACAGCCAATCAAATATTACCTAGTGCTATTCAAGGGGAATATTTAAATTGCTGCCATTCTTACACTGTTACTGGCAGGGTCTTCAAACTTGGTACATTCGGTTACTGGGTGACGGGAATTCAAATTTAAAAAGTGGACGGAGCCACAAACAACCAATCAGATTTTCGCTATTGAATTCAATGAGAAAATGTAAAAAGCTGTTATTCTTACAATATGAAAGCCAGAGTCCCCAAACTGGCACCATGGGTAACTGGGTGAGTGTGGTTAGAATTTAGGAAAAGTGGGTGGAGCCTTAAACAGCCAATTACATTTCAGCCATTCGTTTTATATGGGAAAATGTAATTTACTTCCGCTCTTTGACTGTTAATGGCAAGGTCCTCAAATTTGGCACAGTCATTCATTGGGTGACTTGGGTTCAAATTTTAAAAAGTGGGTGGAGCCACAAACAGCCAATTAGATTTCAAGCCAACATCCTGTTGTTTCTTCAGAAACGACACCATCTAGTTTATTTTATGCACTTATATAGCTCTACTGTATTCCACAGCGTTTTGCAGACGTTAACATCAAGCTGTCCCCAATGGGGCTCACAATCTAAGTTCCCTATCAGTATGTCTTTGGAGTGTGGGACGAAACCAGAGTACCCGGAGGAAACCCTGCAAGGCACCAGTGCTAACCACTGAGCCACTAGCTGCCCACACATCACACCGTTATGGGCGATATTTGGTCATCTCATTGTCATATTTATGTACTATTATTTATTCTCTCCAGTGAGGCTAGCAAGACTATACTATACTCCATGACCTATCCTCTGGATAGATCATCAGCATCTGACTGGCGGGGATCCGACACCCGGGACCCCCTCTGATCAGCTGTTTGAGAAGGCAGCAGCGCTCCAGCAGCGCTGCGGCCTTCTCACTGTTTACTACAGGACCAGTGATGTCACGACTAGTATCAACTGGCCTGGGCGGGGCTAAGCTCCATTCAAGTGAACAGAGTCTAGCCGCGCCAAGGCCAGTTGATACTATTTGTGACGTCACTGGGCCTGCGGTAAACAGTGAGAAGGCCGCGGCGCTGCTGGAGCGGTGCTGCTTTCTCAAACAGCTGATCGGCAGGTTCCCGGGGGTCGGACCCACGCCGGTCAGATGCTGATGATCTATCCAGAGGATAGATCATCAGTTAAAACAAACTGCAGAACCCCTTTAACCACCTTCCGACCGCCTAACGCACGGATGCGTCCGGAAGGTGGTTGATTCATTCCTCCTGGACGCATCCGTGCGTCATCTCGCGAGACGCGAGATTTCCTGTGAACGCGCACATACAGGCGCGCGCGTTCACAGGATCGGAAGGTAAGCGAGTGGATCTCCAGCCTGCCAGCGGCGATCGTTCGCTGGCAGGCTGGAGATGCGATTTTTTTAACCCCTAACAGATATATTAGACGCTGTTTTGATAACAGCGTCTAATATACCTACTACCTGGTCCTCTGGTGGTCCCTTTTGTTTGGATCGACCACCAGAGGACACAGGTAGCTCAGCAATATGTAGCACCAAGCACCACACTACACCCCCCCCCGTCACTTATTAACCCCTTATTCACCCCTGATCACCCCATATAGACTCCCTGATCACCCCCCTGTCATTGATCACCCCCCTGTCATTGATCACCCCCCTGTAAGGCTCCATTCAGACGTCCGTATGATTTTTACGGATCCACTGATACATGGATCGGATCCGCAAAACGCATACGGACATCTGAATGCAGCCTTACAGGGGGGTGATCAATGACGGGGGTGATCACCCCATATAGACTCCCTGATCACCCCCCTGTCATTGATCACCCCCCTGAAAGGCTGCATTCAGATGTCCGTATGATTTTTACGGATCCACTGATACATGGATCGGATCCGCAAAACGCATACGGACATCTGAATGCAGCCTTACAGGGGGGTGATCAATGATGGGGGTGATCACCCCATATAGACTCCCTGATCACCCTCCTGTCATTGATCACTCCCCTGTAAGGCTGCATTCAGATGTCTGTATGATTTTTACGGATCCACTGATACATGGATCGGATCCGCAAAACGCATACGGACATCTGAATGCAGCCTTACAGGGGAGTGATCAATGACGGGGGTGATCACCCCATATAGACTCCCTGATCACCCCCCTGTCATTGATAACCCCCCTGTAAGGCTGCATTCAGATGTCCGTATGATTTTTACGGATCCACTGATACATGGATCGGATCCGCAAAACGCATACGGACATCTGAATGCAGCCTTACAGGGGGGTGATCAATGACGGGGGTGATCACCCCATATAGACTCCCTGATCACCCCCCTGTCATTGATCACCCCCCTGAAAGGCTGCATTCAGATGTCCGTATGATTTTTACGGATCCACTGATACATGGATCGGATCCGCAAAACGCATACGGACATCTGAATGCAGCCTTACAGGGGGGTGATCAATGATGGGGGTGATCACCCCATATAGACTCCCTGATCACCCTCCTGTCATTGATCACTCCCCTGTAAGGCTGCATTCAGATGTCTGTATGATTTTTACGGATCCACTGATACATGGATCGGATCCGCAAAACGCATACGGACATCTGAATGCAGCCTTACAGGGGAGTGATCAATGACGGGGGTGATCACCCCATATAGACTCCCTGATCACCCCCCTGTCATTGATAACCCCCCTGTAAGGCTGCATTCAGATGTCCGTATGATTTTTACGGATCCACTGATACATGGATCGGATCCGCAAAACGCATACGGACATCTGAATGCAGCCTTACAGGGGGGTGATCACCCCATATAGACTCCCTGATCACCCCCCTGTCATTGATCACCCCCCCTGTAAGGCTGCATTCAGATGTCCGTATGATTTTTACGGATCCACTGATACATGGAACGGATCCGCTAAACACATACGGACGTCTGAATGGAGCCTTACAGGGGGGTGATCAATGACAGGGGGTGATCACCCCATATAGACTCCATGATCACCCCCTGTCATTGATCACCCCCCTGTCATTGATCACCCCCCTGTAAGGCTGCATTCAGATGTCCGTATGATTTTTACGGATCCACTGATACATGGATCGGATCCGCAAAACACATACGGACATCTGAATGGAGCCTTATAGGGGGGTGATCAATGACAGGGGGGTGATCAATGACAGGGGGGTGATCAATGACAGGGGGGTGATCATGGAGTCTATATGGGGTGATCACCCCCTGTCATTGATCACCCCCCTGTAAGGCTCCATTCAGACGTCCGTATGTGTTTAGCGGATCCGTTCCATGTATCAGTGGATCCGTAAAAATCATACGGACATATGAATGCAGCCTTACAGGGGGGTGATCAATGACAGGGGGGTGATTAGGGAGTCTATAATCACCCCCCTGTAAGGCTCCATTCAGACATTTTTTTGGCCCAAGTTAGCGGAAATATTATTTTTTTTCTTACAAAGTCTCATATTCCACTAACTTGTGTCAAAAAAATAAAATCTCACATGAACTCACCATACCCCTCACGGAATCCAAATGCGTAAAAAATTTTTGACATTTATATTCCAGACTTCTTCTCACGCTTTAGGGCCCCTAGAATGCCAGGGCAGTATAAATACCCCACATGTGACCCCATTTTGGAAAGAAGAGTCCATGAAAGATTGAAATTTTTGTCCCAAGTTAGCGGAAAGGGAGACTTTGTGAGAAAAAAAAATATATATCATTTTCCGCTAACTTGTGCCAAAAAAAAATAATTTCTATGAACTCGCCATGCCCCTCATTGAATACCTTGGGGTGTCTTTTTTCCAAAATGGGGTCACATGTGGGGTATTTATACTGCCCTGGTATTCTAGGGGCCCTAAAGCGTGAGAAGAAGTCTGGGATCCAAATGTCTAAAAATGCCCTCATAAAAGGAATGTGGGCCCCTTTGCGCATCTAGGCTGCAAAAAAGTGTCACACATCTGGGATCGCCGTACTCAGGAGAAGTTGGGCAATGTGTTTTGGGGTGTCATTTTACATATACCCATGCTGGGTGAGATAAATATCTTGGTCAAATGCCAACTTTGTATAAAAAATGGGAAAAGTTGTCTTTTGCCGAGATATTTCTCTCACCCAGCATGAGTATATATAAAAAGACACCCCAAAACACATTGCCCAACTTCTCCTGAATATGGCGATACCACATGTGTGACACTTTTTTGCAGCCTAGGTGGGAAAAGGGGCCCACATTCCAAAGAGCACCTTTCGGATTTCACAGGTCATTTACCTACTTACCACACATTAGGGCCCCTAGAATGCCAGGGCAGTATAACTTCCCCACAAGTAACCCCATTTTGGAAAGAAGACACCCCAAGGTATTCCGTGAGGGGCATGGCGAGTTCCTAGAATTTTTTATTTTTTGTCACAAGTTAGCGGAAAATGCAGATTTTTTTTTTTTTCCTTACAAAGTCTCATATTCCACTAACAAAAAATTGGAAAAGTTGTCTTTTGCCAAGATATTTCTCTCACCCAGCATGGGTATATGTAAAATGACACCCCAAAACACATTGCCTAACTTCTCCTGAGTACGGAGATACCAGATGTGTGACACTTTTTTGCAGCCTAGGTGGGCAAAGGGGCCCACATTCCAAAGAGCACCTTTAGGATTTCACCGGCCATTTTTTACAGATTTTGATTTCAAACCACTTCTCACGCATTCGGCCCCTAAAATGCCAGGGCAGTATAACTACCCCACAAGTGACCCCATTTTGGAAAGAAGACACCCCTAGGTATTCGCTGATGGGCATAGTGAGTTCATAGAAGTTTTTATTTTTTGTCACAAGTTAGTGGAATATGAGACTTTGTAAGAAAAAAAAAGAAAAAAATAAAAAATCATCATTTTCCGCTAACTTGTGACAAAAAATAAAAAGTTCTATGAACTCACTATGCCCATCAGCGAATACCTTAGGGTGTCTACTTTCCGAAATGGGGTCATTTGTGGGGTGTTTGTACTGTCTGGGCATTGTAGAACCTCAGGAAACATGACAGGTGCTCAGAAAGTCAGAGCTGCTTCAAAAAGCGGAAATTCACATTTTTGTACCATAGTTTGTAAACGCTATAACTTTTACCCAAACCATTTTTTTTTTTACCCAAACATTTTTTTTTTATCAAAGACATGTAGAACAATAAATTTAGAGAACAATTTATATATGGATCTCGTTTTTTTTTGCAAAATTTTACAACTGAAAGTGAAAAATGTCATTTTTTTGCAAAAAAATCGTTAAATTTCGATTAATAACAAAAAAAGAAAAAATGTCAGCGGCAATTAAATACCACCAAATGAAAGCTCTATTAGTGAGAAGAAAAGGAGGTAAAATTCATTTGGGTGGTAAGTTGCATGACCGAGCATTAACGGTCAAAGTAGTGTAGGTCAGAAGTGTAAAAAGTGGCCTGGTCATTAAGGGTGTTTAAGCTATAGGGGCTGAGGTGGTTAAATATAGTTGCAAGAAAAAGTATGTGAACCCTTTGGAATGATATGGATTTCTGCACAAATTGGTCATAAAATGTGATCTGATCTTCATCTAAGTCACAACAATAGAAAATCACAGTCTGCTTAAACTAATAACACACAAAGAATTAAATGTTACCATGTTTTTATTCAACACACCATGTAAACATTCACAGTGCAGGTGGAAAAAGTATGTGAACCCTTGGATTTAATAACTGGTCGAACCTCCTTTGGCAGCAATAACTTCAACCAAACGTTTCCTGTAGTTGCAGATCAGACGTGCACAACGGTCAGGAGTAATTCTTGACCGTTCCTCTTTACAGAACTGTTTCAGTTCAGCAATATTCTTGGGATGTCTGGTGTGAATCGCTTTCTTGAGGTCATGCCACAGCATCTCAATCGGGTTGATGTCAGGACTCTGACTGGGCCACTCCAGAAGGCGTATTTTCTTCTGCTTAAGCCATTCTGTTGTTGATTTACTTCTATGCTTTGGGTCGTTGTCCTGTTGCAACACCCATGTTCTGTTGAGCTTCAGCTGGTGGACAGATGGCCTTAAGTTCTCCTGCAAAATGTATTGATAAACTTGGGAATTCATTTTTCCTTCGATGATAGCAATCCGTCCATGCCCTGACACAGCAAAGCAGCCCCAAACCATGATGCCCCCACCACCATACTTCACAGTTGGGATGAGGTTTTGATGTTGGTGTGCTGTGCCTCTTTTTCTCCACACATAGTGTTGTGTGTTTCTTCCAAACAACTCAACTTTGGTTTCATCTGTCCACAGAATATTTTGCCAGTACTGCTGTGGAACATCCAGGTGCTCTTGTGCAAACTGTAAATGTGCAGCAATGTTTTTTTTGGACAGCAGTGGCTTCCTCTGTGGTATCCTCCCATGAAATCCATTCTTGTTTAGTGTTTTACGTATAGTAGATTCGCTAATAAGGATGTTAGCATATGCCAGAGACTTTTGTAAGTCTTTAGATGACACTCTAGGATTCTTCTTCACTTCATTGAGCAGTCTGCGCTGTGCTCTTGCAGTCATCTTTTCAGGACGGCCACTCGTAGGGAGAGTAGCAGCAGTGCTGAACTTTCTGCATTTATAGACAATTTGTCTTACCGTGGACTGATGAACAGCAAGGCTTTTTGAGATACTTTTATAACACTTTCCAGTTTTATGCAAGTCAACAATTCTTAATCGTAGGTCTTCTGAGAGCTCTTTTGTGCGAGGCATCATTCACATCAGGCAATGCTTTTTGTGAAAAGCAAACCCAGAACTGGTGTGTGTTTTTTATAGGGCAGGGCAGCTGTAACCAACACCTCCAATCTCATCTCATTGATTGGACTCCAGTTGGCTGACACCTCACTCCAATTAGCTCCTGGAGATGTCATTAGTCTAGGGGTTCACATACTTTTTCCACCTGCACTGTGAATGTTTACATGGTGTGTTCAATAAAACATGGTAACATTTAATTCTTTGTGTGTTATTAGTTTAAGCAGACTGTGATTGTCTATTGTTGTGACTTAGATGAAGATCAGATCACATTTTATGACCAATTTGTGCAGAAATCCATATCATTCCAAAGGGTTCACATACTTTTTCTTGCAACTGTAAGTGTTTATGACCTCTTAGTAATAGTAGAGACAAGGGTTATTAGATGACCAGTAACAGTAAGTGAAAGTACAATTCACACAGCTAGACAGTTAACCCTTTGTGGCAGAACTACTGAATAATTTTAATAAAGACCAATTGAAAAAAAATATTTTTAGTCCAAAATGAGTAAAATGCAGTCATAAAAAAATTGCTTCCCAAAGGTGTACATAGCCTTTAATCCTTAGGATACCAAAGATTTTTTCATTTTCATTTTTCTTCCCTATCTTCCTTGAGCCATAATTTTTTTATTTTTCCGTTTAAAAAGCTGTATGAGGGCTTATTTTTTGCGGGACAAGTTGCACTGTCTAATGCCACCATTTAATATGGCATACAATGTAGTGGGCAGCAGGAGACAATGGGTTGGATTGGAAAAAAAAACTATTTTACAGGGTTTGCAGCAAAACTGATGGGATTACAACAATACCACATATACATAGGTTTTTTTATGTCTAAATAGTGTAAAAATAAATCTAAACTTTGGAAAAAATAAATTTTTCTTTACACCATACTTTGACCCTCAAATCATTATGTTTATTATATCTCCATATTGGTGCAGAATTGCTCATTTCTTATGTTGACCTGCCACCTTCTGGCCAAAATAAGAATTACAGCTTCGATACCCTAAGTCTCTTCATGGAAAACAATTCCCAGAACTGTAATTTTTTAAAATATGAAATGGTATCTATAAAAACTACAGCAAAACTTACTTTGCAAAAACACCAAGCTCTCACACAACGGAAAAATACAAAATTCATGACTCTTAAAATGTGGAGATGAACAAAAAGCACCAAACTAAGCTCTGTCCTTAGGGGTTAAAGAGAACCTGTCACCATGAAATTTGCATACAGCATATTAGGCCCCTTTCACACAGGCACATTTACAGAGCGGGTGCAATGCGTGACGTGAACGCATTGCACGCGCACTGAATCCTGACCCATTCATTTTAATGGGGCTGTGTACATGAGCGATGTTTTTCACGCATCACTTGTGCGTTGAGTGAAAATCGCTGCATGTTCTTTATTCTGCGTTTTTCACGCAACGTGGCCCCATAGATTTTCACGGATGGTTGCTAATGAGATGATGTGAATAAATAGAGAGAACCCCGGACCCCATTAAAGTCCATTTACTTTATTATTTTCCATTATAACATGGACTGAATGTTTGTACCCAGACCCGAACCCAGACTTCTTCACTGAAGTTCGGGTTTGGGCTCGGTGTTCTGTAGATTTTATTATTTTCCATTATAACATGGTTATAATGGAAAATAATAGCATTCTTTAATACAGTATGCTAAGTAAAATGTCCATTGAGGGTTAAAAAATAATAAAAAAATTACCTCATCGCACAGCCGTTATCGTCTTCTTTCTTCTTCTTGCAGGACCTGCAAAAGGACCTGCGCTGTGAGCGCGGTGAGGTCAGCGGAGGTCCTGCTGAATGAAGATAAAAGGTTCTTCTATCTTCATTCAGCAGGACCTGCGCTGACCTCACCGCGCTCATAGCACAGGTCCTTTTGCAAGTCCTGCAAGAAGAAGAAAGAAGACAATAACGGCTGCACGATCAAGTTGATGAGTGGAGAATTTTTTTTATTCTTTTTTAACCTTCAATGGTCATTTTACTTAGCATTCTGTATTAAAGAATGCTATTATTTTCCATTATAACCATTTTATAATGGAAAATAATAAAATCTACAGAACACCGAGCCCAAACCCGAACTTCAGTGAAGAAGTCTGGGTTCGAGTCTGGGTACAAACATTCAGTTTTTTATCAAGCATGTGCAAAATGCATTAAAATTTTCCACTTACGTGGAAAAAAACTGAACAACGCAACGCAATCGCAGACAAAACTGACTGAAATTGCGTGCTTCCCGCAAGACATCCGGACCTCTTCCGCAACGCCCGTGTAAAAGGGGCCTTACAGAGTAGGAAACGCTGAAAAGATGGATATATAGTTTAGTGGAAAAAGATTCAGCAAAACTTGTAATTTATACATTTAAAGGGAATGTGTCATCAGAAAATGACCTATTGTCTAGTTTTTAGTTTAGTTTAGTTGTTTTGTTTAGTTTCAAGCTTTTCTGTTAAACATTTTTTTAAAGAATTTTTGGTGATTTTATTTTTAATTTTCCAACCAATATCTATTTTTTAAAGTAAAATCCAGTCTTTGCACTGGCCACTAAGGCTCTTCTTGGTACGTTTTGGATCACTTTACTGCAGTTATCTCCTTATCATTACAGGCAGGATTACAATCACAGATATGACCTATATAAATAACAGAGGATCCACCATTCACAATAGCTTATCTACTCACTCCTAACCTCTGCACAAGTCACAGAGCATGCCTAGAAAATTCTCCCATGGACATCGATGTCCCCTTCTGTCCAGTGTGTCTATGCCCCATGGTGGCTGAGGTGAAGCAGTTGTTTTGTTTAGTTTCAAGCTTTTCTGTTAAACATTTTTTTAAAGAATTTTTGGTGATTTTATTTTTAATTTTCCAACCAATATCTATTTTTTAAAGTAAAATCCAGTCTTTGCACTGGCCACTAAGGCTCTTCTTGGTACGTTTTGGATCACTTTACTGCAGTTATCTCCTTATCATTACAGGCAGGATTACAATCACAGATATGACCTATATAAATAACAGAGGATCCACCATTCACAATAGCTTATCTACTCACTCCTAACCTCTGCACAAGTCACAGAGCATGCCTAGAAAATTCTCCCATGGACATCGATGTCCCCTTCTGTCCAGTGTGTCTATGCCCCATGGTGGCTGCTGTGAAGCATATACCTAAATCCTGTCAGCACCTCAGGAAAGTTGGCTGCCAATATAATCATGTTCAGAAAATAGAATAAAAATATTCTGCAATCATAAAATAAAAACAGATTAGATAAAAACAATATGTTTCACAATCTGGTTTTAACTGGAAGAAAAAAAAATTCAGTGACACATTCACTTTTAATTAGGGTGGATTTGATTTAAATCACGATTTAAATCACTAGTCAGTAAGGCTTGATTTAAATCATAGTTTTCTACATAAAGACTAATTATTGCTGGTATAACTTATAATATGCAAGTAGATGAAGATTTTTAGAATAACAACATTTCATATTAGTTTGATTAGGTTGATTAGGTTGATTCATAGGTTTGTAGAAGTTAGGATTAAAGGGGTTCTGCACTTTGTTTTAACTGATGATCTATCCTCTGGATAGATCATCAGCTTCTGATTGGCAGAGGTCCGACACCCGGGACTCCCGTCGATCAGCTGTTTGAGAAGGCAGCGTCGCTCCAGTAGCGCCGCGGCCTTCTCACTGTTTACCGCCGGCCCACTGACGTCACGACTAGTATCGACTAGCGTGGGCGGGGCTAAGCTCTGTTCACTTGAATGGAGCTTAGCCGTGCCCACGCTAGTTGATACTAGTCGGACCCCCGCCGATTAGAAGCTGATGATCTATCCAGAGAATAGATTATCAGTTTAAACAAAGTGCAGAACCCCTTTAAGGTCTTTTTCTCAACCCTGTTCATGTTATAACATTTTTGCTGTGAAGAAGAGGCATGTGATCTCTGCTGAGTCAAATTCAGTTTTGAGAACTGCAAAAGTAAACCAAGCATCTGTGATAACATCTTGTAGGCAGAGAAACTGCCCAATAATCTTACAAAAACCTCTGGAAGAGCATGACATTGTGAATGGATTAATGGAATTTATTTACCAAAAGAATTAAACATATACAGCCTTATTCTACATAAATAAAAAAACGAATCTTTATTTCATGATGGAATAACCTTTGGATAGTAATATATTTTCCTCAAAAAGCATTTTATATAAAAAAATCTGATTTTTTGGATTTTCTTTTTTAAATCATTGATTTTTATCCACCCTGCTTTTAATCTCAGCTCTTTCTGCACTCAAATTGTTTTAAGAGCAAGATCTAGCAAAATGCTTATTTCTTTTTTTTCATATCCTATTTTATACATTAACTGTTATACCCCCTTACCTTCTTTTTTGTCACCACTCAATCACAATTTTTGTCTACAGTGTAATGGAAGTATCTTCTCACATCAGTGGCTGGTCCTTCTCTATGATACTGTAAATAATAAAAGGGAAACCACCATAGAATAACTACAAATACCATAAGAAAATAACTGTTACTCGGTTTAGGGACTACTGGTTAGACTCAAAATAGTACAAAATATTTTTTAGAACATCAGTGAAGAAAAATAAATAAGCAGGATTGTACACTTATCCCCCTTAGTGACCAAGCCTGTTTGGGCCTTAATGACTAAGCCAGATTTTGGAAATCTGGCATGTTTTAAAGGTTTTACACATCCTAGTAATTTTTGCTGTTTTCAGAAATATCCATATCCACACTCTGGCGTAAATCTTATGTCTTTTTTTTTTTCAATATAGTTTTTATTTA
Source organism: Bufo bufo (assembly GCF_905171765.1). Classification (NCBI taxonomy): domain Eukaryota; kingdom Metazoa; phylum Chordata; class Amphibia; order Anura; family Bufonidae; genus Bufo; species Bufo bufo. The sequence continues at coordinate 272,274,829 of NC_053391.1, read as the reverse complement.
TTTTTCCCAAAAGTAATGATAGCAATATCATCAATGGTCTAGAATATAAAGGACAGTCATCATGTGTACAATGTATCATTACAAATAATATCCTGAATATGCAGTACAAATAAAATACAATACAATACCCCCCCTCCCCCTCTCCCCTCCCTTGCATCAGCCTAATCTCCGATACTGGCCGTTTAGCTATACAAACACATCTATAGAGTTATACCACTTTCAAAGCCCCCAGTTTATCCTTTAGATCTTCAAGCAAATACCATGATGTCAACTTGAAAGGAGACATAATTCTTGAGTATTCCTGAAACTCTATATAATTCAATATAAACTTGTGCCAAGTTAAATATAGCTTTTTCCCTAATATTTCCTTCTGTTGCAATGCCTCAAGCCATTCTAGATGAAATATATGCTTTAGGCTCTTTCACACCTGCGTTGCTGTGTTCCGGCATAGAGTTCCGTCGTCGGGGCTCTATGCCGGAAGAATCCTGATCAGGATTATCCTAATGCATTCTGAATGGAGAGAAATCCGTTCAGGATGCATCAGGATGTCTTCAGTTCCGGAACGGAACGTTTTTTGGCCGGAGAAAATACCGCAGCATGCTGCGCTTTTTGCTCCGGCCAAAAATCCGGAACACTTGCCGCAAAGCCGGATCCGGAATTAATGCCCATTGAAAGGCATTGATCCGGATCCGGCCTTAAGCTAAACGTCGTTTCGGCGCATTGCCGCATCCGACATTTAGCTTTTTCAGAGTGGTTACCATGGCTGCCGGGACGCTAAAGTCCTGGCAGCCATGGTAAAGTGTAGTGGGGAGCGGGGAGCAGCATACTTACCGTCCGTGCGGCTCCCCGGGCGCTCCAGAGTGACGTCAGGGCGCCCCAAGCTCATGGATCATGTGATCACATGGATCACGTCATCCATGCGCATGGGGCGCTCTGACGTCATTCTGGAGCGCCCGGGGAGCCGCACGGACTGTAAGTATACCGCTTCCCCGCTCCCCACTACTACTATGGCAACCAGGACTTTAATAGCGTCCTGGGTGCCATAGTAACACTGAACGCATTTGGAAGACGGTTCCGTCTTCAAATGCTTTCAGTACACTTGCGTTTTTCCGGATCCGGAGTGTAATTCCGGCAAGTGGAGTACACGCCGGATCCGGACAACGCAAGTGTGAAAGAGGCCTTAGCTGTGCAACAACCATAGAGACAGAAGGGATCTGTGGCTGTAGCCATAACTTCAATGTACACTTTTTGGCCGCTAACAGAATTTTATTACCCACTGAAGATATAGATGCTGTTAAGTATTCATTTGACTGGTCATTCCTGATCACCTGAACATGTAATATTGCCATTGCAGGAGTAATGCCTGCCTCTTTCCCACCGCACTTTCCATAAGGATACTAAGGTCATTCCAGTAATCCCCCAACGTCGGACAACTCCATAATCCATGGAATAAGTCCGACTTCGATAAGTTGCATTTTGGGCATGCCGTCAACCTATCTCGATTCGAGCCAGATCTGGGAATGTCAAACCCATAAATCGCATGGTGCAAAATCCTTAAATGGGTTTCCCGCCAGTACTCATTTGGCATGGATTTATATAAAGCCGCTATTCCTGCATATATAGGTTTGTGTATTTCTTTTACCTCTAAGATTGCCTCCCATCTCTTTTAGAAGCGAGTCAAAATCATTAGATCTCCATTCCCTGGACAAATCCTTGACCAAGCTTATACCGTACGTCACAAGCTGTAGATACGGGAAAAAGGTTGACCCCTTCAGATTCCACTTCTCTCTCAATTCCGCCTGCGTCATCCATCTAGCTTCTGTCTCATGAAAAATGTCTCCTATTTTCCTAATTCCCTTTCGTGCCCAATCTAGTACTAACGCACTATGCCTTCCCGGTTCGAAGTTTGGATTGGCTGTTATAGGGAGATGCTTGGACATTTGATAAGGCAAGCCGTACATCTTCCGCATTATTTTCGATGTCATAATTGTATCCCTCATGACCAGGGACTTTTTAATTAGCATCGGGAGTCTAGAGACACTAGTGTGTAACAGTGCCACCAGATCCCAAGGCTTTGCAAGTTGTTTTTCCAGTCTAAAAATTGGAGTAAAAAGATGTCCGGTTGGCCTAATCCAAAATATATCTGCTATTACAAGCTAGATTATAGCCTCTGATGTCCGGAAAGTTAAGGCCACCCTGATCTTTCCTTAATTTCAGTTTGTCTAAAGAGATCCTTGGTTTTTTGCCCTGCCATATAAACTGTATAAACTTACTTTCTAAAAGTTTCACGTCTGCATGCCGTAATAAAAGTGGGATTGTCTGCATGGGATATAACAGTTTAGCGACCCCCATCATTTTCACTAGATGACATCACACTGCTAAAGAAAGAGGTAAATCCTGCCATCTGTCTAGATTAGCTCTAATCCGGGATAAGAGAGGAGGAAAATTAAGTTGGTACAAGGAGTGTGGATCTCTCCCTACTTTCACCCCCAGATATGTAATATGGGATTTGACTACTGTGATTCCCAGCTTCATGGTCAATTGCTTTAGGGCACATCTCACGGGTAATAGAGGTAGGATCTCACATTTAGATATGTTTAACTTAAATCCAGAGTATGTTCCGAAAGCCTCCAGGGCCTTAAATATACCTGGTATGTGTTCCTCCGGCTTCGGCAGAAATAAGACCACATCATCAGCAAAAAGTGCTGCTTTCACTTGTGAGGAGCCCACCGCTATTCCTTCATACAGGTCCGAAGAGCACAGGAGTCGAGACAGAGGTTCCAAGGCCAAATTAAACAGCAAAGGTGAAAGCGGACACCCCTGCCGCGTTCCTTTCTTTAATGCAAAGGCCTTTGAAAGATAGCCCTGAGTATACACCCGAGCTTTCGGATTCTTATATAAGTTAGTAATAAATGTTCTAAAAGCTCCCCTGAAGCCTAGTTTGTCCAGTACCACCTCCAGCCATGCCCACCTGACATTATCAAAAATCTTATGTCTTTACAGATGGCAGGGCCCAAATGTAAAGGGGCACCCAGTGGCTTTCAGGACACAAATTGTGCTTGAAAATGTTTTAGGCCCTATGGAACACTTGTAAAGGTGCTGAGCTGCCATACCAATATAAAACCTCCAGAAATTACTCCATTTTGAAAACTAGACCCCTTGATGTATTCACCTAGGGGTGTGGTGAGTATTTTGAAACCCCATTTTTAATGAAAGCAGGTGAATAAAAATCCATTATTTATAAATAATTATAATGCATCCATTATAATAAAATCATTATTTAAAAGTGGAATTTAATTTTTTTTTTTTAAAAAGCACATGAAAATGAAGCAGTACACACTAAAATGTGTCACACTGTCTCTGGTTTCTTCAGAAATATCCTAATAACATCCCCATTGTGGCCCTAATCTTATGTCTTGACACACAAAAGGGTCAAAGCATAAAGGAGCACCAATTGGCTTTTAGAACACAATTTGAAAATGTTTCAGGCCAGGGGTGGACACAGACAGTAGAGAGCTGAGTCAGATATGTGCCCCCTCAGAGTAGTTATGGCCAGATAGGTGCCACCTCACAGTAGTTATGGCCAGATATACAGTATGGCCCCTCACAGTAGTTATGGCCAGATATGTGCTCCCATTCACAGTAGTTATGGTCAGATATGTGCCCCCTCACAGTAGTTATGGCCAGATAAGTGCCCCCTCACAGTAGTTATGGCCATATATGTGCCCCTCACAGTACTTTAGGTCAGATATTTGCCCCTCACAGTAGTTATGGCCAGATATGCTCCCCTCACAGTAGTTATGCCAGATATGTGCCCCCTCACAGTAGTTATGACAGATATGTGTCTCCTCACAGTAGTTATGGCTAGATATGTGCCCCTCACAGTAGGTATGGCCAGATATGTGCCCCATCACAGTAGTTATGGCCAGATATGTGCCCCCTCACAGTAGTTATGGCCAGATATGTGCCGCCTCACAGTAGTTATGGCCAGATATGTGCCCCCTCACAGTAGTTATGGCCAGATATGTGCCCCCTCACAGTAGTTATGGCCAGATATGTGCCCCCTCACAGTACTTATGGCCAGATATGTGCCCCTCACAGTAACTATGGCCAGATATGTGCCTGTCTAAAACGTAATTTATTAAGACGTCATTTATTAAGACCGGTGTCTAAAACGCTGGTCTTAATAAATGACCCCCTAAGTGTCTGAGCAACACCTTTAAACCATTTACAAGACACGGACCATATGTATTTTTGTCATCTGCAAATTACAGATGACATCCATGTACCATCTGCATTTTGCATGTTGCAGACCAGTATAGGATATGTCACATTTTCTATCATGTGCTTTCTGCATCCGTATTTCCGTTCTGCACAAGACAGAAAATGTGACATAAATATAAGAATATGGTGGCTCACTCCATCGGTAACTATGGATTGGGTGCTACTAAGCCTAATGACTCACCCAGTCATGAGGAATTGTGACCTAAATAATTGTAAAGCCTGAGTAGTAATAAACGTCTGAGTAATTTATTATTAAAAATGCAGATAATACGAAATAAAAATAATAATTAGAAAGGATAAAATGTGATAAATACACAAAAGATTGCAATAACTGTAATACAATATAAAATCTCAAATGGTGACTGAGGTAGTTGTATATAGCAGTAATATACACTCACCTAAAGAATTATTAGGAACACATACTAATATGGTGTTGGACCCCCTTTGGCCTTCAGAACTGCCTTAATTCTACGTGGCATTGATTCAACAAGGTGCTGATAGCATTCTTCAGAAATGTTGGTCCAAATTGATAGGATAGCATCTTGCAGTTGATGGAGATTTGAGGGATGCACATCCAGGGCACGAAGCTCCCGTTCCACCACATCCCAAAGATGCTCTATTGGGTGGAGATCTGGTGACTGTGGGGGCCATTTTAGTACAGTGAACTCATTGTCATGTTCAAGAAACCAATTTGAAATAATTCGAGCTTTGTGACATGGTGCATTATCCTGCTGGAAGTAGCCATCAGAGGATGGATACATGTTCTCATTCTGTTTACGCCAAATTCGGACTCTACCATTTGAATGTCTCAACAGAAATTGAGACTCATCAGACCAGGCAACATTTTTCCAGTCTTCAACAGTCCAATTTTGGTGAGCTCGTGCAAATTGTAGCCTCTTTTTCCTATTTGTAGTGGAGATGAGTGGTACCCGGTGGGGTCTTCTGCTGTTGTAGCCCATCCGCCTCAAGGTTGTGCGTGTTGCGGCTTCACAAATGCTTTGCTGCATACCTCGGTTGTAACGAGTGGTTATTTCAGTCAACGTTGCTCTTCTATCAGCTTGAATCAGTCGGCCCATTCTCCTCTGACCTCTAGCATCCACAAGGCATTTTTGCCCACAGGACTGCCGCATACTGGATGTTTTTCCCTTTTCACACCATTCTTTGTAAACCCTAGAAATGGTTGTGCGTGAAAATCCCAGTAATTGAGCAGATTGTGAAATACTCAGACCGGCCCGTCTGGCACCAACAACCATGCCACGCTCAAAATGGCTTAAATCACCTTTCTTTCCCATTCTGACATTCAGTTTGGAGTTCAGGAGATTGTCTTGACCAGGACCACCCCCCTAAATGCATTGAAGCAACTGCCATGTGATTGGTTGACTAGATAATTGCATTAATGAGAAATAGAACAGGTGTTCCTAATAATTCTTTAGGTGAGTGTATATTGACAGCGTGGATGGAATCACCCTTACGGTATATAGCAATATGTGTCTTCCAATATAATTAGAATGTTCAATTCTGAGACATTGATGTAAGATGGTAGTAATAATCGTGACTAATATCGCATGTAATGTTCCCAACTCAATTATTTGTTATCGATGTGCTAGCAATAGAAAATTTGGCATAAAATCGCTGATTGATATATTGTGATTAGACTTCCCAATGTAAGGAAATAATCAATTCTAAGACATCAATATTAGATGGTGATAATGATGATCGTAACTAATATTGCATATGATGTTCCCAGCTCGATTGTATATTATCGATGTGCTGGCAATAGAAAGTTCGACATAAAATCGCTTACTGATATATTGTGATTGCACTTCCCAGTATAGGGTAATTGTGTTGCCGTACAACTTGCGCACACAGTGGCGTCCCACGTGGCTTGCAATGTCGGATACAGCGGTACCTGGTTACAAGTTTTCAGCTGGAACGACTCGAACGATTCGACGGTCACTTGTCTATATGGTCTCCAGTTGCCTTCCGGACTGTCTCCAACCATGGGGATTATTCAGATAGTGTCTCCCGATTGTCAGGACCGAATATTTAAATCGCAGCGTTCCTTATATGCCAGGTGAAAATCGAGCCTCTATGGTATTGAACCTTGCATGAATGAGGGTCCAAATCCAGAGTAAGTAGATATATAATTGTTCATCAGCTGATGTGCGGGTCTCTAAACAACCAGACGCGTTTCGGGGTCTTTTCCTGGCCTCTTCCCCACTGAGGAAGGGGCCAGGAAAAGACCCCGAAACGCGTCTGGTCCTGACTTTAGTCAGCAGTCATACATAGGTATGGAGAAGGACCTCTTCCACTCTTGAGGTCTCCCCTTACTCCTTTCTTACACCCAATAGCAGGGAAAGGAGAGAGGGGGAGAAGGTACATTCAGATCAGACATGCAGTGTGATCTCTGACACTCTGACCTGATCTCTACCTGATCTCTGACCTCTACCTGAACTCTACCTGATCTCTGACCTCTTCCACTGCTGGGGTCTCCCCTTGCTCTTTTCTCACACTCCTAAGCGGGGGAAAGAGAAATCACACTAAAGTTGCCCCATCCCCCACACACACACACTCCTATCAAGGTAGATTCTGTAGGTCTGTTAGTTAGCAAGCACTATCCTGTGTAAAGGATAGAATAGCAGATCCTTGCCTAAAATAAAAAGGCTGCCCATGAGAAATCCCACCCTACATGTTTCACCACTACACTAGTAATTGTGTTGCCGTACGACTTGCGCACACAGTGGCGTCCCACGCGGCTTGCAATGTTGGATACAGCGGTACCTGGTTACAAGTTGTCAGCTGGAACGACGGTCACTTTAGCGAGTACTCATCTGCTTCTTTTGAAAACTCAAAAAACTAGCTTGCAGCCAGACAACACTGAGACCACTAGATCTGGGACATATTGCGTAATCTAGATACCTATAGATTCACCCCAAATTACTGGTGGATCAACACCCCCCCCCCCCCTTCCCCAACAGAATTCTATATGCACTTTGAGTCAACACCTCACTTCAATATCCTAACAGATGATAGACGTGATCTGTACACCATAAAATAATAGAGTGATAGCTGTACCCCGATAGTATTAATGGATCACACTTGTATTTTCTTTTTGCAAAAATAGTAAAAGTTACATTCTATCTCAATAAGGGTGACCCTGTACAGGAACAATTATTTGGGTTATTAACCCTCTCATTAAGTTTTTGTAAAAATCCCCATAGACTTCACCCTCTAGGGACCTCTTTTTGTCAGTTCTTTAAGAACCATCTGTAGGAATAGTAATGGATCACTAATCCCAAAAATGCTATTAGTATTTTTAGAGCTATTGTCAGGTGTAAGAGGTCCACCAAAAACAAATCCTTAAAGGGGTTTTCTGGTATCAGTGTCCCGCCTGTCCCCCTGAGCCCTCCCCCACCCCTCCGTCCTTCTCCACTCCTTTTTGCCTCCTGTCACTGACATACATGTTAGTGGCAGATACAGTGACACGCTGCCCTGATATACAGAGTCACTTCAGTCCTCAGAGACTCCGCTTCTGATCCTAAACTGCTGCATAAGTAAAGAACTTCATAGTCCTGGCTAGCATCATGATGTTCTTTATCAGCAATAGGTCCTCCTGAGTCTTGATGCTTACTAGCGCAGTGCAAGACTCAGAAGTCTATCTACCCATGCCAGTGTAGGATACAAATTCTAATCCTGGACCCCCTGCTGCAATTAGTCCTAGGATGGCCCCTTTATAACCCCAAAAAGGAGGACATCATAACCGTGACAGAGGAGCATAACCTATATAACAGTGTTAGTCAAATTACACTAGAAGTCTACAACATAATTTCTTGTTTCACAAACGAAACTTGGCCTCTACTTGTGATATTTAACTCCTTTCCTCCAAGAGTTTGCAAGTTTGGACATTACAGGGAGGAGATATAAAAGGAGAGAACTACAACTCCCAGCATTTCTCTGGCTCACAATGAATCCATTACTTCTCCGCCTTCTTTTTCTCCACACAAAGCTACAATGATGTCATCACAGGTCCTTAACCATCATTTCTTCTCCACATTGCTGAGCTCCATCCTCTCTTGCACAGATCACATGGTGGTGACGTCCTCTCATGTCCTTCACCACCATTTCTTCTCTAACTTGCTGAGCTCTGTCCCCTCTTTTACTGATCACATGGCAGTGACATCATCACAGATTCTTCACTACTTCACTTTTCCACTACGAAACTCCACCCCATTCACTAGAATAACTTTAATGCTGTTCTTTTTGTGAAAGAGTGTCTGCTGGAACGTAAGATGGGTAGGTCAGCTTTCTATGTCTGCCGCTGCTCAACCTTGCAGGCATGATGCCTGCGCTACTCACTGGGCTGCTACCTCCATTCTTCTGCCTTGTGCTCCAGCCTCTCTCTCTCCTTCGGGGTCTTAAACGGCCAGTGCACACGCTTCTAAATCCTTCCCCAGAGTCACCTGTCGCTACTTTATTCTGCCATTAGTATGGGCAGCATAAAGTTAATGACAGGTTCCCTTTAAGGTTCCTTGGTGACCAGCAAAGGTGCTCTGATAATTTTGTGCCATTTACCTGCATTTGCTCCTGTCGGTGCTCCAGCTTGTACCTGCCATGCCAGTGTGTTCCACCACTTCCAGCTTCAGTTCTGTCTGTGTTTAAGTTGATCCTGTCCATCTGCCTTGTCTGCCAATTATCTAGTCTGCCTGCTTCTGTATCTTCACTATCACCTTGACTGCCTGATAATCCTGTGTCTCTCACTTAACATGGTTCAAGTGTGCTAACAGAAACCTGCATTCCAGTCTTAGTGACTGTTCAGACTATACCTGCGGTTTTCTTGTGGTTTTGGTGCAGTTTCTGTATGCTGAAGTTCTGGTGCTTGCAGCAGAGTCCATGACCTCTGTGGGTCAGCTGCCAACTACACTTACACTTGTGAATACCAGGGGAGTGCCAGAATAACACCTTTTGTGAGTGTGACACAGTGGGTCCACACTCACTGATCCATAACACATATACAAAAAAAAATTCCCCACACTAAGCATTCTCACTTTCTAACCACATTCTAATCTTTTATGTGGCACAGTATCAAATTCCTTGTAGAAGTCAAGATATGTGACATATGTGATCCAGTCTAAAATTTACCTCCTCATAGAAACTGATTTGATTAGTCTGACATGACTGATCCCTCATGAAGCCATGCTGATATGATGTTATACACTTATTTTCATTAAGATACTCCAGGCTAGCATCTATTAGAAAAGTCTACCCACAACGGCTGTTAAACTTACTGGTCTGTATTTTTATGACTCAGTTTTCCATATCATCACCACGACGGCACTCAAGGAGATTGACCCCTGACCTCTGTAGGGGCAGGAACAGAGGGGGCTCCAACCACCAACACCAGTGTTTCCTGTCCCTACAGAGGACAGGGCGGAGAAAGGTCTCTCTGTGTGCAGGGAGATGAAGATAGGAATGCTACCGCACACCATGATGGATCGTGGTGTCCCCCTGCTCTCTTGCGGTCCCGTACTAACTCTGAGCAGGGGGAGATCAGGAGGGCTCATTACGGTTGATCTGGAGCCTGCTCCCGGGGCGACGTCTCCCGCCATGCCCCTGGAGGGTAAAGCCGGGTTTGTGCGCCCGACGCGTCGGTGCTTTGGAAATGACGTCACTTCCGGGGTTATGGCCGGCATAAAGCGGAGAAGCCACACTGATCTGAGGTCTGGATTCATTGTGTCAACATGTCGGGACCAGAGCCGCATTCACCACGGGAGCCGGATGCTCCTGCGCTGCACTCCATAAGTTCGCCTGTGGGGAGAAATTGTTATTTGCTCACTAGTTTGGGATGCACTTTTGCAGGTCAGGGAGTCATTTTGATCCCCCTCTCCTCAACACAAGGGTGTTTTTATCAGGGTTAACCACATATATATATATATATATATATATATAAAATATATATATGTGTGTGTACAGGCCTCCTCCTGACTTTGGTCTGTTCTTGCCTCATGGGTCTCCAAGGAGGCGCAGAAGAAACCAAATAAGCCATTAAAATGCATTTCATGTTTCAAACGGCTACCGGATAACCACTCTTATGCAACGATTGTATTACAAGTATTGTTCGTTAGGAACAGCCGTCACTAATGGACGGATTTAGGGCTATGATACAAGAAGAAGTTAAAGCCTCCTTATCTCAATTGTCCACGACTCCTAGGGGACCGCTTCCCCTTAAGCAACAAAGATTAAGATCACCCTCATCCTTGGATTCTGAGGACTTGGGGGAGGATGCCTCCTCCTTCAGGCATTGGGATGAAGAGAATTTAGCTTCAGAGACTGAATTTTCTGAAGGTGATAGGAAATTTTATTTTGCTGTGGATGAAATGCCGGATCTGTTAAAAGCGGTGATGGCCACTATGGGGGTGGAAGAGGTGCAGAAAACCAATTCCATTCAGGAGGAAATGTTTAGGGGTCTAAGGTTTAAAAAAAAAAAACGGGTTTTCCCCATTAATGAGAACATAAAAGACATGATTTTAGAGGAATGGTCTGACCCTGAAAAATGCCTGGGGGTGTCCAAAGCTTTTAAAAACCATCTATTATTTGATCCGGTTAAATCTAAAATATTCGATGAGATCCCTAAAATAGACGTGCAGATGGCAAAAGTCAATAAGAAGACATCACTGCCCTTCGAAGACGCATCCCAGTTAAGGGATCCCATGGAGAGAAAAGCGGACAGTCTGTTACGAAAATCATGGGAAGCAGCAATGTTTAACCTTAAATCAAATATCGCAGCAACATCTGTTGCTAGATCTATGTTCCTTTGGCTGAATGAACTTTAAAAACACATCAGGGATAAGACCTATAGAGAAGAGATTCTAAACTCTATCCCCTTGCTGAAATCAGCCACAGCTTTCCTGGCGGATGCCTCTGCTGAGTCGGTAAGATTCTCAGCCAAAGACGCGGGCCTCTCCTTTGGATGAAGTCTTGGTCAGGAGACAATACTTCAAAGATGAAGCTGTGCTCCATTCCTTTTTCTGGGGAATATGTTTTTGGGCCCATACTAGATAATATCTTGGAGAAAGCTTCAGACAAGAAAAAATGTTTTCCTGAAGACCATATAGGAAAAAATATCTCTTTCTTTCTTTCTCGGGCCAGGATAGATAATATAGAGGAAAGGGAAAATCGGGACGCTTGAGCTACCTCAAAGGGGGCAGAGGAAGTTTTTTTTTCCTTAACCCCCAGAACAAACCCAGCGATAAACAATGACGCCAGGGTAGGGGGGAGACTGAAGAATTTTGTAACATTTTGGGAACTGATCTCCCCGAACCCCTGGGCCTGGGAGGTAGTAAAATACGGTTACAGGATAGAATTTTCTTCAGTCCCCCCAAACAAGTTCATTGTATCCAACCTCAGGTCTCTGACTGCTCAGAACAAGATCTGGCAGGGAGTGCAAGACCTTTTAAAAATGGAAGTGGTAGTCAAAGTCCTGTTTCAAGAGCAAGGAAGAGGTTTTTACTCCAATCTATTCCTATTAAAAAAGTAAGAGGGCTCGTTCCAAACCATAATAAATCTAAAATCCCTGAACAAATTCATATCTTACCGAAAATTCAGGATGGAGTCCCTGGGGTCCATAATACCCTTAATAGGAAAATACGCCTTAATGTGCATGGTGGACTTAAAAGACGCCTATTACCATGTCCCAATTCATGTCACTTCCCAAAAATTCCTGCGGTTCGCCATCAGAGGATTTATACATCATTATCAATTCACGGCCCTTCCATTTGGAATTTCCTCCGCATCCAAGATTTTCACCAAACTCGTAGTCGAGATGGTGGCATATATGAGGAAAAGGAGACTAATCTTAGTCCCATACTTAGAAAATTTTCTCTTAATTGGCGATTCCGTAGACCACCTATTGGCAGATTTAGACACCTTCCTGTCAACACCGGGAAAACTGGGGTGGATAGTAAACATCAACAAATCAAATCTACAACCGTCAACAAAAATACGTTTCCTGGGGGTGATTCTAGACTGTCATACTCAATCCACTTTTCTTCCCCAAGACAAAATCAAATCACTATGGGCGAAGGTCAGTATATTTCAAAAGAGGAAGATCTGCTCCATAAGGGAAGCAATGAGTCTTCTGGGCCTACTCACATCATGCATAACCTCAGTACCTTGGAGTCAACTGCATTTTTGACCTCTATAGACTTGGATTCTCAGAGTTTGGTTACTCTAGACAAGGCATGCTCAACCTGCGGCCCTCCAGCTGTTTCAAAACTACAACTCCCAGCATGCCTGAACAGCCTACAGCTATCAGCCTACAGCAGGGCATTGTGGGAGTTGTAGTTTTACAACAGTTGGAGGGCCGCAGGTTGAGCATGCCTGCTCTACACTACAGATTGTGCATTCCTCACATGGTAAAGACATCACTATGTTGGTGGACAATCCCAAGGAACCTCTCCAGGGGAGTAGTATGGAAGAGAACTCCCTATGTGAAAATAATGACGGACGCAAGTCAGTCAGGATGGGGAGCGAAAGTGGGACATTCTTACTATCAGGGCTCCTGGCCCCAGTCGATCAGCTCTCAGTCGTCAAATTTCAGAGAAATGAGGGCAGTATGGGAATCCCTAAAGATGGCAGAAGAAAATCTTCGGGGTTCCCACCTAAAAATCCTTTCAGACAACACGACAACTGTTGCTTACCTCTCCCGTCAGGGAGGGACAAAGTCAAAAAATCTCCCGACCTTATCTACCAAGATCTTCAACTGGGCAGAACAAAACGTAAGATCCATTTTGGCGATCGATCTCAAGGGGTCACTGAATCTAGAGGCGGACTATCTTAGTCGGAAGAAATTATACCAGACAGAATGGTCTCTAAATACAGAAGTCTTTCAGATTATAGTAGATAAATGGGGCGTTCCAGAAGTGGACCTGTTTGCTTTAAGGGACAATACGAAGGTGGTAAGATTCTGCTCCCTAAATCCCCGGGACAATCCCTGGGTATTAGATGCGTTTTCCCTAGCATGGGACTAGGGTCTCAGTTACGCTTTTCCACTGCTTCCACTAATCCCAAAAGTGATTCAAAAGATCCATCAAGACAACACAACAATAATCCTAATAACCCCATTCTGGCCAAAGAGGAGCTGGTTTTCCTCCCTCAAGAAACTCTCCATCTCAGAGCCTTGGCATCTTTCGTCCAGGAAGGACCTTCTTCATCAGGGACCAATCCTACATTCAAATCTGGAGTTCCTGAAACTAACAGCTTGGATCCTGAGATCCAGATATTGAAGTACCAGGGTCTTTCAGATAGAGTGATAACCACACTTAGAGCATGCAGGAAAAACTTCCGCTATCTACCTGAAGATATGGAAGTGATTCTGTTCCTGGTCGGGGAACCCGTCTCCGAATCTGAATGGGCCAAACATCCAGATTATCTTGGAGTTCTTACAGCAGGGGCTTGAGCTGGGGCTTAGACCATCCACCCTTTGGTTCAGGTGTCGGCAGTGGTGTATCTTGGTTTTGTGCTGCCCTAGGCGAGACTAAACTCGGGCACCCCCCTAATATAAATTTGACCCACCCCTTCCTGTCACGGCCAAACCCCTTCCTCTGTAAATCCCACCCCTTCCTCTTTAGGCTCCACCCTTTCCTGTTTTGCATAACAATATTAAGAAATTTATCGCGATAAATACCCGTTTAAAAGAAAAAGTTATACTGACGTTATACTGTCTGGGGCAGCCTCAAGGAGACGTTATACTGTATGGGGGCAGCCTCAACGAGACGTTATACTGTATGGGGCAGCCTCAAGGAGATGTTATACTGTATGGGGACAGCCTCAAGGAAATGTTATACTGTATGGGGGCAGCCTCAAGGAGACGTTATACTGTATGGGGCAGCCTCAAGGAGACAATATACTGTATGGGGGGCGGGGGCAGCCACAAGGAGACATTATACATACTGTATGGGGGCAGACATAAGGAGACGTTATACTGTATGGGGGGTGGGGCAGCCACAAGGAGACACTAAACTGTATGGGGGCTGCCACAAGCAAATAGTGCACTCTGCACTGTGTCATAAATAAAGGTGGTATGTGTGTCAGACTGTCTATGGTGGCCCTGGCCTCTCCTTGAGGCTGCCCCATGCAGTCTGTAATGGGGCAGCCTCAAGGAGAGGCCAGGGCCACCATAGACAGTCTGACATACCACCTTTATTTATGACACAGTGCAGAGTGCACTATTTTCTTGTGGCAGCCCCCATACAGTTTAGTGTCTCCTTGTGACTGCCCCCATAAATAAAGGTGGTATGTGTGTCAGACTGTCTATGGTGGCCCTGGCCTCTCCTTGAGGCTGCCCCATACAGTCTGTATGGGGCAGCCTCAAGGAGAGGCCAGGGCCACCATAGACAGTCTGACATACCACCTTTATTTATGAGTCTTACTCTCACACTCACAGTGCACTATTTGCTTTTTAACTCTCGTCTCACTCACTCCTGTTCCTCTGCCTGGACTGGACCTGGAAATTCCTCGCAGGGCAGGCCAGGAGTCAGGCGAAGTGGCCAAATCTGTTCTGTGACTGTGTGAGGAGGGAGGCATGTAGAGACTTTTCCCGTGGCTGCCGCTTGTGTTGTGAATATTCCGGCCCACTGCGCATGCGCGAAAAAGACGGCTCAGCGCAGGCGCAGTAGTTGAAAATACCTGAGGTCGGGAGGAAGTCAGGTGGACTCGGGAGGAGGGTCCCTGCTTCACTATGCGGCGCCGGCGATGCCGCTCGCATAGTGAAGGATTGGATTCGGATCGGCAAGCAGCGGACAAAGGGGAAAAAAAGTTTGCCACATTTTACTATCACTAGGCAGGCAAACAAGGCATTTGCCTAGGGCGGCACTTGCCAATGGGGCGCCCTAGGCTGCTGGCGCCGCATAGTGAAGCAGGGACCCTCCTCGTGTCCCCTCCTGGGATCTTAATATTGTTCTTACTGACCTAACACGTCATCTCCCTTTGAGCCACTAAATAATTGTTCCATCAAGCTAATTTATTTTAAAACGGCATTCCTAATTGCAATTGAGATACAGGCCATTTCCATTAGAGAACCTTACCTGCGAGTGATGGAGGATAGAATAGTACTCAGATTAGATCTGGGGTTCCTCCCAAAGGTAGTGTCAAATTTTCATTTTGACCAGGAGATCATTTTACCATCTTTTTGTAATAACCCTTCAAACAGCAAGGAATCAGTTTTTCATTCCCTGGACGTCAGGCGTACTGTCTTTATTTTTATCAAGGCTACCAAAGGTTCCAGAAAGTCTGACTTCTAGTTCAATTTTCAGGGAGAAACAAGGGTCAAAAAATTTTGAAGTCTTCCTTAGCCAGGTGGATTAGGAACACTATTTCCCTTTGCTATGAGATTCAGGACCTCCCCTGTCCTGACAACTTGAAAGCTCATTCAACCTGGGCAATGTCCTCTTCTCAGGCCGAGAAAGCAGGAGCATCCTTAGAAGACATTTGCAGGGCTGCTACATGGTCTAGTGTACATACATTCATGAAGCACTATCGACTAGATTTTTCCAAAACTTCAGGCTTGTCCTTTGGACGTAAAGTCCTTCAGGCAGTCGCCCCCCCCCCCCCCCCCCCCCCTGATATATAATTTTGTATATCTCCTTGTGTGCCGTCGTGGTGATAATATGAAAATCCGGAATTAGACTTACCGGTAATTCAGTTTCCATGAGATCACCACGACGGCACATTATTCCCTCCCAGTTTTATTTTTTGTTTTTTTCGGGAGCTTCTGATTGGAGCCCCAGCAGTGTAATTGCAGGGCTCTGATCAGTTACCATGGCAGCCAGGACACTACTGAAGCCCTGGCTGCCATGGTAACCTCCATGCTGCTGTGTGTACTATGAACAGGGCAGCAGGGAGAGTGTGAGGTCCTATTCACCCTAATAGAGCTCTATTAGGATGAATAGGACAAGGGATGAAAAGATTCCAGGTTCTAGCCCGAAAAATTGCATATTGCCATGCCCGAAAAAGTGCAAACTATTAAAATATTTAAAAATATCTCCTATGCAGTGAACACCATAACAGATAAAAAAAAAAAAAAAACGCGCAATTTGCCATTTTTTGTCACCTTGTCCCGACAAAAATTAGGATAGGACTGTTCTATTATGGTCCAGAAGTTCCATAAAATGCAGAATGCACACGACTTTTTTGGTGTTATTTTTTCGCGTGGTATCGAGTATCGAAATCGAATCAAAATGTTGGTATCGTGACAACCCTAGGAAAGTCATGTCGTTTTTTGTTTAGTTTTTGGTGTTTTTTATATTATACTGTAATTATATGTATTTTAAATTTGGCTCCTAAAAATTTTATTTGGCTCCTAAATTTTTCAAGTTAGGAGCCAATGGCTCCTTGATATTTTTTTTTGTCTGAAGCACTGTTATGGGGTCATTTATCAAACTGGTGTAAAGTAGAACTGGCTTAGTTGCCCATAGCAACCAATCACATTCCACCTTTTATTTTGGACAGCTCCTTTGGAAAATGAAAGATGGAATCTGGTTACTATGAGCAACTAAGCCAGTTCTACTTTACACCAGTTTGATAAATGACCCGCTTAATTTTTTGCATCTTTGTTGTGCTTTTGTTGCACTGAGTAGTCTTTGTTTTTAGATCAGTTTATCACATATGTGTACGATGATCATAAATATATATTGGTGTTATTTTTATTATACAAGGCAGTCCCCAGGTTACATACATTTGAGTTACGTACAACTTGTAATTACGAACACTGCCTCATGGCACCGGAAGTGTACTCCCCCTTCAAGCTCTCGGCATTCTTGCACTGCAAGCCATTGATAAGAGACATCCAGAACACCCCTGCCCGTTCTCTGCAGCTGGGAGTTGAAAACCAAATCAGAGGCTGATACACGTGGGGCTAGCAGTGTCTGTCCCGCCGCCCGCCATCTCCAGACAGTGATCAGCGACCCTCTGTCTGCGTCTCCAGGGAAGAGGGGAGCAAATGGCTGTCAGGCTGCTCTGTGAAGCAGCACGTGAGCCGAGCCTCCGTCTGTGTTTGCAGGGCAGGGGGAGGGGGCAGTGTGTGCTGCGTAAAGCAGAGCAGAGCTCACTTAAAGAGCAAAAAACATTCTAGAGCAGACAATCAGACTGCTTTAGGCCTCTTTCACACGGGCATCGCGTGTGAGGGCCGGACAAGATGCGGGTGCGTTGCGGGAAAATGCAGGATTTTTCCGCGCGAGTGCAAAGCGTTTTAATGTGTTTTGCACGCGCGTGAGAAAAATCGGCATGTTTGGTACCCAGACCCGAACCCGGACTTCTTCACATAAGTTCGGGTTTGGGACCGGTGTTGTGTAGATTTTATTATTTTCCCTTATAACATGGTTATAAGGGGAAATAATAGCATTCTTAATACAGAATGCTTAGTAAAATGTCCATTGAAGGGTTAAAAATAATAAACAAATTTAACTCACCCCTTCCACTTGATCGCGTAGTGGATCTCCTCTTCTTTCTACTTTCTTCAGGACCTGGCTAAAGGACCTTTGATGACGACATGATGGACCATGTGATGAGCGCAGTGACGTAACCACAGGTCGTTTTCATCAAAAAAAGAAAGAAGACATGCCAGGCTGAGTGTTCAAGTGGATTAAGGTGAGTTTATTCATTGTTTTTTTATTTTTTAACCCATCCATCACTATTTTACTAAGCATTCTGTATTAGGAAAGCTATTATTTTCCCCTTATAACCATGTTAGAAAGGAAAATAATAAAGATCGGGTCCCCATCCCGATCGTCTCCTAGCAACCATGCATGAAAATCGCACCGCATCCACACTTTCTTGCGGATGCCTGCAATTTTCACGCAGCCCCATTCACTTCTATGGGGCCTGCGTTGCATTAAAAACACGCAATATAGAGCTTGCTGCGATTTTCACGCAACGCACCAGTGATGCGTGAAAATCACCGCTCATGTGCACAGCCCCATTGAAGTGAATGGGTCTGGATTCAGTGAAGGTGCAATGCGTTCACCTCACGCATTGCACCCGCACAGAATTCTCGCCCGTGTGAAAGGGGCCTTAGGGACAGGTTTTATTAGCCTGAGCAACTGTTTAATTATTCATTAAAGGAGACCATCACAGGGTTCTCTGACAACTGTACCCTGTCCTCTGAATCTGGTGTCCATCTCTGTACATACAGTGTATTTTTACCCTGCAACAATGCCTCCAAAACCAAAATCTGGTGTAAGTGCTGGTGATGTAGCAAAGAAAAGAAAAACAATCACCCTGGAAGATAAAGTAGAAATAATAAGGTTGTACTCTACACTGTACAATATTTGAATGTTGAATTTGATGTTTAAGCATTTACATGCACAGAAAAATATGAATATGTTAAGACATAGTCCAAGTTGCATTTGCTATGTGGAACACCATGCAATTTAGTTTTAGGCTACTTTCACACTAGCGCCGGGGCTCCGCTTGTGAGCTCCGTTTGAAGGGTCTCACAAGCAGCCCGGAACGCATCCGTCCAGCTACCAATGCATTCTGAGTGAATGCAGATCCGCTCAGAATGCATCAGTCTGGCAGCGTTCAGCCTCCGCTCCGCTCAGCCTGGCCGTGCGGAGGCAAACGGATCCGTCCAGACTTACAATGTAAGTCAATGGGGACGGATCCGTTTGAAGTTGACACAATATGGCTCAATTTTCAAACGGATCCGTCCCCCATTGACTTTCAATGTAAAGTCTGGACGGATCTGTCTGAACAACTTTCAGACTTAGAATTTTTTCTAAACTATAATGCAGACGGATCCGTTCTGAACGGATCCAAACATCTGCATTATAGGAGAGGATCCGTCTGTGCAGACACCAGACGGATCCTCTCTGAACGCTAGTGTGAAAGTAGCCTTAATGAGTATGGAATGAGTTTAGAGCCACTTGAGGTTTTACTGCTTTCTGTAACCTCATTAAAAAGATGTAATTTAATATCCTGTCCTTTGGCTAGTAGTTAGTGCTTAAAAAAAGTGCTTGATTCGACTTATGAACAAATTTGACTTATGAACAAACCTACAGTCCCTATCTAGTACGTAACCCAGGGACGTACATGAAATGTCCACTTGCATAGCTACTATTATTAATTATAGTAAAGCGACGCCCATTCTCTGTTCTTTCCGTTCTTGCAAATTTATAGGGTCATTTATCGAACTGGTGTAAAGCAGTCTTCTCTTCCGGGTGTAGTGTGACGTAATCGGTGCAGGCGCACTGAGGAAGGAGCTGGCAAGCGCGAGTCCTTCACTCAGTACGCCGGCGCCGATCGAGGAACGTTACGGCGCAGGCGCGGGAATTCAGCAGCAGACGGGGCAAACGGGAGAAAGAGAGCACTCGCTGTCCTGTCTATCAAGAGGAGATGGGGCGTGTCTAGAAGCGGCGGCTACCAGCAAGTACATGCCCAACTTGCTGGTAGTGAAGAAATTTGTATATGATAAAAGTATGATTTTTACAAGAAATAAGCCACAGACAAAGGTAGGACATGTATGATTGCACTCAGCTGACATTAGCAAATAGCTAATGTCGGCTAATGAAAATTTCACAATGGGGGGTGACAGAAGCCCTTTAACTCTAATAGATTGGGGTCTGCTGACTGGGGTCCCACCCCTGTTTTTTCAGGAATTTCATTATATATACATTTGGAAAATGTGTAACAAACAGCCTTGGTGCTTGCGCTTCAGTAACACAGAGTATTGATCAAGAGTGCTTTGGTTAACCCCTTAAAGCCATTGTTCAGATTTAGAAAAGCATGGCTGCTTTCTTCCAAAAACAGGATCACGCCTGTCCACAGGTTGTGTGCAGAATTGCAACGCTGCCCCATAGAATTTAATGGAGAAGAACAACGATAACAGACACAACCCGTGCACAAGGGGTGGCACTGTTTTTGGAAGAATTCAGCCATGTTTTTCTAATCCTGGACAACCCCTTTAATGACTTGGCCAATTCTTACTTTTATCATTCTTTTTTTTCGCCCCACCTTCCAAGACCGATACATTCTATTACTTTTCCATTCACACAGCCTTATAAGGGTTTAATTTTTGTGGGACAAGTTGTATGTTTTAATGGCACAATTTAATTCACTATATCGTGTATTGAAAAACAAGGGGAAAAAAATCTTTGTTGGATGAAAATAAACTCATTTCCACCATTGCTTTTCAGGTATTGTTTTCATGAAATTCACCATACCCTATAAATTACAGCACAATTATGGCAATACCAAATTTATACTAATTTATACTATTATTTTTGTACTTAAAACTATAAACGTTTCCCATATTCTGACACCCATAACTGTTATCTACAGAACGGTTTGTGGGCTTTTTTTTATTATTTTATTTGCAGGGTAAACTCTCCTTTTTATTGGTTTTATTTTGGGGTATATACATCCTTTTGATCGTTTTTTACTCAATTTTTTGGGAGAGTAAGGTAACAAAAAATCTTGAATCAGTCATTTAATTTTTTTTCCATTAAGACATTCACCACACAGGAAAACATTTTTATATTTTAACAGGCACGTTTTTTATTTTAACATATCTATTTATTTGTTATTGTTTATATATAAAATTGAGAACGCGTAGTGATTACAAATTTTTTTATGTTTTCTTTCAAATTTTTAGTCCCCCCAACTTGAATAAGCAAGCTCATTGCTTGTATCATGCAACTGATTACAGCACTGCAACTGATTACTATGGGATTTTTACACGCTTTGAAGGTAGCTCACTATGACAGACCTGGGAACCTTCACAAGGCCCCGGGCTGTCATAGCAATTGATCAGAGCCCCAATCAGTACTTTCTAATGATACATTTTTATAGTGTTTCTTGTGTTTTAATACTTAAAAAAAATCAACTTGCATCGCCATATTTTGACCTTTATGAATACTCTAAATGTACTTCTGTGTGAACCAGTCAGCACTTTGGTGTGCAATGGTGTGGTGCTCGTGTCCTAGGGGAAGTGTCCCGTGCAGACAGTAATGATGTAGATACACTCACTTGTAGATATACACTACTCGCAAAAAGTTAGGGATATTTGGCTTTTGGGATATATTCATAGAAAATGTAAAAGGTTCATGCTACAGTGATATTATATAATGAAAATAGGGCATTAACCACCTCCGGACCGCCTAACGCAGGATCGCGTTCCGGAGGTGGCAGCCCTGCGCAGAGTCACGCATATATGCGTCATCTCGCGATGGCCGAGATTTCCTGTGAACGCGCGCACACAGGCGCGCGCGCTCACAGGAACGGAAGGTAAGAGAGTTGATCTCCAGCCTGCCAGCGGCGATCGTTCGCTGGCAGGCTGGAGATGTGTTTTTTTTAACCCCTAACAGGTATATTAGACGCTGTTTTGATAACAGCGTCTAATATACCTGCTACCTGGTCCTCTGGTGGTCCCATTTGTTTGGATCGACCACCAGAGGACACAGGTAGCTCAGTAAAGTCCCACCAAGCACCACTACACTACACTACACCCCCCCCCCGTCACTTATTAACCCCTTATTAGCCCCTGATCACCCCTGATCACCCCATATAGACTCCCTGATCACCCCCCTGTCATTGATCACCCCCCTGTCATTGATTACCCCCCTGTAAAGCTCCATTCAGATGTCCGCATGATTTTTACGGATCCACTGATAGATGGATCGGATCCGCAAAACGCATCCGGACGTCTGAATGAAGCCTTACAGGGGCGTGATCAATGACTGTGGTTATCACCCCATATAGACTCCCTGATCACCCCCCCTGTCATTGATTACACCACTGTCATTGATCAACCCCCTGTAAAGCTCCATTCAGACGTCCGCATGATTTTTACGGATCCACTGATAGATGGATCGGATCCGCAAAACGCATCCGGACGTCTGAATGAAGCCTTACAGGGGCGTGATCAATGACTGTGGTGATCACCCCATATAGACTCCCTGATCACCCCCCTGTAAAGCTCCATTCAGATGTCCGCATGATTTTTACGGATGCACTGATAGATGGATCCGATCCGCAAAACGCATCCGGACGTCTGAATGAAGCCTTACAGGGGCATGATCAATGACTGTGGTGATCACCCCATATAGACTCCCTGATCACCCCCCTGTAAAGCTCCATTCAGATGTCCGCATGATTTTTACGGATGCACTGATAGATGGATCCGATCCGCAAAACGCATCCGGACGTCTGAATGAAGCCTTACAGGGGCATGATCAATGACTGTGGTGATCACCCCATATAGACTCCCTGATCACCCCCCTGTAAAGCTCCATTCAGATGTCCGCATGATTTTTACGGATGCACTGATAGATGGATCCGATCCGCAAAACGCATCCGGACGTCTGAATGAAGCCTTACAGGGGCATGATCAATGACTGTGGTGATCACCCCATATAGACTCCCTGATCACCCCCCTGTAAAGCTCCATTCAGATGTCCGCATGATTTTTACGGATGCACTGATAGATGGATCCGATCCGCAAAACGCATCCGGACGTCTGAATGAAGCCTTACAGGGGCATGATCAATGACTGTGGTGATCACCCCATATAGACTCCCTGATCACCCCCCTGTCATTGATTACCCCCCTGTAAAGCTCCATTCAGATGTCCGCATGATTTTTACGGATGCACTGATAGATGGATCGGATCCGCAAAACGCATCCGGACGTCTGAATGAAGCCTTACAGGGGCGTGATCAATGACTGTGGTGATCACCCCATATAGACTCCCTGATCACCCCCCTGTCATTGATTACCCCCCTGTCATTGATTACCCCCCTGTAAAGCTCCATTCAGACGTCCGCATGATTTTTACGGATCCACTGATAGATGGATCGGATCCGCAAAACGCATCCGGACGTCTGAATGAAGCCTTACAGGGGTGTGATCAATGACTGTGGGGATCACCCCATATAGACTCCCTGATCACCCCCCTGTCATTGATCAACCCCCCTGTCATTGATCAACCCCCCTGTCATTGATCAACCCCCCTGTCATTGATCACCCCCCTGTCATTGATCACCCCCCTGTCATTGATCACCCCCCCTGTCATTGATCACCCATCTGTAAGGCTCCATTCAGATATTTTTTTGGCCCAAGTTAGCGGAATTTATTTTTTTTTTTCTTACAAAGTCTCATATTCCACTAACTTGTGTCAAAAAATAAAATCTCACATGAACTCACCATACCCCTCACGGAATCCAAATGCGTAAAATTTTTTAGACATTTATATTCCAGACTTCTTCTCACGCTTTAGGGCCCCTAGAATGCCAGGGCAGTATAAATACCCCACATGTGACCCCATTTCGGAAAGAAGACACCCCCAGGTATTCCGTGAGGGGCATATTGAGTCCATGAAAGATTGAAATTTTTGTCCCAAGTTAGCGGAACGGGAGACTTTGTGAGAAAAAAATTAAAAATATCAATTTCCGCTAACTTGTGCCAAAAAAAAAAAATTTCTATGAACTCGCCATGCCCCTCATTGAATACCTTGGGGTGTCTTCTTTCCAAAATGGGGTCACATGTGGGGTATTTATACTGCCCTGGCATTCTAGGGGCCCCAAAGCGTGAGAAGAAGTCTGGTATCCAAATGTCTAAAAATGCCCTCCTAAAAGGAATTTGGGCACCTTTGCGCATCTAGGCTGCAAAAAAGTGTCACACATCTGGTATCGCCGTACTCAGGAGAAGTTGGGGAATGTGTTTTGGGGTGTCATTTTACATATCCCCATGCTGGGTGAGAGAAATATCTTGGTCAAATGCCAACTTTGTATAAAAAAATGGGAAAAGTTGTCTTTTGCCAAGATATTTCTCTCACCCAGCATGGGTATATGTAAAATGACACCCCAAAACACATTCCCCAACTTCTCCTGAATACGGCGATACCACATGTGTGACACTTTTTTGCAGCCTAGGTGGGCAAAGGGGCCCATATTCCAAAGAGCACCTTTAGGATTTCACAGGTCATTTACCTACTTACCACACATTAGGGCCCCTGGAAAATGCCAGGGCAGTATAACTACCCCACAAGTGACCCCATTTTGGAAAGAAGACACCCCAAGGTATTCCGTGAGGGGCATGGCGAGTTCCTAGAATTTTTTATTTTTTGTCACAAGTTAGTGGAAAATGCTTATTTTTTTTTTTATTTTTTTTTTCATACAAAGTCTCATATTCCACTAACTTGTGACAAAAAATAAAAAGTTCCATGAACTCACTATGCCCATCAGCGAATACCTTGGGGTCTCTTCTTTCCAAAATGGGGTCACTTGTGGGGTAGTTATACTGCCCTGGCATTCTAGGGGCCCAAATGTGTGGTAAGGAGTTTGAAATCAAATTCTGTAAAAAATGACCTGTGAAATCCGAAAGGTGCTCTTTTGAATATGGGCCCCTTTTCCCACCTAGGCTGCAAAAAAGTGTCATACATCTGGTATCTCCGTAATCGGGAGAAGTTGGGGAATGTGTTTTGGGGTGTCATTTTACATATACCCATGCTGGGTGAGAGAAATATCTTGGCAAAAGACAACTTTTCCCATTTTTTTATACAAAGTTGGCATTTGACCAAGATATTTATCTCACCCAGCATGGGTATATGTAAAAAGACACCCCAAAACACATTCCTCAACTTCTCCTGAATACAGAGATACCAGATGTGTGACACTTTTTTGCAGCCTAGGTGGGCAAAGGGGCCCACATTCCAAAGAGCACCTTTCGGATTTCACAGGTCATTTACCTACTTACCACACATTTGGGCCCCTAGAATGCCAGGGCAGTATAACTACCCCACAAGTGACCCCATTTTGGAAAGAAGAGACCCCAAGGTATTCGCTGATGGGCCTAGTGAGTTCATGGAAGTTTTTATTTTTTGTCACAAGTTTGTGGAATATGAGACTTTGTATGAAAAAAAAAAAAAATATAAAATCATCATTTTCCACTAACTTGTGACAAAAAATAAAAAATTCTAGGAACTCGCCATGCCCCTCACGGAATACCTTGGGGTGTCTTCTTTCCAAAATGGGGTCACTTGTGGGGTAGTTATACTGCCCTGGCATTCTAGGGGCCCAAATGTGTGGTAAGGAGTTTGAAATCAAATTCAGGAAAAAATGAGGAGTGAAATCCGAAAGGTGCTCTTTGGAATATGGGCCCCTTTGCCCACCTAGGCTGCAAAAAAGTGTCACACATCTGGTATCCCCGTACTCAGGAGAAGTTGAGGAATGTGTTTTGGGGTGTCTTTTTACATATACCCATGCTGGGTGAGATAAATATCTTGGTCAAATGACAACTTTGTATAAAAAAATGGGAAAAGTTGTCTTTTGCCAAGATATTTCTCTCACCCAGCATGGGTATATATAAAATGACACCCCAAAACACATTCCCCACCTTCTCCTGAGTACGGAGATACCAGATGTGTGACACTTTTTTGCAGCCTAGGTGGGCAAAGGG
The DNA here is from genome assembly GCF_905171765.1 of Bufo bufo. Taxonomy (NCBI): domain Eukaryota; kingdom Metazoa; phylum Chordata; class Amphibia; order Anura; family Bufonidae; genus Bufo; species Bufo bufo. The sequence continues at coordinate 272,249,098 of NC_053391.1, read as the reverse complement.
GCCCACATTCCAAAGAGCACCTTTCGGATTTCACAGGTCATTTTTTACTGAATTTGATTTCAAACTCCTTACCACACATTTGGGCCCCTAGAATGCCAGGGCAGTATAACTACCCCACAAGTGACCCCATTTTGGAAAGAAGAGACCCCAAGGTATTCGCTGATGGGCATAGTGAGTTCATAGAACTTTTTATTTTTTGTCACAAGTTAGTGGAATATGAGACTTTGTAAGAAAAAAAAAAAAAAAAAAATCATACTTTTCCGCTAACTTGTGACAAAAAATAAAAAGTTCTATGAACTCACTATGCCCATCAGCGAATACCTTAGGGTGTGTACTTTCAGAAATGGGGTCATTTGTGGGGTGTTTGTACTGTCTGGGCATTGTAGAACCTCAGGAAACATGACAGGTGCTCAGAAAGTCAGAGCTGCTTCAAAAAGCGGAAATTCACATTTTTGTACCATAGTTTGTAAACGCTATAACTTTTACCCAAACCATTTTTTTTTTACCCAAACATTTTTTTTTTATCAAAGACATGTAGAACTATAAATTTAGAGCAAAATTTCTATATGGATGTCGTTTTTTTGCAAAATTTTACAACTGAAAGTGAAAAATGTCATTTTTTTTGCAAAAAAATCGTTAAATTTCGATTAATAACAAAAAAAGTAAAAATGTCAGCAGCAATGAAATACCACCAAATGAAAGCTCTATTAGTGAGAAGAAAAGGAGGTAAAATTCATTTGGGTGGTAAGTTGCATGACCGAGCAATAAACGGTGAAAGTAGTGTAGGTCAGAAGTGTAAAAAGTGGCCTGGTCTTTCAGGGTGTTTAAGCACTGGGGGCTGAGGTGGTTAAAGTAGAAGCATGCAATGGTGATTTCCATCTCAAAAAAATTATTCAAACATAAACCAACAAAAGTGGTGGGTATTACAGCTTGACAACGACGTCTCATGCTGTTCACAAGTCAACTTATTGTCTGCTGAGGCATGGCATCCCACTCTTCTTAAAGGACGTCCCTCAGGCCATTGAGGTTTTGGGGTACAGAGTTACGAGCCTTACATGGTGACTCAGCTGATACCATAGGTTTTCAATGGGATTCGGGTCTGGAAAAAGTGCAGGCCAGTCTCCAGCAGCTGTTCCCTAATGATGTGACCTCAATGAGCTGGCACATTGTCGTCCATTCAGATGAAATTAGGTCTGTGTTTTTCATGCAGAGGCAGAATGACTGGATTAATGATTTTATTCAAGTATTATGGGCTTGTCACTGTAGTGTAGGGTATTTCTGTATTGACTAGACCCAGCTGCCCACACTCTAACACCACCACAAAAGGCTTGTCTGGTGACAATGTATAGTGCTTTAGTCTCCAACATCATTGACGGCCATCATTTCTGCCTAGCGTGAATCGACTTTCATCAGTCAAGAGCACTGAGGCCAATGGTCTCTTGTCCAGCGTAGATGCTTACTGGCCCATACGAGATGATGATGTCTGTGCCTCGAGGTGTGGTCAGGTACCCTTGCAGGTCATCTAGCACGCAGACTATGCAGATGAAAACGGCTTTAAATGGTCTCATGTGACATATGGATGCCTGTCATCTCCCTTAAATGTGCCTGGAGTTGTGTGGCATTCATCATCCGGTTCAGCAGGGCATTGTTCTGCAAAAATTACTGAAACGCTGAACAGTTGTGCACGTGCATTCAAAAGTTTAGAGAAGGTCACATTAAGTTCACCTGTAAAGGTTAGAGTGCATCCTGAATTTCACCCACAAGCAAAATACTAACTTTTTTTGTGAGTAGTCTTTCATCATTATTTTCTATACATATGTCTACAGAGCTATGTGAGGGCTCATTTTCTGCTTGGAGATTTGTATTTTTCATTGATACCATTGAGGTGTGCATTACTTTTTGATCACTTTTCTTTAGAGGACAATATTTTTTTGGGCCAAAGTTCAAATCTAAGGCATATATTAGCATATGTTTGCACCAATTTAAAAATAGAAAATAAAAGTAAATAATATAATTTAATAGATACTTTTAATCGGCATTACCATAGCAAAATAGTGAACACAAAACACACTTTCAAGTTCCACACTTGCTTTTTCAGCTTGCTTATAAAGCTGTTTATTTCCAATCAGCTGCAGTGCAGTCCTCGGGCTACTCCACTGTATTCAAAAGGATAAGATAAGTGGACAAGACAAAAGCATTTGGATATCAAGGTCTAAGTGCTTTAGCTATGAATCATTTGTAATGAAGCTAGCTTGTTGCAGCCACATCATGCTGAATTTGTGGTGAAGAGCATAAGAAATAAGGGTGCTCCATAAAATGCACTGGATAGATGGGCTGATGGCAGCAAGCGCATCTGTGTTCAAAAACTTAAATATATTTGTTACCAAGCAATTCTTGGTGTGCTGAATGAAAGGCTGCAGAGAAGGGGGTACATACCAGCAGTCCAGTTGGTTTACAGTTTGGTGCACTCTAATCCTCTCACCCTTCACTGAGGCTTAGTTCATATAACAGTTTAAAGAGGACCTTTCATGTTTTTTTTAAAGTTTAATAAATACCTTTCCTGGCGGAATACCCCCGCTGATGCTGCCAGCCTGCCTGTTTTTTTTCAAATATCCCTCCACCATGCTGTGCCTCCCTGCAGTTTTCCAGCTCAGTAGGTTAATCCTGAGCAGCGGTACAGGGAGGAGGAGACGACTGGGTTTCTAAGGCTAGGTTCACACCTGAGCGTTTTACAGCGCGTTCCTACGCGCTGTAAAACGCTCAACAGGCAAAAAACAATGTTTCCCTATGGGCATGGTTCCCACCTAAGCGTTTTACAGCACGTACAAACACGCTGTAAAACGCCCTATGCCCCAAGAAATACAGGAGCTTCTTTGGGGCGCATTGTCGTGTTCCCGCCCATAGACTTCAGCTGGAACGCGCCAAAATGGGCGTTTGCTTGTTTCCGCCTTAAAAAAACGCCCGATAACAACGCCTGTAAAAAGCGCTTATCGAATACGCTCAGGTGTGAACCCAGCCTAAATAAGCATCTCCTTCTCCCTGAGTGTCACAGCCAGGGAGAAGGTGAGATTTTTTTTCTCCCTGTATTGTGATGCTCTCCGCTGTGATTGGATCGCGGCACAGCAAGGGAGATTGAGACGACCATTGAGAAACCCTGGCGTCTCCTCCTCCCTGTACCGATGCTCAGGATTAACATACTGAGCGGGAAATCGTAAGAGGGATATTTGAAAAAAACAGGCAGGGTGGCAGCATCAGGGGGGTTACCCCACAAGGAAAGGTATTGAATTAAACTTTAAAAAAAAAACATGAAAGGTCCTCAAAGTAACATAGATTGGCTGTTGGTGGCTCCACCCACTTTTTTGAATTTTAATCCCAGTCCTCCAGTGACCAACTGTGCCAAGTTTGAAGAATGTGCCAATAAAAGTCTAAGAGCAGGGGCAATTTTAAATTTCCCCATTAAAACAACTGACTAAAATTTGATTGGCCGTTGTAGACTCCGCCCATTTTTTATACATTTTAACCTTTGTCACACACTGACCCACCATGCCGAGTTTGGGTGCTGTGGCTTAAATACTGTGAGAATGACAACTTTTTAAAGGTTTCTCATTAAAGTCAAGTGGGAAAATCTGATTGGTTGTTGTAGACTCCGCCCACTTTTTAATGTCCCCAAAATGTGACATAAATTTTCTGGTTGACCCCATGACTAAGTGACCCAAGTTTAGTGAGTTTCACTAAGAAGCTGTATGAGTGACAAACGTTTGCATTTTGTCAATAAAACTCTATGGGAAAAAAGGATTTCGGGGGCCCGCCCCAGGGGCCCGAAGGGTGGGATCGGTTAACAAAGCACAAGCAAGATACTCGGGTATGTGCCGACCAAGAGTGCAAAGTTCGGTATTTATACTCCTAAATCTGTGGGAGGAGTAGCAATTTGAACATCTCATTATAGTCAATGGGAAGAATTTGATTGGTTCTGTGTGGCCCCGCCCACATTTTAGGGTCTCCGAAATGTTCTAACAAATTGCGCGTTGACCCCATGACTAAGTGACCCAAGTTTGGTGACTTTAGTTTCAAATCTGTGCGACTGGGAGCGATTTGAAAATTTTCCCTGTCAAAGTCAGTGGGAAAAACTTGGATTTTGGGGGCCCGTCCTAGGGGCCCAGAGGGTGGGATCGGTTAACAAAGCACAAGCAAGGAACTAGGGTGGGTGCCGACCAAGTCTGCAAAGTTTGGAATTTGTTCTCCTAAAAATGCGGGAGGAGTAGCAATTTGAACGTCTCATTACAGTCAATAGGGAGATTTTGATTGGTTCTGTGTGGCCCCGCCCACTTTTTGGGGTCCCCAAAATGTGCCCAAAATTTTCGGGTTGACCCCATGACTAAGTGACCCAAGTTTGGTGACTTTAGCGTTAAAGCCTGGCGAGTGGGAGCGATTTGAAAATGTACCCTGTCAAAGTCTATGGGAAAAAAGGGGGCTTCCGGGGCCCGCCACGGGGGCCCCGGGGGTGGGATCGCTTATAAAAGCACAAGCAACTCGAGTCGCTATAGGTCGAAGAAGTGTAGAAAGTTTGGGGTATGTAGCCCCAAAACTGTAGGAGGAGTAGCGTATAGAAAACGCGGCTAAGAATAATAATAATAAAAATAACTAGAAGGTGTCGTTTCTGAAGAAACCACAGGATGTTGGCTTGAAATCTGATTGGCTGTTCGTGGCTCCACCCACTTTTTTGAATTTGAATCCCAGTCCTTCAGTGACCAAATGTGCCAAGTTTGAAGACTGTGCCAATAAAAGTCTAAGAGCAGCGGCAGTTTTAAATTTTCCTATTAAAACAGCTGACTAAAATTTGATTGGCCGTTGTAGACTCCGCCCACTTTTTATAAATTTTGACCTTTGTCACACACTGACCCACCCTGCCGAGTTTGGGTGCTGTGGTTTAAATACTGTGAGAATGACAGCTTTTTAAAGGTTTCTCATTGAAGTCAATAGGGAAAATCTGATTGGTTGTTGTAGACTCCGCCCACTTTTTAATGTCCCCAAAATGTGACAGAAATTTTCAGGTTGACCCCATGACTAAGTGACCCAAGTTTGGTGAGTTTCACTCTGAAGCTGTATGAGCGACAAACGTTTGCATTTTTCCAAAAAAACTCTATGGGAGAAAAAAAGAGGTTTTCGGGGGCCCGCCCCAGGCGCCCGGAGGGTGGGATCGGTTAACAAAGCACAAGCAAGATACTCGGGTATGTTCCGACCAAGAGTGCAAAGTTCGGTATTTATACTCCTAAATCTGTGGGAGGAGTAGCAATTTGAACGTCTCATTGTAGTCAATGGGGAGAATTTGATTGGTTCTGTGTGGCCCCGCCCACATTTTAGGGTCTCCGAAATGTTATAATAAATTGCGCGTTGACCCCATGACTAAGTGACCCAAGTTTGGTGACTTTAGTTTCAAATCTGTGCGACTGGGAGCGATTTGAAAATTTTCCCTGTCAAAGTCAATGGGAAAAACTTGGATTTTGGGGGCCCGCCCCAGGGGCCCGGAGGGTGGGATCGGTTAACAAAGCACAAGCAAGGTACTAGGGTGGGTGCCGACCAAGTCTGCAAAGTTTGGAATTTGTACTCCTAAAAATGCGGGAGGAGTAGCAATTTGAACATCTTATTACAGTCAATGGGGAGATTTTGATTGGTTCTGTGTGGCCCCGCCCACTTTTTGGGGTCCCCGAAATGTGCCAAAAATTTTCGGGTTGACCCCATGACTAAGTGACCCAAGTTTGGTGACTTTAGCGTCAAAGCCTGGCGAGTGGGAGCAATTTGAAAATGTACCCTGTCAAAGTCTATGGGAAAAAAGGGGGCTTCCGGGGCCCGTCACGGGGGCCCCGGGGGTGGGATCGCTTATAAAAGCACAAGCAACTCGAGTCGCTATAGGTCGAAGAAGTGTAGAAAGTTTGGGGTATGTAGCCCCAAAACTGTAGGAGGAGTAGCGGATAGAAAACGCGGCTAAGAATAATAATAATAAAAATAATAAGCTGAAACGCTTTTTGACTATCGAATAACAATATGTTGGCTTTTGCAAGCCAACATAATAAGAAGAAGAATAAGCTGAAACGCTTTTTGACTATCGAATAACAGTATGTTGGCTTTTACAAGCCAACATAATAAGAAGAAGAATAAGCTGAAACGCTTTTTGACTATCGAATAACAGTATGTTGGCTTTTTCAAGCCAACATAACTAGAAGGTGTCGTTTCTGAAGAAACCACAGGATGTTGGCTTGAAATCTGATTGGCTGTTGGTGGCTCCACCCACTTATTTGAATTTGAATCCCAGTCCTCCAGTGACCAAATGTGCCAAGTTTGAAGACTGTGCCAATAAAAGTCTAAGAGCAGCGGCAGTTTTAAATTTTCCTATTAAAACAGCTGACTAAAATTTGATTGGCCGTTGTAGACTCCGCCCACTTTTTATAAATTTTGACCTTTGTCACACACTGACCCACCCTGCCGAGTTTGGGTGCTGTGGCTTAAAATACTGTGAGAATGACAGCTTTTTAAAGGTTTCTCATTGAAGTCAATAGGGAAAATCTGATTGGTTGTTGTAGACTCCGCCCACTTTTTAATGTCCCCAAAATGTGACATAAATTTTCAGGTTGACCCCATGACTAAGTGACCCAAGTTTGGTGAGTTTCACTCCGAAGCTGTATGAGTGACAAACGTTTGCATTTTTCCAATAAAACTCTATGGGGAATAAAGAGGTTTTCAGGGGCCCGCCCCAGGGTGGAATCGGTTAACAAAGCACAAGCAAGATACTCGGGTATGTGCCGACCAAGAGTGCAAAGTTCGGTATTTATACTCCTAAATCTGTGGGAGGAGTAGCAATTTGAAAGTCTCATTATAGTCAATGGGGAGAATTTGATTGGTTCTGTGTGGCCCCGCCCACATTTTAGGGTCTTCGAAATGTTCTAACAAATTGCGCGTTGACCCCATGACTAAGTGACCCAAGTTTGGTGACTTTAGTTTAAAATCTGTGCGACTGGGAGCGATTTGAAAATTTTCCCTGTCAAAGTCAATGGGAAAAACTTGGATTTTGGGGGCCCGTCCCAGGGGCCCGGAGGGTGGGATCGGTTAACAAAGCACAAGCAAGGTACTAGGGTGGGTGCCGACCAAGTCTGCAAAGTTTGGAATTTGTTCTCCTAAAAATGCGGGAGGAGTAGCAATTTGAACGTCTCATTACAGTCAATGGGGAGATTTTGATTGGCTCTGTGTGGCCCCGCCCACTTTTTGGGGTCCCCAAAATGTGGCAAAAATTTTTGGGTTGACCCCATGACTAAGTGACCCAAGTTTGGTGACTTTTTTATTTATTTATTTTTTTATTTTTTTATTTTTTTTAAATATCTTTATTACTTTTCTTACATATAACAAGAAAAAATTATGAAATAGATATCTGATCACAGAAAATAGGCACGTATGGCAGGTACATTTAAGCAATATATCACTTCAGTACTTAAACGACACACCTACAAAGGTATCTATATCCAGAGTATCGATTCTCTATCACACATATCAAAACGCATAAAACCCATCCCCCCCCGAGGCTCCCGGAGAGGCCCACCCTCACCCCCTCCCCGTCCCCCCACCCTACACACCTGGCCTGGTGCGGCTGCCGCGAGGGGGCTTTAGGGCGCCCATATCCCTCTCTTAGATTTTTCTCAAACCTTCATCGTATCAGATCCTGTTTGATGTGAACTGTCATACTGATATTTATAATTTAAAGAAAAAAAGCTTACCAGTTTATTGATTTGTATTAGGGCATAGCCACAGCACTTGGGTGATCATCAGTTCCAGTGCGGAGATTTCTCCGCGTCATTTCCCCTCTCTATGTGCCCATTTCTGTGGCATAGTTCATCCCGCGCCGTTTCATATCCTCAAAGTCTATTATTCTTGCCATTAAACCCTGCCATTCCTCCATTGTTGGTGATCTATCTTTCACCCATTGTCGCAGGATTATTACCTTAGCCAACAGGAATCCCTTCAACCAGTAAATCTGATCATTTTTGGTAGTTCTGTTTTTATACTCGGGGGGGGGGAAAAGTCCTAGCACGACTACTTGGATAGTTAAGGGGGGATTGTTCCCACTTTGTACCATCATCGCCTGAAATATGCTGCCCCAAAAACTCTTAATAGCTGGGCAATCCCACAGCATGTGCACAAATCCTGCGGCCACAAGAGAACATTTCGAGCAGCTAAATTCCTGGCCCTTCTTACTATACATTTTAGATAAAAGACTCGGGGTGACGTATAAACGGTGTATTATTTTAAAATGTGTCAACCGGTGTTGTCGTGAAAGAGAGGCCTTCTTAATGTTTTGATATATTTCCCGCCATTGTGAAGGGTTACATTCCCCTATATCTACATTCCATTTGTCAACACTTTTAAATTTAGTAACAGTGCTTAGTTCCTCAATAAATCTCCTATATATTGGTGAGATCTTAACTTTATTTCCTACTATATTATAACAAAATAGTAAAAACCGCTGAGTGCCTGTTGTCAGGGGTATTTTTTTGAGCGTGCATGCAAGTGCATGTTGTAATTGATAATATCTATAGTGTTGTAGTGCCGTGATTGGTGTCTGTTGAAACAGTTCCCCTACTAATTTAATTTTCCCCTTCGTGCATATGTGTGAAACTAGCGTGATACCTCTTCGAGTCCAATAATCATTTTCATTAAGTGTCAAGAATTCAGTTAGCACAGGGTTATCCCATAGTGGGGAGAAGTCCAGAACCTGAGGGGACTGAATAAGCACCTTGATTTTATTCCAGGTCTTCTGTAGCGCGGCCCCGATGGGGCAGGAACCATCCGCACGCTTGAGAAGCCCGGTTTCCAGTATACTGAATATATTATATATATGCGGTTGACGTTGCCCAAGAATATGGCTTTAGCGTCAAAGCCTGGCGAGTGGGAGCGATTTGAAAATGTACCCTGTCAAAGTCTATGGGAAAAAAGGGGGCTTCCGGGGCCCGCCACGGGGGCCCCGGCGGTGGGATCGCTTATAAAAGCACAAGCAACTCGGGTCGCTATAGGTCGAAGAAGTGTAGAAAGTTTGGGGTATGTAGCCCCAAAACTGTAGGAGGAGTAGCGTATAGAAAACGCGGCTAAGAATAATAATAATAACTAGAAGGTGTCGTTTCTGAAGAAACCACAGGATGTTGGCTTGAAATCTGATTGGCTGTTGGTGGCTCCACCCACTTTTTTGAATTTTAATCCCAGTCCTCCAGTGACCAACTGTGCCAAGTTTGAAGACTGTAACAATAAAAGTCTAAAAGCAGCGGCAGTTTTAAATTTTCCTATTAAAACAACTGACTAAAATTTGATTGGCCGTTGAAGACTCCGCCCACTTTTTATAAATTTTAACCTTTGTCACACACTGACCCACCCTGCCGAGTTTGGGTGCTGTGGCTTAAATACTGTGAGAATGACAGCTTTTTAAAGGTTTCTCATTGAAGTCAATAGGGAAAATCTGATTGGTTGTTGTAGACTCCGCCCACTTTTTAATGTCCCCAAAATGTGACAGAAATTTTCAGGTTGACCCCATGACTAAGTGACCCAAGTTTGGTGAGTTTCACTCCGAAGCTGTATGAGTGACAAACGTTTGCATTTTTCCAATAACACTCTATGGGAAAAAAAGAGGTTTTCGGGGGCCCGCCCCAGGGGCCCGGAGGGTGGGATCGGTTAACAAAGCACAAGCAAGATACTTGGGTATGTACCGACGAAGAGTGCAAAGTTCGGTATTTATACTCCTAAATCTGTGGGAGGAGTAGCAATTTGAAAGTCTCATTATAGTCAATGGGGAGAATTTGATTGGTTCTGTGTGGCCCCGCCCACATTTTAGGGTCTCCGAAATGTTCTAACAAATTGCGCGTTGACCCCATGACTAAGTGACCCAAGTTTGGTGACTTTAGTTTAAAATCTGTGCGACTGGGAGCGATTTGAAAATTTCCCCTATCAAAGTCAATGGGAAAAACTTGGATTTTGGGGGCCCGTCCCAGGGGCCCGGAGGGTGGGATCGGTTAACAAAGCACAAGCAAGGTACTAGGGTGGGTGCCAACCAAGTCTGCAAAGTTTGGAATTTGTACTCCTAAAAATGTGGGAGGAGTAGCAATTTGAACGTCTCATTACAGTCAATGGGGAGATTTTGATTGGTTCTGTGTGGCCCCGCCCACTTTTCGGGGTCCCCAAAATGTGCCCAAAATTTTCGGGTTGATCCCATGACTAAGTGACCCAAGTTTGGTGACTTTAGCGTCAAAGCCTGGCGAGTGGTAGCGATTTGAAAATGTACCGTGTCAAAGTCTATGGGAAAAAAGGGGGCTTCCGGGGCCCGCCACGGGGGCCCCGGGGGTGGGATCGCTTATAAAAGCACAAACAACTCGAGTCGCTGTAGGTCGAAGAAGTGTAGAAAGTTTGGGGTATGTAGCCCCAAAACTGTAGGAGGAGAAGCGTATAGAAAACGCGGCTAAGAATAATAATAATAAAAATAAGAAGAAGAAGAATAAGCTGAAACGCTTTTTGACTATCGAATAACAGTATGTTGGCTTTTACAAGCCAACATAATAATAAGAATAAGCTGAAACGCTTTTTGACTATCGAATAACAGTATGTTGGCTTTTACAAGCCAACATAATAATAATAATAACTAGAAGGTGTCGTTTCTGAAGAAACCACAGGATGTTGGCTTGAAATCTGATTGGCTGTTGGTGGCTCCACCCACTTTTTTGAATTTGAATCCCAGTCCTCCAGTGACCAACTGTGCCAAGTTTGAAGACTGTGCCAATAAAAGTCTAAGAGCAGCGGCAGTTTTAAATTTTCCTATTAAAACAACTGACTAAAATTTGATTGGCCGTTGTAGACTCCACCCACTTTTTATAAATTTTAACCTTTGTCACACACTGACCCACCCTGCCGAGTTTGGGTGCTGTGGCTTAAATACTGTGAGAATGACAGCTTTTTAAAGGTTTCTCATTGAAGTCAATAGGGAAAATCTGATTGGTTGTTGTAGACTCCGCCCACTTTTTAATGTCCCCAAAATGTGACAGAAATTTTCAGGTTGAACCCATGACTAAGTGACCCAAGTTTGGTGAGTTTCACTCCGAAGCTGTATGAGTGACAAACGTTTGCATTTTTCCAATAAAACTCTATGGGAAAAAAATAGGTTTTCGGGGGCCCGTCCCAGGGGCCCGGAGGGTGTGATCGGTTAACAAAGCACAAGCAAGATACTCGGGTATGTGCCGAGCAAGAGTGCAAAGTTCGGTATTTATACTCCTAAATCTGTGGGAGGAGTAGCAATTTTAACGTCTCATTATAGTCAATGGGGAGAATTTGATTGGTTCTGTGTGGCCCCGCCCACATTTTAGGGTCTCCGAAATGTTCTAACAAATTGCGCGTTGCCCCCATGACTAAGTGACCCAAGTTTGGTGACTTTAGTTTCAAATTTGTGCGACTAAGAGCGATTTGAAAATTTTCCCTGTCAAAGTCAATGGGAAAAACTTGGATTTTGGGGGCCCGTCCCAGGGGCCCGGAGAGTGGGATCGGTTAACAAAGCACAAGCAAGGTACTCGGGTGGGTGCCGACCAAGTCTGCAAAGTTTGGAATTTGTACTCCTAAAAATGTGGGAGGAGTAGCAATTTGAACGTCTCATTACAGTCAATGGGGAGATTTTGATTGGTTCTGTGTGGCCCCGCCCACTTTTTGGGGTCCCCAAAATGTGCCCAAAATTTTCGGGTTGACCTTATGACTAGGTGACCCAAATTTGGTGACTTTAGCGTCAAAGCCTGGCGAGTGGGAGCGATTTGAAAATGTACCCTGTCAAAGTCTATGGGAAAAAAGGGGGCTTCCGGGGCCCGCCACGGGGGCCCCGGGGGTGGGATCGCTTATAAAAGCACAAGCAACTCGAGTCGCTATAAGTCGAAGAAGTGTAGAAAGTTTTGGGTATGTAGCCCCAAAACTGTAGGAGAAGTAGCGTATAGAAAACGCGGCTAAGAATAATAATAAGAAGAAGAAGAATAAGCTGAAACGCTTTTTGACTATCGAATAACAGTATGTTGGCTTTTTCAAGCCAACATAATAATAATAATAATAATAATAAGCTGAACCACCAACGAATAACAGTATGTTGGCTTTTTCAAGCCAACATCATAATAATAATAATAAGCTGAACCACCAACGAATAACAGTATGTTGGCTTTTTCAAGCCAACATAATAATAATAAGCTGAACCACCAACGAATAACAGTATGTTGGCTTTTTCAAGCCAACATAATAATAAGCTGAACCACCAACGAATAACAGTATGTTGGCTTTTTCAAGCCAACATAATAATAATAAGCTGAACCACCAACGAATAACAGTATGTTGGCTTTTTCAAGCCAACATAATAATAATAATAATAATAATAATAATAATAATAAGCTGAACCACCAACGAATAACAGTATGTTGGCTTTTTCAAGCCAACATAATAATAATAAGCTGAACCACCAACGAATAACAGTATGTTGGCTTTTTTAAGCCAACATAACTAAAGCCAAGAGGTATTAGTATAATGAGAGATATACTGTGTATGTATAATTTTTCTAATGTGTTCAGCATAGTATGCTCCCATAGATGACAGGCTGTGTGGGTGGAGCAGCAGCAAAGTGAAAGTAAAAATCTCAGCATGCATCACAGCAAGCATCTTCAGAGGAGTGGTCACATGACATCCCTGGCCAACTGTGATACCATAGTAACAACAGCACCTCAGGTGTCATTTCATCACAGACAAGTCCGCATAATGATGAGAATCTCCCATTACCAGCAATGAATAAAGATTATTACCGTTCACACAAAATAAAGTGATCAGTACAGTACAAACATGTAAGTCTATCTATGAATTATCTATCTATCTGCCTATCTATTTATCATCTATCTCTTATATATCTATACATCTCCTATTTCATATATATAGCTATGGTTCAACTGTCTGTCTATTTATCTATCTTATATCTACAGTGGCGGAAATAATTATTTGACCCCTCACTGATTTTGTAAGTTTGTCCAATGACAAAGAAATGAAAAGTCTCAGAACAGTATCATTTCAATGGTAGGTTTATTGTAACAGTGGCAGATAGCACATCAAAAGGAAAATCGAAAAAATAACTTTAAATAAAAGATAGCAACTGATTTGCATTTCATTGAGTGAAATAAGTATTTGAACCCCTACCAACCATTAAGAGTTCTGGCTCCCACAGAGTGGTTAGACACTTCTACTCAATTAGTCACCCTCATTAAGGACACCTGTCTTAACTAGTCACCTGTATAAAAGACACCTGTCCACAGAATCAATCAATCAAGCAGACTCCAAACTCTCCAACATGGGAAAGACCAAAGAGCTGTCCAAGGATGTCAGAGACAAAATTGTAGACCTGCACAAGGCTGGAATGGGCTACAAAACCATTAGCAAGAAGCTGGGAGAGAAGGTGACAACTGTTGGTGCGATTGTTCGAAAATGGAAGGAGCACAAAATGACCATCAATCGACCTCGCTCTGGGGCTCCACGCAAGATCTCACCTCGTGGGGTGTCAATGGTTCTGAGAAAGGTGAAAAAGCATCCTAGAACTACACGGGAGGAGTTAGTTAATGACCTCAAATTAGCAGGGACCACAGTCACCAAGAAAACCATTGGAAACACATTACACCGCAATGGATTAAAATCCTGCAGGGCTCGCAAGGTCCCCCTGCTCAGGAAGGCACATGTGCAGGCCCGTCTGAAGTTTGCCAATGAACACCTGAATGATTCAGAGAGTGACTGGGAGAAGGTGCTGTGGTCTGATGAGACCAAAATAGAGCTCTTTGCCATTAACTCAACTCGCTGTGTTTGGAGGAAGAAAAATGCTGCCTATGACCCCCAAAACACCGTCCCCACTGTCAAGCATGGGGGTGGAAACATTTTGCTTTGGGGGTGTTTTTCTGCTAAGGGCACAGGACAACTTATTCGCATAAACGGGAAAATGGACGGAGCCATGTATCGTGAAATCCTGAGCGACAACCTCCTTCCCTCTGCCAGGAAACTGAAAATGGGTCGTGGATGGGTGTTCCAGCACGACAATGACCCAAAACATACAGCAAAGGCAACAAAGGAGTGGCTCAAGAAGAAGCACATTAAGGTCATGGAGTGGCCTAGTCAGTCTCCGGACCTTAATCCAATCGAAAACCTATGGAGGGAGCTCAAGCTCAGAGTTGCACAGAGACAGCCTCGAAACCTTAGGGATTTAGAGATGATCTGCAAAGAGGAGTGGACCAACATTCCTCCTAAAATGTGCGCAAACTTGGTCATCAATTACAAGAAACGTTTGACCTCTGTGCTTGCAAACAAGGGTTTTTCCACCAAGTATTAAGTCTTTTTTTGTTAGAGGGTTCAAATACTTATTTCACTCAATGAAATGCAAATCAGTTGCTATCTTTTATTTAAAGTTATTTTTTCGATTTTCCTTTTGATGTGCTATCTGCCACTGTTACAATAAACCTACCATTGAAATGATACTGTTCTGAGACTTTTCATTTCTTTGTCATTGGACAAACTTACAAAATCAGTGAGGGGTCAAATAATTATTTCCGCCACTGTATCTATCTAAAATCTATCATCAATCTATCCATCTTGTATCTATCTATCTATCTATCATATCTAATATCTATCCCATATCTATCTTCTATCTATCTAATATCTATCTATCTCATATCTATCTTCTATCTATCTAATATCTATGTATCTATCTATGACCTATCTATCTATATTCTTCTATCTACAGTCGTGGCCAAAAGTTTTGAGAATGACACAAATATTAGTTTTCACAAAGTTTGCTGCTAAACTGCTTTTAGATCTTTGTTTCAGTTGTTTCTGTGATGTAGTGAAATATAATTACACGCACTTCATACGTTTCAAAGGCTTTTATCGACAATTACATGACATTTATGCAAAGAGTCAGTATTTGCAGTGTTGGCCCTTCTTTTTCAGGACCTCTGCAATTCGACTGGGCATCCTCTCAATCAACTTCTGGGCCAATTCCTGACTGATAGCAACCCATTCTTTCATAATCACTTCTTCGAGTTTGGCAGAATTAGTGGGTTTTTGTTTGTTCACCCGCCTCTTGAGGATTGACCACAAGTTCTCAATGGGATTAAGATCTGGGGAGTTTCCAGGCCATGGACCAAAAATGTCAATGTTTTGGTCCCCGAGCCACTTAGTTATCACTTTTGCCTTATGGCACGGTGCTCCATCGTGCTGGAAAATGCATTGTTCTTCACCAAACTGTTGTTGGATTGTTGGAAGAAGTTGCTGTTGGAGGGTGTTTTGGTACCATTCTTTATTCATGGCTGTGATTTTGGGCAAAATTGTGAGTGAGCCCACTCCCTTGGATGAGAAGCAACCCATACATGAATGGTCTCAGGATGCTTTACTGTTGGCATGACACAGGACTGATGGTAGACCTCACCTTTTCTTCTCTGGACAATCCTTTTTCCAGATGCCCCAATCGGAAAGAGGCTTCATCGGAGAATATGACTTTGCCCCAGTACTCAGCAGTCTATTCACCAAACTTTCTGCAGAAGATCAATCTGTCCCTGATGTGTTTTTTTGGAGAGAAGTGGCTTTTTTGCTGCCCTTCTTGACACCAGGCCATCTTCCAAAAGTCTTCGCCTCACTGTGCGTGCAGATGCGCTTACATCTGCCTGCTGCCATTCCTGAGCAAGCTCTGCACTGGTGGCACTCCGATCCCGCAGCTGAATCCTCTTTAGGAGACAATCCTGGCGCTTGCTGGACTTTCTTGGACGCCTTAAAGCCTTCTTAACAAGAATTGAACCTCTTTCCTTGAAGTTCTTGATGATCTTATAAATTGTTGATTGAGGTGCAATCTTAGTAGCCACAATATCCTTGCCTATGAAGCCATTTTTATGCAACTCAATGATGGCTGCACGCGTTTCTTTGCAGGTCACCATGGTTAACAATGGAAGAACAATGATTTCAAACATCACCCTCCTTTTAACATGTCAAGTCTGACACGTCTCACCCTCATTTTAACCCAATCAGCCTGACATAATGATCTCCAGCCTTGTGCTCATCAACATTCTCACCTGATCTCAGCAGGTCCTTTAATGACAGCAATGAAATGCAGTGGAAAGTTTTTTTTGGGATTAAGTTAATTTTCATGGCAAAGGACTATGCAATTCATCTGATCACTCTTCATAACATTCTGGAGTATATGCAAATTGCTATTATAAAAACTTAAGCAGCAACTTTTCCAATTTCCAATATTTATGTAATTCTCAAAACTTTTGGCCACGACTGTATATCTCATATGTATCTAATATCTATCTATCCATCCCATATCTTTCTATCTAATATATATCTCCTATTATCTATCTATCTCCTATCTACCGTATTTCTCGCCCTACAAGACACACCTAGGTTTTAGAGGTGGACAATAAGATATTTTTTTTTCATGACACCTCAGATCAGACCCACAAACAGACCTCAGCTCAGACCCCAATGTGAATGACCCCCACTCTGAACTCCGATAAGAGCCCCATGCCTCTCATCAGCCCCCATTTGCCTCATATCAGCCCCCATTTGCCTCCTATCAGCCCCCATTTGCCTCCTATCAGCCCCCATATGCCTCATATCAGACCCCATATACCTCATATTAGCCCCCAGCACCCTCTCTTCAGCCCCCGAAGTGTCCATCAGCCTCATATGAAATAAAATAAATAATAATAATCAGTGAATGCTGTACAATGTGTACATCGGAGCCTATTTTGAAAACTATTATTTTGGAGAGGGATTTTATCTTGTCAGATGATCTGAATTAGATCTCCTATCACAATTATTAGAAGGGTTGGGGAGAGGGGCCACACTTGTCATGTTCTGTTTTTGATTTTGTGGTGGGTTGATGAAATAGAAAGAATGTTGCATCTATGAAGGGTTGTGGCATGGCAATTTTTTTAAGGGTAGCTAATATAAAGAGCCAACTGACCCTATTAAATGCCTTCTTGGCGTTCATGCCAAGAATGGCTAATTAGATTTTTGTCGAACCTAGCATGTTCAATCTATCTAGTAACCCTTGAGATGTTGTCCTTTTCCTACCTACCCATCACCAACCTGTTTGCTCTGCGCTAATACTGTAAGCTAGGGAGTACTTAGCCTATATGCTAACACCTTGCCACACTATTTGAGGTCCAAGTTGAGTAAAGATATAGCTCTAACACTACCACATAGTTTCAGGCTATTCCTGTTTTGGCAAACTAGCTAGTATTATGTGCCTCTAAGGCTTGCAGTGGAAGGTATTCCACCAAAAAGCAGAGCTTTACATAGGGAAGTGAGGTGAGAAGAGTTGAGCGAACACCTAGATGTTGGGGTTCGGGGAGTTCGGCCGAATTTTAAAAAAAAGTTCGGGTTCGGGACCCAAACTTGTTCCGAACTTGGACCCGAACCCCATTGAAGTCAATGGGGACCTGAACTTCACTTTATTATTTTCCGTTATAACATGGTTATACCGAAAATAATAGTATTAGCTTTTTCAGATCTGAGTTTTCACGATCGTGAAAACTCAGATCCGACAGTATATTCTAAAACAGAGGCGTTCCCATGGTGATGGGGACGCTTCAAGTTAGAATATACTAAGAACTGTGTACATAACTGCCCCCTGCTGCCTGGCAGCACCCGATCTCTTACAGGGGGCTGTGATCCGCACAATTAACCCCTCAGAGTCTTCTTAGAAAAACTGGGCATTGCTAAGGAGAAGATGTCTGTGTGTAACATACAGAGATGGCTTCCAGCCTGTCTCTAGTCAGTACCCCCTTCCAACCTATAATCGACCTGTCTCTATTGTGTCCCCGTCTAATTGACTTGCTGCAAGCACTAACTAGTTTAGCTCTCTTCCATGCACTTCTCTCTTAGTAAGCTCAGTGAATAGAGTAGAGATCAGGGCTTCCACCATTTTATGATGTGTACACCACATTTCAACACAATGACAGAGGAGAGGTACTGGGGCCATGGCGGTGAAGGAGTACACACGGACGTACAGAGGCAGAGACTACAGACTAGGGCTGCACGATATGGGAATTTTGTGCGATTGCGATTAGGGGCCTAAAAATTGCGATAACGATATGCGATGCGATATTTTAAGGGAATTGTGCTAGAGGTCTATTTGCTTGGATTTTCCCATATGAGCCGTTGACGCGGCTGGGTATGACATAGTTATGTGGGGGATCTGTGGATGGCGCTGTTATGTGGGGGATCTGTGGGTGGCGCTGTTATGTGGGGTATCTGTGGATGGCGCTGTTATGTGGGGGATCTGTGGATGGCGCTGTTATGTGGGGGATCTGTGGATGGCGCTGTTATGTGGGGGATCTGTGGATGACGCTGTTATGTGGGGGATCTGTGGATGACGCTGTTATCTGGGGGATCTGTGGATGACACTGTTATGTGAGGGATCTGTGGATGACGCTGTTATGTGGGGGATCTGTGGATGACGCTGTTATGTGGGGGATCTGTGGATGACGCTGTTATGTGGGGGATCTGTGGATGACGCTGTTATGTGGGGGATCTGTGGATGACGCTGTTATGTGGGGGATCTGTGGATGACGCTGTTATGTGGGGGATCTGTGGATGACGCTGTTATGTGGGGGATCTGTGGATGACACTGTTATGTGGGGGATCTGTGGATGACGCTGTTATGTGGGGGATCTGTGGAGGACACTGTTATGGGGGATCTGCGGAGGACACTGTTATGGGGGATCTGCGGAGGACACTTATGGGGGACCTGTGGATGGCACTGTTATAGGGGATGTGTGCTATGACACATGGGGCCACAAGGGGGGCCAGCATAAGACACACATATAGCATCTTTTGCTGGTCCCCCTCATGGCCCTATGTGTCCTAAACTGCGCACATAACTCTCCTATTCATAAAATGGCCAGCCTCTGTACCTTTACTATGAACGCACTGCAGAGAGCGGCAGCGAGCGAGCCGGCGCATGACTGACGTCACTGTCACGCTCCTCCCACTTAATTCAGGAAGCAGGAGCGTGACTAAGTGACGTCAGTCACGCGCCGGACGGCCGCCTCGCTCGCTCCCGCTCGCTGCAGTGCATTCATCGTGAAAGTAAGTACAGAGGCTGGCCATTTTATCAATAGGACAGAGGACATTTTATCAATAGGGGCCCCTTCATATATAATCGCTGCATTTTCGGGTCGGCCGAATCGCCATATCGCATTTGCCGATTATCGCGATTCGATTATTTTTGCGATATATCGTGCAGCCCTACTACACACATGAAGACCGAGGGTGAAGGAGACCCAGAGGAGACTTACAAAAATGTGAAGTGCGAGGCGCGAAAACAAGGCAGCACCGGCAGTCACAGCAGACACGGCAGACTGGGCATGCACTGCGAGGATGAGGAAAAGCAACGCATGCGCATTTACTTTGCAGGCATGGACGAAGCTCCACTGAGGAAGGGGTCATTGTCTCAAATCCCCGAAACGCGTCTGGTGCTAATCCCCCCACTAAGGAAAGCAAGGATACTGCGACATTCAGGAGGTCTGGAATTTATGATAAAGAATTGCCAAAGAAAGCACTACTATATGGAAGAGACAAAACCATGTGCAGCAAACAATTCAACTGGCAGGAAAATTCGAATTTGAACATACAGCCCTTGAGACCGGAATTCTAAAGAAAAAACACACCGAGTCGAGGGCTTATTCGTCCAGTGAAAACACCTTCTGGTAAGACAACGCATATCCGATATAAGCGATCGCTTCTTAATCAAATACAGCGGGACGCCGCTGTGCTAGCAAGCAGCTGTAACATTGTCTGTTTAAACTATTGAAAGCCACAATTACTTGGAGCTCTGGCCACTACCAAGACTGTCCGCAAATCGAATATATTATTCGGTAGTCAGCGACTTTTTACATGATGAAAATCTCGTATTGACTATTCATTTGCTTATGTGTATAAGAGACTGGTCACAAGCTTATTATCACCAAGATATAAACGACTATTCATTTATCCACTCATACAGCATATGTGGAAAACGTATCCATTTACCATCAGTGGAAAATAATATTCTTGAGATTATTTATCCGAATATTTATACAGCATATGTGGAAAAAGCATCTATTCACCATCAGTGGAAAATAATATTCTTAAGATTATTTATTTGAATTTTTTTTTATTCTTATATATTCGAATTTATTATCTTATATTTATTGGGATCTATATATTCTTTTATCTTATATTTTATTATTTTAGGTTTTATCCATTGCTGAACGTGTACTACTGACATTTATCCTCCGCTATTTTAAATATTATTGAATTATATTGCATATTGTCAATTTATTGTATTTCACGTATATTAAAGATCCCTTTACTTTTAGAGAGTGCCCCACTTCTATTTCTTTATTACACTTACCATTATCAGACTGGGTGTTGTCTGTTAGTGGGAGCACCTCTGTTGGATCTCCACCTCATTCGAGTGCGACATTACTCTGTATTTATATATTAGGAAAAGTACTTTTTCCCTGCCTCCCACAGTAGTAGAAAATACATGCAGAGTGGCCAACCCCTTTAACTATAACCTGTAATATTATACCCCAGAAAAACATCCAGGCCCCTCTTGAACACTTTAGTGAGTTAACGATCACAACTTCCTCAGGCAGAGATTTCCATCTCTTACTGTTTTTATAATAATGAACCCTCTTCTATGTTTGTGTACAAACCTTCTTTCCTCTTGATGTAGATGATGTCCCCTCGTCACAGTCCTGTAATTGTACACAATACTCAATGTGCGGTCTGACTAGTGATTTGTAAACTGGCAGGACTATGTTCACATCACATGCATCTATGCCCTTTTGATACACACCCTAATCTTATTGGACTTAGCAGCAGCTGCCTGACACTGGTTTCTAAAGTTTCTACAGTTAAGTCCTTTTTCATGTCAGTGTTATCCAGTGTTTTACCATTTAGTATGCATGGGTGACTTGCATTAGTCCTTCCCATGTGAATAACCTTACATTTGTCAGTGTTAAACCTCATCTGCCCCAGGCCTCCAATCTATCCAGATCAATCTGTAGCAGTATATTGTCCTCTTCTGTGTTAATTACTTTACAAAGTTTAGTGTCATCTACACAAAATGATATTTTACAGTGCAAGCCTTCTACAAGATCATTAATAGTGTTGAGCGAATCGAGCTTCGGATGCAAGATCTGAAGTTGATTTGCTCAAAACTTCCTTTAAATGCTGTACGGAGATTCATCTCCATACAGCATTCAAATGTATGGGCTCTGGTGAGGGAAATTCTCACGGGACATCAGTGAATAACTTCGGACTTCGACTTTAGAACTTTAAAACCATTTTGAAACTTGTATCCTAGGTTGGCTTTGGTACCGAGGTACCAGCCGGTACTAAAGCCAACTTCAGATTCATGTTTTAAAATGGTTTTCAAGATTAAAAATCAAATGCCGAAGTTATTCACTGAAGTCTCACAAGACTTCGGTGATAACGAATTTCACCTCGCCGGAGGCCATACATTCTTGGATCCGAAGCTTGATTCACTTAACACTAATCATTGATTAAAATATCAAAGAGAATATGGCCCAATACTGACCCCTGTGGTACTCCGCTAGTGACTGTGACCCAATCTATGTGCTATTAATAACCCCACTCTGTTTTCTACCACTGAGCCAGTTACTTACCCAGATACACATATTTTCCCCCAGTCCAAGAATTTAACGTTTTATGTGGCTCAGTTGTCACGAGGGTGTCGAGGACCACGCCTGACTCCGTTATACCCGGGGTCAGGAAGTCGCAGCGGTTGGCTGCACGCTCTATTTAAGATAGGGCTGTTTTCCTTATGGTAGCTTTCTGGGTTTGCTTAGCAAACCCTTTTGGCTCACTCAGGGATCCGTAGCTCCTTCTCCTCAGCTGTTCCTTGTCCAGCACTCCCAGACCTCCTTATATTTCTCTCTCACACTTCTCTGGTTGCCAGAGATAGAGCTTCCTGCCTGGACATCTATTCTGACCTTCTGGAGCTGTGTTGCTGCGTTCGCTGGTAGTTGGTCCAGTACGCTACCCTCCAGATCCCTGTTGGACCTTTTTGGTTTATTGTGGTCGCCCACCTGGGTGTATGTGTTTGTATGTTTTGTCTGTCCTCTCCCTGGTGTTTCCCTCTTAGTGATAGTGGTGTGGACTAGCGATCCCACCGGCCTGTTCACTATCCAGGGCTCATATTAGGGAAAGCCAGGGTTTAGGCAAGTGATCGCCGCACGGGTGAGGAACCCGTCTAGGGACGTCAGGGCAGTCAGGTGCCAGCCGCAAGGTGAGTTAGGGGTCACCACCTTTCCCTCTCCCTTGGGCAGGGCTTTCCCTGTTTTCCTCCCTGTGCGTGACGTCGGTCCTTACATCAGTATTCGAATGCTTTGAGGAAGTTAAGATATATGACATCCATTGACTCACCCCGTTCAAGTCTAGAACTTACCTCCTCATAAAACCTGATTAAGTTAGTTTGACAGGACTGATCTCTCATGAAGCCATGTTGATATGACATTATACAGTCGTGGCCAAAAGTTTTGAGAATGACACAAATATTAGTTTTCACAAAGTTTGCTGCTAAACTGTTTTTAGATCTTTGTTTCAGTTGTTTCTGTGATGTAGTGAAATATAATTACACACACTTCATACGTTTCAAAGGCTTTTATCGACAATTACATGACATTTATGCAAAGAGTCAGTATTTGCAGTGTTGGCCCTTCTTTTTCAGGACCTCTGCAATTCGACTGGGCATGCTCTCAATCAACTTCTGGGCCAATTCCTGACTGATAGCAACCCATTCTTTCATAATCACTTCTTGGAGTTTGTCAGAATTAGTGGGTTTTTGTTTGTCCACCCGCCTCTTGAGGATTGACCACAAGTTCTCAATGGGATTAAGATCTGGGGAGTTTCCAGGCCATGGACCCAAAATGTCAACGTTTTGGTCCCCGAGCCACTTAGTTATCACTTTTGCCTTATGGCACGGTGCTCCATCGTGCTGGAAAATGCATTGTTCTTCACCAAACTGTTGTTGGATTGTTGGAAGAAGTTGCCGTTGGAGGGTGTTTTGGTACCATTCTTTATTCATGGCTGTGTTCTTGGGAAAAATTGTGAGTGAACCCACTCCCTTGGATGAGAAGCAACCCCGCACATGAATGGTCTCAGGATGCTTTACTGTTGGCATGACACAGGACTGATGGTAGCGCTCACCTTTTCTTCTCCGGACAAGCCTTTTTCCAGATGCCCCAAACAATCGGAAAGAGGCTTCATCGGAGAATATGACTTTGCCCAAGTCCTCAGCAGTCCATTCACCATACTTTCTGCAGAAGATCAATCTGTCCCTGATGTTTTTTTTGGAGAGAAGTGGCTTCTTTGCTGCCCTTCTTGACACCAGGCCATTTTCCAAAAGTCTTCGACTCACTGTGCATGCAGATGCGCTCACACCTGCCTGCTGCCATTCCTGAGCAAGCTCTGCACTGGTGGCACTCCGATCCCGCAGCTGAATCCTCTTTAGGAGACGATCCTGGTGCTTGCTGGACTTTCTTGGACACCCTGAAGCCTTCTTAACAAGAATTGAACCTCTTTCCTTGAAGTTCTTGATGATCCTATAAATTGTTGATTGAGGTGCAATCTTAGTAGCCACAATATCCTAGCCTGTGAAGCCATTTTTATGCAACGCAATGATGGCTGCACGCGTTTCTTTGCAGGTCACCATGATTAACAATGGAAGATGTAATGACCGGCGTCACGCAAAGGGAGGGAAATGGGAAGGCCCTGTCCAAGGGAGAGGGAAAGATGGTGACCCCTGACTCACCTTGCGGCTGGCACCTGACTGCCCTGACGTCCCTAGACGGGTTCCTCACCCGTACGCCGATCACATGCCTAAACCCTGGCTTTCCCTAAGATGAGCCCTATGTAGTGAACGGGGCGGTGGGATCACTAGTCCGCACCACTGACACTAAGAGGAAAACACCAAGGAGAGGACAGACAATACAGACAAACATATAATCCCAGGTGGGCGACAACAGCAGACCACCAAGGCCCAACAGGGATCCGGAGGGTAACGTTCTGGAACAACAACCAGGGAACACAGCTACACAGCTCCAGTGGGTCAGTATAGAAGTCCAGGCAGGAAGCTCTATATCTGGCAACCAGAGAAGTGAGAGATGGGAATATAAGGAGGTTGGGATCCCTGAGTGAGCCAAAAAGGATTGCAAGGCAAACCCAGAAAGCTACCATTAATAAACAGCACTGTCTTTAGACATAGAGCGCGCAGCCACCCGCTGCGACTTCCTGACCCCGGATATAACGGAGTCAGGCGTGGCTCTTGACACCCTCGTGACAGAAGAACAATGATTTCAAGCATCACCCTCCTTTTAACATGTCAAGTCTGCCATTTTAACCCAATCAGCCTGACATAATGATCTCCAGCCTTGTGCTCGTCAACATTCTCACCTGAGTTAACAAGACGATTACTGAAATGATCTCAGCAGGTCCTTTAATGACAGCAATGAAATGCAGTGGAAAGTTTTTTTTGGGATTAAGTTAATTTTCATGGCAAAGAAGGACTATGCAATTAATCTGATCACTATTCATAACATTCTGGAGTATATGCAAATTGCTATTATAAAAACTTAAGCAGCAACTTTTCCAATTTCCAATATTTATGTAATTCTCAAAACTTTTGGCCACGACTGTACACTTATTTTCATTACATACTCCAGAATAGCATCTCTTATAAAAACCTTCAAACAGTTTACCCAAAAAAGATGTTAGACTTACCGGCCTACAATTGTGCACCACATTTCCTAAGCGCCATTCCTGTGGAACACTTCCTGTCATTATGGAGTCCTTATATATTAGAAATAAGGGTCTGGCTATGACATTACTTAATTCTGTGGGCATACAGGGATATATACCATCTGGATCCGGTGATTTATCTATTTTAATCTTTTTAGGACTCTGCTGTACCTCTTCCTGGGTCAGACAGGCCACTTTTAATGGGGAGTTTACTTTGAGGCCTCTTTCACACTACTGTATGGCTATTTCAGTGTTTTGCGGTCCGTTTTTCACGGATCCGTTGTTCCGTTTTTTGTGTTTCCGTTTCCGTTCCGTTTTTCCCGTATGGCATATACAGTATACAGTAATTACATAGAAAAAATTGGGCTGGGCATAACATTTTCAATAGATGGTTCCGCAAAAACGGAACGGTTACAGAAGACATACGGATGCATTTCCGTATGTGTTCCGTTTTTTTTGCGGACCCATTGACTTGAATGGAGCCATGGAACGTGATTTGCGGGCAATAATAGGACATGTTCTATCTTTCAACGGAACGGAAAAACTGAAATACGGAAACAGAATGCATACAGTTAATTCCGTTTTTTTGCGGAACCATTCAAATTAATGGTTCCGTATACAGAACGCAAAAAACGGCCCGCAAAACGGAAAAAAAAAAAAACAGTAGTGTGAAAGAGGCCTGACACTGTGCATTTCATTTAGCAGTTCATTTTCCTCAGTAAATATAGTGGAGAAATAATATTTATTACATTTGCATTCTCCTCATTACTCTCTACAACTCCCTAATAACTTTGTAAAGCGCCAACACTTTTAGGTTTAAACTATATACCATTTATATAATTCAAGAACATTTTAAGGTTAGTTTTAGGCCCCTTGCAGACAAGCGTGTCCGGATTCGATCATTTTGTCATTTTGGAAACTACAGTGCATTGACCCCACTGGCATTTTATAGAATTTAGAAAAACTTGGCTGTAAAAATGAAAAATTACATATTTACAATATAATGTTGCTTTTGCCCCAAATTTTTATTTTCACAAAGGGTAACAGGAGAAAAAGCACCACACAATTTGCGACCCATTTTCTCCTCAATACGACAACACCCCATATTTGGTCATAAACTGTTCAGAAAGGGCTCAGAAAGGAGCTAGCTTAGAAGGTAACCGGTCTGGGTTTTGGCAGCACCTGGCTGTCCTTAAATAGGCAGCTGGGCTCAGAAGCCATGTCTCTGTGTTGGGATCTGGGAACCTTGTGTCTGGATGAAGGCTTGCTACCTGTTTGGCGTGAAAACAGGTTGGTGCTGCTATGAGCAAGGACTCTTTGAGGCAGAATTGCCGCATGGTGTGAATTACCACCAACACCGCAAGGTGACTTTTTATTTGAATATGACTGCTTGTTTTGTCACTTGCCTAAAGTGTGAATAAAACACTCAACTGTTTGAGCCAAAGAACTTGTTGTTGCCTCTATACTGCGTCCGCTTATCCTGTCTACCAGAGCGAGTCCCCACACTTTGTCCAAGCAATTCTGAGATTTGTTTTCTTGTGACACATCATACTTCATGTTAGCGATACATTTGGGTCAATATGTTTTACTTTTATTTATAAAAAAAATTGCTATATTTACAGAAAATTTGAAAGGAATCGCAATTTTGTTAAATTAGAATTTCTCTGCTTTTTAGGCAGATAGTGATAACTCATATGTCTACTTGATGTTGAATTTAAAAATTTTTCACAAAGTTTCTTAAACTCGCATTAAGGACCAATTCAGTTCTGAAGTCACTTTGTGAGGCTTACATAATAGAACCAACCGATAAATGACCCCAGTTTAGAAACGGCACCCCTCAAACTATTCAAAACTGATTTTACAAACTCTATTAACCCTTTAGGTGTTCCACAAGAATTAAAGCATATTTTCAATTTTAATTCCTTTTTCCCATAACACATCAAGAGCTAACAGCCAAACAAACCTCATTATTTATTACCCCTGATACTGCAGTTTACAGAAACACCCCATATGTGGTAGTAAAGTGCTGTATGGGCGCAAGACAACCAGAGGTACCTCTACAGTGGAAACCCACAAAGAGTGACCCCATTATGGAACTACACCCGTTGACAGGGCCAGGCAGTGGCAAAGCAGTGAGTGCTGACCACAGAAATGAGAAAGGCTGTGTTTGGTGCAATGAGGGCATTACTGTTGCTCTTGTGGCCAGCCCTGGCTTCCTGGCTGCTTTCATTGACAGGGCCAGGCAGTGGCAAAGCAGTGAGTGAGGACCACAGAAATGAGAAAGGCTGTGGAGTTAGTAAGCCAAAACTCTGACAATGACTGCATTTTATCACACTCCAACTCCTACTCTGACTCCTTCATAAATGAGCAATCATTTAGTAATACTTTTCCTGATGAAAGAAAAAGGGAGAGAAAAAAAGTGTGTATGTGTGTTGTAAACTCTTGCTATAACTAATAACTTATATATTTTTTAAATGTTTTATTTATATTTTACTTTTCATTTTGTTAATGGAAAAAGTGAAATATCCCCTTCCTGCCCTGACTGCAGACTCACAGTTAATTTTACAGCCAGAAGGATGCGCTCTTTCATCAAGAAGAGTGTGACCCTGCCAGCTTTTTCACTTTACATTTAGATGGATCATAGAGGTTCATAGAGATCAGTAGCACCAGGGTGTGTCGGCAGATCATAATGTAACCCAATCCTTTTATACATCAGGTCACAGATAAGAGCTTACCGCAGCAAGTATATAGTTGTGTGGCAGGAAGGATCGGTTATTATGAGGAAAAGGGGGTGATTTGAATTCTGTTAAACTTTTTTTTTCTTTACTTTTTTAAGTCCCCATTGCAGCCTATGGGGGTTTTGTTACTTTCCTATAAAGCCCTGCCACAGGCAAGGCTCCATAGGACCATAGTTGTGTCAGGCCTTGGAGCTTGCAGAAGGCCCATGGCTGCCACAGCCGTTCAGCCCCCTGGAGCACCGCGCCCCTCGGGAAAGCCCCCTCAGATGCCATGGTCAGAAGTGACCACAGCATCTGAGGGGTTAAATATCAATGACTGGTGTTATTGCCTCCGGGTGTCTGCTGCGCAAAACAATGTTGCCATGTCTATGGTGGAGGTCAGGAAGAGGTTAACAACCAGTGCCATGGTTATGGCAAAGGTCGGAAAGAGGTTAAGGACCAGAACAATTTTTGTTTTTGAATTTCCCTCCTTGTCTTCCAAAAGCCACAACTTTTTAAATACAGTACATCGTTCACACAGCCATTTGAGCGCTTATTTTTTGCGGGACAAGTTGTATTTTTTAATGGCACCATTTAGAGAATCTGCACACAGGTTTACAAACAGAAAGGCTGGATTCCTATGCATTTTGGCACCAAAAACACGTGTTATTTGCGTTTTTTGTTACAGATTTGCCACCGATCTCAGCCTTGCATTTTAAAAGGTGAAATATGCACAGAAAATCGCACAAACAATTGACATGCAGTGGATTTCAAAATACTCATGGCAGGTCAATTTCAGCACGGAAGAAAAAAAAGCTAAGTGGACATGAGATTTGTATATTCTTATACACTTTGCTGGTGCTGTATTATAATAATTATTATAACTTCTTTGTGGGGTGAAATTTAAAAAATTAGCAACTCCATTAAAGGGGTTATCCAGGAAAAGGATAGGTCATCAATATCTGATCAGCTGGTGTCCAATAACTGGCACCTCCACCGATCAGCTGTTTGTAGAGGAGTTGGCACCCCATGTGAGCGCTGCTTTCTTTTCATTACACTGCCTCTTGTCTTGGAAGCGATTGTAATTACAAGTACTCACTCCATTCACTTGAATGGAGCGACTTGTAATTACCCTATTCCACTGATGCAAGGAAGACAACGCATAATGTAATGAAGAGGAAGTAGCGATTGCATGGAGCGATGCCTCCTATTCAAACAGCTGATGGACAGGAGTGCCGGGCCTCTGACCCCCACTGATGTGATAATGATGACCTATCCTGAGGGTAGGTCATCACTATCATCTCCCAGATAGCCCCTTTAAAGGGGTTTTCCGGGTTCAGAGCTGAACCCGGACATATTCCCATTTTCACCCAGGCAGCCCCACTGATATAAGCATCGGAGCACTTTATGCTCCGATGTTCTCCCTTGTCCTGCACTTCCGCCTAGCAGTTTTGCCGTCACGTCACCGGTACTGATGGGTGGGCTTTAGCGCTGCTGTAGCTGTTTTACAGGCTAGGGTAATGCTAAGGCCCACCCATTAGTGCTGGTGACGTCACTGGGCTCAATGCTAGGCAGACGCCTCTGGATCTGGATCTCCAAAAAAAAAAAAACTTTCGTGAGTCAGTGCAGGGTAAACGAGAGGGCTGCCTGGGTGAAAATGGGGATATATCCGGGTTCAGCTCTGAACCCGAACAACCACTTTGAGGTTTTTTTATATTACATTGTTCATTATGCATAAACAATCACAACATCATTACAATGCGGGTCAGTAGGATTACAGCGATACCAAATTTGTGTAGTTTTGACCACGTTTTATTTCTGTTAAAAAAATAAAAAGCTTTGAAAAAAAAAAAAGTTTTTTGCATTGCTATATTCTGATACCCATAACATTTTAAAATTTCCGTCTACAGAGCTGTGCAAGGGCTTGTTTTTTGCAGGGCAAACTGTAGTTTTAATTGTTAACATTTTTGGGTACATACAACGTTTTGATCACTTTTTATTACATTTTTAGAAAATGGGGAATCCTGATTTTTATGTACAGTGTAGGGTTGTTGCGGGTATCGAAATTTCGATACCCAATCGATACTTTTGTCCCGGTATCGATACGATACCGGGATTTCCGTTTTTTCGATACTGGGCTGCGCTTCTGCGCAGTCTAGTATCTCTGAACATGAGCGCGCTGCTATCGGCGCGCTCATGTTCTCTCTCAGCAGCACGGGGAGAAGGAAGCTGTCCTCCCTCCCCCTGTGCTGCTGCCGCTGCCACCAATGAGAAGAGAGGGGCGGAGGAGGGGCGGCAATGAGAAGAGAGGGGGTGGAGGAGGGGCGGCAATGAGAAGAGAGGGGCGGGCGCACTGCGCCACCAATGATAGGATTACTATCGGAGCGATGGGAGGAGACATCAGCTTCACTAGTGGGCGTTCCTTTTCCCTGCGCTGCGATTGGACAGCGCTACAGCCAGTGAGAAGGAACGCCCACTAGTGAAGCTGATGTCTCCTCCCATCGCTCCGATAGTAATCAGCAGCATGTGGAGCAGGAGAGGAGACAGTAATGGGGCACTGCGGGCGAACGGAGCGGCGCCCAGGACTAAATGGTGAGTGCTGAGACATCGCTGGGCGCCGCTCTGTGTGGCCTAATAGTGAAAGTCTGGACTCATATACAGTAGTCAGTCTTTAACTCATACAGGAGGCGGGTGCCGGCAGCAGAATCGCATTGCCGGCACCCTGCCCCTGACAGGGAGCTGCGATCAGCGGCAGTTAACTGCCGCTGATCTGCTAGTACCCGCCTCCTGTATAAAGGGGTAAAATCATTGGTGGTGCAGTGTGCCCCCCCCCCCCCCTCAATCCCCCCATCCCATTAAAATCATTGGTGGCACAGTGCGCCGGCCCCTCTCAACCCTCCAGTATTAAAATCATTGGTGGCAGTGGCCACAGGGACCTCTCCACTCCCCCTCATTGGTGGTGCAGTGGCAGCTTCTGATCGGAGCCCCAGCTGTGTAAGCCTGGGGCTCCGATCGGTTACCATGGCAGCCAGGACGCTACAGAAGCCCTGGTTGCCATGGTAACATCCCTGATGCTGTGTGCACAAAGCACAGAGCAGCAGGGACAGTGTGGAGTCCTATTCACCCTGATAGAGATCTATCAGGGTGAATAGGAAAAGGGATGAAAGATCCCAGGTTCTAGCCCCTAAGGGGGGAAATAGTTATTAAATAAAAAGTGAAAAAAAAACAAACACTAAAATATGAAGTATAAATCACCCCCCTTTTCCCAATTTCACATATAAAATATATAAATAAACATATTACATCGCCACGTCAGAAAAGTCCAAACTATTAAAATATAAAAAAAAAATCTAGGTGGTGAATGCCGGAACAGAAAAAATAAAATAAAAACTGCGCGATTCGCCATTTTTAAAAATGAGGAATGCACGTGGCTTTTTTTGTTTATTTTTTTCGCGTGGTATCGAATGGTATCGAGTATCGCAATACTTTTTCATGGTATCGAAACCGAATCAAAAATTTGGTATCGCAACAACTCTAGTACAGTGGTCCCTCAAGTTACAATATTAATTGGTTCCAGGATGACCATTGTATATTGAAACCATTGTAACTTGAGTAATCGGTTCTAGAGCCCCAAAATGTCATTAAAGATAAGAGAAAATTAAGATTTAAGAAAAATAAGCAGATGACTAAGACAGATAAAGCAAGTCCTTAACTAGAACAGTCAGGAATAGCTGCTAGCTAGCAACCAAAACCGCTATTTTACCAGAGAAGAGACCTTGATTGACTGGATCCAAGTCTGAGACATTGTATGTTGAGTCTAGTTTCAACTTACGATGGGTCAGAAAAGACCATTGTATGTTGACAATATTGTATCCTGAGGCAATTGTATCTTGAGGGATAACTGTATTTTCCATTAAGGCGTTTACTGCACAGGAAAAATATTTTGATATTTTAATAGTTCACACATTTTTGAACATGGTGATACCTGTTATTTTTATTTTATAATTTTTTTATATATGTAAAATTGGAAGTGGAGATGATTGAAATTGAAGCTGGGGGCATGGCTTTAAAGGTAGTTAGATATGACAGGCCTGGGAACCTTCACAAAGCCCCAGGCTGTCATGGCAACTGAGAAGAGACCAGCAATTTCACCAGGGGGCTCCAATGAGAGAACAGAAGATGCTCTGTCTAGTCCCAAAGATGCCTGGGCCACTACTGTCATCAGCATCTGAAGGGTTAAATGACCAGGATCAGCATCACACTGATCCCAGTCACTGCCTGCTGTATTATACGTGTGCGCCCACTCCATACATTATGTGAGTAAGCTCACTCCATACAGCCCCTAACCCCAATCACTTATATGTACATGCATTAAAGGGTTAAGCAAACAAATCCCTTGCCTCTTTAACCCGTAGGATACCAGCGCCGTACATGTATGGTGCTGGGAACTGGGTCTGAAATCCCAGCGCCGTACAGGTACGGCACT
Organism: Bufo bufo; assembly: GCF_905171765.1. Classification (NCBI taxonomy): domain Eukaryota; kingdom Metazoa; phylum Chordata; class Amphibia; order Anura; family Bufonidae; genus Bufo; species Bufo bufo. Next base: position 272,217,013 of record NC_053391.1, on the reverse strand, counting down.
CTGATCGGGTGGGCGCAGGAGCTGCACTCACCTGATTAGCTGCAGGGGTCCAGCAGTCACTGATAGCTGGAACCCTGCTGTAGGTAGGGTTGGGCGATATACCGGTATCACGATATACCGCGGTATTAAAAAAACGGTGATATGGCGATATCGCTGTTTCCTAATTACCGCAGTATTTTGTGATGTCATCAAAGCGGTCATGTGCGCTGACCAATTCTAAATCTGCGTCCGCCCGCCCCTGCACCTTGCATAGCGCTGAGTACAAACATTACTTCCACTCGCTCCTGGCTCCTTCTTGCTCCGCCTCCCTTAGTCAAGTCTCCAGACTCCACCCACCATCTGACATCACCGTCCGTCACCCACCCGTGCCGGTTCTATGTGGCAAACTCTGTGTGAGTACTGGGTGTCTCTGGAGAGACTTTTCCTGCGGCTGCCTCGCTAGTATGCTCTGATGACAAAATTAGAAACGTATTACTTCCCGCAGCGGGCCTCCTCCGGCTCTCCCTCCTCCTTGCTCCCATATTCAAATCTCCACCCACCGGCATCTGATGTCCGAATCGGAGCACACAAGCGAGGCATCTGCGGGAAAAGTATATCGTAAAGTATTATTGTATGTATGGTGGCCTGTGGCCACAAGACTTTATTATAACATCTCCTTGTGGCCCCCGCCCCTACAGTGTAACGTCTCCTTGTGGCCCCCATACAGTGTAACGTCTCCTTGTGGCCCCCATACAGTGTAACGTCTCCTTGTGGCCCCCATACAGTATAACGTTTCCTTGTGTTTTTTTCTTTTAAACGGTATTTATCGCGATATATATATCGTTATCGCGATAAATTTTTTAATATCGTTATCGTCTGAATTTTTTTGATATCGCCCAACCCTAGCTGTATGCGCCGGCATCAGTGAAAACTTATCCTGACACGTGCGGTATCCTGATGGGACCCGATGGCTTGGACGGCAGCCCAATGCCTTCCTTAACCCCTTAAGGACCGAGCTCATTTTTACCTTAAGGAGCAGGCCATTTTTTGCAAATCTGACCAGTATCACTTTATGTGTGAATAACTTTAAAACGCTTTTACTTATCCAGGCCATTCTGAGATTGTTTTTTCGTCACACATTGTACTTCCTGACACTGGTAAAATAGAGTCAAAAACATTTATTTTTATTTATTAAAAAAATACCAAATTTACCCAAAATTTAGAAAAATTTGCTAATTTCCAAGTTTCAATTTCTTTACTTCTATAATACATAGTAATACCTCCAAAAATAGTTATTACTTTACATTCCCCATATGTCTACTTCATGTTTGTATCATTTTGGGAATGCCATTTTATTTTTTGGGGATATTGCAAGGCTTAGAAATTTAGAAGGAAATCTTAAAATTTTTCAGAAATTTTCAAAAACCTACTTTTTAAAGAGGACCTTTCACTAGAATAAAAAATCTAAACTAACTATACAGACATGGAGAGCGGCGCCCAGGGATCTCCCTGCACTTACTATTATCCCTGGGCGCCGCTCCGTTCTCCCGGTATAGCCTCCGGTATCTTCATATGTTCGGCTCCACCCAGTTGAACCTGCCGGCGTCTCCTTCTCCCATGCTGTAGTGCTGGCCAATCGCAGCGCTCAGCTCATAGCCTGAGAGAAAAAAAAACCTCTCAGGCTATGAGCTGAGCGCTGCGATTGGCCAGCGCTACAGCATGGGAGAAGGAGACGCCGGCAGGTTCAACTGGATGGAGCCGAACATATGAAGATACCGGAGGCTATAACGGAGCCGCGCCCAGGTATAATAGTAAGTGCAGGGAGATCCCTGGGCGCCGCTCTCCATGTCTGTATAGTTAGTTTAGATTTTTTATTCTAGTGAATGGTCCTCTTTAAGGACCAGTTCAGGTCTGAAGTAGGGTTGTTGCGGGTATCAAAATTTCGATACCCAATCGATACTTTTGTCCCGGTATCGATACGATACCGGTATTTACATTTTTTTGATACTGGGCTGTGCTGCTGCGCAGTCTAGTATCTCTGAACATGAGAGCGCTGCTGTTACCTCAGCAGCACAAGGGAGAAGGAAGCAGTCTCTCCCTCCCCCTGTGCTGCTGCCACTGCCACCAATGAACACAGAGAGGGGCGGGCGCACTGCGCCACCAATGATAGGACTTTTCCTACACAGAGCGGCGCCCAGAGATGTCCCAGCACTTACTATTATTCCTGGGCGCCAGTCCGTTCGCCCGCTGTGCCCCTTTACTGTCTCCTCTCCTGCTCCATATGCCAATGGTAATGGGCCACAGCGGGCGAAGGGAGCGGCGCCCAGGAATAATAGTAAGTGCTGGGACATCCCTGGGCCTAATACTTAAAGGGATTCTGTCATGAGATTTGAGGCCTATAACCTAAACATATGGGCAGGTCCCTACTAATACCCTGAATCCGAAACTGACCTTATTAAATGTGCCTGTGGCTCTATTAGCACATAAAACAGGTTTTTATAACCTGTCATTTACGTACCTAATGTGTCCAAGGGGACGTCTCATCATGCAGGGTGCCCGCTGCAGCCATCTCCGTCTGGTGCCCAGCGCCGCCTTCCGACTAGAAATCGCCGCCCTCCCTTTCAATAGAGCCGCCTCCCACACCTCAGCACCGCCTCCGAAATCGTCTGCTCTCCTCAGCCAGATCCCGCGTGTGCGCACTAGGTATAACCTGATGCGCCCGTGCAGACTCCTATCAGCGGCCTCGTTGAGCGAAGTGCGCATGCGCCGGCCGAACGATTTCGGAGGCGGCGCTGAGGTGAGGGAGGCAGCGATGAGGTGAGGTAGGCGGCTCTATTGAAAGGGAGGGCGGCAATTTCTAGTCGGAAGCCGGTGCTGGGCACCAGACGGAGATGGCTGCAGCCGGGCACCCTACATGATGAGACGTCCCCTTGGACACATTAGTTACGTGAATGACAGGTTATAAAAACCTGTTTTATGTGCTAATAGAGCCACAGGCACCTGAGGGGTTAACTGCCGCTGATCTGCCAGTACCTGCCTCCTGTATTAAGGGGTTAATTCTCACAGTGCCCCCTCCCCCCACCCCCAGTATTAAAATCATTGGTGGCAGTGGCCACAGGGTCCTCTCCCCTCCCCCTCATTGGTGGTGCAGTGGCATCAGTGTAAGCCTGGGGCTCCGATCGGTTACCATGGCAGCCAGGACGCTACTGAAGCTCTGGCTGCCATGGTAACATCCCTGATGCTGTGTGCACTATGCACAGTGAAGCAGGGAGAGTGTGAAGTCCTATTCACCCCGACGCGCATTTCACTCCGCTTTTTCAAGGGGCGAATTGCGCGGACCGAAACGCGCGTTGGGGTGTGCTCTTTGCCGGTCCAGGGTCTGATCCTTCTTGTGGTCCTACTAACTTTAGGTAATGTTTTAGTTATTACTACTTTAGTCATTACTATTACTGTTGTCTTTATCACTGCCTATGGGCTTTTTCTTTGAGGTGCTTTGTATTTGGCCCTCCCATTGGCTCATATTAGTGTAGTTTCTGTATATCTTAGTAGGGTTTCTCACATCTTATTGGGGGTTGTTTGAATATTGCCTGCTTTATGCGGCATTCATATGTTTTTTTTGGATTTTCCCCTGTATTGGGATCAGGTGTACTCTTTGTCCGGCAAATGAGCTGCTTGTCGCAGCGCTAGCCTGCATCGCTGCTGCTAACATTATTTTTTTCTTTGTGTTTTTTTGTAATGTCAATTACTTAATAAAATTTGTGATTATTTTATGTGTGTCCCTTCAGTTCATTTGGTGTAGGATATATTTTTTGTCACACATTGGATTCATCTTTTTTGATGATTAAGTAGGTTGTTCTGCCTTTAGCAAAAGTCTGATCAGCACCATGGACAGCCTCTGATCAGCACCATGGACAGCCGGAAGCCTGTGAACCATCACTCGCTGACACAACAGAGCACCGGGTGATGGGGAGGGAGGGGGGGCCGCCTCCCTCTCCCATCAGGGGCTGAAAAGGCACAGCAGCCCCCGATGGGAGAGGGAGGGAGCTCCCTCCCTGTTAACTCCTTCCATACAGCGGTCCCTACGGACCGTGGCATGGAAGGGGTTAAACGGCTGACATCACAGCACAGATGTCAGCAATTTCAAGCAGAGTGTCAGCAATGTGCTGACACTCTGCTTGATAACCGCTCGGCCATCCTGAAAATGAGAGGGGGCGGGATGATCATGGCGCCCGCCGGCGGTGATCGGAAATACACAGGTACGCCCTGTGTCCTTAAGTACCAGGACATCAGGGCGTACCTATACACAGATGTATTGTAATGCATTGTGAAGTGGATCAGACCCCAAAAGTTGAAGTCCCAGAGTGGGACAAAAAAGTAAAAAAATAAAAATAAATAAAAGAAAAACTGTGCCAAAACAGCCATTTTATGGTCACCTTGCCTCACAAAAAGTGTAATACCAACCAATCAAAAAGGCATATTTAGCTCAAAATGGTACCAATCAAACCGTCATCTCATCCCGCAAAAAATTTGACTCTACCGAACACAATCGCCCAAAAAATAAAAAAAAATATGGCTTTCAGAAAATGGCAACACAAAAACAAGATTTGATTCTGTTCAAAAAGGCTTTAACTGTGTAAAACTTAACAAAAATAAAAATAATAGACATATCAGGTATCGCCACGTCCGTAACAACCTGCTCTATAAAAATCACATTTTATGCCCCCTCATGTGAATGCTGTAAAAAAATATATAAAAAAAACTATGCCAAAACACAAAAGTGTAATACTAAGCGATCAAAAAGTCTTATGTACCCCAAAATGGTACCAATGAAAACGTCATCTCATCCAACAAAAAATGAGCCCCCACATAAGAATCACTTAAAAATCAAAAACCAATGGCACCCCTAAACCAATCCATCAAAATCTGCACTGCAAAAGCCATATGGCGCTTCTTCCGTTCTGAATCGTGCCATGTGCCCCCACAGCCGTTTACCACCACATATGGGGTGTTGCCGTATTCAGGAGAAAATGGGTAACAAATTATGGGGTGCTTTTTCTCCTGTTGCCCCTTGTGAAAATGAAAAATTTGGGGCTAAGGCAACATTTTATTGGAAGAAATGAAACTTTTAATTTTCACAGCCAAGTGTTTCCAAATTCGTAAAACGCTTAGGGGGTCAAAGTGCACAGTACTAGAGTTGTTGCGATACCAAATTTTTTATTCGGTTTCGATACCATAAAAAAGTATTGCGATACCCGATACCATTCGATACCACGCGAAAAAATAAACCAAAAAAGCCACGTGCATTCCACATTTTAATGGCGATTCGCGCAGTTTTTATTTATTTTTTCTGTTTCGGCATTCACTGCATAGATTTTTTTTATATTTTAATAGTTTGGACTTTTCTGACGTGGCGATATGTAATATGTTTATTTATTGTTTATACATTTTATATGTGAAATTGGGAAAGGGGGTGATTCATACTTAATATTTTGGTGGGGTTTTTTTACCTTTTTTTTTTTTTACACTTTTTATTTAATAACTATTTCCCTCCTTAGGGGCCAGAACCTGGGATTTTTTTCATCCCTTGTCCTATTCACCCTGATAGAGCTCTATTAGGGTGAATAGGACTTCACACTCTCCCTGCTGCCCTGTGCTTTGTGCACACAGCATCAGGGATGTTACCATGGCAGCCAGGGCTTCAGTAGCATCCTAGCTGCCATTGTAACCGATTGGAGCCCCAGGATTACACTGCTGGGGCTCCGATCAGAAGCTGCTACTGCCACCAATGAAGAGGAGCGGAGGGGACCCTGTGGCCACTGCCACCAATGATTTTAATACTGGTGGGGTTGAGAGGGGGGGCGCACTGCGTCACCAATGATTTTAATGGGGTGGGGGGAATGCGCCACCAATGATAATTACCCCTTAATACAGGAGGCAGGTACAATTCAATGCCATCAGTATCATGCTCTTTGGAACATCTGGATATACAGCATACCTCTATTGGGTGTTTATTATATAGAGGGTAGTAGTCTTTTCCTCTGCCCCTTGTATTACCATTGTGGGCCTTATATGGCTATTGTTTCGCGATTTCCAACCACTTCCCCATATACTTACCTATTTTCCTGCGTCGGCATGGCATTGCTATGTGGCTACATAGGTTTTGCTGTAAGCCTGATGTTTAAGTTTTCATCCTCTTGATAAAGTCCCTGCGCATCCACTGGCTGCGCAGGAGGTACCAGTACAGACTCAAAGATTGTAACCGGGCTAAGTCCCGACGCATCTGCAAACAGCGCATGGTATGCGCACTAGATGGCAAACTAAGGAGATAAACTCCGGAGTTCTCGCACAGCCTCAGTGGGTCCATTATCACTGGTTACTAAGTTCTGGCGCATCGGTGCCCCGCGCAGATCGTCATAAGAGCCAGACTCAGAGGCATTGTGATTGGAGGTAAAGTGGCTTGTATGCCCCTTGGGGTTGTGTGGATTGGTTTTCCATGTTAAGCATACACACCCATTTTTATGATGTCTGCAATTCCATGCACTGCGCCACCAATGATACTTACCCCTTAATACAGGAGGCGAGTACTGGCAGATCAGCATCAGTTAACCCCTCAGGTGCCGGACCTGAGGGGTTAAGTGCCGCGGATCGCAGCTCCCTGTCAGGGGCAGGGTGCCAGCAATGCGATTCTGCTGCCGGCACCTGCCTCCTGTATTATGTGTTAAAGACTGACTACTATATATGGGACTCCAGACTTTAAGTATTAGGCTACACAGAGCGGCGCCCAGCGATGTCCCAGCACTTACCATTATTCCTGGGCGCCACTCCGTTCGCCCGCTGTGCCCCATTACTGTCTCCTACTCCATATGCTAATTACTATCGGAGCAATGGGGAGGAGATATCAGCTTCTCTAGTGGGCGTTCCTTCTCCCTGGCTGTAGCGCTGTCCAATCGCAGCGCAGGGAGAAGGAATGCCCCCTAGTGAAGCTGATGTCTCCTCCCCATCGCTCTGATAGTAAATAGCATGTGGAGCAGGAGAGGAGACAGTAATGTGGCACAGCGGGCGAACAGAGCGGCGCCCAGGAATAATGGTAAGTGCTGGGACATCGCTGGGCGCCGCTCTGTGTAGGAAAAGTCGTATCATTGGTGGCGCAGTGCGCCCGCCCCTCCTCCGCCCCTCTCTCCTCTCATTGGTGGCAGCGGCAGCACAGGGGGAGGGAGACACAGCTTCCTTCTCCCCTGTGCTGCTGAGGGAACATGAGCGCGCTGACAGCAGCGCGCTCATGTTCAGAGATACTAGACTGCGCAGCAGCGCAGCCCAGTATCGAAAAAATGGAAATCCCGGTATCGTATCGATACCGGGACAAAAGTATTTGAATGGAACAACACTGGAAGATGTCGCGCTCATCCACAGGAAGCCAGGAGCCCGGACCTCGCCCTGAACCTTAGGCGCACAGCAGATTCCAATAAAAAGAAAGACGGTCCAGCTTCACTGAAAAATACTTGAGGCTTTATTTAATCCCGTGCAGATAAAAACCAACATACAGCAATGCAGAAAATCGACCGGTTTCGGATCACTATAGATGTGGATCCTTAGTCGTGATGTGCATCAGTAGGAGGTGAAGTCGAGACTAAATAGTGAACCACTGAGAACAGGTGATCACAATCCGGTACAGGACACACCTCGTGATGACATCCTCCACAGATAAAGTGCATAACAATTACAACATGCCAAAAGACATAGAAAGTAAAATAAAATTTACAAATTACAATAATAAAAAAGAAGTAAAAATATTAGTAATGTAGAATAGTATCATGACGCCTGTTCAATCCTGACGGTATCCGTGAGCCTAATTTGAAAATCCAAAAGCACTCACGATTGAGCAGCTTTTTCTTGTGATCACCGCCTCTGCTTGGTCTGTTAACCCTCTCCACTCCTTGTACTGACATGCTATTTGTATTACCATTATGAACCGCAGCGAAATGCAAACTTGCGGCGGAAACATTTTTTAATTTAGCATGGGGTACATCAGAGATATGATGGCAAATTCGAACTTTTAAGCAGTTTGATGTGCACCCGACGTACTGTAGATTACACAGAGAACATGTTATGCAATATACCACATATGTGGTGTTGCAATTAATGTATTGCTGAATAGTGTGAGTAGTGTGATTACTTGTAGACAAAATATGCGAGCCCATCCTCATATGAGCAACATGTGCATTTTTTATGTCCACATTTAAAATTACCTATGTGTCTCAGCCAGGTAGGCTGGGACCCAGGTTTATCCTGGTAAAGAGAGGGGCTCACCATATTAGCTAAAGTAGCAGCACGTCGGGCAACACATTTAACACCGCTTTTTACAACATCACCCCAGACTTGGTCATATTTGAGAAGATGAAAATGTCTTTTGACAATGTTGCATATTTGTGAGTATTCACAGCTATAACTCGTGGAGAAAATCACTTGCTTCTCTTTATGACCAAGTTTGGGCTTATTGTTTGGGAAAATTAGATTATCCCGAGACATAGTGGAAACCATATTTTTGGATCGGTTTAAAAGTCTGCTGGGATAATTCCTGGCTAGGAGACGGGTGGTGACAGTATTCATTTCTTCAATACATGTTTCACTAGAGGAGCAATTGCGCAAAGCGCGAATATATTCACCCCTGGGGATGTTGTGGACAGTATGTGCAGGATGACAGGATCCCGCATGCAGGATGGTATTTCCTGCGGTTGCTTTTCTATACGTGCGACTCTGTACACGGCCATCCCCCACCAAACACAAATCCAAAAAGGATATTAGGGTCTTATGCGAATTTAGAGAAAAACGTAGATTGCAATTATTAGCATTGAGGAAGGATCCGAATGATGGTACGGCCGCCACATCGCCCGACCAAACAAAGAGCAGGTCATCGATGTAGCGACCGTACCACCGGACGGATCCACTCCATGGGTTGGAATCAGAGAAAAGAAAATGGTGTTCCCACCATGCCATATAAATGTTTGCAAGCGATGGTGAGAAACGGGCCCCCATAGAGACTCCTCTGCATTGGAGAAAAAACCTCCCATTAAACATAAAATAATTGTGCTGCATTAGAAATAATACAACTTTGCAGAGGAAATCTCTAAAGGGTAATGAGAAATTGGAATAAAGACTCAAAAACCAACCCAAGGAGATAATGGCGAGATCCTGGGGGATGGCCGTGTACAGAGAAGCGACATCAGCAGAGATCCAAGAAAGATCAGAGGACCACTGGAAGGAATGGAAGGCCTGTAAGACTGAAGCAGTGTCCTTCAGAAAACCAGGAATACACTGTACCAGTGGCTGCAGCATACTGTCCACCCAGGATGACAGATTCTCTGAGAAAGACCCAATACCCGAGACTATAGGGCGCATAGGCGGGGGGGGGGGGGGGGAACCCTCTTTATGTATCTTGGGGAGGGAATGGAAGATGGGGACCACTGGATAAGAGACAAAAATATAGTCAAATTGTTTTTGGTCCAAGTATCCACTATCCAGTCCCTCCTCCAAGATACCCCTCAAAAGGGTTTGGAAAGGAGCGGTGGGATCCTGTTTCAACTCAGTATAGGTGGCGGAATCAGAGAGCATAAGCTCATTATGTGCGGCATACACGAGTCTATCCAAGATAACCACCGCTCCCCCCTTATCAGCCTTTCTCTCAATTATGTCAGACATACTTTTCAATTCTTTTAACGCTCTGCGTTCACTGGCCATGGGATTATTTTTGCTGTCATTTGTATCCCTACTCTGAGACACCCTATCAAGTTCAACCAAATCACGTTCTACATTATCTTGGAATTGATAGAGAGAAAACGCATAGTCTGCATAGAGGCAATGTGTGATAATTCCTGAAAGGAAAAAGAAAACATCTGATCAACAGAAAAATTTGACTGAGTTGTATCAGCCTCTGCAGAACCTATACCAACATTATCTATATCAGAAAAGTGTTTTTTAATGGTAAGATTGCGTGCAAGACGGTTGACATCAAGTAAAGTGCGATATACATCAAAGTGCACTGTGGGAGAAAAAGATAAACCTTTGGCAAGTACATTAATTTGCAATTGTGAGAAGACCTTGGCTGATAGGTTAATGACTTGAATGCTGTTTAAGTCTTTCTGTGGCGTGACAGATAGCGACCTCCTCCTTGCATGCTTCCGCCCTGCACGGCGTTTTTTGCCGGCCTTATAATAGCATTTGTATTGGGATTGGTATCATGTGCAGTGCCCGAATGATTAGCAGAGGATAACACAGATGATTCTGGGGCGGAATCAGAGGATTCAGCGTCAGTGGAGCTAAAAGCCACTTTGTTACCTCTATTCTTTTTATAGTACTGACGTCGTTTCATAATAGAGCGGGGTAGGGGTGCACCGAAATTCCGGCGACCGAAAATATCGGCCGAAAATGGGCCTAATCCTTTTCGGCCGATATTGGTACATATCGGCAGAAAATATGGGGTTTGGGATTTGTCACCCGCGCCGGGCGGGCGGTTTACTTTAAGTCACTGCATCTTTATTTTACCTTACAATCGTGACGCTCCAGTAACAACTCTGCAGGCAGAGCGGAGGGCGGCGTAACGTCCCTTACTCACGTGACGCGCCTGCTCCGCCTCCTTCATTCATAAAGTGGGCGGAGCAGGTGCGTCACGTGAGTAAGTGACGTTACGCCGCCCTCCGCTCTGCCTGCAGAGTTGTTACTGGAGCGTCACGATTGTAAGGTAAAATAAAGATGCAGTGAGTGATTAGTCTGCTGTGAGCAGCAGGGCCGGGGCTGTTATGGGTAGGGGGATCGGTCTATGGCACTGCTATGGGGAGGGGGGATCTGTGCACTGTTATGGGGAAAGGGATCTGTGCACTGTTATGGGGAAAGGGATCTGTGCACTGTTATGCCCATAACAGTGCACATATCCCCTTCCCCATAACAGTGCACATATCCCCCTCTCCATAACAGCGCCACCCACAGATCCCCCTCTCCATAACAGCGCCACCCACAGATCCCCCCTCTCCATAACAGCGCCACCCACAGATCCACCTCTCCATAACAGCGCCACCCACAGATCCCCCTCTCCATAACAGCGCCACCCACAGATCCACCTCTCCATAACAGCGCCACCCACAGATCCCCCTCTCTATAACAGCGCCACCCACAGATCCCCCTCTCCATAACAGCGCCACCCACAGATCCACCTCTCCATAACAGCGCCACCCACAGATCCCCCTCTCCATAACAGCGCCACCCACAGATCCACCTCTCCATAACAGCGCCACCCACAGATCCACCTCTCCATAACAGCGCCACCCACAGATCCCCCTCTCCATAACAGCGCCACCCACAGATCCCCCCTCTCCATAACAGCGCCACCCACAGATCCACCTCTCCATAACAGCGCCACCCACAGATCCCCCTCTCCATAACAGCGCCACCCACAGATCCACCTCTCCATAACAGCGCCACCCACAGATCCACCTCTCCATAACAGCGCCACCCACAGATCCCCCTCTCCATAACAGCTCCACCCACAGATCCCCCTCTCCATAACAGCGCCACCCACAGATGAATTTCATTCATGAAAAAGAATTATTAATAAAATCATTAAAAAAAAAGTATTTTAAAAGTATTTGGGCAAAAAGGCAGTTTCGGTTTTGGTTTTCGGTCAAGGGCATCCTGAATTTTCGGTTTCGGTTTCGGACCAGAATTTTCATTTCGGTGCACCCCTAGAGCGAGGTGTATAGGTACGCGTATCAGTCCACTTATACACATAATTAGACCTATAATCCTGCAAGTCACGGTTGTATTTCTCTTGTTTGATGTGAGTCAAACTGTCCTCCATTGTGTTTAAACTCTTTTGGAGTATTCGAATGGGTATCAAAATTTCGATACCCGCAACAACCCTACACAGTACACCCCTTAATATATTCTTTAAGGGGTGTAGTTTCCAAAATGGGGTCACTTTTTGAGGGTTTCCACTGTAGGGGTACGCCAGGGTCTCTTCAAATACTAAATGGCGCCTAAAAACTATTCTATCTGCCTCCAAAATCCATATGGCGCTCCTTTCCTTCTGACCACTGCCACGTGCCCATAGAGCAGTTTACCGCAACCTATTGGGTATTTCTGTAAACTGCAGAATCAGAGTAATATATATTGAGGTTTATTCTGCTGTTAACCATTGCTGTGTTGCAAGAAAAAATTGATTAACATAAAAAAAAATTCACTTCCATTTTCCTTTAATTCTTGTGGAACACCTCAAGGGTTAACAAAGTTTGTAACATCAATTTTGAATAATTTGAGGGGTGCCGTTTCTAAAATGGGGTAATTTATGGGTGGTTTCCATTATGTAAGCTGTTCAAAATCACTTTATAACTGAATTGGTGCTTAAAAAAAAATGTTGTTGAAAATTTGATTGTTTCTAAACTTCTAAGCCTTCTAACGTCCTAAAAAAAATTAAATTGCATTTACAAAATAATGCCAACATAAAGCAGACATATGGGGAATGTTAAGTAATAAATTATTTATGAGGTATCCCTTTCTGTTTTAAAAGCAGAGAAAATGAAATTTTGAAAATTGCAAATTTTTCAATATTTTTGGTAAATTTGGGATTTTTTATAAATAAAGGTGAAATATATTGACTTAAATTTATGACCATCATGAAGTACAATGTGTCACGAGAAAACAATCTCAGAACGGCTTGGATAAGTAAAAGCGTTCCAAAGTTATTACCACATAAATTGGCGCGTGTCAGATTTGCAAAAATCGACCTGGGATTTAAGATGAAGTGGCTCAGTACTGAAGGGGTTAAGAGCCTGGCCCACAAAAACTTTGTTTACTAATTAACCACAGAATAGGTGATAAATCTGTAATCGCTGGGGGGGGGGGTCAAACTAGGGTTGGACGATATCAAAAATATTCCCACGATAACTATATTAAGAAATTTATCGCGATAACGATATATATCACGATAAATGCCCATTTAGAAGAAAAAAACACTTGGGGCCACAAGGAGACATTATACTGTATGGGGCAGCCACAAGGAGACGTTACACTGTATGGGGCAGCCACAAGAAGACGTTACACTGTATGGGGCAGCCACAAGAAGACGTTACACTGTATGGGGGCAGCTACAAGGAGACGTTACACTGTATGGGGCAGCCACAAGGAGACGTTACACTGTATGGGAACAGCCACAAGGATACACTATACTGTATGGGGGCAGCCACAAGGAGACGTTACACTGTATGGGGGCAGCCACAAGGAGACGTTATACTGTATGGGAGCAGCCACAAGGAGACGTTATACTGTATGGGGACAGCCAGGCAGCCACAAGGAGACGTTATACTGTACAGCCACAAGGAGACATTATACTATATGGGGACAGCCAGGCAGCCACAAGGAGACGTTACACTGTATGGGGGCAGCCACAAGGAGACGTTACACTGTATGGGGGCAGCCACAAGGAGACGTTACACTGTATGGGGGCAGCCACAAGGAGACGTTACACTGTATGGGGGCAGCCACAAGGAGACGTTACACTGTATGGGGGCAGCCACAAGGAGACGTTACACTGTATGGGGGCAGCCACAAGGAGTCGTTACACCAGGGCTCGACAAATCCCGGGCGCCAGGTCGCCATGGCGACCAGGAATTTGGTCCTGGCGCTTGGGTATTTGTCAGCCCGTTTTCAAAGATGCGCTCTCGGCGCGCACCATGGTTTCCTGAGCCGGCACAGTGGAGAAGGAGAGGAGTCCCTCCCTCCCCACTGTGCGCGGCTGCCGCTGGCCACTAAGAAGAGAGTAGGAGGAGGAGGGGAGGGACTGTAGCCACTGCGCCACCAATGAATGTGCCGGCCATATACCGGCCCCTATGACTGCACGCTGTGATCCGCGCGATTAACTCCTCAGTTGAGGGGTTATTCGCGCGGATTACAGCGTCCTGTCAGAGGTCGGGTGCCGGGTTCTTCAGTCTCGACTCTCTGCATCGGTGGGCAGTGGGCAGTTCCGATCGGAGTCCCAGCAGTGTAATGCTGGGGCTCCGATCGGTTACCATGGCAGCCAGGAGTCACGCTACTGAAGTCCTGGCTGCGATGGTATGTTAGTAAGCAGCATTATACTCACGTGCGCCGTGGCCGCCGGTCGCTCCTTCTTCTGTCTGTGCGGCTCATTGCTAATGCTTATAGCATTAGCAATGCGCCGCACAGACCTATGAGAAGAAGGAGCGACCGGCGATCACGGCGCACGTGAGTATAATGCTGCTTACTAACATACCATCGCAGCCAGGACTTCAGTAGCGTCCTGGCTGCCATGGTAACCGATCGGAGCCCCAGCATTACACTGCTGGGACTCCGATCGGAACTGCCCACTGCCACCAATGATGGGGGGAGGAGGAGGGGGACCCTGTGGCCACTGCCACCAATGATTAATACTGGGGAGAGAGGGGGGGGGTGGGTTTGTTACCAGAGGGGGCTGATAAGAGGGAGGGGGGGAGGGGCTGATCAGAGGCTGGAGGGGCTGATAAGAGGGAGGCTGGAGGGGCTGATAAGAGGGAGGCTGGAGGGGCTGATAAGAGGGAGGCTGGAGGAGCTGATAAGAGGGAGGCTGGAGGAGCTGATAAGAGAGAGGCTGGAGGAGCTGATAAGAGGGAGGCTGGAGGGGCTGATCAGAGGGAGGCTGGAGGGGCTGATCAGAGGGAGGCTGGAGGGGCTGATCAGAGGGAGGCTGGAGGGGCTGATCAGAGGGAGGCTGGAGGGGCTGATCAGAGGGAGGCTGGAGGGGCTGATCAGAGGGAGGCTGGAGGGGCTGATCAGAGGGAGGCTGGAGGGGCTGATCAGAGGGAGGCTGGAGGGGCTGATCAGAGGGAGGCTGGAGGGTCTGATCAGAGGGAGGCTGGAGGGGCTGATCAGAGGCTGGAGGGGCTGATCAGAGGGAGGCTGGAGGGGCTGATGAGAGGGAGGGGGGGAGGGGCTGATCAGAGGCTGGAGGGGCTGATCAGAGGCTGGCTGCCATGGTCAGCTCCCTGCTGTGTGTACTATGCACAGGGCAGCAGGGAGAGTGTAAAGTCCTATTCACCCTAATAGAGCTCTATTAGGGTGAATATGACAAGGGTTCTAACCCTTAAGAAGGCTAATAGTTATTAAAAAAAGTAAAAAAATAAATAAAATAAAAATTTAAACACCCCCCCCAAATATAGAAAACAATATATTGCGATATACATGCTTAAAATTATATCGCAATATAGATTTTATGACGCGTCTCCGCCTGGCTCCTAACTTTTTTAGCTGGCTCCTAGATTCCAAGGAAATTTGTCAAGCCCTGCGTTACACTGTATGGGGGCAGCCACAAGGAGACATTATACTGTATGGGGACAGCCAGGCAGCCACAAGGAGACGTTATACTGTATGGGAACAGTCACAAGGAGACATTATACTGTATAGGGACAGCCAGGCAGCCACAAGGAGACATTATATTGTATAGGGACAGCCAGGCAGCCACAAGGAGACGTTATACTGTATGGGGACAGCCAGGCAGCCACAAGGAGAAATTATACTATATGGGGACAGCCAGGCAGCCACAAGGAGACGTTAATTGTTATACTTTTATATGTCATTTTTCACCATTCGGGTATATGTAACTAGTCGATTGACTTCTAGTAACAACAAAAACATTACAGGGTTAATTCTGTACCAGAACGAGTGGTTTATAGTAATCTTGTGTATCAATCTTGTGTATATTGTGCGCTAGAAGGTGTATTGCAGGCTGTAAGCAGAAGTGTTGGTGGCGCTCCTGTCCTGTCCTGCGCAGCCTCACCTGTCATCTGATTCCGACGTCAGACGTCAGTGGGTGGAGACTGCATTATGGGAGCCTGCATGGAGGAGCCGGGGTAGCTGCTGGGGGTAGCTGCTGCGGGCAGCAATTGGTATGGAATCATGCTGGGGCGGACGCAAATTTTGAAGCGGTTAGCGCACATGACCGCTTCTATGACGTCACAAAATACCGCAGTAATTAGGAAACAGCGATATCGCCATATTGCTGTTTCCTAATACCGCGGTATACCGCCAACACCGGTATATCGCCCAACCCTAGGTCAAACTGCTTGGACCCCTGCTGATCTTGAGAATGGGGGCCCAATGCCCCATTTTTAAATGGAGCAGTGATCACACGTTGTGTAGAGTTTCTGCGCTGGTCCAAAAAAAAGTATGGCTTAATGGAAATGGGGTATAGTTTTTGAGAAAGAGGGTGCGCCAAAAATTTGCCACAATTCTGGTGTAAAATTCAGTCTTAAAGTAGCTACACACCAAATTTATTGCCCAGCCTGAGCTTCTGTGATAAATCTGGTAAAGGTCTATGTAGTCTGTATAAATTTATGTCAGCTACAAGATTTGTAAATCTGCCCCATAGGGTTTTTTTTCTGGCATTTTGTCACAATTGATTACATAAATTTTTTGGGCGCGTTTTTCTTTTTTTTTATGCAACTTCAGATGTTAGATGTAAGTATGTGACATTTTATGTGGCCTTTTTTCCACTTGTGCATTTTTTGCACCCATGGGTCAAGTAGGCAGTCTTATCATTGACAGCCTTTCCTGTATTAGTGTATATACTGATATAGCTGTCAGTCCCCGGAAAGCCCACTCACATGGCTACTGAGCTCAGAAAGAGCAGAGATTTTAAAGTGGCATTCTAGCCTTTAGATACTGATGACTTGTCCTCAGGATAAGTCAACATCAGATTAGTGGGGGTCCGACATCTGACAACCCCCACTGATCAGCTGTGACCACTGTGTAGTGGCTGTGCCAGTGTACTGCATCTCAGCTTTCATTCCCTTTCTGCTTCTGGCACATCCACTGTTTAGTTTCCAGTGGGGATGGCTGCCAAAAGCAGCTGATCGTGAAAGTGCCGGATGTTGGACCCCCACTGATCTGATATTGATGATCCATCCTGAAGATAGGCTATGAATTTCTCCAGGCTTGAAAACCCCTTTAAAAATAAATAAAAAATTTTGTTGAATCATTTCCCATAAAACTATACAGTAATCTGCTCCACTCAGGGGCGTAACTACCATAGCGGCAGACCATGCGACTTCTATGGGGCCCAGGGCAAGAGGGGACCCAGTTGGGATCATCTCCTCTTCTACTGGGGGTGAAAACCCCCTAAAGGCACAACTTTTATCAAACAAGGCAGTGGAAAAATGACCATGGGGTCACTGAAAGGGATTTAGGCAGAAACCCTTCTGTCCTGTGTGGGGGGGTGTAGTTTGATCCTTGCTATGGGGCTCTTACTTCTCTATGTACGCCACTGGCTTCGCTCCTTCTGCTTTGTAGCATGCTGCCTGCAGACTGCACTACATTTTCATGGTAACAAGTTCCCTTTAAATGTTAATGTCCTGAAGGTCAACATAATAGAGTTAATGATTAACGGCTGTATCATGATGTTCAGTTAAAGGAGCATCAGATGTAGCCACAGGGCAGTGCTTTCCAAGTCAGGTTCCTGCAGTTTCTCAGAACCTGGTTAGATCTACAGTACAGCTATTAAGCTGATTTCACTTACACAAAGATGCTTGGCAAAACTTTCTAAGCAGAATAAAGTAGTAGGAAATAACTAATTTGTCTGGGGTAAAAATGGGTGCAGCGATTCCTCAGGAGATAGCTATCGATCAGGGGTTTTCCCATGGTAATAACGATGGAAAGGACTTCCAAAGGGGATAAGCATTACAGTACAGTATTTAGTGTGTGACAGGATTTTTTACAGAAAGCAGTAGCTGTAGACCTGCAAAGAACATCTACTGCTTACAAAAATCTATCTTCAGTTCCTGTCACTCAGTCAAGGGCGAACCGGCCATAGAACCTACAGGGAAATTTCCCAGTGGCCAATGCCCCCAGGAGGCCCACCGAGCCCTCCTCACTGCTGCTGGCAAAGTACATAAAGACCTGATGGAACTTATGTACATGTACATCAGGAACTTATCGTATGTACATGGCTGTCGGCCACAGGTGGGCTCCTGCAGCGGGGTATGGGAGCTCATGGCTCTCTGCCCTGCTGGTCATCCTCAAAGGACACAAGCCACTATATGACTCAGAGTACAAATGATGCAGGCTTCTCAGGCTGTAAGAGGTCTGTGACCTGCACTGGAGACAGCAGCTTGGAATGGGACTTTATTTTTATCTTCTTGCCTTGGCTACTTGGGGAGCATACTACTGGGAGCACTGTAGAGGACATTACTAGGGGAAGTTGAGGCAGCATGCTGAAGGTAGGGCTGCTTTGGTGCTGTGGACCACATCTCACCTTCTAAGCCTCCTGCTCTATATCTTAATTAGAGACAACTGAAGGACGGAACATGTCAGTTATTGTTGGCCACCAAAGAAGGACAGCTTCTGGGGAGAAATTTTCTGCTGCTGCAGTAATATTTTCTGCTGCACTGTTGTATTTGGTTCTGCTGAGGCGTTATTATGTGCTACGTGTGTTGTCCATTTGAACCCCCCCTACGACATGGGGCCACTTTAAGTTCCCAGTCCACCCCTGCACTCAGTAAGTGATTTGCTTGTCCTTTGTGGATTCCATACTGCTAAGGCATTTTGGCTTTCCGTTTGTGAGATCCGTCATGGGCTCTCACAAGCGGTCCAAAACTGATCAGTTTTGCCCTAATGCATTCTGAATGGAAAAGGATACACTCAGAATGCATCAGTTTGCCTCCATTCAGTCACCATTCAGCCTGCAGCGTTTTGCTGTCCGCTTGACGAAACTGAGCCAGATGGATCCGTCCTGGCACACAATGTAAGTCAATGGGGACAGATTAGTTTTCTCCGACACGATCTGGCACAATAGAAAACGGATCCGTCTGACTTTCAATGGAGTTCATGACGGATCGTCTTGGCTATATTACAGATAATACAAACGGATCCGTTCATAAGGGATGGATGCGGTTGTATTATTGTAACGGATCCGTTTTTGCAGATCCATGATGGATCTGCCCAAAACGTGAGTATGAAAGTAGCCTTAGGGGAAATCTCCACCAGAGACCCTCCCCTTTAAGGAAATCCTGCATACACCCCCAGTGTCGGACTGACGTTCCTTGGGCCCACCAGAGGAAGTTATTCTTGGGGCCCAACCCGTATACTATGAATAAAGGTTTTGATTCAAAGAAATAGACCTTCGTGGTGCATGACTGGCTTCAAAGGAGGGGCCAAATGGGTTCATTTCTACTGGGCCTTTTAGGCACACTGTGGTATCAGAGCCTGGGCCCATCAGAAGATCCGCTGTACACCCCTTTTGTTTTTTTCAGTTAATTTAAATGGCCACAAGCCACATCTATGTCCATTTTAAATGGAAACTACCATGTTCTGCCAGTCTAGTGGTATGATGGGATACCAGTGGTGTAGATGGGCCCCCATTTATATCCAACTGGGCCTAAGATCAGCTATTTGAACCTATGCTAAAGTAAAGCTGGAGTATGGAAGTCCAGAAAAGACACTATCTGAGAGATTTTTGGGCTAAGGTAAAAGTGGCAGTGGGGGGGCTGTAATCACAGCTGTGCAATATATGGGAAACCTGCAGCAAAAGTACCACAGGCTAGAGACGAGCAGTTCTGGTGTCTGCAATGATGGAGGTGTCTGGCATGAGCCACAAGACCTTGAAAAAAAAAATCATCTGTCAAGTTTTTTATAGTGTCAAAATTTGCCACCACAACGTTTTACAGATGAACATGGTCCACTGTGTAGCATCACTCTATATCTTCAGCCAATACACGGCAGAGCTTCTGGTGTAACCTCTGCAGCACTAGAAGCCGCAGTATTCCCACCTATGCACAAGGAGGAACACTGCTGAGCAATCATCTGCCACAGTCCAAAACGCTGCAGCCAATCAGCAAAGTCACCCCTAGAAGTAATGAGGTAGTCCTACCCCGAAGATAAACCCTTCTGACGGACAACAGCCACACCCGGGCTCCTCCGAGATCATACAGCACATGGACCATGGACAGCGCCCTCTCAGGGAGAAGGTCTTATCCTCGGTGGCAGAGTGAAGAAAAAGCCGCAGCAGCCTAACTGACCTAAACTAGCACCTAGCACTCGCCTCTCAGCCTTTAGCAAAACGCCGCATACAGGGAGTGAATAAAAGACGTTTGTTCCTCCAAGTTTTTAGTGCGGATACTGCGGCTTTTTCCTCTCTGCATTAGTCCATTAAGCGGTGTGGCTTGCCTGCAATGAAGTTCCCTCCGATGATGCGTCTTCCATTACCGCTCATTGGACGAATGGGGGAAGGGCGCGCAGAGCGCTGATGCTGCAGAATGTGTGCAGAGACAGAACTCTGGTGAAGCTGTCGGAGGAGGGCTGGCCGCAGCACCCCAGCACCCCCACCCCGTCCCCGGCAGGTCTGCAGTAACGACCCCACTGCTTCCCGGGCATGCTGCTGCAGTCCTGTTTACCTGCTCGCGGAGTTCCCGGTCCTGCTGCCCTCTTCTCCCCGGTTATCTGCAACTCTGCCTGCAGTAGTACAGAGACACGCGTGCTCCTCTCTTGTCCCCTCCCTCTCTCTTCTCCTAATTCTTATTCCTGCCACGTCCTCCTGCATCCCAGTCCGGATTGGTCCATCTCGGTCCCCTAATATGCAAAACTCCTGGTCCCACTGGGACCATCACTGGCCCAGGTGGTGACAGCAGAAAATCCTTCAGGCTGTTTTTTGTATATTTACAGTGGTTTTACAACAATGCAATGTTGGTGGTAGTCTCTCTTTTCTTCTCCAGTGGAGCTCACATGAGCAGACTGGATTTGTGTAGGGCACTTTGGATTCATACAGTTCTGAGTTAAGGTTATGGTGGCTTTTTTAGATGTGGATTTTAGGTCCATGTGCCTTATATTGGCCCTTGTAACCATGCGACCCTGAGGCAGGATCAGTACAGATGGAGGGACATCACGTGCGCACAAAGCACTACCTTTTGTGTCACCCCGCACCTCCTCAGATTGTAAGCTCTTGGGAGCAGGGCCCTCACTCCTAGTATTTCAGTTATATATTAGCCGGTAACTTTGTGATGTCTTGTTTTGTACATGAACCCTCTGAATTGTAAAGCGCTGCGGAATATGGTGGCGCTATATAAATAAAGATTATTATTATTAAAGGGGTTGTCCGGGATCAAATTTTTTAAGTGTACTCACTGTTAACAGGTGATTCTAGGTCCCCCCATATGTTTTGCGATATTTCCGCCATTTTCTACATGCCTCCGACTGTTTACATCTGTTTATTTTTGTCTAACTTCCTGCCGCTCTGCGCTGTGGGTCCCAGCGCAGCGCGGCATCACATGCTTTCAGACGACTCTCATCTCCGCCGTGACTCCAACCCCTCATTGTTATTCCGCCTCCTGACGCACATCGCCACGTCCTCCATGTATTCACCCCCCTTGAATCATATTCCGCATAGTTCCCTCTTTCATTGTGAACAACACGCCCTGCCCGGTGACGTCCGAGCGCTCTGCATAATGCCTGCGGCTGATGGGGACGTTACCGGGCTCCCTGCGAAGCGGAAGAAGCGGCTTCGCTCTGCAGAAGGGACGCTGTACATCACTGAATGTGAGAAAAGACTCACTTCCGGCCGAGAATTTGTGTAATGAATACAGGCCATCAGAAAAGTATGGGAAAGGTAGGAGATATTTATGTCCTTGTTAAACAATTAAACCAATGGCCCCAATCCCGGACAACCCTTTTAAAGCACTCTGGCTCCTTTTTTAAGTCAACAAGAAACAGCCTGGTAGTGCAAGAGAAGAGCCAACACTTAAAGGGTTTCTATCACTTGGTATGACATAATTAGCTGTCAGACACTAGCGATCTGCTAGTGTCTGCTCTGGCCAAC
The DNA here is from genome assembly GCF_905171765.1 of Bufo bufo. NCBI lineage: Eukaryota > Metazoa > Chordata > Amphibia > Anura > Bufonidae > Bufo > Bufo bufo. The sequence continues at coordinate 272,195,193 of NC_053391.1, read as the reverse complement.
CATCCTACTATAATCACTTGTGGGGCAGCGGTTTTGCTAAAAAACTAACTTTTATAAATATGCTAATGAGCCTCTAGGTGCTATGTGGGCGTCATTAGCACCTAGAGGCTCCGTCTACCTTCATACACAGCCGCCGCCCAGCGCGTCCCTCCAGCCCGCCCATGTCCTCCTCCGTGTGACGCAGCGGACGAGTTCTCGCGCATGCGCCGTGCGCGGCTGTATTCGGCGCATTTGAGATCTCAGCTCGGAGCGGTCAGACATTCAATGCGCATGCGCGGCTGTATTCGGCGCATGCGCATTGAATGTCTGACCGCTCCGAGCTGAGATCTCAAATGCGCCGAATACAGCCGCGCACGGCGCATGCGCGAGAACTCGTCCGCTGCGTCACACGGAGGAGGACATGGGCGGGTGTATGAAGGTAGACGGAGCCTCTAGGTGCTAATGACGCCCACATAGCACCTAGAGGCTCATTAGCATATTTATAAAAGTTAGTTTTTTAGCAAAACCGCTGCCCCACAAGTGATTATAGTAGGATGGTTGGCCAGAGCAGACACTAGCAGATCGCTAGTGTCTGACAGCTAATTATGTCATACCAAGTGATAGAAACCCTTTAAAGGAGTACTCCGGGACTCATCAATATGTATATCCCAGAGTACCCCTTTAACCCCTTAGGGACCCATGACGTATCGGTACGGCATGGTTCCCGAGTCCTTAAAGGGGTTATCCGAGTTATGGGAAAAAAAATTAAAACCTCATAAAATTCATCAGGACATACATATACATTGGTTAAGCTTGATTTCTTAAGAGAGAAACCCATATGTCCATCTTCTCATGGTTCTGTTATTGCTGTGTTTACATGCTGAGGGGGCGTATAACAACAATGCCTGAGTTCTCCCTCATGAATATTTGTGGGCGTGAACAACCTGACCTTCCCCTCACCCTGCTCTGCACAACCTAAGTTTGCATTTTAAAAAACAGTCACATGATCATCTCCTAGCTCACACAGGCAGATCTTCCTGTCACATTGCAGATACAGCTACGGCTCAGATACAGCTACAGCTCAGATACAGCTACGGCTAGGATGCAGCTACGGCTAGGATGCAGCTACGGCTAGGATGCAGCTACGGCTCAGATACAGCTACGGCTAGGATGCAGCTACGGCTCTATCTATAAGATGGACATATAGCTGTATCTAAGCTATTGCTGTATCTAAGCTATCACTGATTCTAAGCCACCGCTGTATCTAAGCTATCGCTGATTCTAAGCTACAGCTGTATCAAAGCTACCGCTGTATCTAAGCTACAGCTGTATCTAAGCTATCGCTGATTCTAAGCTACAGCTGTATCTAAGCTATCAATGTATCTAAGCTATCGCTGTATCTAAGCTATCGCTGTAGCTAAGCTACAGCTGTATCTAAGCTATCGCTGTATCTAAGCTATCGCTGTATCTAAGCTACCGCTGATTCTAAGCTATCGCTGTATCTCAGCTACCGCTGTATCTAAGCTATAGCTGTATCTAAGCTACCTCTGTATCTAAGCTATCGCTGATTCTAAGCTACAGCTGTATCTAAGCTACAGCTGTATCTAAGCTATCGCTGTAGCTAAGCTATCGCTGTAGCTAAGTTACAGCTGTATCTAAGCTATCACTGTATCTAAGCTATCGCTGTATCTAAGCTACCGCTGATTCTAAGCTACCGCTGTATCTAAGCTATTACTGTATCTAAGCTACAGCTGTATCTAAGCTATTGCTGTATCTAAGCTATCGCTGATTCTAAGCTACTGCTGATTCTAAACTATCGCTGTATCTAAGCTACCGCTATATCTAAGCTATTGCTGTATCTAAGCTACCTCTTTAAGCTATTGCTGTATCTAAGCTACAGCTGTATCTAAGCTATTAATTAGATAAAGATATATCTTGGATGCAGATATAGATATAGCTATATCTAAGCTATATGATGGACAATTATTTCCTTTTTTCCCCAGGGGGGGTATTAACATTATAATGGGGACTTGTTGAGGGGGCCAGGGCTGTAATAACAATCCCCAGAAGCGGGAGGGGAACGTGTAAACTGGCCCAAGTGAGGGAAGGAGCCAGACACATACCCTGCTGCTGGTGCTGCTGCTGGAGAAAATCTATCACCTCGGCTCTGGTAAGTATCGCACATGAGCGATCGCTTACCATCACCGAGGCTGTGTGAGGAGAGGGAGAGAGGGGCGGGCACCAAAGGCTCTGACGTCTCGTTTACAGAGCCGGGCCACTCCCTCAAGCAGGGAGACGGCTGTAAACGAAACGTCATCAGCAGAGCAGAGCCGAGGCAGTGTGAGGAGGGGGGAGGGGGGGAGGGCACCAGAGGCTCTGACGTTTCGTTTACAGAGCCTGGACACTCCCTCAAGCAGGGAGAAGCTTGTAAACGAGACGTCAGTGCCTGAGCAGGGTTGATGACGTCGGGGGTCACATGACCCAAATGTGAACTGGCTAAACAGAGCAAAATAGCTAATGTAAGTGATTTACAAAATAGTTTCATATAATACTATAAGAGTTATTAGCATAAATGTATTTAAGTCGGATAACCCCTTTAAGGACCCATGACGTACCGGTACGTCATGTGTTGTTCCGATCACCGGCGGGCGCCTCGGCTAAATGCGCCTCGGCTAAATGCGCGGGGGGGTCCCGTGACCCGCCCCCCCCCCCCCCCCGTGTCGGCGATCGCCACAAACCGCAGGTCAATTCAGACCTGCGGTTTGAGGCTTTTACCTGGTGCGGCGGCGGTAGTGCCATCGGGTCCCCATGGGGCTGTGGGGGGGACCCGATGGCATGGAAGGCAGCGCAATGCCTTCCTCAGGCATCTGCGCTGACTTCCGGTGACGAGCCTGTGAGATCCAGCCCCCTGGATCTCACAGGCCGGAAGCTGTATGAGTAATACACACTGTATTACTCATACAGCCAATGCATTCTAATACAGAAGTATTGGAATGCATTGTAAAGGATTAGACCCCCAAAAGTTCAAGTCCCAAAGCGGGACAAAAAATGAAAAAAAAAGTTGAAAAAAGAAAGTTTTCCCCCTAAAAAATTAAAAGGGTCAAGTAAAAATAAACCAAAACGTCATTTTCCCCAAATAAAGTTAAAAAAATTTGGTGAAAATTAGGGGGAAAAAAAAAGTATACATATAAGGTATCGCCGCGTCCGTATCGACCTGCTCTATAAACATATCACATGACCTAACCCCTCAGATGAACACCGTAAAAAATAAAAATAAAAACTGTGCTAAATAAACCATTTTTTGTCATCTTACATCACAAAAAGTACAACAGCAAGCGATCAAAAAGGCGTTGCCCACCAAAATAGTACCAATCTAACCGTCACCTCATCCCGCAAAAAATGAGCCTCTACCTGAGACAATCTCCCAAAAAATAAAAAAAACTATGGCTCAGAATATGGAGACACTAAAACATCATTTAAAAAAAGCTGTTATTGTGTAAAACTTACATAAATAAAAAAAAAGTATACATATTTGGTATCGCCGCGTTCGTATCGACCGGCTCTATAAAAATATCACATGACCTAACCACTCAGATGAACACCGTAAAAAATAAAAACTGTGCTAAATAAACCATTTTTTGTCACCTTACATCACAAAAAGTGTAATAGCAAGCGATCAAAAAGTCATATGCACCCCAAAATAGTGCCAATAAAACCGTCATCTCATCCCGCAAAAAATGAGACCCTACCTAAGATAATCGCCCAAAAACTGAAAAAACTATGGCTCTCAGAATATGGAGACTCTAAAACATTTTTTTTTTGTTTGTTTTAAAAATGATATTATTGTGTAAAAGTTACATAATAAAAAAAAAGTATACATATTAGGTATTGCCACGTCTGTATCGACCGGCTCTATAAAAATATCACATGACCTAACCCCTCAGATGAACACCGTAAAAAATTTAAAATAAAAACTGTGCTAAATAAACAATTTTTTGTCACCTTACATCACAAAAAGTGTAACAGCAAGCGATCAAAAAGTCACACGCACCCCAAAATAGTGCCAATAACACCGTCATCTCATCCCGCAAAAATCATACCCTACCCAAGGTAATCGCCCAAAAACTGAAAAAATTATGGCTCTCAGACTATGGAAACACTAAAACATGATTCTTTTTGCTTCAAAAATGAAATCATTGTGTAAAAGTTACATAAATAAAAATAAAGTATACATATTAGGTATCGCCGCATCCGTGACAACCTGGTCTATAAAAATATCACATGATCTAACCTTTCAGATGAATGTTGTAAATAACAAAAAATAAAAACGGTGCCAAAACAGCTATTTCTTGTTATCTTGCCTCACAAAAAGTGTAATATAGAGCAACCAAAAATCATATGTACCCTAAACTAGTACCAACAATACTGCCACCCTATCCTGTAGTTTCTAAAATCGGGCCACTTTTTTTGAGTTTCTACTCTAGGGGTGCATCAGGGGGGCTTCAAATGGGACATGGTGTCAAAAAAAACAGTCCAGCAAAATCTGCCTTCCAAAAACCATATGGCATTCCTTTCCTTCTGCGCCCTGCCGTGTGCCCGTACAGCTGTTTACGACCACAAATGGGTTGTTTCTGTAAACTACAGAATCAGGGCCAAAAATATTGAGTTTTGTTTGGCTGTTAACCCTTGCTTTGTTACTGGGAAAAATGGATTACAATGGAAAATTTGCTAAAAAATTGAAATTCTGAAATTTCATCTCCATTTGCCAATAACTCTTGTGGAACACTTAAAGGGTTAACAACGTTTGTAAAATCTGTTTTGAATACCTTGAGGGGTGTAGTTTCTTACATGGGGTCACTTTTATGGAGTTTCTACTCTAGGGTTGCATCAGGGGGGCTTCAAATGGGACATGGTGTCAAAAAAACCAGTCCAGCAAAATCTGCCTTCCAAAAACCGTATGGCATTTCTTTCCTTCTGCGCCCTGCCATGTGCCCGTACAGTAGTTTACGACCACATATGGGGTGTTTCTGTAAACTACAGAATCAGGGCCATAAATATTGAGTTTTGTTTGGCTGTTAACCCTTGCTTTGTTACTGGGAAAAATGGATTACAATGGAAAATTTGCCCAAAAATTTAATCTCTGAAATGTCATCTCCATTTGCCAATAACTCTTGTGGAACACCTAAAGGGTTAACAACGTTTGTAAAAATCTGTTTTGAATACCTTGAGGGGTGTAGTTTCTTAGATGGGGTCACTTTTATGGAGTTTCTACTCTAGGGTTGCATCAGGGGGGCTTCAAATGGGACATGGTGTCAAAAAAACCAGTCCAGCAAAATCTGCCTTCCAAAAACCATATGGCATTCCTTTCCTTCTGCGCCCCCTGCCATGTGCCCGTACAGTAGTTTACGACCACATATGGGGTGTTTCTGTAAACTACAGAATCAGGGCCATAAATATTGAGTTTTGTTTGGCTGTTAACCCTTGCTTTGTAAAAGTAAAAAAAAATGATTAAAATGGAAAATTTGCCCAAAAATTGAAATTCTGAAATTTCATCTCCATTTGCCAATAACTCTTGTGGAACACCTAAAGGGTTAACAACGTTTGTAAAATCTGTTTTGAATACCTTGAGGGGTGTAGTTTCTTAGATGGGGTCACTTTTATGGAGTTTCTACTCTAGGGTTGCATCAGGGGGGCTTCAAATGGGACATGGTGTAAAAAAAAACAGTCCAGCAATATCTGCCTTCCAAAAACCGTATTGCATTCCTTTCCTTCTGCGCCCTGCCGTGTGCCCATACAGCGGTTTACGACCACATATGGGGTGTTTCTGTAAACTACAGAATCAGGGCCATAAATATTGAGTTTTGTTTGGCTGTTAACCCTTGCTTTGTAAAAGTAAAAAAATTTATTAAAATGGAAAATCTGCCAAAAAAGTGAAATTTTGAAATTGTATCTCAATTTTCCATTACTTCTTGTGGAACACCTAAAGGCTTAACAACGTTTGTAAAATCAGTTTTGAATACCTTAAGGGGTGTAGTTTCTTAGATGGGGTCACTTTTATGGAGTTTCTACTCTAGGGGTGCATCAGGGGGGCTTCAAATGGGACATGGTGTCAAAAAAAACAGTCCAGCAAAATCTGCCTTCCAAAAACTGTATGGCATCCCTTTCCTTCTGCGCCCTGCCGTGTGCCCGTACAGTAGTTTACAACCACATATGGGGTGTTTCTGTAAACTACAGAATCAGGGCCATAAATATTGAGTTTGGTTTGGCTTTTAACCCTTGCTTTGTAACTGGAAAAAAATTATTAAAATGGAAAATCTGCCAAAAAAGGGAAATTTTGAAATTGTATCTCTATTTTCCATTAATTCTTGTGGAACACCTAAAGAGTTAACAAAGTTAGTAAAATCAGTTTTAAATACCTTGAGGGGTGTAGTTAATAGAAACCACCCAAAAATGACCCCATTCTATAATGTAAGCCTCGCAAAGTGACTTCAGACCTGAACTGGTCCCTAAAAATTGGGTTTTTGAAAATTTCTGAAAAATTTTAAGATTTGCTTCTAAACTTAAATCGTTAATTTCTAACGATAATTTGTTCTGCCTTAGTCCTAACAGCAGCACAGATGGGGTTAACCACCCCCCATGGACTGGTAGGACCGGCGGAATTTTATTGAGCCCAAGTAATTACTAAACACTTAAACCTCCCCTATAAAGGAGGGAATCCCCTCCAGCCCATTGTGTTATAGCAAGAAAAAACTAGTCTTACTAGGGTGGGAAATTTGTGTGCTGCTGTTAGGACTAAGGGAAAACAAATTATCATTAGAAATTAACGATTCCCTTACGTCCTACCAGCAGCACAGATGGAGAGATAGCAAGAAGAACCCCTAGGGAGGGCCATCATGCCTGGCAGATCTAAGAATAGTCTGCCCAAAGGCCGAGTACTCAGCTAATCTGGCATATAGTCTATAATGGGAGATGTATGTTGATTCAGAGCTCCAGGAGGCAGATTTACAAATCATGTCGAGCGCAAGAAGACTCCTCTCGGCAAAAGAAGTAGCTACAGCCCTCGTAGAATGGGCTTTTACAAACCCCGGAGGGTCTAGAGATTGGGAAACAAAGGATTCCCCATTAGCCTCCTTAATCCATCGACTGATGGATGATTTAGACGCCTTACGGCCTTTAAACTTACCGGCAAACAGGATTAGAAGATTTTCATCTTTCCTGAACTCCTTGATCTATCCACATAGATCCGGAGGCATCTCCAGACATCCAAAGGATGTATAGCAGGTTCCTCGGAGGAGGTAGAAGGTCTAGAAATAACCGGGAGGGATATCACCTGGTTGATATTCTGGAAAGAAGGAACCTTAGGCCTAAAGTACGGGAGAAATCTTAAAAGGACCCGGTCTTGCAAAAAAATGGTATAGGGCTTGTGCGCTGATAGAGCTTGAAGCTCAGAGACCCTCTTGGCTGAAGTCACAGCAAGAAGAAAAAACAAGTTTTCATGTGACAAACTTGAAATCTATCTCCTCCAAAGGCTCAAAGGGGGGAGATGCTAACCCCCTGAGAACTACTGATAAATCCCATTGAGGAATGGGTTTCAGTACTGTAGGCTTTAATCTTTCAGCTCCTTTAAGGAACCATTTAATGAGTTTATGGGTCCTGCGAAAAAGACTTGTTGAAACAAGCTGAAATGGCTGAAACTTGACCCCTCAAGGTAGATCGAGCAAGGCTTTGTCACGGCCATCTTGCAGAAACTGAAGGATGATGGGGAGGGGGCGGATCGGCAGACGCCACCTCCTTTGAGGAACACCAAGAAGAGAATATCCTCATAATCTGTGAGTAGGCTCTCTTAGTAGAGTCTGCTCTTGAATGAAACTGCGTTCTCAGGACCGACTCTGAAAGCCCTTCTATTCTGGGAAGGGACTGATCAACCTCCAGGCTGTCAGGTTGAACCTGTGCAGATCTTGGCAGAGGTGAGTGTCCCATGACACCAGGGTCTGCCGTGGGGGGAGCCTCCAATAATGTCCCCGACTCATCTGAATGAGCAGGGTAAACCGGGATCTCTTGGGCCAAAACGGTATGATGGCTATTACCGAGGCCTGATCCTGACGAATTTTCATCAATACCCTCGGTATCATTGAAAAGGGAGGGAAGATGTAAGCCATCCTGAATCTCCAGGATATTGACAGAACATCTATCGCCAGGGGGTTGTCCTCCCTGTAAAGGGAGCAAAACCTCTCCACCTTGGCGTTGAACCTTGTTGCCATAAGATCCACCTCTGGCATTCCACACTTGAGGACTATCTGCTTGAATATCTCCGGATGTAAAGACCATTCCACTGCTGGAAGACTGCGGCTCAACCGATCCGCTATCATATTGAGGGAGCAGATAAGTGTGAAAGGTTCAATTCTGCCCAATCCAGAATCACCCCCGATCTCTGATAAGAGGGTAAGTGATCTTGTGCCTCCCTGCTTGTTGATGTAAAGTACCGCAGTCATATTGTCTGACTGGACTTTCACCGCTTTGCCCCGGATCTGAGGGGCGAAGTAAAGGAGGGCTAGCCGGATAGCTTGAATCTCGCGGAGATTGGATGAGAGGAGCCGCTCCTGAGGAGACCAGGATCTGTGCACTGGAGAATCGTCTAGATGAGCACCCCAGCCTACTTGGGATGCATCTGTTGTCAATAGGTTGGCTGGTTCATAGACTTCCTGTCCAAAAGATGGCTCCACCATCTGAGGGAATGCAGAGTTTGCCAAGACAGGGAGCACAGGAGTTCAGCCCAGCGGGGCTGCCATTCCATTTGGAGAGAACCCCCGACTGCAGCGGCCGGAGGTGCCATAAAGCCCAAGGGACTGCTTACTCAGACGCTGACATGAGCCCCAACATCTTCATGAGAGTCTTAATTGGAACTCGTCAAAGCACGGATAGGAATTCTGCCATGTTCTGTATTCGGGATCTTCTTTCTGGAGTCAACCGGAGAGATCTCCCAACGAGTCGATTATGAAGCCTAAATATCTTACTGAAGTCGACGGGCTCACGTTCGACTTCTGCCAGTTGATGATCCACCTTAGGCGGAACAGAAAGGAAATTGCTACATGAAGATGGTGGGTCAGGACCACAAAGGAAGAGGCTTTTAAAAGCCAATTGTCCAGATAAGGAATGATGGTCAGTCCTTGGAGTGCTAGCCGCCACCACAGAAACTACCACCTTGGTGAAAGTGTGAGGGGCAGAAGAAATGCCGAAGGGAAGGGCAACGAACTGAAGGTGTCTGGTGACACCTGACACCTGAACCGCGATCCTGAGATATTTCCTGGAAGCAGGATGAATCGGGATCCAGGGTTGCCGTCACATCTCCAGGATTGAGAACGTGAACCACTGACCTGATGGTTTCCATACGGAACCTTTCCTTATGTATCGATTGAAGAATCTCAAATCGATAATCATCCGGAGATCCCCTGACGCCTTGGGAACCAGAAACACTGGTGAGTAAATCCCTAAGCCCTGTTCCCCTGCCGGATCCTCCTCCAGAGCCCCCTTGTGGATGTAATCCTGAATGTAAGCCTCCAGAACCGACTGCCTTGCGGCCTGTGGAAGTTTGGTTCTGATGAACCTGTCCGGACACAGAGAAAGAAGATTGATTGAGTACCCCTCTGATATGACATTCAGGACCCAGGGATCCGAAATCTCTCGGATCCAGATGTCCTTGAAGTGGGAGAGTTGACCTCCGATGGGAAGATGAGGCAGGGGAGTGGGGAAGTCTTCTGGCAGGATGGCAGGAGTCACGGGAGTCATCCAAGAGCCTTGAGGAGGCCTGTAGTAAGTAGGTGGATTTTTTATCCTTGGCTCCTTCACGAGAGCGCCTCGAACCTCTTCGCTGCGCTCCCCAGTCCCTCCGGGCTCTTGACTGCTGGTCAGACCTACCACCACGGTTTTGTCTGCCCGCCCCCGAAAGGACTGTTGGGGAAGACTCTTCCCCTTTTAATCTGACAAGTCTTCCATAATCTTATCCAACTCTGAGTCGAACAAACGGTTGGGCTCAAAGGGAAGGCTACATGGAATTGTCAGCGACCTAAGGCTTACGCCACAAAGGCCTGCGGGCCGCTGACACCAGGGTTATGGTTTTGGCCGCCAACTTCAGCTGTTGTTGCGCTGTATCAGACAGTAAATTCATCGCCAGGTTGACAGTCTTGAAAGCCGCCAGAATGTCGTCCCGAGACACCTTCTGATCCACATCCATCTGGATCTGGTTTAATCGAGACCGGAGGAAGGTAGAAAATTCTGTAGCAGCGATGGCCGTAGACGCGGAAGCTGCAGCTGCCGTATAACCTCTCCTGAGTGTGCACTCTGCTCTCCTGTCAAGGGGATCCTGCAGACTCGACCCATTGTCCGCAGGAACCAGAGTGCGCTTGGACAGTTTGGCAATCGCCATGTCCACCTTGGGAATGGAACCCCACGATTCCACCAAGGGTTTAGCCATCAGAAACATGGTTCTGAATCTTTAGTTAGAATCGGACCCCTTTCGGGTTTCTTCCACTCTGTGCGCATGACAGAGAGGAGGGTCTTATCCGCTTTAAAGACACGAAGTGCCCGACTAGCGGGATCAGAGGGCTCCCCCAGGTCAGCATCATGGTCCCCCGACCTGATGGACTTAAGTAACTTTTGCGTCTTATCAGGAGGAAAGAAGCATGAAGTAAGCTCCTCCTCATCCGAGGAGGAGGAACTCAAGGAGATTATGGACGGTCTCTCTACTGGAGCCGAAGACTCCATAGGAGTCCGAGTAGTAAGCCTCTCATCCAGCAGGCTTATAACCCCTTTGATGTATCCATCAACATAGGTCTTTACCCACTGATACATATCCTGCATCGTAGGTTCGGTGGAAGGTTGAACCCTCGGACGGCAGCCGTCACACCTGGAGTAGGGACAGCTATCCTCCAAAAGCGCGCTACAATCATAGCACGAAAAATGTTTCAGCTTGGAAGCCGCCTTTCTGCCATTCGAATCCCGTGGAGGCTTTTTTTTTTTTTCTTAACCACCTCAGCTCCCCTAGCTTAAACACCCTTAATGACCAGACCACTTTTTACACTTCTGCACTACACTACCTTCACCGTTTATTGCTTGGTCATGCAACTTACCACCCAAATGAATTTTACCTCCTTTTCTTCTCACTAATAGAGCTTTCATTTGGTGGTATTTCATTGCTGCTGCCATTTTTAAATTTTTTGTTATTAATCGAAATATAATGACATTTTTGCAAAAAAATGACATTTTTCACTTTCAGTTGTAAATTTTTCTCTAAATGTATTGTTCTACATGTCTTTGATAAAAAAAAAAAATGTTTGGGTAAAAAAAAAATGGCTTGGGTAAAAGTTATAACGTTTACAAACTATGGTACAAAAATGTGAATTTCCGCTTTTTGAAGCAGCTCTGACTTTCTGAGCACCTGTCATGTTTCCTGAGGTTCTACAATGCCTAGACAGTAGAAAAAACCCACAAATAACCCCATTTCGGAAAGTAGACACCCTAAGGTATTCGCTGATGGGCATAGTGAGTTCATAGAACTTTTAATTTTTTGTCACAAGTTAGCGGAAAATGATGATTTTTATATATTTTTTTCCTTACAAAGTCTCATATTCCACTAACTTGTGACAAAAAATAAAAAATTCCATGAACTCACAATGCCCATCACGAAATACCTTGGGGTGTCTTCTTTCCAAAATGGGGTCACTTGTGGGGTAGTTATACTGCCCTGGCATTTTAGGGGCCCTAATGTGTGAGAAGTAGTTTGAAATCAAAATGTGTAAAAAATGCCCTGTGAAATCCTAAAGGTGCTCTTTGGAATGTGGGCCCCTTTGCCCAGCTAGGCTGCAAAAAAGTGTCACACATCTGGTATCGCCGTACTCAGGAGAAGTTGGGGAATGTGTTTTGGGGTGTCATTTTACATATACCCATGCTGGGTGAGATAAATATCTTGGTCAAATGCCAACTTTGTATAAAAAAATTGGAAAAGTTGTCATTTGCCAAGATATTTCTCTCACCCAGCATGGGTATATGTAAAAAGACACCCCAAAACACATTCCCCAACTTCTCCTGAGTACGGCGATACCAGATGTGTGGCACTTTTTTGCAGTGTAGGTGGGCAAAGGGGCCCACATTCCAAAGAGCACCTTTAGGATTTCACAGGGTATTTTTTACACATTTTGATTTCAAACTACTTCTCACACATTAGGGCCCCTAAAATGCCAGGGCAGTATAACTACCCCACAAGTGACCCCATTTTGGAAAGAAGACACCCCAAGGTATTTCGTGATGGGCATAGTGAGTGCATGGAAGTTTTTATTTTTTGTCACAAGTTAGTGGAATATGAGACTTTGTAAGGAAAAAAAATAAATAATAAAATCATCATTTTCCGCTAACTTGTGACAAAAAATAAAAAATTCTAGGAACTCGCCATGCCCCTCACGGAATACCTTGGGGTGTCTTCTTTCCAAAATGGGGTCACTTGTGGGGTAGTTATACTGCCCTGGCATTTTAGGGGACCTAATGCGTGAGAAGTAGTTTGAAATCAAAATGTGTAAAAAATGCCCTGTGAAATCCTAAAGGTGCTCTTTGGAATGTGGGCCCATTTGCCCACCTAGGCTGCAAAAAAGTGTCACACATTTGATATCACCGTACTCAGAATAAGTAGGGCAATGTGTTTTGGGGTGTCTTTTTACATATACCCATCCTGGGTGAGAGAAATATCTCGGCAAAAGACAACTTTTCCCATTTTTTTATACAAAGTTGGCATTTGACCAAGATATTTATCTCACCCAGCAAAATGACACCCCAAAACACATTGCCCAACTTCTCCTGAGTACGGTGATACCACATGTGTGACACTTTTTGCAGCCTAGGTGCGCAAAGGTGCCCAAATTCCTTTTTTGAGGGCATTTTTAGACATTTGGATCCCAGACTTCTTCTCACGCTTTAGGGCCCCTAAAATGCCAGGGCAGTATAAATACCCCACATGTGACCCCATTTTGGAAAGAAGACACCCCAAGGTATTCAATGAGGGGCATGGCGAGTTCATATAAAAAAAAATTTTTGGGCACAAGTTAGCGGAAATTGATTATTTTTTTTTTTCTCACAAAGTCTCCCTTTCCGCTAACTTGGGACAAAAATTTCAATCTTTCATGGACTCAATATGCCGCTCAGCAAATACCTTGGGGTGTCTTCTTTCCGAAATGGGGTCACATGTGGGGTATTTATACTGCCCTGGCATTTTAGGGGCCCTAAAGCGTGAGAAGAAGTCTGGAATATAAATGTCTAAAAATTTTTACGCATTTGGCTTCCGTGAGGGGTATGGGGAGTTCATGTGAGATTTTATTTTTTGTCACAAGTTAGTGGAATATGAGACTTTGTAAGAAAAAAAAAAAAATCACTTTCCACTAACTTGTGCCAAAAAAATGTCTGAATGGAGCCTAACAGGGGGGTGATCAATGACAGGGGGTGATCAGGGAGTCTATATGGGGTGATCACCCCCCTGTCAATGATCACCCCCTGTAAGGCTCCATTCAGACGTCCGTATGTGTTTTGCGGATCCGATCCATGGATCCGTGGATCCGTAAAACACATACGGACATCTGAATGGAGCCTTACAGGGGGGTGATCAATCACAGGGGGTGATCAATCACAGGGGGTGATCAGGGAGTCTATATGGGGTGATCACCCCCCTTTCAATGATCACCCCCCTGTAAGGCTCCATTCAGACGTCCGTATGTGTTTTGCGGATCCGATCCGTGGATCCGTAAAACACATACGGACCTCTGAATGGAGCCTTACAGGGGGGTGATCAATGACAGGGGAGTGATCAGGGAGTCTATATGGGGTGATCACCCCCCTGTCATTGATCACCCCCCTGTAAGGCTCCATTCAGACGTCCGTATGTGTTTTGCGGATCCGATCTGTGGATCCGCAAAACACATACGGACCTCTGAATGGAGCCTTACAGGGGGGTGATCAATCACAGGGGGGTGATCAGGGAGTCTATATGGGGTGATCACCCCCCTGTCAATGATCACCCCCCTGTAAGGCTCCATTCAGACGTCCGTATGTGTTTTGCGGATCCGATCCGTGGATCCATAAAACACATACAGACGTCTGAATGGAGCCTTACAGGGGGGATGATCAATGACAGGGGGGTGATCAATGACAGGGGGGTGATCAGGGAGTCTATATGGGGTGATCACCCCCCTGTCATTGATCACCCCCCTGTAAGGCTCCATTCAGAGGTCCGTATGTGTTTTGCGGATCCACGGATCGGATCCGCAAAACACAAACGGACGTCTGAATGGAGCCTTACAAGGGGGTGATCAATCACAGGGGGGTGATCAGGGAGTCTATATGGGGTGATCACCCCCCTGTCAATGATCACCCCCCCTGTAAGGCTCCATTCAGACGTCTGTATGTGTTTTGCGGATCTGATCTGTGGATCCGTAAAACACATACGGACGTCTGAATGGAGCCTTACAGGGGGGTGATCAATGACAGGGTGGTGATCAATGACGGGGTGATCAGGGAGTCTATATGGGGTGATCACCCCCCTGTCATTGATCACCGCTCTGTAAGGCTCCATTCAGAGGTCCATATGTGTTTTTGCGGATCCACGGATCGGATCCGCAAAACACAAACGGACGTCTGAATGGAGCCTTACAGGGGGGTGATCAATGACAGGGGGGTGATCAGGGAGTCTATATGGGGTGATCACCCCCCTGTCAATGATCACCCCCCTGTAAGGCTCCATTCAGACGTCATTATGTGTTTTGCGGATCCGATCCATGGATCCGTCGATCCGTAAAACACATACGGACGTCTGAATGGAGCCTTACAGGGGGGTGATCAATGACAGGGGGGTGATCAGGGAGTCTATATGGGGTGATCACCCCCCTGTCATTGATCACCCCCCTGTAAGGCTCCATTCAGACGTCCGTATGTGTTTTGCGGATCCGATCCGTGGATCCGCAAAACACATACGGACCTCTGAATGGAGCCAGCCTTACAAGGGGGGTGATCAATGACAGGGGGGTGATCAAGGATTCTATATGGGGTGATCACCCCCCTGTAAGGCTCCATTCAGACGTCCGTATGTGTTTTGCGGATCCGATCCATGTATCCGTGGATCTGTAAAACACATACGGACATCTGAATGGAGCCTTACAGGGGGGTGATCAATGACAGGGGGGTGATCAGGGAGTCTATATGGGGTGATCAGGGGTTAATAAGGGGTTAATAAGTGACAGGGGGGGTGTAGTGTAGTGTGGTGCTTGGTGCTACTTATTACAGAGCTGCCTGTGTCCTCTGGTGGTCGATCCAAGCAAAGGGGACCACCAGAGGACCAGGTAGAAGGTATATTAGACGCTGTTATCAAAACAGCGTCTAATATACCTGTTAGGGGTTAAAAAAAATTGCATCTACAGCCTGCCAGCGAACGATCGCCACTGGCAGGCTGTAGATCCACTCGCTTACATGCAGTTCTTGTGTGCGCGCGTTCACAGGAAATCTCGCGTCTCGCGAGATGACGCGTATATGCGCGACTCTGCCTGGAGCTGCCGCCTCCGGAACGCGATCCTGCGTTAGGCGGTCCGGAGGCAGTTAAAGTCATCGGATTAAGGGATTACCAACCAGTCTCCCAAGCTGGTTCCTACCAAGCCCCAAGCTGCTTATCTTCTGTGATCTGACGAGTGCAGGTAAATTCAGCTTAGAATAACTGTTGACCGGCCTCACTGCGGGAAAAAAGAAAAAAAGGATAAGTAAAACATTTGTAAACAACCAATAAATGTTTCAGGAGAAAGGTAAAAGAAAAGGCAGACTGGCGGATAGCTGAAAATGAGGACCAGAAATAAGGCACCAACAAGTGGAGGAACACCAGCTTATGAGACTCTGGGAGCTAGCTTAAAAAGCATGTGCAGCCAGAGAACGACCTGGTTCACAATGTTTCCTTAAATAGGGGAGGGAGTAGGCTCAGAGCCGAGTCCCCGCCCCCAGAGGAGAAAACACATAACAGTAAATAAAAAGGTTTCCCCCCAGGAAGGAATACAATAAAACCTCCAACCGGAGGGAAAATCGCGGATTATATATTAAAAAAAAAATCGCAATAATGACGCGAAATCGCGTCGCAAGGAAAAAATTCCGGAAGTGACGTCAGATTCGGAAGATGCCGGTGCCCAGCGGCCGCAAGGAAAAGGACGCCGAAAAACGCACCGCAGCGAAGCACCGCTGCGCCAGCAGCAGGTGAGCTGCCAGACAAGCCACAGTAGTAAAAGCGGAGGCAAAGCCCGCAGATAACATGAAAAAAAGATTCCCCCCTAAGAGAGGGGGAATCACTGCCTAGTCTACCTGTCCGGAGGACAGAAAAAAACACAATGGGCTGGAGGTGATTCCCTCCTTTATAGGGGAGGTTTAAGTGTTTAATTATTACTTGGGCTCATTAAAATTCCGCTGTCCTACCAGTCCATGGGGGGTGGTTAACCCCATCTGTGCTGCTGGTAGGACGTAAGGGAAGAGGACCTTTCACCGATTATTACACTTTGAACTAACTATACAGACATGTAGAGCGGCGCCCGGGGATCTCACTGCACTTACTATTATCCCTGGGCGCCGCTCCGTTCTCCTGCTATGTCCTCCGGTATCTCCGTTCCCTAAGTTATGGTAGGCGGAGTCTGCCCTTGTGTAGCGCTGGCCAATCGCATTGCAGAGCTCACAGCCTGGGAGAAAATAACCTCCCAGGCTGTGAGCTCTGCGCTGCGATTGGCCAGGGCTAGAGCAGAACAAGGGCAGACTCCGCCTACCATAACTTAGTGACTGGAATCTCCGCCTACTATAACTTAGTGAGCGGAGATACCGGAGGGCATAGCAGGAGAACGGAGCGGCGCCCGGGGATAATAGTAAGTGCAGTGAGATCCCCGGGCGCCGCTCTACATGTCTGTATAGTTAGTTCATAGTGTAATAATCGGTGAAAGGTCCTCTTTAAAGTGACACTGGTCAGATTGGCAAAAAATGGGCAAGTCCAGAAGGTGAAATAGGGCCGAGTTCTTAAGGGGTTAAAACACCAAAAAATCTGTGCCAAAACATGCAACAAGCCCCCTGGCGGTGGGCACAATCTACGCACAGCACATAAGAAATCAGTGAAAAAAATCTATGAATATATTAAATATATTAAAACAATATTGAGCCTGCTCTGAGTTAGGCCTCATGCACACGACCGTTCCGTTTTTTGCGGTCCGCAAATTGCGGATCCGCAAAACACAGAAGCCGACCGTGTGCCTTCTGCAATTTGCGGAACGGAACAGGCGCGGCCCATTGTAGAAATGCATATTCTTGTCCGCAAAACGGACAAGAATAGGACATGTTATATTTTCTTTGCAGGGCCACGGAACAGAGCAATGGATGCGGACAGCACACGGCGTTCTGTCCACATCTTTTGCGGCCCCATTGAAGCGAATAGGTCCGCACCCGAGCCGCAAAAACTGAGGTTCGGATGGGGACCAGAACAACGGTCGTGTGCATGAGGCCTTAATCTCTAAAATAAATAGATTCAATAAATTGTATTCATTGTATTGTCTCACATAGACTAGAAATCCAGAAAATGAGAAGTTGGGCTTAGTCTATCCATGTACAAATACAGCCCTGGTATTGCTGCAGTTACCGGTAAACGGGAAACATAATAAGGGGCGATTACTAGGTAACACATTCTATCATCTACACCTCCCTCTGGCGCATGCGTCCTGAGAGGCCAGAGTGGGAGCAGTCTGCTGGCACCTGTGGGGACATAGTAAGAGCTAGTGTGTGCTTGATGACATAAGACAGCGGGAGGACAGACTGCTCTTGTTACTGCAGCACGCCAGTTGAGATCTCCTGCTAATGAATGGCGCATGCGAATGGAGCAAGCTTGGGCAGATAAACCGGGGTGCAGTAATCTGCTCATGTATAAGCAAATAGTCATATAAACTACAGGAAAATGAAGTGTGGCATAGTTATAGGGGTTAAGAAGTAGCAGTCGCATCTGAGCCTATGGGCCCAAAGACCCCCTCTGCCATATAAGAAGAAACTAGTATTATAAATGAAACACAGTGCCCTTGGTATCTGTTACAGATTTAGCATAACTGCAAAAATCAGCTCTTGTAAAACCTAATAATACACACCATAGCTGTTGCAGTACCTCATAATACACACCCCCACTGATAAAGAACCTCATAATACTCACCTGCTGCTGCAGAACCTCATAATATGCACCTCAGCTGTTGCAAAACCTCCTAATACACACCTTTGCTGCTGCAGAACCTCCTAATGCATATCTCACCTGCTGAAGAACTTCATAATACACACGTCAGCTGCTGAAAAACCTCATAATACACACATCAGCTGTAGCAGAACCTCATAATGCACCTCAGCTGTTACAGAACCTCATAATACACACCTCAGCTGCTGCAGAACCTCATAATACACACCTCAGCTGCTGTAGAACCTCATATTACATAACTCATGAGAACTACTTATCTCATCATGACTAGATTGTTATTGAAAATTAGAGGGCAATATATGGAGGGATAAACGAGGAGAGAACTACACTGCTCAAAAAAATAAAGGGAACACTTAAACAACACAATGTAACTCCAAGTCAATCACACTTCGGTGAAATCAAACTGTCCACTTAGGAAGCAACACTGAGTGACAATCAATTTCACATGCTGTTGTGCAAATGGGATAGACAACAGGTGGAAATTATAGGCAATTAGCAAGACACCCCCAATAAAGGAGTGGTTCTGCAGGTGGTGATCACAGACCACTTCTCAGTTCCTATGCTTCCTGGCTGATGTTTTAGTCACTTTTGAATGCTGGCGGTGCTTTCACTCTAGTTGTAGCATGAGACGGAGTCTACAACCCACACAAGTGGCTCAGGTAGTGCAGCTTATCCAGGATGGCACATCAATGCGAGCTGTGGCAAGAAGGTTTGCTGTGTCTGTCAGCGTAGTGTCCAGAGCATGGAGGCGCTACCAGGAGACAGGCCAGTACATCAGGAGACGTGGAGGAGGCCGTAGGAGGGCAACAACCCAGCAGCAGGACCGCTACCTCCGCCTTTGTGCAAGGAGGAACAGAAGGAGCACTGCCAGAGCCCTGCAAAATGACCTCCAGCAGGCCACAATGTGCATGTGTCTGCTCCAAACGGTCAGAAACAGACTCCATGAGGGTGATATGAGGGCCCCGACGGTCCACAGGTGGGGGTTGTGCTTACAGCCCAACACCGTGCAGGACGTTTGGCATTTGCCAGAGAACACCAAGATTGGCAAATTCGCCACTGGCGCCCTGTGCTCTTCACAGATGAAAGCAGGTTCACACTGAGCACATGTGACAGACATGACAGAGTCTGGAGACGCCGTGGAGAACGTTCTGCTGCCTGCAACATCCTCCAGCATGACCTGTTTGGCATTGGGTCATTAATGGTGTGGAGTGGCATTTCTTTGGAGGGCTGCACAGCCAGAGGTAGCCTGACTGCCATTAGGTACCGAGATGAGATCCTCAGACCCCTTGTGAGACCATATGCTGGTGCGGTTGGCCCTGGGTTCCTCCTATTGCAAGACAATGCTAGACCTCATGTGGCTGGAGTGTGTCAGCAGTTCCTGCAAGACGAAGGCATTGATGCTATGGACTGGCCCGCCCGTTCCCCAGACCTGAATCAAATTGAGCACATCTGGGACATCATGTCTCGCTCTATCCACCAACGTCACGTTGCACCACAGACTGTCCAGGAGTTGGCAGATGCTTTAGTCCAGGTCTGGGAGGAGATCCCTCAGGAGACCGTCCGCCACCTCATCAGGAGCATGCACAGGCGTTGTAGGGAGGTCATACAGGCACGTGGAGGCCACACACACTACTGAGCCTCATTTTGACTTGTTTTAAAGACATTACATCAAAGTTGGATCAGCCTGTAGTGTGTTTTTCCACTTTAATTTTGAGTGTGACTCAAAATACAGACCTCCATGGGTTGAAAAATTTGACTTCCATTTTTTAATTTTTGTGTGATTTTGTTGTCAGCACATTCAACTATGTAAAGAACAAAGTATTTCAGAAGAATATTTAATTAATTCAGATCTAGGATGTGTTATTTTTGTGTTCCCTTTATTTTTTTGAGCAGTGTATATCTCCTAGCATGTCCAGATTGTTTTTATGGGGCTTTGGTGGACATTACTGAGGGAGGGTTATAAGGAGTGAACTACAACTCCCAGCATGTCTAGACTGTTATTATGGGACATCAGTAGACATTACAGGGAGAAGGATATAAGAGAACTACAACTCCCAGCATTTTCCAGACTGTTATCATAGGGCATAAGTGGACATTATATGTAGAGGAGTATAAAAGGAGAGAACGACAGCTCCCAGCATTACCAGACTGTTAATGTAGGGCATCCATGGACAATTACATGGAGAGGGTTATAATAGGACAGAAATACAACCCACAGCATTTTTAGGATGTTATGCTATCCCAAGAAAACCACTAACTCTCCTCCACATACAGCACAGGAGCTCAGCCCCCTCACATTGTGACATTCCACAGGTCATTCACCACTTCTCTGCACTGCTAAGCTTTATCTCTCTGCACAGGTCATATGGTGATGACATCACTCAGATCCTTCACCATTTCTCTGTGCTGCTGACCTCTGTCTTCCTTCCATGGTCACATAATGACATCATCACAGGTTCTTCTCCACATCGTATGTTCTCCTCTGCACAGCTAGCTATCCAAGTGTAATTAGGAGGCAGGCCTTCCATTCATGGCCACCTCACTTTCCCCAAATGCCCCATAGCAGCTGCGTGATCTGCCTCTATTGAAGGGACACCACTGCACACATGTGTCATTGTAAAGTAAATGCATCCTCCGGCAGTCTGTATGCAGGATTGAAATCTATGCCAGCTTATAGCTGTCAGGGCCGGACAAGCACTAAAAATCAGCACTGGCACCCAAAATAGTCATTCTTACTGGTATACAGTACAGACCAAAAGTTTGGACACACCTTCTCATTCAAAGAGTTTTCTTTATTTTCATGACTATGAAGGCATCAAAACTATGAATTAACACATGTGGAATTATATACATAACAAACAAGTGTGAAACAACTGAAAATATGTCATATTATAGGTTCTTCAAAGTAGCCACCTTTTGCTTTGATTACTACTTTGCACACTCTTGGCATTCTCTTGATGAGCTTCAAGAGGTAGTCCCCTGAAATGGTCTTCCAACAGTCTTGAAGGAGTTCCCAGAGATGCTTAGCACTTGTTGGCCCTTTTGCCTTCACTCTGCGGTCCAGCTCACCCCAAACCATCTCGATTGGGTTCAGGTCCGATGACTGTGAAGGCCAGGTCATCTGGCGCAGCACCCCATCACTCTCCTTCATGGTAAAATAGCCCTTACTTTCAAAGTTTTCCCAATTTTTCGGCTGACTGACTGACTTTCATTTCTTAAAGTAATGATGGCCACTCGTTTTTCTTTACTTAGCTGCTTTTTTCTTGCCATAATACAAACTCTAACAGTCTATTCAGTAGGACTATCAGCTGTGTATCCACCTGACTTCTCCTCAACGCAACTGATGGTCCCAACCCCATTTATAAGACAAGAAATCCCACTTATTAAACCTGACAGGGCACACCTGTGAAGTGAAAATCATTTCAGGGGACTACCTCTTGAAGCTCATCAAGAGAATGCCAAGAGTGTGCAAAGCAGTAATCAAAGCAAAAGGTGGCTACTTTGAAGAACCTAGAATATGACATATTTTCAGTTGTTTCACACTTGTTTGTTATGTATATAATTCCACATGTGTTAATTCATAGTTTTGATGCCTTCAGTGTGAATCTACAATTTTCATAGTCATGAAACTGAAGAAAACTCTTTGAATGAGAAGGTGTGTCCAAACGCTTGGTCTGTACTGTATATAATGCAAAACTGGAAACCAGCGTCCTGTTAAAACTTTACATTCATTTTATAAACTTTAAAATCCCAAAAATCACAAAGATTAACATATTCTATTTTCGGAAACCGCGGTCAGTAATTAGAGGAATATTAGATAATTTAATTTATGTCAGCTAAAAATAAAAAAATTACAAGCCCACTATAAACGAGCCACTGACGAAGTACGACATGCATATACAACATTCCTGGGAGACCCGTCTGATTCGAACAAAATAGGAAGGGTAATGGCAAAACATACATATGATCACTAGGCCGAGTTAAAGACTAAAATGTACTTAGACCAAAAATCAGCGGAACATTTTAAATTCAGCAATAAAGCGGGGAAATTGCTCGCTAACTTAGCAAAAACACAAAGGGGAAAGTTTAGGGATCAGTAATATAGTTGATGAGGGGGGAGTTAAAATACAAGACCTAAAATATATCACAAATTGTTTTGGGAGATTCAATGCAAATTATACCACCAAGATCCCCCCGAGACCTCCAAAGCGAAAGAGCTACTGTCTAAAATAAAATTACCACATGCATCAGGCAAAATGCTGACATATAAACGCACAAATCACGGAGGAGGAGGGTAAGCAAACTATCAAATCCCTAAAGAATGGAAGGGCGCCAGGACCTGATGGGTACTCAGGTGAATTTATTAAAGCTTTGGTTACTGAGATCGCTCCGACCCTAACATCGCTGTTTAACTCCTGTATGCAAGGAGGAAATATTATGCCCACGGGAAACATGGCCCATATAAAAGTTATCCCCAAACAGGGCAAAGACTCTTCCTAGTTCCTACAGACCGATCTCTCTAATTAATCAGGATCTAAAAAGCTTTTCAAAGTTGCTGGCTAACAGACTTGCTGATCACATGGCAGATCTGATAGGCCCACACCAGGTAGGATGTATTAAAGGGAGGGTGGCAGTGACAAATATCAGAACAGTACTTGCTATACAAGATTACATGGTCCAAAATCACAGAAGCCATCCAGCCTTGCTGTCAATCGATGCAGGAAAAGGCTTTTGATAATGTTAATGTCACGGTCACGTACACGCACACACAGGGGGAAGGATAGTGACCACTGCGCTCCACCCTCACCCCTGGCCCTGCCTACTTGCCTTGCAAGTCCTGATGACAGGGGACAACTGGACAGCAAGTCCCTAGCTTATAATACGTGCTGGGAGGACAGACAACACAAACAACGGATAGTGAACGGACCGAGTCAATACCAAGAGAGCGACGAAGTACAAATGGAGAAAGCAGCGAATAGTCAGGAGAAGCCGGGGTCAAATACCAGGAGAGTAAATAAGTACCACAGGAATGAACAAGAACAGGTCAGGTCATAAGCCGAAGGTCAAGCCAAGAGGTCACTTCAGGAACTTAAGAGCAAGCAGTAGCGGGTCAAAAACAGGCACGGGTCAAAATCCAAATAGCATAGGGTACACAGTAACAAATAGCCTTGGACAATTAATCACAGGCAACCTGTGGCTAGCAGGTTGCCTGTTTATATAGTGAAGAGCAGAGGTCATGTGACGTGGCCAGCGCCACATGAACTCCCCCCTGTGTGTAGCCGAGTGCCCAGCTCGGCAATCAGCCCCCTTGAGCGTAACTATGGGAACGGGGGACGCTGGCTACACAGAAAGGAAGAGTGTGGCCAGGCGCGATCCGCCCCGTTACCCCGGCAACCAGGACGCCGAGCGGCTTCCCACTCGGCGCTACAGAAGGACACGGCGAGCGTGTCTGCCGCCGTGTCATCCCAGGGTGTCGGCGGCGCAGGAGAGGAGAAGCACGCCGCCCTGTGGCAGTCCCCCCCCTTCCACAAGGAGCCTCTGGACCCAAGGAGCGACTTCTCCGGGTGTTCATGGTGGAATTTTTCAATCAAATTGGTCGCATGCATCCTATGCACTGGTACCCAGGACCTCTCCTCAGGTCCGAAACCCTTCCAATGGACCAAGTACTGTAAAGCGTTCTAAACCCTCCTGACGTCAATAATCTTAGAGATGACAAATTCGTCTTGGCCCTCTACCTCCACAGGAGAAGGAGGTCCTTGTGAAGGTACCACGGGTTAAATATATCTCTTTAGCAGTGATTTGTGAAATACATTGTGGATGTGAAGGGAGTCAGGTAGTTTCAATCTAAAAGACACGGGATTAATAATATCTATAATGTCATAGGGTCCAACGAAACGCGGTGCAAACTTTCTGGAAACCCCTTTCAAGGAAAGATTCTTGGTGGATAGCCACACCTTGTCACCGACCTCAAAATTAACTCCCTTGGAGCGTCTCTTATCAGCTTGCTCCCTCTGAACCTCCTGGGCCTTTTCCTGGTTCGTTTGAACCTGGGCCCAGACTGTGCACAGTTCTGAAGTAAAGCTATCTGCCTCCGGGTTGAGTGAGGACACTGAAGGACTCGAACTAAAACGATGGAAGCCCAGGTTACAGAAAAATGGGGACACCACCGTGGACGAATTCACCCGATTGTTGATGGCAAACTCCGCCAAAGGAAGGTATCTCACCCACTGATGCTGATTGTCAGACACATAGCACCTCAGAAATTGTTCAACCGCCTGATTCAACCGTTCCGTCTGCCCATTGGTCTCAGGATGGAAGGCTGACGAAAAGGACAAAGAAATTTCGCACCTTAGACAAAAGGCTTTCCAAAACGTAGAAACGAACTGCACACCCCTGTCAGAGACAATATTTCCGGGAACTCCATGCAAACGTACAATGTGGTCAATAAACAAGGATGCTAGAGTCTTGGCATTAGGGAGCTTAATCAGAGGGACGAAGTGCACCATTTTACTAAATCAGTCGACCACTACCCAAACCACTGACTTCCCCTCGGAGGTTGGCAAGTCTGTAATAAAATCCATGGAAATATGGGACCATGTTCTGCATGGAATGGGTAGGGGTCGTAATTCACCAGCAGGACACGTTCTCAAAGTTTTAGATCTGGCACATACCTCACAAGCAGACACATAAG
Organism: Bufo bufo; assembly: GCF_905171765.1. Lineage (NCBI taxonomy): Eukaryota > Metazoa > Chordata > Amphibia > Anura > Bufonidae > Bufo > Bufo bufo. The sequence goes on along the minus strand of NC_053391.1, from coordinate 272,170,252 downwards.
AACGGACATCTCTAGATAACGTGGGCCACAAGAAAGACCTCGACACAAGTACCTTTTTTGGCATCAATACCAGGATGGCCGCATAAAACAAAGTCATGGCACTCACCCAAAAGCCGGAGACGGAAGTGCCCAGGAACGAATAACTTATCTGAGGGAGTCTGTGCAGGGGCAAGATGTTGTGCTGAAGCAATTTCAGAAGAAAGGTCTGCAGATTTTGACGCCAAAATGATATTAGTCGGTAGGATGGGTTCAGGAGGCTCAAAGGCACAAATGCTTCAGGACAAGGCGTCCGCCTTGACATTCTTACTTCCTGGCCTGAAAGTAATTGAAAAATTTAAACGTGTGAAAAACAGGGCCCACCTGGCTTGCCTAGGATTAAGGCGTTTAGCGACTTCAAGGGACACTAAATTCTTATGGTCCGTAAGAACCATGACACAGTGTTTAGCCCCTTCTACAAAATGTCTCCACTCCTCAAACGCCCATTTGATGGCCAGTAGTTTGCGATTCCCAATGACATAATTCCTTTCCGTGGGAGAGAATTTACGTGAAAAGAACGCGCAGGGTCTTAAATTAGTGAGGTTGGGAGACCCCTGAAAGAGAATAGCCCCCACCCCATCCTCAGATGCGTCAACCTCTACTACAAAGGGTTCCTCTGGATCCAGCTGAATCAAGACTGGGGCATTCTGAAAACACATTTTAAGAGTCTCAAAAGCCCTGAGAGCCTCAGGCGGCCAGTTAACAAGATCCCCCCTTTCTGGTTAGGTCGGTCAAAGGTTTGGCGATAACAGAATTTTTTTTTATAAACTTACGATAATAGAGAATCCTAAAAGCGTTGTAATGTTTTTAGGGAGGATGGTCTGACCCAGTCTTGAATCGCCTGAATCTTCTTAGGATCCATTTTAAATGAGTGTGGAGTAAGGATATACCCTACATATAAAATCTCCTGTACTCCAAACACGCATTTCTCTAATTTGACTGATTAATTAATTTTCCCGGAGGATCCAGAGTACCAGTCTGAGATGAGAGACATGGGACTTCCAATCAGAAGAGAAAATCTGAATATCGTCCAGATACACGATCATAAATCTGCCGATAAACTCCCTGAAGATATTGTTCATTAAATTCTGAAAAACTGCCGGGGCATTGCTGAGTCCAAATGGCATGACTAAATACTCAGTGCCCTTCTGGAGTGTTGAAGGCAGTTTTCCACTAATCCCCTTCTTTAATACGTATCAGGTTATATGCCCCTCTCAAATCAAGTTTGGAAAACCAGGATGCTCCCAAAACCTGGTTGAACAAGTCAGGAATCAACGGGATAGAATATTGATTCCTAATGGTAATCTTGTTCAACCTTCTGTAGTCGATACAAGGTCTGAGACCACCGTCCTTTTTTTTTAACAAAAAAGAACCCTGCACCTATGGGGGAGGTGGAGGGTCGAATATTTCCTTTTTTGAGGCTCTCCCTAATATACTCCTTCATAGCACTGAGCTCTGGACCAGATAGGTTGTAAATACGTCCCTTGGGAAATCTATACCCTGCCACTAAATCTATAGCGCAGTCGTAGGGTCTATGGGGAGGAAGAGTCTCGAACTCTGAAGTGGAAAAAACATCTTGGAACTCTTCAATATACGGAGGGACCGACATAGAATTGGAGGAAACCCCTGCCTGGACAAGGGTCAAACAGGAGTTACAATTGGGACCCCATTTTTCTAACTCACCCATGGTCCAGTTAATGACCGGGTTGTGTAGCTGAAGCCAAGGCATCCCTAAGACCACCTCTACGGGCAGATTTTCGAGAATAAAAAACGAACACTTCTCTGTGTGACACACCCCTACCGACAAGGTTATTTCAGGAGTACAGAGCTTGACAGTTCCTCCTGAAAGAGATCTGCTTCTGTATGCACCCTGATTCCTACTTCATCTCCAAAGACAGGTGCCTGGAGAGCTATATCAATTACACACACACTATGGTCTCTGAAACAGCTCTCCAGGCGCCTGTCTCTTTCAGCTGGGGGCTCTGTCCGGAATAGAACACACAGGAATTCGGTAAGTACAGAAAATCCCTGCCTTTAAGGACTGGGGAAATTCTGATGCTTTCCGAAAACTCTCTGTTGTTTCTATTTTGAATCCACTTCAGACACACTGAAAGGAATAGCATCTATCTTTAGGCAAGATAGACTTTAAATAGACTAATGGCCAAGTCTAAAAGATAAATTCTTTAGGGAAGGATTTACAAGAGGAATTCTTTTGGGAAGAATTCAAATATTGTCTGCACCCTGGTTTCTCTTGTCAGCCAATTTCTATCGCTTCTTATCTGTCGCTTTCTTATGCTTTCTTTTATGTTATGATGTTATGAAGCATTAAGTAATTTTATTTAATGCTGAAGGTAAGCAGCAAATGATACTGTGAAAACTGTACTAACTTTATTGTGTGTGTCCTGGAGAACCGTAAGAAGTCCCACCACTCTGGCGAGGGGAAACCCGCTAACCCAGAAACTGGTGAACGCAAGTGACGGTTTTAAGGGATTATACTAGCAGACAGTTAAGAAGGAAGTTGAGCATAGACATAAGTCCTCTATACCCAGTTGACAGGAATTGACGGAGCCTTTACGGTTCAGTACAGCCAGTCCTGGGGAGAGTTCTGCTCTGCCTCCATCTCAATTAAGTTATAAAGAAATGGGTGCAAAGCAAGGACAACTCCTGTCCTTCTACAATATGTGGACGATCTCCTCATATGTAGTTCTACTCGGGAGGCCTGCCAGGAAGACTGTGTTAGGCTACTTTCACACCTGCGTTCAGGTGTCCGCTCATGAGCTCCGTTTGAAGGGGCTCACAAGCGGCCCTGAACGCAGCCGCCCGGCCCTAATGCATTCTCAGTGGAGGCGGATCCACTGAGAATGCATCCGCCTGCCAGCGCTCAGCCTCCGCTCCGCTCAGTGAGCGGACACCTGAACGCTGCTTGCAGCGTTCGGGTGTCCGCCTGGCCGTGCGGAGGCGAGCGGATCCGTCCAGACTTATAATGGAAGTCAATGGGGACGGATCCGCTTGAAGATGACACTATATGGCTCAATCTTCAAGCGGATCCGTCCCCCATTGACTTTCAATGTAAAGTCTGAACGGATCCGCTCAGGCTACTTTCACACTTAGAAATTTTTCAAAGTTATAATGCAGACGGATGCAAACGTCTGCATTATAGGAGCGGATCCGTCTGATGAAACATCACACGGACCCGCTCCGAAACGCTAGTGTGAAAGTAGCCTTAGTTTATTACTGTGGTTATGTGAATGTGGTCACAAAGTTTCTAGGAAGAAATTACAATGGTGTATGGAAAGTGTTGAGTATTTGGGCTTTGATCCCAGTAAAGGTGAGAGGAAAATCAGCCATGCCAGAATTACCACCGTACTGGGTCTGCCCCGCCCACAAACCAAGAAAGACATGTTGACCTTTCTTGGCATGATTGGTTACTGCCGCCAATGGATTGCTGATTGTTCCTACTATGATAATATTCTGAGACAAGCCACTAATACTGATATGCCTGACTTCATTAAATGGTCTGATGAAATGTTACAAGCTTTTAGTCATTTGAAATGTGCAATGGTTTCCAGTCCTGGTTTGGGCCTACCCGACTATGGCGTGATGTTTCACTTATTTGCCAGGGACAATTGTAAAACCATGGTGGGGGTCCTGGCGCAGGATCATGGAGGCAAATTCCGCCCTGTTGCTTTTTTCTCAAAAGTGGTTCCCGTACAGGTTCAGGGCATGCCTGCGTGTCTCAGGAGTTTGGCAGCCTGTGCTATGGTCGCTGAGATGGCCACACCTATCACCCTAGGTCATCCCACCACTCTGCATACCTCACACAATGTTCAGGCCCTATTAAAGAACATAAATACACAAGATTAGTTTTGAGCGGCAGGGGCAATATTCGAATTCGCAATATTTTGTGAATATTTGGGCTAATATTCGCCATATATACGAAAATTCGCGAATTCATGATCTCCAGGCATTATTTTCTTGATTGCGAAAATTCGCATAAAATTTGCCTAAAATTTTCTCATAAAAATTTGCATGAACTGGTATTTTAAAAAAAATTGAATGTTCGCGATTACGAATATATTTAGCGATATTCTAAATATTCGCGAATTCTCGAAGTGCCGATATTCGCGATTAAAATTTGCAATTCGAATATTCGTGATCAACACTACACAACATATGTCAGCACAAAGACTGAGTGGATATGAAGTTTTGTTGCTATCTAATCCTCAACTTCATATCAAATACTCAGCACCCACATTTGGTCCAATGGCTATACTGAATGCCCTACTTGGCTACAAGGGAGAGCAGGATGATTTGCCTCCTCCCCATGCATGTACTGACTTATACGTGAACATATCTCACCTAGGCCTGACTTACAGTCCACACCCATTAAAGGAGCACCTGATATTTTTGTGGATGGATCCTGTTCCCGCCCTAATGATAACACTTATCATGCAGGATACGCTGTGGTTCAACTCCCTGATGTTATTCTAGAATCAAATCCTATACCTTTTCAGTCAGCTCAAGCAGCGGAACTGATTGCCCTCACTAGAGCTTGTTGTCTTTTTGAGGGGAGAGATGTAAATGTATACACCGAGAGGCTTCATAGCTGCAGATGGGAGGCAAATCTCACATTTCACCCTAGTACATGATCTCCTGGCCGCCATCCAATTACCAAGCAAAGTTGCTATTATCCATTGTAAGGCACATACTGGTCTCCAAACGCACATAGCTAAAGGGAATGCAATAGCTGATCAGGCAGCAAAAGAGGCTGCTATTAGAATGGCAGCAACTGTTCAAATGCCCTCCCTAGTTCCAGACATTACCCTTACTGACAATCTATTGCTAAGCCTCCAGGATTTGGCTACCAGTAGTGACAAAATAGAATGGCAGTCGGTAGGTGCAGTACAAGACCCTGATACGGGTCTTATCTGCAAAGAGGGGAAACCATGTATTCCAGTTGCAAGCGCCCCGATTTTAATTGCACAATATCATGGTCTTGGCCATAGGGGAGCACAGGCAACCACTGACCTCATTTGGAGAGATTTTTTATACCAAGTCTTAGATCAAAGGTACAATCTTATGTTTCACGGTGTATTATATGTCTCAACCCAAATAATCAACCCAGAAACAACCCAAATAATTTAAAGAAGGCCCAACACCAGCATCTGAATTACCCGACTTCGCCATTCACTCACTTACAAATTGACTTCACCCCTATCCCAAAGACAGGAAGAAAGCAGGAGTATGCCCTTGTAATTGTGGATATGTTCTCTAGATGGCCGGAGGTTTTTCCTACTACCAATGAAACCACACAAATTGTGGTAAAAATTTTGTTACAAGAGATCATGCCCAGATGGGGGTGTCCTGTTCAAATTGACTCAGATAATGGCCCAGCTTTTGCGTCCAGGGTATGTAAGGAGCTTTCCAAAGCCCTTAGGATTGACTGGAAGTTCAACCTCCCTTATCACCCACATAGTTCAGGGGTAGTAGAAAGGATGAACAGAACAATTAAAGAAAAAATAAGGAAAATTACTGGAGGGACGTTCACTAATTGGAAAAAGTTCTTGCCTATAGCCCTAGCAGAAATTAGGATGCAGCCTAATAAGAATACTGGTTACTCACCATTTGAGGTCCTAAAGGGAAGACCCATCCCCACCCCTTGGGGTCCAAAGGCCCCCGTGATAGAAAAAGGGGATCTAGAAGTAGTACAGGCAGAATATGTGAGGAAACTTGTAGAAACTTTAGATCAAATTGAACAAGATGTTGCTCTCCTTTCTCTCCACAGGAACCTACGCATCCTTTCCAAACAGGAGACGTGGTGATAGTCCAGCGCCTGGTAAAAGGACGAAAACAGACTGAGTTCCCGTTTGGACCACCCACCCGAGTGGTAGCAGTCACCAGAACAGCGATTCTCACAGAAGAGGTTCCAATCTGGATTCACGCTAGCAGAGTGAAAAGGATCCCTGAGGCTTCTTCTTCGGTGATGGACAAAGACTAAGAGGGTGAAGCAGGTGTGAAATCCCTGAACAAAGAGGGGAGCTCATAAGAAGTTTCCCTGAAAAGTGCCTTGCCACAGGCTGAAGAAGATGACCCCACAATATTCTGAGAGATTTGTTTGTCTGCTGATAATTATTAATCTTTGTGTTTTCTTGCCAGTCTGGCTTATTACTACATGTATTCATCACCCAGAGGAGACGAGTTTCTTCTGCGGTGCACCAAATAATCAGTCAGTATATAAAAGAGCTCAGGATCAAGATCCCTTTGTTCCGTCCCCTTTTATTCTGAACAGAATAGTATAGTCAGGATGGCAAATGCCCTAAATGTTAGTTCATTGTGCCTTAAAGACTTACAGAGCCTCACGGGATCTTATACAAACATGTGTTATTGCTGTGCCTACACCCGATGAATCCCTCCTTGAAGTCTGGTCGAGGGCTAACAATACACAATCTTTTATTCTCTTGCATGACTTCTGTGGGGAGTGTCAGAAATTAGGAAATAGCAGGGATAATATTAGAATAATCACTATTAATGTGACTACAGCAGAGACTTGTTTTACCTTTTCCCAGGATATTACTTTATATTGTGATAGTAGAGACATAAAAAGTGGATTACTTAAGAATAGTGTATATGATTATATTGACGACACCTGTAAAAAGAATAGTAGGCTTGCTAGCTCCCTGAATAATTCCATGAGTTGTAATAAGACCATTGTATCTCCCAGTTTTATCTATAATATGATGCTCCCTAAGGGATGTTTTTTGTCCTGTGGTAACAGCACTTACAATTACATTCCTGCTAATGTTTATTGGAGGTCCCTGTGCGATATCCAGGCTGACTTTGGCCCTTCCCAGTCAACCCCCTATCAGGAGAGCTTACAGATCGGTTACCAAGACTTTATCAGAAAACTGTGACTCTACTTTACCCCTTCTCAGCTGTACAGAATATACAAGTTTGGGCGCCTCTATATTAGGAGTGCCTGGACTGGCTATATATAATACTCGTACTATAAATTCTATTGCATATGACTTGGCTAAATCTCTGAATCATACCTCGATCGCCTTATCAGACATGCTTTTAGATCTACAAGGCATAAGAGGAGCAGTGCTAGAAACTAGATTTGCTGTGGATTATCTGTTACTTAAACATAATATAGGATGTCAAGATTTTAAAAGAATGTGTTGCTTTCATTTATCTGACCATTCCAGATCAATCCAGTTCCATATTCAAGCGTTACATGAAATTGCCAATAATATCAAGAAGGATGTTGATTCCTCCTCTTGGTGGGACTGGTTATTGAGCTGGCTGCCGGAGTTGAGTTGGTTAAGAACATTATTTATCAGTATTATAATTATAATTGCTTCCTTCATTATCATATGTTGTTGTATCCAATGTATCCCTTCCCTCATACAGATTTTTTGTGTAATGTGTCCAAAACCCACAGATCCTGGACAATCATATGCTAGTTACCTCTCTATGAGAGAAAGAAGATAAGTCATATTCATGAGTTAATAGGGGATTGAAGGGTTAAATAGAATAAGCTATATGATCTGTATGAATGACAGGATGTTGGGTGACATCATACTAGAGGGTGAATGTATTTACATTAGCATTATTTCCATATAAGGAATTGTTTCTACTCAGCACTATTGTAATGTGAACCACATCTGTTTCCTGTATGTATGGATGTATGTATAAGAGGCTGTATTCTCAGAATAAACTGAGAGCTGTTACAGAGACCATAGTGTGTGTCATTGATATAGCTCTCCAGGAACCTGTCTTTGGAGATAAAGGAGGAATCAGGGTGCATACAGAAGCAGATCTCTTTTACCTCCCAGCAAGGGAGTGGACGGGTATTCCCACCTGTACCGCAAACCTAAGATCCATAAAACTAAAGGCAGAACCAGAGTCCACGAAAGCTCTACCTGACCCCTTGAAGGTCTCAAAGTCCACAGAAATGGGTAACAACAACTTCTTGCTTACCACCTCTGGAAGTTCCTTGTCTTTAACTCCCTCAAACTTGGACGCTCTTCCGGAAGGAGGAATCTTGGGACATTGACAAACCCAATGTTCGGAGTCGCCGCAGTAGAAACAGGTGCCCCGTCGGTGACGTTGCTCTCTATGAGTCATACCGAGCTGCATAGGTTCGTCCATCTGTGCCTTCAACTTGAGTCCTGCCGGAACGGGTTCAGGTTTGGAAATACCCTGTGGAGAAAACAGATGTTCCCGCTGTCTCTCCCTGACACGTCTGTCCAATCTAATGGCCAAGGTCATGGTCTCAGGACAGGGGTAGCATACTAGCATATCCTTAAGATTCTCAGCCAGGCCTGACCTGAACTGGTTCACGAGTGCCGGTTCATTCCAGATGGAGGGTACGCACCATTTATAGAACTGGGTGCAGTAGTCCTCAACTGGCCGATCACCCTGACTAAGGGCCTTCAGGTGCTACTCAGCTACGGACGCTCTGTCAGGTTCATTGTACAGAACCCGCAGTGCTTGAAAAAATGCATCAACGGATCTAAGGCAAGGAGAGTCAGTAGGCAAGGAGAATGCTCACTCCTGGGGGTCCACCTGGAGGAGGGAGATAATTATTCCGACCCTCTGTTGGTCAGAACCAGACGAATGAGGCCACAAGTCAAAATATAGCTTACAGATTTCCTTGAAAGCCAAGAAGCACTTGCGGTCGCCTGAAAACGGATCCGGCAACTTGACATGAGGTTCTGCCTGCAGAGCGGTCGGAGAAGGTATTGGGAGCATCCGGGTGGATTCCTGGGCCAGTAAGCTCTCTCCCAGTTCCTGAACAATTTCCGCCAGGTTTTGTACATGGTCAGTAAGACTCTGTAAAGGGTCCATGATGATGTATGGGCCTGTGATTCTGTCACGGTCATGGTTACGCGCACACAGGGGGAAGGATAGTGACCACTGCGCTCCACCCTCACCCCTGGCCCTGCCTACTTGCCTCACAAGTCCTGATGACAGGGGACAACTGGACGGCAGTCCCTAGCTTATAATACGTGCTGGGAGGACAGACAACACAAACAACGGATAGTGAACGGACCGAGTCAATACCAAGAGAGCGACGAAGTACAAATGGAGAAAGCAGCGAATAGTCAGGAGAAGCCGGGGTCAAATACTAGGAGAGTAAATAAGTACCACAGGAATGAACAAGAACAGGTCAGGTCACAAGCCGAAGGTCAAGCCAAGAGGTCACTTCAGGAACTTAGGAGCAAGCAGTAGCGGGTCAAAAACAGGCACGGGTCAAAATCCAAATAGCACAGGGTACACAGTAACAAATAGCCTTGGACAATTAATCACAGGCAACCTGTGGCTAGCAGGTTGCCTGTTTATATAGTGAAGAGCAGAGGTCATGTGACGTGGTTAGCACCACATGACCTCCCCCCTGTGTGTAGCCGAGTGCCCAGCTCGGCGCTCAGCCCCCTTGAGTGTAACTATGGAAACGGGGGATGCTGGCTGCACAGAGAGGAAGCGTGCGGCTTCTCCCCCCGTTACCCTGGCAACCAGGATGCCGAGCGGCTTCCCGCTCGGCGCTACAGAAGGACACGGCAAGCGTGTCTGCCGCCGTGTCATCCCAGGGCACCGGCGGCACAGGAGAGGAGAAGCACGCCGCCGGCGCCCTGTGACAGTTAACTGTCAGTGGCTTGGTTGGGCTTTGGATGCTTTCGGGATCAGGGGCTCGTTCAGATTTGCAATTGATAGCATGTACAGAAATCCCCAGGCGAGGGTTATTTTCCCTGTGTTTTTGTCTGATCCTTTTAATCTTACAAAGGGGACAAGACAAGGATGCCCCCTCTCCCCTTTCCTTTTCAATTTAGCCTTAGAGCCATTAGTGATATATTTGTTACAGTCAGACACTTTTCATGGTATAGGAGTGGGTAAGAAAGAAGTAAAATTTGTATGCTTTGCTGACGATCTCTTGATATTCCTTAATTCCCCGGCAGAATACTTGGGAATACTTGGGAAATGTACTGGAAACCTTTCTCTATTATGGTACAGCTACAGGATTTAAGATCAACGTGAGTAAGAGTCAGCTACTCTATCTCCAGGGGCGGGAGGGGATCAAAATAGGGAAACTTCCGTCATCCTTATACGTTTTAAATTATACTCCTCTGATAGGGAAAATTGAACAAGAACTAGAGAGATGGGCCAATCTGCCACTTTCTCTTTTTGGGAGAGCTCACCTAATAAAAGTGATAAACTTTGCACGACTACTTTACCCTATGCCTTTGTTAATAAAACACTCAGACATAAGTAAACTGCAAAGAGCCTTGTCCCAATTTCTATGGAAAAAGAAAAGGCCATGAATAGCTTACGAAAAACTATGTCTGACAAAATTGGAAGGGGGACTGCAGTTACCGAACATTAGGAGATATAACTTGGCAGCACTGGTTAGACATGTCAGAGACTGGATTGGGAACTCAGCACATTTCTGTAATATACAACTAGAGAGAGAGCTGATGGCCCCTTGGGACCCAGTGGCACTCCTACATTCCAGAATAAGAGATATGCCGCCTCTAATCAAAAGTTTTACTCTGATAAGAGACACTACAGCTGCGTGGAGACCGATTAGGAAAATGTATAAATTACCAATGTATGTTTCACCTTACATGTCCCTGTGGACCCTTCCATCTTTCCCATCTGGGAGACAATCTATGAGGTATAATAAATGGAAAGAAAAGGGTTTAAGTTGGTTAAAACAGATTTTGACCCCATCAGGTACTGAGATAATACCGTGGGGAGATCTTCAATCTAAACTCCAACTGCCACCGTCCCATTTCCTACCATACAGACAAATAACATCTTACTGTTTGAAACAGGCAGGGAAGATGGGAGAAAGGGAAAGACTTCTGTGGTTCGATGCATTGATAGGTCGCGAGGGGGAGACGGGTTCACTCTCGGACTTATACCGAAGATTCCAAAGTACTCATTACATCCCACTGGGGGAAATTGTTTTTAAGAAATGGGAGATAGAGCTACAAGACAATAAACTGACAGCAAAAATTAGAGCAGGTATGGAAAGGGTGAGGCAAGCTATTCAAAGTGAAACTTGGAGAGAGATGCAGTTCAGAATCATCCACAGGGCAACTTACGCTTTTGATCTCTTGTATACAGACGCCCCGGCACACTACCTCAGATGCTGCCCGAAGTGTCACCTACAAAAAGCTAATTTATTACATGGCTTATGGAAATGTGCAGACCTTTCCCAGCTGTGGAAGGAAGCAATTAACTACATAAAGAACACTTGGGGGGTTGAACTGCACCTCTCTCCACAACAATGCATTTTTCATTATATTCCTTTGGACCCAAGTGGAGACATATCACCAGTGATCGGGGTTAAGGGGATACATTTGTTCCTGCTGTCCGTTAAGAAATGTATATTGAGACACTGGCTTTGTCCCACTGTCCCTACGTTAGATGAAGTTGTGGGAGTGGTGTAGCAGATTATGTTCATGGACAAACTTGAGGTTGAGAAACAAAGGAAAAGGCGACCGCAGGTTTCTTCCATAAGTGGAGGAACTTCGTAGTCCACTTTCTGACGCAAGAGGAAATACAGGAGCTAATGGTCCCCTTTCATGACACTCAATGGTTTTTGAAAGACCAAGTAAAGAGATCTTTGGGGAAACTGGATGTTAGACTGACTTAACATTGGAAGAAAATTCTGTAAAATCAATGACTAAACTGATATAGAGCAGATGCAAACGGTGTTCATGGAGAATGTTGTTGTTCTTAGGTTGGGTTTAGGGGAGTTATGCAGGGGAACTTATAAGGGGACAAAAAAGCAGGGATTCTGTCTGTATAAAACATTTATTTTCCTGTACAAGTAAGGCTACTTTCACACTTGCGTTCGGTGCGGATCCGTCTGGTATCTGCACAGACGGATCAGCACCTATAATGCAAACGATGGTATCCGTTCAGAACGGATCCGTCTGCATAACAGCTTTTTCAGATCTGAGTTTTCACATTGTGAAAACTCAGATCCGACATTATATTCTAACACAGAGGCGTTCCCATGGTGATGGGGACGCTTCAAGTTAGAATATACTAAGTACTGTGTACATAACTGCCCCCTGCTGCCTGGCAGCACCCGATCTCTTACAGGGGGCTGTGATCCGCACAATTAACCCCTCAGGTGCCACAGTGCAGCCCCCTTCCCTCCGCAGTATTAAATTCATTGGTGGCCAGTGCGGCCTCCCCTCTCCCCCCCCTAATTAAAATCACTCCGCCCCATCATTGGTGGCAGCAGAGAGTTCCGATCGGAGTCCCAGTTTAATCGCTGGGGCTCCGATTGGTTACCATGGCAGCCAGGATGCTACTGCAGTCCTGGCTGCCATGGTTACTTAGCAATTTTAGAAGCATTATACTTACCTGTGCTGTCTGTGGCCGGCCGGTCGCTCCTCTTACTGGTAAGTGAAAGGTCTGTGCGTCGCATTGCTTATAACACAGACCTGTCACTTACCGGTAGGAGGAGCGCCCGGCCAGCCACAGACAGCGCTGGTAAGTATAATGCTTCTAAAATTGCTAAGTAACCATGGCAGATAGGACTGCAGTAGCGTCCTGGTTGCCATAGTAACCGATCGGAGCCCCAGCGATTAAACTTGGACTCCGATCAGAACTATCCGCTGCCACCAATGATGGGGGGGGTATTTTAATTAGGGGGGGAGAGGGGAGGCCGCACTGGCCACCAATGAATTTAATACTGGGGAGGGAGGGGGGGCCACACTGGCCACCAATGAATTTAATACTGGGGAGGGAGGGGGGCCGCACTGGCCACCAATGAATTTAATACTGGGGAGGGAGGGGGGGCCGCACTGGCCACCAATGAATTTAATACTGGGGAGGGAGGGGGGCCGCACTGGCCAACAATGAATTTAATACTGGGGAGGGAGGGGGGGCCGCACTGGCCACCAATAAATTTAAAACTGGGGAGGGAGGGGGGTCTGGCCCCTGCTGCCTGGCAGCACCTGATCTCTTACAGGGGGCTATGATACGCACAATTAACCCCTCATGTGCGGCACCTGAGGGGTTAATTGTGCGGATCACAGCCCCCTGTAAGAGATCGGGTGCTGCCAGGCAGCAGGGGGCAGTTATGTACGCAGTTCTTAGTATATTCTAACTTGAAGCGTCCCCATCACTATGTGTTAGAATATACTGTCGGATCTGAGTTTTCACGATCTAACTCCAATCCGATGGTATATTCTAACATAGCATCACGCTGCAAGTTAAAATATACCATCGGATTGGAGAAAACTCCGATCTGATGGTATATTAATAGGGACTCCTGACTTTACATTGAAAGTCAATTGGGGACGGATCCGTTTGCAATTGCACCATATTGTGTCAACGTCAAATGGATCCGTCCCCATTGACTTGCATTGTAAGTCAGGACGGATCCGTTTGGCTCCGCATGGCCAGGCAGACACCAAAACGCTGCAAGCTGCGTTTTGGTGTCCGCCTCCAGAGCGGAATGGAGGCGGAACGGAGTCAAACTGATGCATTCTGAACGGATCCTTATCCATTCAGAATGCATTGGGGATGAACGGATCAGTTCGGGGCCGCTTGTGAGAGCCCTCAAACGGATCTCACAAGCGGAACCCCAAACGCAAGTGTGAAAGTAGCCTAAGTGTAAACCATTTACAGCTATCCTTTTATCCTATGTCAAAGCAAATGTATGTGAACTCTTGTAACCATTTTGTGTACAGACAATTTCCTTGAATACTTTTTTTGTTTAAGGCCTCTTTCACACGGGCGAGATTTCCACGCGGGTGCAATGCGTCAGGTGAGCGCATTGCACCCGCACTAAATCCGGACCCATTCATTTCTATGGGGCTGTGCACATGAGCGGTGATTTTCACACATCACTTGTGCGTTGCGTGAAAATCGCAGCATGCTCAATATTGTGCAATTTTCACACAATGCAGGCCCCATAGAAGTGAATGGGGCTGCTTGAAAATCACAAGCATCCGCAAGCAAGTGCGGATGCGGTGCGATTTTCATGCATGGTTGCTAGGATGAAAGTCTATTCACTGTATTATTTTCCCTTATAACATGGTTATAAGGGAAAATACTAGCATTCTTTAATACAGAATGCTTAGTAGAAGGTCAATTGAGGGTTACAAAAAAAAATAAAAAATTAACTCGCCTCCTCCAATTGATCGCGTAGCTGCCGTTCTCCTGTTCTTTCTTCAGGACCTGTCAAAGGACCTGTGGTGACATCACTGTGCTCATTACATGATACATCACATGATCCATCACCCTGGTGATGGACCTTGTGATGAGCTCAGGAAAGAAAAACAAATGAACCAGCACCTCCATAATAAGTAAATTTGAGAACGCAGGTGCACGCTACCTTGGCTGAAATACAATGTGATTAGTAGAAAACTGCTAGTCAATTGCACAAAGATATAAGCAAATACTAAATGAAAAATAAGCTGCTTGGTGGCCATACTTACTGCAAGGGAGCCCCCAGTTGGTCAGTTTGAACCGTGCACCACCGCCCATTTACCATGTGCTTTTAATTAGAAAGATTGTATAGCTGTATGGGCAAAGGCCCATATTGCATGCTGATAGCCTAGGAGAAGCATGTGTAGGATATAGCTGGGTGCTACTTTGCCAAGATTGTAGGCTGTAAGCCCAGGAGAAGCATGTTAGAGTAGGCCCCATCTGATTAGAAGCCACCTTGTCGTCTGGTAGATGGGGCCAACATATTTTTGATCAATTATATGCGCAAAGAGCTTCTAACTGCCCTTGCAGTAAGTATGGCCACCAAGCAGCTATTTTTTATTCAGTATTTGCTTATATATTTGTGCAATTGACTAGCAGTGTGCTGTTACCTGTAGTTCTTCTAATTCCATTGTGTTTCAGCCAAGGTGGCATGCACCTGCGTTCTCAAATTTCCTTATAATGGAGGTGCTGGTTTGTTTGTTTTTCTTCCCTATTGTTACTGCCACTGAAGGGGGGGGGGGGGTTGCGCCCCTGGTGGTGAGTTTGAACCGTGCACCACTGCCCATTTACTATGTGCTTTTAATTAGATAGATTGTACAGCTGTATTCTACTTTGCCCATATTACAGGCTGACAGCCTGGGAGAGGCATGTGTAGGATATAGCTGGGTGCTACTTTGCCCAGATTGTAGGCTGTAAGCTCAGGAGAGGCATGTTAGAGTAGGCCCCATCTGATGAGAAGCCACCTTGTCGTTCGGTAGATGGGCCCGACATATTTTTGACCAATTATATGCGCAAATTGGCCTTGCAGTAAGTATGGCCACCAAGCAGCTTATTTTTCATTTAGTATTTGCTTATATCTTTGTGCAATTGACTAACAGTGTGCTGTTACTTGTAGTTCTATTAATCACATTTGATGAGCTCAGTGACGTCACCACAGGTCCTTTGACAGGTCCTGAAGAAAGAACAGGAGACCGACAGCTACGCAATCAATTGGAGGAGGTGAGTTAATTTTTTATTTATTTTTTAACCCTCAATTGAATATTCATCAATAAATAAACATTATTTATCAGATAGTATATACAGTACACTGGAGATTACAAGACTAATCAAGACTAATAAAAGTGTGAATTAGATATAGTGTTTTGTACAGTATAATGTACATAGATAGATAGGTTGGTAGAAAAGAGGAGGAAGGAGTACAAAGACTGTGGCATTGAATTTCCATTAACCCAGTTGCCGTACAATGCGCGCACCCATCCCCCAAATTTCCTATTCATTGTTCACCAAGGAAACTCCTGTACAAAGGGCATGCTACTACAGAGGATATTGATATCTATGGTATAGAAAACATATTTGTACTGTATGTATTTTTTTATTTAAAAAATATGTTCAGTACATATAAGAATATGTTAAAATTACACAGGCAGTAATATAACCCAGCTATAGTGCTTATTAATATCATACTGGTGCAATCCAAACCAAGTATGATATTATTAAGCTATCTATCAATTTATCGATCTAAAAGTAAAACTTTTTGATGTCCACACCTTCTGCTGGTCTTGCATCTAAGTTTATTTAACAAATATCACTGTGAGATAACATACTCCTAATGATTAAAAATTTAAAAATAAAATAAAAAGATAGCCCAATCGCCTAATTAAATTTAAAAAAATACATACAGTACAAATATATATTACTGTATATTGTGTTACTTTACACCCTACCCCCCACTCTCAGTATGGCTACATTAGGATCTAAGGCCCCTTTCACACGGGCAAAGAGGGGCTGGAGGGGTTAAAAATAGGGCTGGAGGGGTTAAAAATAAATAAAAAAATATAAACTACTGTACAATGGACTAACTGTACATTCATATATTTATGTATAGATCACAATTATGATTCAGTACATCGGGAATATTAGACTATATATTTGCATATGCAGCTCTATAATACACTGCGTGCAGAATTATTAGGCAAATGAGTATTTTGACCACATCATGCTCTTTATGCATGCTGTCTTACTCCAAGCTGTATAGGCTCGAAAGCCTACTACCAATTAAGCATATTAGGTGATGTGCATCTCTGTAATGAGAAGGGGTGTGGTCTAATGACATCAACACCCTATATTAGGTGTGCATAATTATTAGGCAACTTCCTTTCCTTTGGCAAAATGGGTCAAAAGAAGGACTTGACAGGCTCAGAAAAGTCAAAAATAGTGAGATATCTTGCAGAGGGATGCAGCACTCTTAAAATTGCAAAGCTTCTGAAGCGTGATCATCGAACAATCAAGCGTTTCATTCAAAATAGTCAACAGGGTCGCAAGAAGCGTGTGGAAAAACCAAGGCGCAAAATAACTGCCCATGAACTGAGAAAAGTCAAGCGTGCAGCTGCCAAGATGCCACTTGCCACCAGTTTGGCCATATTTCAGAGCTGCAACATCACTGGAGTGCCCAAAAGCACAAGGTGTGCAATACTCAGAGACATGGCCAAGGTAAGAAAGGCTGAAAGACGACCACCACTGAACAAGACACACAAGCTGACACACAAGACTGATTTTTCTAAGGTTTTATGGACTGATGAAATGAGAGTGAGTCTTGATGAGCCAGATGGATGGGCCCGTGGCTGGATTGGTAAAGGGCAGAGAGCTCCAGTCCGACTCAGACGCCAGCAAGGTGGAGGTGGAGTACTGGTTTGGGCTGGTATCATCAAAGATGAGCTTGTGGGGCCTTTTCGGGTTGAGGATGGAGTCAAGCTCAACTCCCAGTCCTACTGCCAGTTTCTGGAAGACACCTTCTTCAAGCAGTGGTACAGGAAGAAGTCTGCATCCTTCAAGAAAAACATGATTTTCATGCAGGACAATGCTCCATCACACGCGTCCAAGTACTCCACAGCGTGGCTGGCAAGAAAGGGTATAAAAGAAGAAAATCTAATGACATGGCCTCCTTGTTCACCTGATCTGAACCCCATTGAGAACCTGTGGTCCATCATCAAATGTGAGATTTACAAGGAGGGAAAACAGTACACCTCTCTGAACAGTGTCTGGGAGGCTGTGGTTGCTGCTGCACGCAATGTTGATGGTGAACAGATCAAAACACTGACAGAATCCATGGATGGCAGGCTTTTGAGTGTCCTTGCAAAGAAAGGTGGCTATATTGGTCACTGATTTGTTTTTGTTTTGTTTTTGAATTTCAGAAATGTATATTTGTGAATGTTGAGATGTTATATTGGTTTCACTGGTAAAAATAAATAATTGAAATGGGTATATATTTGTTTCTTGTTAAGTTGCCTAATAATTATTTACAGTAATAGTCACCTGCACACACAGATATCCCCCTAAAATAGCTAAAACTAAAAACAAACTAAAAACTACTTCCAAAACTATTCAGCTTTGATATTAATTATTTTTTGGGTTCATTGAGAACATGGTTGTTGTTCAATAATAAAATTAATCCTCAAAAATACAACTTGCCTAATAATTCTGCACTCCCTGTATATCTGTATATACCGCTCCATTATGTCTTTAGATCTGTGATACAAGTGGATTCGATTTGGATAACACCTGGTGATACATTGTACCGGATTTTTTGCGGTCTACTGCATACAGATACATAATAGAGCGGTGTGTACAGATATATAATGAAGTGGTGTATACAGATATGTAATGGAGCAGTGTACAGTATACAGATATATAATGTAGTGGATACAGAGTGTATTAGCTACGTTCCTATAGTGGCTGAATGTTAATACAGTATCGAAAAACAACATGTACAGTATGGATACATTTGTATTTAGCAAAGCCTTTTGATCATTTCCTCCCCCCCCCCCCCCCTCTTCTGCCAGGACAATTCCCACACCTATTCTTGCTATTCTTAATGTTGGATCTCTTTCTCCACAATTGCGCAATGGAAACCTAATATGAATTATGATGTTAACACAAATAAAACAAATAATATTGTTACATGAAAAACAAAAATAAATAAATCAATACAGCTGCAGCGCTGGGTAAGTTTTAAAATACACCAAAAGTTTACAGGCAAAAATAGACCAATATATACAGCCTTGCTGCTATATTGAGTTATTATATATAAATATATTTTATATATCTATATTATATATAAATTTACATATAGTATAATTAGTGTAATATTGTATAATTTTTTTTAATACAGAGGTTATCTATCTTTCTATCTATCTATATCTATATATGTCCATTATACTATACAATACACTATATCTAAATCACCATACTTCATATGGATCATGGAATAAATAATTATACAATATTACACTAATTATACTATATGTAAATTTATATATAATATAAATACTGTATTAACATTCAGCCACTATAGGAACATAGCTAATAAATACACTCTGTATCCACTACTTCAAAGAAAAACAAATAATAAATAAAAATAAATATGGAAAACTGCATCAAGATACAAAACAATATACACTTAAAGGATAAAAAAAAAACAGATAAATGCAATAATATTGATTGTGTATCTGACACACTTGAAGCAAACTATCTTATTACTTGAAATTGGGACATTCTCTAATAACTTTCTTATCCCCTAAACACTGAAGGTATTTAGATGAAAATTGCGATTTATATGCTAATGCCCTTCATTAAGGTTGCAAGTACATACAAAAGGATTGATTAATGGTGTACATTGCAGTATTATACCTCAGTATCGCTGACTACACTGCCTGCGCCTGACTCTGGTGAACAGCTGATATGTGTGTAGGGCTCGCAAAGCTGGCCACGCACAGATAGACTGCTGGGTTGATCGAATATAGTAAAATACCCATAACCCTGCCAGACTCAATTTTGGCACAGTACGATAATGCAATATATCTATCCCCATTAACTATTGACATCAACCTGTCTTCCACAGAAATATAAATATAACACCTGAATAGGTGTCTATAATTACTGAATAAGGGGACAGGATCCCTTGGTTGCCGCTGGTAATTACTAGCAGCTACTAGTTCAGTAGATATAAAACCCCGCTGCACACTGACAATTTTAAACATATTTTTTTCTATTAAACTTATGTTTTAAGAATGATGAAATAAAGATATATATTTTAATATTAGATACAGACCCCTAAAGGGATTTGGTTTGGTCTATTGACCGTGGTATACATTGTTTACTGTATATGGTGTTACTTTACACCCTACCCCCCACTCTCAGTATGGCTACAATAGGATCTAAGGCCCCTTTCACACGGGCAAAGAGTGGCCGGAGGGGTTAAAAATAGGACTTAAGGGGTTAAAAATTAATTAAAAATAATTTAACTCACCTTAATCCACTTGTTCGCGCAGCCCGGCTTCTCTTCTGTCTTCTGCTTTGATCACTGCGCTCATCACATGGCCCATCACATGATCTGTTACCATGGTGATGGATCATGTGACGGACCATGTGATGAGCGTAGTGACGTCACCACAGGTCCTTTTCCTGTGCACAGCACAGAAGACAGAAGAGAAGATGGGCTGCGCGAACAAGTGTATTAAGGTGAGTTAAATTATCATTTTTTTTTTAACCCCTCCAGCCCTATTGAACTTTGCATTCTGTATTTAGAATGCTATTATTTTCCCTTAATGATCGGGTCTCCATCCCGATCATCTCCTAGAAACCGTGCGTGAAAATCGCACCACATCCGCACTTGCTTGCAGATGCTTGCGATTTTCACGCAACCCCATTCACTTCTATGGGGCCTGCGTTGCTTGGAAAATGCACAAAGAGGAGCATGCTGCGATTTTCACGCAACGCACAAGTGATGCGTGAAAATCACTGCTTATCTGCACAGCCCCATAGGAATGAATGGGTCTGGATTCAGTGCGGGTGCAATGCGTTCACCTCACGCATTGCAGCCGCGTGGAAATCTCGCCCGTGTGAAAGGGGCCTTACAAGTGGAGTACGTGTTTATTAACTAAAATCAGGAAAATAGCTAAAATAATGACCAGCAATAAAAAATATCAATAAATAAAAAATAGCAATAAATTTAAAATAGTGATAAATTCAGGAACATACACAAACAAATAAATTAATATCCCATAAATATCATAGTTTATGTAGCAGCACCTGAGTTAGATAGTGTTCCAATTCACAGAGGGGAATAAGACAAGTTCAGTTCACTTCCATATTCTAATATAATTGTAGCAGCATTGAATAGGAGAATAGAGAATATATATATATATATATATATATATATATGTATCCAAGTTCATAGCAATTTGTTGCAGTATAGACAAGGTGGCAGTAGTTGGTAAGTAACTATCATCGTCAGCGCTTCGATCTTTTAATGGAATTTGCCATATAACAGAGACAGCAGGCAGTTAGTGAAGGACCTATTTATGGGATATTAATTTATTTGTTTGTGTATGCTCCTGGATCTATCACTATTTTATATGTATTGCAATTTTTTATTCATTGCTTTTTTTTATTGCTGGTCATTATTTTAGCTATTGTCCTGATTTTAGTTAATAAACATGTACTCCACTTGTAAGTGTTGCCTGCTACTATTTATTTATTTATTTACAACTAGATTGGGTGAGTCTTTTAGCAGTGCACCTATCCATTATTACTCCTGGTTGAGCAACCCAATATTTTTATATGTGAAAAACTTGCATTAATTTTTAAATTATTATTTTTGCATTTTTCCTATTTACATACATTTACATATATTTTATTGATTTATTTATATAAGGACCAGTCAGAAAAAAAAATGGCAGTCTACATTTTTTGGGAGGCAGAGATACTGTCCTTTTTTTTTTATTTTTTAATTTACCCTGGATGTTCTGGAGTGTCCCCCTGACCTCCTGTCATAAGGTCCATTAACCCTTTCATCCCCTTGCTTCCATCACAGTTCTACAGTACCTCGCGCTGAGCAGCAGTATAACCAGAAGCGCAGTGCAAGGCTTCAGCAGTAAAGGGGTCTCCAGCAGGAAAATAACCTGCACTTTCAGCCTGCAGACAATACCCCCCTTCCCCCAAACAGGGAGTTCCTTTTGTCTCCGGGCTTTCAGTGAATGGGAGGGCAGGGCATCAGTGTGTAGAGAGATAGAGTGCGATCTAATTCACAGACAGCAAGATCCCTGTAGGGGGGAGGGGGATGCAACCCTATTCAGAGCCCCAGTAAAGTTCATTTGATATACATGTATGCATATATGTGTATATATGTGTGTGTTTCTGTGTATACATGTATCTATCTATATATATATATAATATATCTATCTATCTATCTATCTATCTATATATATATAGTACAGACCAAAAGTTTGGACACACCTTCTCATTCAAAGAGTTTTCTTTATTTTCATGACTATGAAGGCATCAAAACTATGAATTAACACATGTGGAATTATATACATAACAAACAAGTGTGAAACAACTGAAAATATGTCATATTCTAGGTTCTTCAAAGTAGCCACCTTTTGCTTTGATTACTGCTTTGCACACTCTTGGCATTCACTTGATGAGCTTCAAGAGGTAGTCCCCTGAAATGGTCTTCCAACAGTCTTGAAGGAGTTCCCAGAGATGCTTAGCACTTGTTGGCCCTTTTGCCTTCACTCTGCGGTCCAGCTCACCCCAAACCATCTCGATTGGGTTCAGGTCCGATGACTGTGGAGGCCAGGTCATCTGGCGCAGCACCCCATCACTCTCCTTCATGGTCAAATAGCCCTTACTTTCAAAGTTTTCCCAATTTTTCAGCTGACTGACTGACCTTGATTTCTTAAAGTAATGATGGCCACTCGTTTTTCTTTACTTAGCTGCTTTTTTCTTGCCATAATACAAATTCTAACAGTCTATTCAGTAGGACTATCAGCTGTGTATCCACCTGACTTCTCCTCAACGCCACTGATGGTCCCAACCCCATTTATAAGGCAAGAAATCCCACTTATTAAACCTGACAGGGCACACCTGTGAAGTGAAAACCATTTCAGGGGACTACCTCTTGAAGCTCATCAAGAGAATGCCAAGAGTGTGCAAGTAAGAGCGGAAGAAGAAAAAAAGAGGGTTAATCACCAAACCTTCTATTCGAGGGTCCGAGAAAAACTAATGCAGGGCGCCAAAGGAGGGCAGAGGTAAAATAGGTATCTGGTGGATGTGGGTGGGCTGGCTGCCACTAGTCACCACCTAACCCTGATGGGCACAGGGTAGGTGGTTCAGAAGGTAAATGATTGTACGTAAAAACGCTAAAAAAGAAGACCAGGTAGAAGGCGCCAAAGACCCTTGGATGAGATAAAGGGTAAAGGTGGATCCCTTTAGTAGAAATCAGGGACCCTGTGTTGTTGACACACTTTTGAAGAGTGTGTGCCCACAGAGTAGGTGAAGTCACGTGTTTAAAATAAATGGTATCGTATAAATCACATATGACCACATGAAATGAATAAAAAAAATTATAAAAATATATATGGAAATATATATAAAATATATATATATTAATGATGACTTACTTCACCCAGGAGAGTAATGTGGGATAAAACTCAAGACACCCACACAGACTTTCCCTGTGTGTAGTGTGTGTCTGCCAGCCTTAGGATGTGCTGTCATTAGTCCTCCTTATGATGTGCAGTGTGTGAAGCTGGTGGTCACAGGTCATGGCTCTGCCAGCTCTCCAGGGCACAGGATTCCTGCTGGAGACCCTTTCACTGCTGGTGCCCTGGAGAGCACGGCATCAGTGTGTACAGAGACACTGTATAGAGCACGGGAACTAACTAACTGACTGTAGTTCCATGCGCCATCTGCTGTTCACAAACCAACATTGCACCCTGAATTTTCCCAATGGCTATTTACGCGATTCGGGTTTGCTAATTGAATTGGAAATCGCTTTGCGCTGCTGCGATTCTGAAGGGAGCACTAGCGATGCTATATCTGTATTTAAAGGCACTTCCTACTACAGGAAGTTGCCTTAGCAACCTCAGTGTCTAGCCTGTCTAGTTCCTGTCCAAAGGTGTTTATCTTGTCTGCCTTGCTGTGTACCGAATCCTGCTATTGTACTCCTGGACTTTGCTTTCTGCCACCTGCCTCTGACCTCAGATCTTGTTTGCTGACTTCGCTTGATTGCCGCCTGTCCTGACCCAAACCTCCAGGCCTCGTAAGTCCCCTTGGTGCTTGCACCGAGCACTCTGACCCCCTGGTCAGCTGCCACTGACTTGGGGACTACTCTGGAATGGCACCTGGCAGCTACCCTACGGCCCAAGCCTATTCCCACCATCAGGGGCTCTAGTGAATACCAGGTAGTTGCTTAGTTATGCCCCTCCGGTGTATACCCAGTCAGTGGCCCACTTGTGGCCACCTTTTGGGAGGGTCTCTGTGGGAGAATTAAAGATGAATTGGCCGGACAGGATGTTCCTTCCACCCTGGATGACCTCATCTCCCTGGCTACTCGAATTGATTTACGGTTCCAGGAACGTGCCAGAGAAGTGGCACGTGAGAAGAAGCCTTGTCATCTGGCATCTTCCCTTCTGCAAACCTCTAACCCTCTGCATTCCATGTTGTCTGCAGTTCCTGAACCCATGCAGGTCAACAGAGTTAGGCTGTCTGAACAAGAACGTGATCCCCGCCGTGTCAAAGGACTGTTTCTATTGTGGTGGTTCTGATCATGTGCTCCGAGCTTGTCCCCTGAAGCTGGGAAACTCCCGAGCCTAGGGTCCATTGGAGAGGCGGCTCTAGGTGAAGATAATTCCACTCCACCCCTGACTCGGCCGGCAACCTTGTAATTTGGAGATAATCAGTTCACAAAGACGGCTCTTCTGGATTCTGGATCAGCAAGCCATAGTGGATCAATATCGTATTCCAGTCCGACGCCTGCAGAGACCATTGATGGTGTAATCCGTCGATGGAAGGGCTCTATCTGAGTCCGTACAATTTTTACTACAATTTTGACATACAGAAGAGATTTGTTCCTTGTTCTTCGAAGTCTTTCTCACCCTCTCCTTTTAGGGCTTCCATGGCTCCGTACCATGAACCTGTTCTTGATTGGAAGTCTGGAGAGGTGCTTCATTGGGAACAATACTGCCTTGGAAAGTGTCTTTCTCCTGTTCGGCCTACTCAGTTACCCCGGGTACCACCAAATCTTGAAAATTTGCCTGCAGCATACCATGCCTATGCCGACACTTTGATAAGAAGGAGGCTGAGACGTTACCTCCACACAGGCCCTATGATTGTCCAATTGATCCGATTCCTGGTTCTTCACCTCCCTGTGGTCGCATTTATCCTCTGTCACTAGCCGAGACACAAGCTATGTCTGAGTACATCAAAGAAAATCTTGATAGAGGATTTATCCGGAAATCATCTTCTCCGGCTGACGCTGGCTTCTTCTTTGTAAAGAAAAAAGATGGTTCTCTCCGCCCATGCATCGATTATAGGGGCCTAAATAAAATTACTATCAAGAACAAATACCCCCTTATTCTAGAGTTGTTTGACCGCCTCAGAGGAGCTAAGATCTTCTCCAAATTAGATCTGCGTGGGGCCTACAACTTTATCAGAATTCGTCAAGGGAATGAGTGGAAGACCGCCTTCAACACCCGTGACGGTCACTATGAATATCTGGTGATGCCCTTTGGACTAATCAATGCTCCTGCAGTGTTCCAAGAATTTGTTAATGATATTTTCAGAGACTTGTTATACTCTTGTGTTGTGGTTTATCTAGATGATATCCTTGTCTTTTCTCCAGATTTGGCTACTCACCAGGTTCGCCTGGTCCTTCAAAGGCTAAGAAAAAATTGTCTGTATGCCAAGTTTGAAAAATGTCTCTTCGAACAAACCTCGCTTCCATTTTTGGGGTACATAATATCTGATACTGGCCTACAGATGGATCCTGAAAAGCTGTCTGCGATTTTGAAGTAGCCCCGTCCTTCTGGTTTAAAGGCTATTCAACGGTTCCTGGGGTTCGCCAACTACTACCGCCAGTTTGTGCAACACTTCTCTTCTTTGACAGCCTCCATCTCAGCATTGACGCGTAAAGGGGCGAATCCCAAAAATTGGACTGCTGAGGCTGAATCAGCCTTCCAAACCTTGAAACAGGCCTTATCTGCGGCTCCAGTACTCCATCGTCCTGATGCCAGTGAGCAATTTTCCTGGAGGTGGATGCATTGTTTATTGGAGCTGGGGCGGTGCTTTCACAAAGATCTCCCTCGGGTAAGATGACATCATGTGGCTTCTTCTACAGGGCCTTCTCCGCTCCTGAGCGCAACTACTCGATCGGGGATAGAGAGTTGTTGGCCATCAAAATGGCATTGGAGGAATGGCGATACCTTCTGGAGGGAGCCAGTCATCCGGTAGTGATCTATACTGACCACAAGAATCTCACCTACCTACAGTCTGCACAGAGACTTAATGCACGCCAAGCTCGATGGTCCCTCTTCTTCGCTCGTTTTGATTTTGTTCTTTACTTTCGTGCTGCAGATAAGAACATCAAAGCAGATGCTCTTTCAATATCCTTTGATTCCACTGAACAGGAAGAGGAGCCCCAATTTATCATTGATCCCACTAAAATCTCGGCCTGTCCAGTCAAGCTATCCGAAATTTCTCCTGGAAAAACCTTTGTTGCAGAATCTCTCAGAAAGCAAATCTTACTATGGGGTCATTCATCTAAAGTGGCGGGTCATACTGGTCAGAGAAAGACCTTCAGGTTCATTGCACAGCGGTACTGGTGGCCATCCATACGACAAGACATCCTAGAATTTGTATCTGCTTGTCCATCCTGCGCGCAAAATAAAACTTGCAAACAGCATCCAGCCGGCCTTCTGCTTCCTCTTCCAGTTCCTGAGGTTCCCTGGCAACAAATAGCCATGGACTTTATTACAGATCTACCCACGTCCTTCGGTTGTTCTGTAATTTGGGTAGTGGTTGACCACTTCTCCAAAATGGCACATTTCGTCCCTCTGCCTGGTCTTCCTTCTGCTCCCCAACTGGCTCCATGGCTTTCCACTCCGTATTGTGTCCGATAGAGGCATACAGTTCACGTCTAAATTCTGGAGAGTTCTCTGCAAGCTATTAAATGTATCTCTGGACTTCTTGTCAGCATATCAATCTCAGTCCAACGGTCAGGTGGAGCGTGTTAACCAAATTCTGACAAACTTCTTGCGCCACTTCACTAACAGTCATTACGACAACTCGGTCAAACTATTGCCTTGGGCTGAGTTAACAATAATTTTTTTGTTGTTTATGGCCAACAACCAAATATCCCACTCCCGATGTCTCCTTCTTCCGGTATCCCTGCTGCAGACGCCACCTCAAGAGAGTTCTCTAAAATCTGGGAGGAGACTAGTGGAGCTCTGAAAGAGGCTTCTGTGCGCATGAAAGAGTCCACAGATAAAAAACATAGAAATTCTCCAAAATTCCGTCCTGGTGATAAAGTCTGGCTCGCTTCCAAATATATCCGGCTCAAAATACCCTCCTACAAATTGGGTCCTCGCTTCATCGGTCCATTTGAAATTCTTGAACAAATCAATGATGTTTCCTACAAGCTTAAGTTACCAGCCTCCCTCCGGGTACCGAATTCCTTCCATGTCTGCCTGCTGAAGCCCGACATCCTGAATCGTTTTTTCAAGAAACCTGTGTCTGCTCCTGTTGCGGTCAGTGATGAGAATGTCTATGAGGTAAAGGACATTCTGGGGAGGAAGAAGAGTAGAGGGAAAACCCTGTTTCTGGTGGATTGGAAGGGGTTTGGCCCTGAGGAGAGATCTTGGGAACCCAGGGAGAAAATCAATGCCCCTCTTTTGCTGAAAAAATTCTTGTCCAGGAACAGGCCTGAGGAAAAGGGGCATAAGGGGGGGGGGGGGTACTGTTAGCCCAGCGGCCTGTGCCGGCGCCACTGCCCCTATCAGCAGGCACGGGCACCAGACTCCCTCTTTTCCCTCCTGCCGCCCAGCTGACAAACATGGGCAGCAACTAACTTAACTCTGCTACATGTGATCTATGCCAGTGTTTCCTTGCTGCTGGAGACTAAAGCTTGCGTGGGTGTGTCTCTCCTTCCTATGTGGCAACATATACATGCCCTCTGTCTCAGCAGCCAATGGCCGGATCACTACAGGAAGTTGCCTTAGCAATCTCAGTGTCTAGCCTGTCTAGTTCCTGTGCAAAGGTGTTTATCTTGTCTGCCTTCCTGTGTACCTAATCCTGCTATTGTACTCCTGGACTTTGCTTTCTGCCACCTGCCTCTGACCTCGGACTTCGTTTATGGACTTTGCCTGTTTGCCGCCTGCCCCTGACCTCAGATCTTGTTTGCTGACTTTGCTTGATTGCCGCCTGTCCTGACCCGTACCTCCAGGCCTCATAAGTCCCCTTGGTGCTTGCACCGAGCACTCTGACCCCCTTGTCAACTGACACTGACTTGGGGACTACTCTGGAGTGGCACCTGGCAGCTACCCCATGGCCCAAGCCTATCCCCACCATCAGGGGCTCTAGTAAATACCAGGTATCTGCTTAGTTACGCCCCTCCGGAATATACCCAGTCAGTGGCGCTGTGGGTCCCCACCCGCTTGCATAACAGCAGCTATGATAGAGGAGGAGAAGGTCATGTCTCCCCAGAGTACAGAGCCGACACTAGAAGATGTCTTCAGGGCAGTTACTCAGTATAGAGTGACCCTGACAGCATTACAGCAGCAAATGAGATCCCTGAAGCAAGAGTTCTCCTTTATTCGCCATGATCTGCAGAAAGTTAATGAAAGAATGGTGGAGGTGGACGGTCGTTTCAGTGAGGTGGAACATAAGCTACCCCCTCTAACCAGGGCATCCTGCACCCATGAACAACAGATCTCAGCATTGATAGCCAAGACGGATGATCTAAAAGATGCGGCTACATAGATCGACTAGCATGAACGTCGGCTGCGACAGGAGGAGAGATGATTGCCGTCCATCCATTTCAAGTTTGCACCCTTGGTTGATAATGAGCGACCTATTGGAAAGATATCCATCTACTGTTCTACTACTGAACTGCCCACAGAGCGCAAGTATCCTTTTATGGCGGGGAACAATCTCGCTCAGCAGAAGTAAAGAATTTGAAATGTTACTTAGATGTCCAGTTTCATGGAGGACTTGTGCCTCGAACTGTTAGATGATGCAATGCAGGCACGAGTTTTTGGTTCTGCTTTTTGTTTCTGTTACTTTTCTTTCCTTGGGATCTTCTCTACCATGTCTGTATTGATGCTCTGTATCTGTGATATCATGCCTGTCTGTTGGTACGATACCGCCACTGTATCCCCAGTACCTACAATGCTCCTATTACGTTATGCTATTAGCTGGGTCATGTTTCTGATGTTCAAGTATGGCTAATGTATTTAATATTGTGAGCTGGAATGTGCGCGGCCTGGGCGACCCCTCAAAGCGATTTGCCGCAATGGATTATCTGCGCTCATATTTCCCTGCTATTATATGTTTGCAAGAAACCCATTTTACAAAGGAGGGGGCACAGGCATTCCATAGAACATGGATGTCATACATTCCACTCATCATTCTCTAGCTATTCCCGTGGGGTTAGTGGACTGTTCCATAAATCAATTCCCTTCCAGGTTCAGTCATCCAGTATCGACCCTGACGGCCGCTTTATCTGCCTACACTGTACTATCTTCACACAGGAGTACCTGCTAATATCACTATATATGCCTCCACCTTATAGCAGTGTGGCGTTGAGAGGCACCCTGACTTTTATTAATAGTAACCCTGAGATACCGGTCATTATGGTGGGAGATGTCAACAATACTATTCATCCTTACTGTATCAGCCTTTGGTAAATTTTGGAGGATCTGGCCCTGATGGATTTGTGCTGCACTCGACATCCCAATGTGCGTCAGTTTTCTTGCTATACCAGATCACATGAGGCCTTATCACGTATTGATCTGGCACTGGGATCTGAGTTGGTGTGCAGACGGGTGGTGGAGGAGAAGTACTTGACTCTGGCTTTGTCTGACCATTCCCCTTTGTTTTTGAGTCTGTCTGCCGCACCCGTGGTTCCCGTATCTCATCGGCTGTGGACGTTTAACTCTTTTTGGTTACAGGTAATCAACTGTTCCTACATTAGTTCTAATACACAAGAGTATTTTACCCTGAATGTAGGCTCAGCCGCAAGCAGGGTGGTTTGGGATGCCATGAAGGCTTACTTAAGCGGGGTGCTTATTCAGGGGATTAGTAGAGCCAAACTTAAAAGCCGACAATTTGGATAATTTTTGAGGGACCGAGTTGGGATGACAGAGGCAAACTTTGTAGAGAAGGGCAATCAGTTGTCTCTATCTGTCTGGAAGGAGGCTGAAGATGCATATAACTGGCATGTTGTGGAACTTGAAATAGTAGAAATAACGCAATGAATCCAGCATCGAAGTTAGAAAATATTGTGGGTTCCTTTATTCAGTATAGTACCGATCCATACAGTGACAGCATCACCTCAGTGTTCCAGATGAACGTCTACGCGTTTCGAACAAACATGTTCTTAGTCGTGACCGATCAGAAATCCAATTGACCATGTCTTATATAGGCTAGTCGCAACCTCTCCTCCCACCTCCAGCACACCCAAGGCACAGCCAATAGGAATAACTAAAATGAACATTGGTGCAAATATAATATCTATAAAAACCAAGTGAGTGCACATAAATATATATATATATATATATATATATATACAGTACAGACCAAAAGTTTGGACACACCTTCTCATTCAAAGAGTTTTCTTTATTTTCATGACTATGAAGGCATCAAAACTATGAATTAACACATGTGGAATTATATACATAACAAACAAGTGTGAAACAACTGAAAATATGTCATTCTAGGTTCTTCAAAGTAGCCACCTTTTGCTTTGATTACTGCTTTGCACACTCTTGGCATTCTCTTGATGCGCTTCGAGAGGTAGTCCCCTGAAATGGTCTTCCAACAGCCTTGAAGGAGTTCCCAGAGATGCTTAGCACTTGTTGGCCCTTTTGTCTTCACTCTGCGGTCCAGCTCACCCCAAAACATCTCGATTGGGTTCAGGTTCGGTGACTGTGGAGGCCAGGTCATCTGGCGCAGCACCCCATCACTCTCCTTCATGGTCAAAGAGCCCTTACTTTCAAAGTTTTCCCAATTTTTCAGCAGACTGACTGACCTTAATTTCTTAAAGTAATGATGGCCACTCATTTTTCTTTACTTAGCTGCTTTTTTCTTGCCATAATACAAATTCTAACAGTCTATTCAGTAGGACTATCAGCTGTGTATCCACCTGACTTCTCCTCAACGCAACTGATGGTCCAAACCCCATTTATAAGGCAAGAAATCCCACTTACTAAACCTGACAGGGCACACCTGTGAAGTGAAAACCATTTCAGGGGACTACCTCTTGAAGCTCATCAAGAGAATGCCAAGAGTGTGCAAAGCAGTAATCAAAGCAAAAGGTGGCTACTTTGAAGAACCTAGAATATGACATATTTTCAGTTGTTTCACACTTGTTTGTTATGTATATAATTCCACATGTGTTAATTCATAGTTTTGATGCATTCAGTGTGAATCTACAATTTTCATAGTCATGAAAATAAAGAAAACTCTTTGAATGAGAAGGTGTGTCCAAACTTTTGGTCTGTACTGTATATATATATATATATATATATATATATATATATATACAGGGAGTGCAGAATTATTAGGCAAGTTGTATTTTTGAGGATTAATTTTATTATTGAACAACAACCATGTTCTCAATGAACCCAAAAAACTCATTAATATCAAAGCTGAATATTTTTGGAAGTAGTTTTTAGTTTGTTTTTAGTTTTAGCTATTTTAGGGGGATATCTGTGTGTGCAGGTGACTATTACTGTGCATAATTATTAGGCAACTTAACAAAAAACAAATATATACCCATTTCAATTATTTATTTTTACCAGTGAAACCAATATAACATCTCAACATTCACAAATATAAATTTCTGACATTCAAAAACAAAACAAAAACAATTCAGTGACCAATATAGCCACCTTTCTTTGCAAGGACACTCAAAAGCCTGCCATCCATGGATTCTGTCAGTGTTTTGATCTGTTCACCATCAACATTGCGTGCAGCAGCAACCACAGCCTCCCAGACACTGTTCAGAGAGGTGTACTGTTTTCCCTCCTTGTAAATCTCACATTTGATGATGGACCACAGGTTCTCAATGGGGTTCAGATCAGGTGAACAAGGAGGCCATGTCATTAGATTTTCTTCTTTTATACCCTTTCTTGCCAGCCACGCTGTGGAGTACTTGGACGCGTGTGATGGAGCATTGTCCTGCATGAAAATCATGTTTTTCTTGAAGGATGCAGACTTCTTCCTGTACCACTGCTTGAAGAAGGTGTCTTCCAGAAACTGGCAGTAGGACTGGGAGTTGAGCTTGACTCCATCCTCAACCCGAAAAGGCCCCACAAGCTCATCTTTGATGATACCAGCCCAAACCAGTACTCCACCTCCACCTTGCTGGCGTCTGAGTCGGACTGAAGCTCTCTGCCCTTTACCAATCCAGCCACGGGCCCATCCATCTGGCCCATCAAGACTCACTCTCATTTCATCAGTCCATAAAACCTTAGAAAAATCAGTCTTGAGATATTTCTTGGCCCAGTCTTGACGTTTCAGCTTGTGTGTCTTGTTCAGTGGTGGTCGTCTTTCAGCCTTTCTTACCTTGGCCATGTCTCTGAGTATTGCACACCTTGTGCTTTTGGGCACTCCAGTGATGTTGCAGCTCTGAAATATGGCCAAACTGGTGGCAAGTGGCACCTTGGCAGCTGCACGCTTGACTTTTCTCAGTTCATGGGCAGTTATTTTGCGCCTTGGTTTTTCCACACGCTTCTTGCGACCCTGTTGACTATTTTGAATGAAACGCTTGATTGTTCGATGATCACGCTTCAGAAGCTTTGCAATTTTAAGAGTGCTGCATCCCTCTGCAAGATATCTCACTATTTTTGACTTTTCTGAGCCTGTCAAGTCCTTCTTTTGACCCATTTTGCCAAAGGAAAGGAAGTTGCCTAATAATTATGCACACCTAATATAGGGTGTTGATGTCATTAGACCACACCCCTTCTCATTACAGAGATGCACATCACCTAATATGCTTAATTGGTAGTAGGCTTTCGAGCCTATACAGCTTGGAGTAAGACAACATGCATAAAGAGGATGATGTGGTCAAAATACTCATTTGCCTAATAATTCTGCACGCAGTGTATATATATATATATATATATATATATATATATGAGTATTACACTCACCGGTAATCCGGTTTCCTGGAAGTCTCCATGACAGCACAAACTGAGATTGCCTTCCTCTGATAGGACAGGAAAAAGCACACAGAGAGGTTAAAAACCCCACCCCCACCCCTCATCGCCAGTGTATTATAACAGGACTAGGACAAGGGGTAGAACGTAAAATTAGCCAAATAGTCTATTGACAAAGAAAAAACAAGGGCGGGACAAAGTTGTGCTGTCATGGAGACCTCCAGGAAACCGGATTACCGGTGAGTGTAATACTCATTTCCCCAGTCGTCTCCATGACAGCACAAACTGAGAACTAACAAAGTAACTTAGGGGGGGACTACAGCACCTAGGACTTTACGTCCAAAGGCCAAGTCCTCGTCAGCAAACACATCCACCCTATAATGCTTGGTGAAGGTGTGGGCCCTCTTCCAGGTAGCTGCCCTGCAGATCTGTTCCAACAAAGCAGAGGCTCTTTCAGCCCAAGAAGTGGAGACCAATCTAACTGAGTGGGCTCTAAGGGATGGAGGAGCCTCTCTACCGGAGGCTTTATAGGCCTCGGAAATGGTGCATCTAATCCAGCGGGATATAGAGCTCTTAGCTGCCTTCCTACCCTTATTTGGACCTGAAAACTGGATAAATAAATTCTTGTCGATACGCCACTCCTCTGTGGCATGTAAATAACTGAACGCCTAACATCTAAATTGTGGAATCTAGATTCCTGCTAGTCTTTAGGGTTAGGAAAAAAAGACGGGATAACTATGTCTTGCGACCTATGAAAGGAGGAGACCACCTTGGGGAGAAAACAGGGGTCTAATTTGAAAATGAGCTTGTCGTCTAGCACCTTGAGGAAGGGTTCCTGTATGGACAGGGCCTGGAGCTCGCACACCCTCCTTGCGGAGGATATGGCCACTAGGAAGATGGTTTTCAGAGTGAGCCACTTAATAGATAGGGAGGGCAGAGGCTCAAACGGAACATCTGACAGCCCTAAAAGGACGGTGTTGAGGTTCCATGGTGCGACCATATTCCTGACTCTGGGTTTTAGTCGATCTGCCGCTTTCAGGAATCTTGCTACCCAGGGGACCTCATAAAGGATGGTATTATAGAGGGCCCCCAAGGCAGACACCTGAACTCGCAATGTGTTAGCAGTAAGACCCAAATCCAGCCCATCCTGGAGGAATTCCAGGATAAGCGGGATATTAGGGGTGGACTGGTTGAACCTGACTCCGCCCCAGGAGGCGAACTTCCTCCAAACCTTGAGGTACGCTTTGGAGGTGTTGAACTTCCTACTGAGTAAGAGGGTCTTGACTACTCTTTCAGAGAGCCCTAGCCCTAGCAAGAGGGATTGCTCAGAATCCAAGCGGACAGCTTGAGGAGGTTGGTATTGGGGTGCGGTATGGGACCCTGGATTAGAAGACCCTCCTCCGGCCGGAAACGAATGGGATCTTCCGGGCTGAGGGACCTGAGGAGCCCGAACCAGCTTCTCCTGGGCCAGAATGGGACCACCAGAATCAGTCTGCACCTTTCGGACTGAAACTTTTGGAGCACTCTTGGGATTACTGGTATCGGGGGAAAGGAGTAGACTAGGCCAGTCGTCCAGCTCTGGGTAAAAGCGTCTATTGCCACACATGGGTCTCTTCGATTGAGGGAGAAGAAATTCTGAACCTTGTGATTCTTTGCTGATGCAAACAGGTCTAGGATGGGATTCCCCCAACGGTCCCGAATCTGTTGGAAAGCGGTCTGGGACAAAGACCACTCGCCTGGATCCAGACTTTGCCGACTGAGGTAATCCGCCTGGAGATTCAGGGATCCCTTTAGATGTACTGCCGCAAGGGATTGTAGATTCTTTTCTGCCCAAAGGAAGATTCGGTCTGAGAGCCTCTGGAGATGACCGTGTCTTGTTCCTCCTTGGTGCTGGATAAATGCCACCACAGTGGAATTGTCCGAATGGACCAGGACGTGGCGATTTTTGGCCTGTATTTGGATGGACCTGAGACCTTCCCACACCGCACGGAGTTCTCTGTAGTTGGAGGACATCTTTCTCTTGTCCTCGGACCAAATCCCTTGAAAAGTCTCCGAAGCCGTGAGGGCCCCCCAGCCCCGAGAGCTGGCGTCCGTCGTGAGGGAAAACACACTTTCCTGCCTCCATGGAACTCCCGATTCCAGGTTCTTGGTATTGAGCCACCAGCCCAGTGAAGCCTTTACCTCCCGGGACACTGACAACCCCTGGTCCAGGGATGATCGATACCCGTTCCATTGTTTTAGAACCAGCTTCTGTAAAGGTCTCGTATGGAATTGGGCCCAGGCTACCGCGGGGATGCAGGAGGTGAGATGGCCCAGCATTTCCATGCCCTGCCTTATTGAGCAACGGGACTGCTTGGTGAAGTGGAGGACCCTTGACCTCAGCTTCTGTACCTTTAGCGGAGGGAGAAAAGATTTTTGAAGAACTGAATCCAAGAGAATACCCAGGAATACCTTCCGATGGTCTGGGAACATGTCGGACTTCTCCCGGTTGATCAACCAGCCCAAGTTCTGGAGGCGCGAGAGAACCACTTGGATGTGTCTGTGAAGGAGATCTGAGGTTTCTGCTACTATTAGCAGGTCGTCTAGGTAATGTCACTACCAGAGCTTTGGGACGTTCTCACAGCTCTGTTTCTCCACCCCTGTGATGATGTCACTACTAGAGCTGGGAGGAGTTCTCCCTGCTCTGTTTACTTTTGGTTTCCTTCCTCCCAGCTGTTCCTCATGCGTTTGATTTCCCTCTCTTTATATCACCCCTCCTCCTATTGTAGGGCGTGGATTATAGTTCTCATTTCAGTTGTAGCTCTTGCTTTAGTATCTTCACTTGTAGCTATCAGTTCACTGGACCTGTGTTCTGCTGCAGCAAGCACTCCGGATATTGCCAGCTGTCCTTGGATCCGTCTTCTCTGCGGCTGCAACACCCTCAGCTAAGTGTAAGACATTGTTGT
The DNA here is from genome assembly GCF_905171765.1 of Bufo bufo. Classification (NCBI taxonomy): domain Eukaryota; kingdom Metazoa; phylum Chordata; class Amphibia; order Anura; family Bufonidae; genus Bufo; species Bufo bufo. The sequence continues at coordinate 272,134,596 of NC_053391.1, read as the reverse complement.
GTACCTGATTATTTTCTGACTGGATCTGAGGTGGCCACGGTTCCCTCCATATACTGAGTAGGGCACCGGTGGCCGTGCCCCTTCCACTATTGTAGGGGTTACAGTGGTCATCAGTCTTAGGTACGTGGGCATGCCTCGTTCCGCCATTTGGATCCGGGCATGTGCTTTAGCAGAATAGGGAGAGCTTTGAGGGTCTGACAGGGGTCACCCTTTATCCTCCCTAGTTTGGGTCCGGTCAGTAGCTTCTTTACTGTGTATACTATTGTTGCTCACATACAGCCGTGACATTATAATCCACCAAAACCGTCCTTTTTTTACATGGATCCGCTTTCTGGCCTGGTTGACCGCATGCAGGGTCTTTCTTTGGAAGTAGCGGATCTCCGTCAATCTATGACTCAGCTTCAAGCATTGGGCTCTGCTCCGGCTCATGGAGTCTGTTGCGAGCCAAAAGTCTCACTTCCGGAAACGTTCTCCGGGGGCAGTGAGAATTTTGTTCGCTTCAGAGAGGCATGCAAACTCCATTTTTGCTTGTGTCCCCACTCCTCTGGTAAGGAGGAGCAGAGGGTGAGGATTGTCATCTCCCTGCTCAGGGGTAATGCTCAGACTTGGGCTTTTTCCCTCCCTTCGATCCGTGGAAAGATTTTTTGTGGCCCTGGGGCAGATTTATGATGACCCGGATCGTGTTGCTCTGGCGGAATCTAACTTACGTGTTTTATGCCAGAACAAACTGTCTGCGGAGCTTTATTGTTCTGAATTTCGGAGATGGGCAGCTGATTCAGGTTGGAATGATGCTGCACTCCGGAGTCAGTTCTGTCATGGTCTCTCAGAGAGATTGAAAGATGCGTTTGCTTTCCATGAGAGACCAACGTCCTTAGAGTCTGCCATGTCATTGGCGGTACGCCTTGACAGGCGTCTAAGAGAAAGAAACGAGACCTCTCTGTCCAGCCATTGTCAGTCTAGGGGCAGTGGTGCGGACTCATTCAGTGTGCAGGGGCCTTATCCTGTCTCGCTCCCCTCTGAGGAGGAGCCCATGCAGCTAGGTCGACTTGCCCCTGATAAAAGAGGATTTAGTCCTCAGAGTATGGTGTGTTTTTGTTGTGGGGGCATAGGTCATTTGGCAAATGTTTGTCCGTCTAGGAGATTCTTGAACTGTACTAAGAGCGATAATAAGAGAAAAACCTCAAAAGGTAGATCATCAAATTCTGCTTCATCTGCTACTTTGGGCAAAGTTGATGTAGGAATTGATGCTTTTCCTCTGACCTGCAGTTCCCATTTTCTCCTGTCTGCCAGGGTGGCGCTAGAGAGCAAAGTCATTTCTTGTGAGATTTTTGTCGATAGTGGAGCGGCCGTCAATCTTATTGACACTCAATTTGTAGCCATGCATGGTTTTCAGGTTTGCACATTAGAAAAGGATATACCTGTTTTTGCTATTTACTCTGCTCCACTCTCACAGAGATCTCTGAAGGGCATTGTTCACAATATCCGGCTAGCTGTAGGTGACACTCATGTGGAGGATATATCTTGTTTTGTCCTTAACGGATTGCCTTCTCCTCTAGTTTTGGGGTTACCCTGGCTCACTAGACATAACCCCACTATTGATTGGCAAGGAAGGCAAATAAATGAGTGGAGTGACTTTTGTAGAGAGAATTGTCTCACAGCGACTTTTGCAGAGGTGTCTACTAAAACTGTGCCATCATTTCTCTCTGATTTCTCGGACGTGTTTTCCGAGAGCGGTGTTCAGGAGCTACCTCCTCACCGGGAGTTTGACTGTCCCATTAACCTCATTCCCGGCGCCAAGCTGCCAAAAGCACGCCTCTACAATCTCTCACAACCGGAAAGAATCGCAATGCGAACTTATATCTCCGAGAGTCTCGAGAAGGGGCATATTCGTCCCTCAAAGTCACCTGTGGCCGCGGGTTTTTTTTTTGTTAAAAAAAAAGATGGCTCTCTGAGACCTTGCCTAGATTTTAGGGAGCTGAACCGTATCACGATTCGCGATCCCTATCCCCTTCCTCTGATCCCGGACCTCTTCAACCAAATTGTTAGGGCCAAGGTGTTTTCCAAATTGGATTTGAGAGGCGCGTACAACCTGGTCAGGGTTAGAGAGGGGGATGAATGGAAAACGGCCTTTAATACCCCTAACGGGCATTTCGAGAATCTCGTTATGCCTTTCGGCCTGATGAATGCTCCGGCCGTCTTTCAGCATTTTGTTAATAGTATTTTCTACCATTTAATGGGGAAATTTGTATTGGTGTATCTTGATGATATTTTGATTTTTTCCCCTGATGTTCAGACCCATCAGGATCATCTTTTTCAGGTTCTGCAGATTCTGCGGGAAAATAAATTGTACGCCAAGCTGGAAAAATGTCTTTTTATGGTATCGGAGATTCAATTTCTGGGGTTTCTCCTCTCTGCTTCTGGTTTTCGCATGGATCCGGAGAAGGTCCGTGCTGTACTTGAGTGGGAGCTTCCTGAGAATCAGAAGGCATTGATGCGCTTTCTGGGTTTTGCGAACTATTACAGAAAGTTCATTTTGAATTATTCCTCTGTTGTCAAACCCCTTACTGACATGACAAAAAAGGGGGCGGATTTTTCCTCTTGGTCGGAGGAGGCGCTTGCAGCCTTTTCTAAGATTAAAGAGAGTTTTGCGTCTGCTCTCGTCTTGGTGCATCCCGATGTTTCCTTACCTTTTATTGTTGAGGTGGATGCTTCCGAGGTGGGTGTGGGTGCGGTTTTGTCCCAGGGCCCTTCTCCTGCCAAATGGCGACCCTGTGCCTTTTTCTCTAAAAAACTCTCCCCGGCAGAGAGAAACTATGATGTGGGAGATAGGGAGTTGTTGGCCATCAAGTTGGCTTTCGAGAAATGGCGCCATTGGTTAGAGGGGGCCAGGCACCCTATCACCGTTTTTACCGACCATAAGAATCTGGCATACTTGGAGTCGGCCAGGCGTATGAATCCGAGACAGGCCAGATGGTCTCTGTTCTTCTCCAGATTCAATTTTGTTGTTACATTCCGACCTGGGATAAAAAATGTGAAGGCTGATGCTCTCTCTCGCTGTTTTCCGGGAGGAGGAAACTCCGAGGACCCGGGTCCCATTTTGGCGGAGGGGGTAGTTGTTTCTGCTCTATATTCCGATTTGGAGGCCGAGGTCCAGGCTGCCCAGACTGAGGCACCTGCCCGTTGTCCTTCTGGGAAGTTGTTCGTGCCTCCTGAGCTACGTCACAAACTCTTTAAGGAGCATCATGATACGGTTTTTGCTGGTCACCCCGCTCGCGCTAAGGTCCCTCGTTCACGGCCTTCAGGTTCCCTTCTCCCGTTACCCATACCTTCCCGTCCTTGGACACACCTGTCCATGGACTTTATCACGGATCTTCCTCGTTCCTCGGGGAAGTCGGTGATCCTGGTGGTGGTGGACCGTTTTAGCAAGATGGCTCATTTCGTACCTTTCCCTGGTTTACCCAATGCTAAAACGTTGGCGCAAGCTTTTGTCGACCATATTGTTAAATTGCACGGCATTCCCTCTGATATTGTTTCCGATAGAGGCACGCAGTTTGTGTCCAGGTTCTGGAAGGCTTTCTGTTCTCGCCTGGGGGTTCGGCTGTCCTTCTCTTCTGCTTTTCACCCGCAGTCGAATGGTCAGACTGAGCGCCTCAATTAGAATCTGGAGACATATTTGCGCTGTTTTGTGGCAGAGAACCAGGAGGATTGGTGTTCATTTCTCCCTCTTGCTGAGTTTGCTCTTAACAACCGTCGTCAGGAATCTTCTGATAAGTCACCATTCTTTGGTGCATATGGGTTCCATCCGCAGTTTGGGACATTCTCGGGAGGGGCTCTTTCTGGTTTACCTGAGGAGGAGAGATTTTCCTCGTCTTTGTCTACCATTTGGCAAAAGATTCAGAGTAATCTTAAAAAGATGAGTGAGAGGTATAGGCGTGTGGCTGATAAGAGACGTGTGCCTGGTCCGGACCTGAATGTGGGTGATCTGGTGTGGTTGTCTACAAGAAATATTAAACTGAAGGTTCCCTCCTGGAAATTGGGTCCCAAGTTTATTGGGCCTTATAAAATCTTGTCAGTCATCAATCCTGTTGCCTTCCGTCTTGATCTTCCACGGGTTTGGAAGATACATAATGTATTTCACAGATCTCTCTTAAAACCATATGTCCAGCCCACGGTACCCTCCTCTTTGCCTCCTCCTCCGATTTTGGTTGATGGCAATCTGGAGTTTGAGGTTTCCAGAATTGTGGACTCTCGCATTGTCCGCGGTTCTCTTCAGTACCTCGTTCATTGGAAGGGTTATGGTCCTGAGGAGAGGATGTGGGTTCCGGTGTCGGACATTAAAGCCACTCGCCTCATCAGGGCATTTCATAGGGCTCATCCTGAGAAGGTGGGTCCTGGGTGTCCGGAGTCCACCCGTAGAGGGGGGGGGGTACTGTCACTACCAGAGCTTTTGGACGTTCTCACAGCTCTGTTTCTCCACCCCTGTGATGATGTCACTACTAGAGCTGGGAGGAGTTCTCACTGCTCTGTTTACTTTTGGTTTCCTTCCTCCCAGCTGTTCCTCATGCGTTTGATTTCCCTCTCTTTATATCACCCCTCCTCCTATTGTAGGGCGTGGATTATAGTTCTCATTTCAGTTGTAGCTCTTGCTTTAGTATCTTCACTTGTAGCTATCAGTTCACTGGACCTGTGTTCTGCTGCAGCAAGCACTCCGGATATTGCCAGCTGTCCTTGGATCCGTCTTCTCTGCGGCTGCAACACCCTCAGCTAAGTGTACAGACATTGTTGTGTACCTGATTATTTTCTGACTGGATCTGAGGTGGCCACGGTTCCCTCCATATACTGAGTAGGGCACCGGTGGCCGTGCCCCTTCCAATATTGTAGGGGTTACAGTGGTCATCAGTCTTAGGTACGTGGGCATGCCTCGTTCCGCCATTTGGATCCGGGCATGTGCTTTTGCAGAATAGGGAGAGCTTTGAGGGTCTGACAGGGGTCACCCTTTATCCTCCCTAGTTTGGGTCCGGTCAGTAGCTCCTTTACTGTGTATACTATTGTTGCTCACATACAGCCGTGACAGGTAAGGGACGATTATTATCCCCTCCTTGCTTAGGGAGGCTACGACCTCCGCCATCACCTTGGTGAATATGCGGGGTGCCGATGATATGCCGAACGGGAGGCACTTGAACTGATAGTGGCAAACTGTCCCGCCTTGCTCCACCGCGAACCTCAGATATCTTCTGGAACGGACCTGTATTGGGATATGGAAGTATGCGTCGGAGAGGTCTATTGTAGCCATCATAGACCCTCTTTTGATGAGCTTCACCGCTGACTTGACTGTCTCCATCCTGAACTTGTGGTAGGTGATGTGTTTGTTCAGGGGTTTTAAATTTATGATGGTCCGAAAATTGCCATTCGATTTCCGGACCAGGAATAAGGGGGAATAGTGACCCCTCACCAAATCTCTGGCAGGTACCTTTTCTACTGCCCCCAGGTGTAATAAGTTTCTTACGCCCTCGGATAAGGGAGACTCGAGGCCCCTGGTGAGCTTGGTCAGGACGAACCTCTGCGGAGGAAGGGAATCCAGTTCTATAGTGTAGCCATGTTCTACGATGCCTAATATATACGGATCCGTGATGGTTTGTTCCCAAACCCCCAGCAAGGAGCTGAGCCTTCCTCCGACCGGGATGATGTCATTGTTTTGATGAAGAGGGAGAGGGATCTCCCCTGTTGGGATTAAGGAAAAAAACTTTTCCTCTCCCGCCTCTCGTAAATCCGCGACCCTCGCGGCTCCTCCTATCGGCCCTGGGATCCTGCTGGGGCCTCCGAAAAAACTGTCTCCTGGACTTGGATTTGTCCTCTGGAAAGCCCTTCTTACGGTCCGTGGCATTCTCAAGGATTTTGTCCAGGTCGGAGCCGAACACGTACTGACCGTGAAAGGGTAGAGATATCAGCCTGTTTTTCGATACGGTGTCGCCCGACCAGGCTTTAAGCCATAGTACCCGTCTGGTGGTATTGGACAGAACCGCCGTGCGGGCAGAAAGCCTAACCGATTCTGCAGCGGCATCGGCAAGGAAGAAAGTAGCCTTCTTCAGAAGAGGAATACTTTCCAGGATCTTCTCCCGAGGGGCCCTATTCGCTATATGGTGCTCTAGTTGTTCAAGCCACACTGCGAGTGTACGAGCCACACATGTCGCTGCTACCACCGGTTTTAGGAGAGCTGCTGTAGCTTCCCAGGTTCTCTTGAGCAGACTCTCGGCTTTCCTATCTAGAGGGTCCTTGAGCTGCGCTGCATCCTCAAACGGAAGGACCGTTCGTTTCGCTACTTTAGCGACGGGAGCATCCACCCTGGGAATGGCCTCCCAGTCGGCACAGTCCGCTTCGTCGAAGGGGTATCGCCTTTTGAGGCCCAGTGGGATAAAGGAACCCTTCTCTGGCTTCTCCCATTCTGCCCGTATCATCTTCTGGATATTGTCCGGGACCGGGAACACAGATTTGTGCCTCTCCCCTAAACCCCCGAAAATCTCCTCCTGGACTGACTTGGATCTCTTAGGGACCTCCATCTTAATAGTAGCCCTGATGGTTCGGATCAATTCTTCTATATCCTCTGGGTTAAAGAGGAATCTCCTGTACTCACTACTTTCCTCCAATTCCTGAGATCTAGCCGAAGTCCCCGCATCTGACAGGACAGAGTCGGCCGAGTCCAGATCACTCACGGAGTAGTCCAGGCCTCTGGAAGAGGGTGGTCTGCGGCCCTGACCGGGCTGGGGTATAGGGGAGGCAGGGGGGTCCCTAGTGGCCAACGCTGATTGGACCTCCGTTCTGACCAGAGTCTTGATCTACTCCATGAAGCTAGAGGACTCTGCCTTCACCACAGTAGAGGTGCAGTCCTTACATAGTAACTTGGACCCTGAGGAAGCAAGGCGCTTAGAACAGACGCCGCACTTCCTGGGTCTGGATTTAACAGAGCAGGAAGACTCCTTTTCTCCCTGCAACACCAAGGGAGGAAAGGGTCAACCACTGCAGGGAAAAATAAGCAATAAGAAAGGGTGCCAGCAGGCTACTCACACCGCCCAGAGTGGTAGGGGGCTCAGGAACCGAGCCAGTGGTGGTAGGGGCGCTCATCTTCGCAGCTCCCGTCCACCTGCGTTGCTGTCAGCAGGTAAGGTGACCGTGGAGACCTCAGATCAGCTGAATCGGCTTTCCTTTTTGAATTTGGCGCCGGCCGCTGCCTCCGTGAGGTCACGACGCTGGCCACGCCTCCCGGCGTCTGACGTCATCACAGCGTCGCTCCAGCCGCCCTACCTCACTACTTTAAGCCCGCCTGGGCCGCCGCAGAGGGAACTTCGCCGGGATCACCATGAGTGAGGGTGACCCGGGCATAGACCGCGCCTGGAGGAGGGAGAGCCGGACCTCGGAACCGACCTCTGGTCTAACAGGTGACACCCCGCCGTAGCAGGGTGAGAAGAAAAAAGTAAAAAACGAAAAATAGAAAACTAGGAAACCCAGAAGGGCTCCCAGCACCTCTCTGGCATTCCTTCCTTGACAGGACAGGAAAAACACTGGCGATGAGGGGTGGGGGTGGGGTTTTTAACCTCTCTGTGTGCTTTTTCCTGTCCTATCAGGACAGATATCATGGCAGTTTGTGCTGTCATGGAGACGACTGGGGAAATATATATATATATATATATATATATATATATATAGTACAGACCAAAAGTTTGGACACACATTCTCATTCAAAGAGTTTTCTTTATTTTCATGACTATGAAGGCATCAAAACTATGAATTAACACATGTGGAATTATATATATAACAAACAAGTGTGAAACAACTGAAAATATGTCATATTCTAGGTTTTTCAAAGTAGCCACCTTTTGCTTTGATTACTGCTTTGCACACTCTTGGCATTCTCTTGATGAGCTTCAAGAGGTAGTCCCCTGAAATGGTCTTCCAACAGTCTTGAAGGAGTTCCCAGAGATGCTTAGCACTTGTTGGCCCTTTTGCCTTCACTCTGCGGTCCAGCTCACCCCAAACCATCTCGATTGGGTTCAGGTCCGGTGACTGTGGAGGCCAGGTCATCTGGCGCAGCACCCCATCACTCTCCTTCATGGTCAAAGAGCCCTTACTTTCAAAGTTTTCCCAATTTTTTCGGCTGACAGACTGACCTTCATTTCTTAAAGTAATGATGGCCACTCGTTTTTCTTTACTTAGCTGCTTTTTTCTTGCCATAATACAAATTCTAACAGTCTATTCAGTAGGACTATCAGCTGTGTATCCACCTGACTTCTCCTCAACGCCACTGATGGTCCCAACCCCATTTATAAGGCAAGAAATCCCACTTATTAAACCTGACAGGGCACACCTGTGAAGTGAAAACCATTTCAGGGGATTACCTCTTGAAGATCATCAAGAGAATGCCAAGAGTGTGCAAAGCAGTAATCAAAGCAAAAGGTGGCTACTTTGAAGAACCTAGAATATGACATATTTTCTTTTATTTCACACTTGTTTGTTATGTATATAATTCCACATGTGTTAATTCATAGTTTTGATGCCTTCAGTGTGAATCTACAATTTTCATATTCATGAAAATAAAGAAAACTCTTTGAATGAGAAGGTGCGTCCAAACTTTTGGTCTGTACTGTATATACATACACTATTCGGGCTCCTGGGTCCTACTCAGGAATTACAAAACATGCCTGTCTCCAATTTTTTTTTTAGCAAAAGCGAGACATTGGCAAAAACATATATGACTTTCAGAAAAAACCGCATGGTCTGAATAGTAAACTCCAAAAAAATGGCTGTCACCAGCCAAAATGTGCACCGCACGGCCACAAAATCATAAACTCCTATAAATGCACAGCACGCCAGCGGTGATGTTGATGCAAATAATTTTATTGAACATATATGCAAAAAAGTATACAATACAAATTTTAAAACCCAGAAGGGAAATACAGACATATGTGGATGAAACAGTACCCCCTATGGCCGGTATATATATTAGTGCATAATAATAGTAAAATTGCCGCTGCTCATGTGTAACATCGGAAACCCTAAAACCATGCTGCAGAGCAGTACCAAATCACAAAATAATGAAAGATACTAATGCAAATGGAAGTGTCCAAAGTTGTAACAATGAACCCAACATTGTATCAAAGGAGCTCAACGGTTCACCTTAGTGAGAACAGACTGACATCCCAAGTGGGAATGCCAATCTGAAAGACCAAGGAGATCCAGGAGCATCAAAGAAAGCAGCACAGTAGGGACACCAATGGTCACAGAAACAGCATACAAGGCATATACATTACATGAACAATGCAACCAACCTGGCCTAGGGGGAACAACCCGACGATCGTTTCGCTCACTGGCTTTATCACAGGGCACAGTGAGCCTGCCAGACAACCCAACCCCTTATACCCAAGCCCTCACATTCTGGACCAATCAGGAGCAGACCTGCCACACCTAACACACTACACCTGCGAAATACACTCCCACCACCGGCCCACCGCATGTGCGCCGGACCAGCCGCGCACGCACACAGGTTGGATCACCAGTCACCGGAACGAGCCAGCCCCTCCCCCGGCCCGCGTCATCCCAGCCCTACACCGAGGGTCGGGCGCATGACCGGAAGTGGGCAGGGCGCATCCCAGCTGACCGCGCGACCCACACCAAGCGTCCACGGCTGCCCGGCAACCACACCCGAGGCATCGGCAGCCGGAGCAGACAACAGCATGTCGCCGGCAGATATGTATGTGCAGTAGTCATATATATATAATCGACTGTTAGACGGGCAGGCTGATATCTAATGTAATATACGATATAAGACTCTCAAAAAAAAAAAAAAAAAAAGAGATCTGGCATAGCAGCATATATATAATATAATATAACATATTGTAATGATTAAACCGATGGCAACATATCCAGTGTGAAATACACAAAGATTGTACTTATTACAGTTACACATAGAATATAAAATATATACCACATAGCAAAATCTATCGCTACCTGACATATGTACTGATAACCACAATTAAAATCACGGCTGCCTAGACAATCACCAATGAAATACAAATAGTGTAATGGTATTAAGATATACATGATATGGACAATACGTGCTTAAATAATTGATACAAAGTAATAATAACCATGAACAATAAACAGTATACATAATCAATAAAGTGCATATACCACATATTAAATTGAATAAATGAATAACCATGATTATAACAGCCATGATCACACACTATATATATCTGTGAACTTCCTACAACAGTACCCAAAATCAGCAAAGAACATGATTCAGCCAAGATTTATAATATCATGATACAGCTAGTCTTTTATAAGCCGTTATTGAGTTTCACAGGAACCATAACATAAAAACAATCATGTGAAGATATGGTACAAAGAAAAATACTAAAACTGTGTAAAAAAATATATAAAATAAAAATAAATATATAATATAGTGAAAGTGCCAAAGTGCGAAGTGAAAGTGCGCTGTGCGTAGGTGAAAGTGCCATGCAGCAATCATGAATAGATCATATTACATCAATAAAATATCAATGAAAAGTCACATCGGTGATCAGCATAATACAGTCAGTCATAAAGCCACTATGATGCAAATGCATCCCAGGTGCAGACAATGCCCATTCCAACAACTAAATAAATGGTGTTGAGCCGAACATATATTACCCCATGTTTGGCTGTGCACATAATGATCAAAGACCAATGTAGCACAGCACATATGTATGTATACCAAAGTCCTCATCATGTATCCTAGGAGATCCCAGACGGGACAGTATTTTTTCCATCCTTCATCCAATCATGTGATGTCCATGGAGGTTTCCAGCTCCACACATACGATCCCTACATAAGGTCGGCATATGATGGTACTACCCCGCAAACATATTACATAGATCACGAATCTAAAAGGACTAAAAAGGCAAAGGGTCAGGAACATAGACAGGCTACCAGACATAACACTAGAACTGATAAAAACAGGTAATACAAAAAATAAAATATATACTGTTAAAAACTCACCTAGTGAATGTCCAGGATCCGATGAACGCAACACAAGGGAGTCTACAAGAAAGGCACAAAAGTATTATAATCATTTAATCCAAATGGTCTAATGGAGTTGAGGGTGAAGATCCACCGGGATTCACGTTGTGCGAGAATCCTCTTCCAGTCACCTCCCCTAGGGGATATCTTGACATGGTCGATTCCCCTAAATCTCAACAAGGAGCCATTGCATCCATGTACTTCTTTAAAATGTCTAGGGATAGTCGTTAGAAGATCGTCATCTGTGATGTCAGCTGCCGCTGTAATCCCCAGTACGTGTTCCCGGATACGTTTCTTGAACTGACGCGTCGTTAATCCCACGTAAATCTTATCGCAGGGGCATAAAGCCCAATATATCACCCCGGTAGTCGTACAGTCAATAGGGTGGGTAATCCGGTATTCCTTCTTGTGCGCGGTATCCCAGAAGATATCCGCCCTGTCCATATTACAACAGGCCACACATTTCCCACACGGTTTATTGCCCCATCTAGGGCCCTTGGACCCAAAGAGACCAGGTTGTTTCACTAAGTGATGGCTTCGTACCAGATGATCCTTTAAATTTTTGGACCGTCTAAATGTAATACGTGGACGCGCCGACATTGTTGGTCCCAATTGAGGATCCCCGCGTAGTATTCCCCAATATTTGCGTAATACCTCACCTATTTCAGTGCAGTTGTTGTTGTATGTGGTGATAAAGCGTGTATCGTCTGATGTAACCCGCCGTACTTGTGGTTGCAGGAGTTCTGGGCGCTTAGCCTGACGTGCTCGGCGATATGCCCTCTCAATCGGGCGTCGAGTATACTCCCGTTGTTGGAATCTTTTCCGCAAGTCGTCAGCCTGGATTTCAAAAAGATAATCAGAGGAACAGATCCTTCTTGCCCGCAGAAACTGACCAACAGGGATGCTGTTGATCAGATTCCTTGGGTGAGAGGATTGTGCAGATAGAAGAGAATTTACCGAGGTGTGTTTCCTGAAAAGATCCTCTCACCCAAGGAGTGTTTCCTGCACAATCCTCTCACCCAAGGAATCTGATCAACAGCATCCCTGTTGGTCAGTTTCTGCGGGCAAGAAGGATCTGTTCCTCTGATTATCTTTTTGAAATCCAGGCTGACGACTTGCGGAAAAGATTCCAACAACGGGAGTATACTCGACGCCCGATTGAGAGGGCATATCGCCGAGCACGTCAGGCTAAGCGCCCAGAACTCCTGCAACCACAAGTACGGCGGGTTACATCAGACGATACACGCTTTATCACCACATACAACAACAACTGCACTGAAATAGGTGAGGTATTACGCAAATATTGGGGAATACTACGCGGGGATCCTCAATTGGGACCAACAATGTCGGCGCGTCCACGTATTACATTTAGACGGTCCAAAAATTTAAAGGATCATCTGGTACGAAGCCATCACTTAGTGAAACAACCTGGTCTCTTTGGGTCCAAGGGCCCTAGATGGGGCAATAAACCGTGTGGGAAATGTGTGGCCTGTTGTAATATGGACAGGGCGGATATCTTCTGGGATACCGCGCACAAGAAGGAATACCGGATTACCCACCCTATTGACTGTACGACTACCGGGGTGATATATTGGGCTTTATGCCCCTGCGATAAGATTTACGTGGGATTAACGACGCGTCAGTTCAAGAAACGTATCCGGGAACACGTACTGGGGATTACAGCGGCAGCTGACATCACAGATGACGATCTTCTAACGACTATCCCTAGACATTTTAAAGAAGTACATGGATGCAATGGCTCCTTGTTGAGATTTAGGGGAATCGACCATGTCAAGATATCCCCTAGGGGAGGTGACTGGAAGAGGATTCTCGCACAACGTGAATCCCGGTGGATCTTCACCCTCAACTCCATTAGACCATTTGGATTAAATGATTATAATACTTTTGTGCCTTTCTTGTAGACTCCCTTGTGTTGCGTTCATCGGATCCTGGACATTCACTAGGTGAGTTTTTAACAGTATATATTTTATTTTTTGTATTACCTGTTTTTATCAGTTCTAGTGTTATGTCTGGTAGCCTGTCTATGTTCCTGACCCTTTGCCTTTTTAGTCCTTTTAGATTCGTGATCTATGTAATATGTTTGCGGGGTAGTACCATCATATGCCGACCTTATGTAGGGATCGTATGTGTGGAGCTGGAAACCTCCATGGACATCACATGATTGGATGAAGGATGGAAAAAATACTGTCCCGTCTGGGATCTCCTAGGATACATGATGAGGACTTTGGTATACATACATATGTGCTGTGCTACATTGGTCTTTGATCATTATGTGCACAGCCAAACATGGGGTAATATATGTTCGGCTCAACACCATTTATTTAGTTGTTGGAATGGGCATTGTCTGCACCTGGGATGCATTTGCATCATAGTGGCTTTATGACTGACTGTATTATGCTGATCACCGATGTGACTTTTCATTGATATTTTATTGATGTAATATGATCTATTCATGATTGCTGCATGGCACTTTCACCTACGCACAGCGCACTTTCACTTCGCACTTTGGCACTTTCACTATATTATATATTTATTTTTATTTTATATATTTTTTTACACAGTTTTAGTATTTTTCTTTGTACCATATCTTCACATGATTGTTTTTATGTTATGGTTCCTGTGAAACTCAATAACGGCTTATAAAAGACTAGCTGTATCATGATATTATAAATCTTGGCTGAATCATGTTCTTTGCTGATTTTGGGTACTGTTGTAGGAAGTTCACAGATATATATAGTGTGTGATCATGGCTGTTATAATCATGGTTATTCATTTATTCAATTTAATATGTGGTATATGCACTTTATTGATTATGTATACTGTTTATTGTTCATGGTTATTATTACTTTGTATCAATTATTTAAGCACGTATTGTCCATATCATGTATATCTTAATACCATTACACTATTTGTATTTCATTGGTGATTGTCTAGGCAGCCGTGATTTTAATTGTGGTTATCAGTACATATGTCAGGTAGCGATAGATTTTGCTATGTGGTATATATTTTATATTCTATGTGTAACTGTAATAAGTACAATCTTTGTGTATTTCACACTGGATATGTTGCCATCGGTTTAATCATTACAATATGTTATATTATATTATATATATGCTGCTATGCCAGATCTCTTTTTTTTTTTTTTTTTTTTGGAGAGTCTTATATCGTATATTACATTAGATATCAGCCTGCCCGTCTAACAGTCGATTATATATATATGACTACTGCACATACATATCTGCCGGCGACATGCTGTTGTCTGCTCCGGCTGCCGATGCCTCGGGTGTGGTTGCCGGGCAGCCGTGGACGCTTGGTGTGGGTCGCGCGGTCAGCTGGGATGCGCCCTGCCCACTTCCGGTCATGCGCCCGACCCTCGGTGTAGGGCTGGGATGACGCGGGCCGGGGGAGGGGCTGGCTCGTTCCGGTGACTGGTGATCCAACCTGTGTGCGTGCGCGGCTGGTCCGGCGCACATGCGGTGGGCCGGTGGTGGGAGTGTATTTCGCAGGTGTAGTGTGTTAGGTGTGGCAGGTCTGCTCCTGATTGGTCCAGAATGTGAGGGCTTGGGTATAAGGGGTTGGGTTGTCTGGCAGGCTCACTGTGCCCTGTGATAAAGCCAGTGAGCGAAACGATCGTCGGGTTGTTCCCCCTAGGCCAGGTTGGTTGCATTGTTCATGTAATGTATATGCCTTGTATGCTGTTTCTGTGACCATTGGTGTCCCTACTGTGCTGCTTTCTTTGATGCTCCTGGATCTCCTTGGTCTTTCAGATTGGCATTCCCACTTGGGATGTCAGTCTGTTCTCACTAAGGTGAACCGTTGAGCTCCTTTGATACAATGTTGGGTTCATTGTTACAACTTTGGACACTTCCATTTGCATTAGTATCTTTCATTATTTTGTGATTTGGTACTGCTCTGCAGCATGGTTTTAGGGTTTCCGATGTTACACATGAGCAGCGGCAATTTTACTATTATTATGCACTAATATATATACCGGCCATAGGGGGTACTGTTTCATCCACATATGTCTGTATTTCCCTTCTGGGTTTTAAAATTTGTATTGTATACTTTTTTGCATATATGTTCAATAAAATTATTTGCATCAACATCACCGCTGGCGTGCTGTGCATTTATAGGAGTTTATGGTCTGAATAGTAGTTTACAATGTTAAAAACAGAAAAATGCAAATCAAACATGGCAAAAGTATCCTCATACTGTAGCTGCTGATCTGGATGAAACAACACAATAAGAATATATATAAGCACACCAGGAATGGACCAAATCCTAATAAAGATACATGAGATCCTTTTTTAAGTTCAAACCATTCGGATGTCTTGTTTTTAATCGTAGAATCCAAAAGGCTTCCCTTTGTATTAATTGCCTTTGGAAATCGCCCCCTCGAATAGAGGGAAAAACTCGCTCAATTCCAAAGGCAGAAAAAGTTTGTAAGCTCGAAACGGGAACACGCGATTCTACCCTTTGAATTCACGCACACCAGGAATGGACCTTTTCCAAGAGGTGATCAAATAAAGGCTTCTCTCTGTTCAAAGAGAAGCTAGCTCCCAACGAAACAATATGTCCAAATCCCAATGAAACACTCTTCTTGAACTAAAAGACAAAGAGAATATCATCGTAAAAATGGCAGACAAAGGGGGCGCAGTGGTGATATTAAATAAAATGGTTTACAAGCAACAAATGATAGATATTGTTCTGGATACCTCCACCTATAAACAATTAAAAAACGATCCAATTGTTGATTTTCAGGCACAATACCTTGCTCTTCTAAATAAGGGCAGGGATTTAGGCTATTTTAGCCATAAACAATTTTTGTACCTACAGGTGGAGTCACCCATGACACCCATCATACATGCCTTACCCAAAATTCATAAGGGGTTAAATCCACCCCCACTGCGCCCCATTGTCTCTGGCATAGGCTCCCTGACCAAAAAATTAGGAGAGTGGTTAGATGCGATTTTACAGCCCCTTGTTAGGCTACTTTCACACTAGCATTCGGGGCTCCGCTTGTGAGTTCTGTTTGAAGGGGCTCACAAGCGGCCCCGAACGGATCCGTCCAGCCCTAATGCATTCTGAGTGGATGCGGATCCGCTCAGAATGCATCAGTCTGGCACCGTTTGTCCTCCGCTCAGCAGGCGGACCCCTGAACGCAGCTTGCAGCGTTCGGGTGTGTCCGCCTGGCTGTGCGGAGGCAAACGGATCCGTCCAGACTTACAATGTAAGTCAATGGGGACGGATCCGTTTGAATTTGACACAATATGGCTCAATTTTCAAACGGATCCGTCCCCCATTGACTTTCAATGTAAAGTCAAAACGGATCCGTTTGCATTATCATGAACAAAAAAAACAAAAAACAAAAAAAAATTGTTTTTTTTTGTTTTTTTTTGTTCATGGTAATGCAAACGGATCCGTTCTGAATGGATCTAAGCGTTTGCATTATAGGTGCGGATCCGTCTGTGCAGATACCAGACGGATCCGCACATAACGCAGGTGTGAAAGTAGCCTTAAAGACACTGGAGACATGTTAAGAAGCTTTTACCAGAAAAAGTGGTCTTCCAGTTTCACCTGGCATACTAGTGATGTTTCATCGCTTTACCCTTCTATCCCTCACAGCGTGGCTTTATTCGCATTAGAATTTCATTTGCACAAGTACAGCTGCCATGAGTCATATTTCATAGATTATGTTATAGAATAACTATTTTTCTTTTGACAGCTTGTTCTTTCTGCAAATACGGGGAGTTTCGATGGGGGCTAAATTTTCCCCTTCCCTAGCGAATCTAACCATGTCGTATTGGGAAGAAAGGTATATATATACCACGGATAACCCTTTTGCAGCAGCATTGGATTGGTATGGCAGGTACATCGATGATTTGCTCATTGTTTGGAACGGCGATGTGCCTGCCATACCTGATTTTATGCGCTACCTTAACGACAATCCTTATAATCTGAGATTTACTTATTCTCAGGATAGCTTTACGATTAATTTTCTCGATTTAACTCTTATGGGCATCCCCTGTTCGAATATACATACAACTACTTACCGTAAACCAGTTTCTGGGAATGCGATTCCAAGAGCAAACAGCCATCATCCTATACTTGTGGTCAGGACCTAAACGAGTGGAAGATGCCCAACCACCACCCCCCTACCTAATTGGCCTGAGGTGTGCCTTGGCCTCACTAGGTCGGTATGCCTGAAAAAGGGGGCATACCCTGAATGTGATGGTTGAATGACTGAATGAAGAATGGAAATGGGTGGGCAGGGGACGTCCGAATGCCGACGTGCTGCCTGGGAGAGCCAGACTGCTTAAGACAGGTACCGGCCCCTCCCACAAACCCAGGCTAGCCTGCGGCCAGCCTTAACACTTGTGGTCAGGACCTAAACGAGTGGAAGATGCCCAACCACCACCCCCCTACCTAATTGGCCTGAGGTGTGCCTTGGCCTCACTAGGTCGATATGCCTGAAAAAGGGGGCAAAACCCACCAGTGAGGGAAGGATTGGCCTGAGGTGCTACTCTGCCAATGTACTGAATGCTTGGACCAGCTCCGCTTGTGGCTCCGGGATATACCGTACAAAGCACCCCGAGCGCCAGCGCCCCAAGTGTTTAATGATATGCACGAGGACTCCATGCTTGGACGCTGCGGATGCCGCACCGATGCGGAAAGAATGCCCCGAGAATTGAGCCGGATTCAATCCTACACTGGTCAACAGGATGCGAATATGTTTGATGAACTGGCTGGACGTCAGTGGACCAACAGGGAATGGAAGTAATGGGTCGGTGGGGCTGTGAAGACTAAGGGCCAACAAGAGGTTGTCCAAGACTGTCACTGGACACCATGCGTTTGTGGTCTGGAAGAACTTAACTACATGGCCGGGACCTACCTGCCTTGTTTTGTTGTGAGGCAACTGCAAATGAGTTACTGCCCATCCTGACTAAATCTCCCTTGCGGAGAACCACCGCCTCTTGTCTGGTCTGTGTCACTTCACCTGGTCTTAAAAACCCGTAAAACGCCAAGTACATCGCCGCCTTGATCACCAGGCTGGGAAGGACTCCGAATGGTGACAATGTGAGAACTTCCGACAGGCTACGAAACGTGTCCTCCTTAATAGGTCGACAGACCGACTTGACCGTGACCTGGCTTTTTTGAATGCCTCTGAGGATGGCCTTGATCGGGTGAGCTGAAAATATAGAGGGTCTGTCTGGCTCTTGAAGTGCCAAAAAATGCTGCACCCCAGCCAAATATAGCCTAATGGTGTTGTAGGATAAAGCCAATACCGAATGACAATAAGACACGAAAGCCACCATATACTTGACCTGACCTGTGTCACCTCTAGGATATGCCAACTTAAAGTTCAAAAAAACCACCCACGCTCGGCGGTACAACCGCAACGTACTGGCCGACAAAGACTTGGTAATGAGTGAACTGGCGACCACCATCAGAGAGTCTAATCCAAGACCAGCAGCCGCCAGTCCGGTACCGGGGTGCCCACTGAGTCTGCTTCTGGGTTCTGTAAGAAAAAGCGAGAAAAATCAAAACGAGATAAAGCATCAGCTGCAACGTTGCTGACCCCGTCCAAAAACAGGGCATGAAAATGAAACCCCTGTTCCAGAGCTATCCAGGTCAATCTACGCATGAAAGACATGATGAGTAACGATTTAGATCTGCCCTTGTTAATG